>NC_079156.1:19805220-20450140 GCF_947563725.1 Argiope bruennichi | reverse complement strand
TTTTAACAGCTTTTTCAACTGCTTTAGCCAATATTTTTCATACTACATTACTACGAGACTATAATAACTATAATTCATGCTTCATTACTATGAGAAAAAAATAATTAAACAATTTGATAACCTTTTGTGTATGCATTGATGATTTACTTTTGTTGAACATAGATAAAGCTAAAGTTCTTAATTGTTACCCAAAAGATTTAACTGATACGAACAAAAGTCAATACAAGGTTACCTATCTGGATTTAAAATTAGAAATTTCTAAATGAAAAATCTTTAGTAGGTATATATGATAAAAGGGATGAATTTAACTTCAAAGTAATTAAACTTACCAATTACCTTTCTGATTTAAACTCCAAATTTTTAAAAATTTGACTTCCTCGCAATTTCACAGGATTTAAAAAATTTGTAATAACAAATTTTCTTATATTGAAGCAACAAACAATCTTATTAAAAACTTAACTTCTAATGATTTCCCAAAAATTTTTGCAATATAGAAGTTTTTATTCCACTATTTTTTTAACTAAAAGTATACTACTGTTCATTTCAATATCCTGAGACGACCACTTTACAACGATTCTATCTCATTAAGGGGTGAGAAGCGGAAGGATGTGGACATTTCCGGAATTCACTTTATTATTACACGAAAACATCTCTTCCTTTCATCTTCATAAACTTCTTTCTTCATAAACCCATCCTAACGCATGCGCAAAAACGTGGGTTTTAGAATCCGTTACCAAACAATATCTAGTTTATTCTCTGCGGTTTTTCAACTCAAGAGATGAAGTGGTTCAATTTGTTTATGATAACGTGGCATTTTGACCACGCGTTGTAGACGTTTTCAGCTTTAAACGCGGAAAAGTTGAATTTAGTTTAATATTATGGTCTGCAGTGATAGGTTTGATTTTCTTCATAAAAGTTTTTGGAGTTTTTACTTCCAACTGGTATGTTATTTGCTTTTATATTTTTTAATGTGTTTTAGCTTATGATTTAATGGCCTTATTGTAATTAGGTTGATTCAATTTTGCTGTATTCTTATTTAGATTTGATTTTTGAAATATTTTGCTTTTTGCTTATTATTGTGCAATTTAATATCTTTGAATTATTGATATTAATTCTTATCTTCAAAAACCCTTTTTTTTTGGGGGGGGGGATTTTCGGGACATGGACGATCAATACTTTTAAATACGGCGGACGAAAATTATTCCCCCTCGCAGAAAAAAAAATCCTTGGTTTGAATCCCTACCTAAGGGTGACTATTAAAGAAATCTTCAGATCTGATTCATTACTTGTTTCTTTTTATTCCATTTAATTCATTATTGCTTTTAAACTTAATATTTATTTCTAATTTAGTTCTTAATGTCACATTTTAACAAACAGGCTTGGATTTGCTGTGGTTTGATTTTTTCTACGGAAAGATCCTAAAATGGGTTAAGCCGAGTCAAAAATTAAAAATGTATATTAATATTGTATGTAGACGCCTAAGAGAACTAATACCTAAAACCTAAATAAAAATCAGAAAAATAAACCTACTTTATTAAAGTTTAATAAAGTCAAAATCAAACCTATCAATCCGAAATCAAACCTATCCCGACTATCTAAAGTTCAATAAAGTCAAAAAAATCGGAGCAAACAAACTAAATATCAGAAAATGAAAGGCCTCTCAAGCACTTCAAGATATTATGTAAAAATTTTATGTGTTTGCAGATGAAAAAGATTTCTGGGGCACCAATAATTGCCAGTTTGGTCAGTGACATAGATGTGATCATGCGATTTGAGAAAACTCTTATCCGTTTCCTATATAAAGTTATAAAATTTGGATTGTTCTCTAGATTTTTATGCTGATAACTAATATCTTATGTACATTATCTTATGTGACCTCCCCGCCCGTGGGGTACCTCGGACATGGGGAAGAGAAGTTTTTGGAATGGTGGTCGGCTCTTTCCGCTCTGATCGATATAAATAGGCTACCCTTATTGATGACAGGACGTACCTCCCTACTTTAGAGATTGTAATATGGTCGGTGCCGGATGAGTTGGAGTTCCTGTCCATGCTGTCGCGACGGTGTGGTCATTCAAATTTTTCAATGTGCCTTCGAGAGAGTTCGGAATAATCAGCTATGATTGCAGTGTGAATTTAGAAATATTTTCTACTTCCGACACCTTGAATTATTTTTATTATTACAATTTATATTTCAAAATATTGTATGCGTAATATATTTATGTATATATATGTATTATGTATATTTATTTTACAGTTCATTATGTAAAAATCCCAGAACTGCCATTCAACACTCAACAAATAGCCAGCTATCTTCTAAATTCGATTTCTTCTTCTTTAGATTTCTTCTAAATTCAAATATATTCCTCTGATCGAGATTTCACTAACATTTGATACAAGGATAATGACAAAATCACCGTTGCAAATGTTTTGAAAATGAAAGTCGAAAATGAAAAGCCAATTTCTAGAAGTTTAGATGATAATGCAGCGTTTCCTATCCCATCTCGGCAAAACTTCCTTGTCATCATCATTTTGCTCATCTTTTTTCACTTTGAGACATTTAATGTGGATAAGAAAAAAATGACGAAATGCTCGAAGAAGACCTTACCAGATGTGAATCTCAAGTTAAAGGTGGAAGAATGAACACAAAAAGGGCAGGAAAATGTATGTTACATTGAGTTTTATGACCCAACACTCTATATATTTTCAGAATCTATTCTGATCAAAAGCATCATTAAGAATCTGCATTTTAACTTTTTAGAAGTGGATAACAGATCAAAATAGAACAAGGCAAAAAAAAAAAAAAAAAAACAGTATGAACTCTTTCCTCAAAAGATTCTAACCAGTTTCTAATAGTGTACACAATTCTGAGCAGTTCAATATTACTGAACTTAACAACCCAGGTGATCAAACCAAGTTATCAATGAGTTGAATTTTTACGATAATATATTTGATATGCTAAGAGAACTTTGCTATCAAGTTCAATTCAAACATCGAACAATTATTGCGATTCCAGAAATAATATGACAATACCTAAATAGCACACCTATATTGCAACAGCTAATGTCACATTCTATGCCAGAAGTAACTCTTTGATGCCTTGTGATAAAACTAAAATTTGAAATTCACCTCTTACCATCAAACAACAACTCAAAACAATAACAGCTAAAATATCGCATTTTTTCTATATGGCACATCCAAATGTCATTCCAGATTCTGAAATAAATTCTGGCATGTGTATTGTCTACAACCACTGCCGGAGAAATTGCTATGACAGTGGCAGATAGCCTTTTCCTATCTGGGATTCCAATATCTTCGAAGAAGTTGCTTATCAAGGTGCTCTGACGTCTTTGAATATATCTGAAAACATTTGATACCACTCTTGGTAAATAAAATATGTAAGTAACTGATATTACACCGCTCTATTGACTCAAGCAAGAATTCACCAAAGAAAAAGATTGTTACTTGCAGGTTTTCAGGAACTAAATCTATTTTTATATCATTAAATAATTAACTAAGATGAAAGGGAAATCGCCAAAGCATCGATGATAAGAAGAGAACCATCAATGCAATTTCATCAGATGCAAGAAATCGTCAGAAAAAAAAGAAATAAAAACATCATAGCCTCAAATTGAACTGTGAAAACTACGATTCCTGAAATCACCAAACTTACCAGAGATACACAGAAAGCAGAAGTAGAATTCATCTTTAAAAAAATAATAACCACAAAATTCCACCATTAGTCCCACCAGACTCCTTATTTGATTTTAAAAAGTATGAGAAATCCAAAAAGAAAGTATATTCGTAAAGTGCCTTAGCAAGGAAGAATTTAATAAGTTTTCTGAAACTTAAAAGTAACAAAAGTTTACAAGAAAATATCAGACACAGGCCAACCAAAATCGATCTAATGATCTATAGAATTGAAAAAGATCTAAGGAATGGATGTAAAAATGTCACAAGGTGCAAAATAAAGATTTTAGAGAAATTAAAATAAAATTCACTATCAAGTTTCCTCAGATAACAAATGGATATATTTTATAAAACCGAATGAGTTCCAAAAAAATAGCGAAACAGTAAGCATATGAAGCGGAGCAACTTGAATTTTATAAAATGTCTGAAACCACTGAAATACTACCAATATTTCTTTTGTTTGAACATTTCCCAAAACTCTCAAATAATGCAGAACATAAAGGCATGTGCAGTACGTTTGATAAAGAAAAGCAAAAAAGGAGAAGATATTTGGTTACTAACACCATGCTAGAGATTAAGATGTAGCCCATGAGAACCTCCAAATACTTTACATCATCGATACATTTCTATTGATTATAAACTATGCAGCAAAATGTAAAAGTATGTAAAAAAATCATTACACATAAAGAGGCTATATTATTGTTCTGATGTTGTAATTCATTCAAACTACTGCAACAAGTGCAGGGGGGGGGGGGGTATTGCAACGTAATTTGGTTTTGTAATGTCATCGCACTGTAGGTATATCAGAAAAATAAAAGAAAAAGACTAACTATACTATGTTTTGTTTCATATTTTTTCAATCCAGTGAAGAAATAGAATATGTTTCATCAAAATGTATCTTCTCTTTGACAAACTGAATAAAAATTAATAAAATTTAGATTTGTATAATCTTGTTCGTTACATTTATAAATGATCACATACATGGAGGACCGAACTTAATTCCAGAAATGATATTTTCGGATATATGAAGGTCTAAAACATCAAATTTCATTAAAGATTGAACAAATTTTTCTAATAATTACAGTATTTTTGACATCAATATTGCTTGTATTAGAATATAAAAAGACGGAATTTCAAAATCTTTTCCAAAGCATGTAAACCTGCAACGATAATAGATTCTTACAAATTTTAGGAAATTTTTCAACGGCATAAAAAAAGAAAAAAAAGCCAGAAATACTTGTACAGAAGTGAATATTTTTCGAAATACGAATTTGGAGCAAAGAAATAAGTTTTAAAAAAAAGAAGTTGACTCACGATTTTACTTGTTTCGATTTTCTTACAAGCGGCATTTTTTCCCGATATGCTTCTCAGCTGTGTCGCCATTTAATAGCGTTCATTTTGTTTATGTCTTTGCAACAAATTTACATAATGAACTTCTTATGACATTGGAAGGGAAAGGGAAATTATTGAGTTCCTAGAAGTGTACAAACCTGGAATGTATCATTTGAAGAAAAAAAATCTAAATTTATTTTTCATTTTAACCGCAAGAACTTTTATAAAAGAGCCCTGCGAAATGCCAGACAATACGTAGAAGATATTTTATCTTAGTACCTAAGAAACCAAGCTTCACTCGGCAGTTTAAATAAAAAAAAAACTTACTTATTGTAAAATCGTAAATAAAATCTTATCCGATGACTCATTTAATGTTATAGGCGAACTCTGATTGAATTGTAAACGTGGGATCGAATGTGAGAAAAATGCATGAGTATCCGAGGCCTTAACCACGACTCCAACTCTGATACGTTTATACAGGTCATATATAGACACATGTCAATATTTAGTTATAAAAAATGCTTTTTTAATGTAAAATCGCGTTTATTCGGGAAAGGCATCTGTATAAATAAACTTAAAAAGCAAAATCTTATCTAAATATAAAATTTGATCCAACTCAGAGTTGTTTCCAACATACACACACAAGACTTGTAAATTTATATATATACAAGAATAATAAGAATTACAGTTGTAAGGTTGATATTATGTCCTTTATTGAAATAATTACGAATTAACATAAGATTACACCAAGGCGTGGTGGGCACAGACAAGTTCTGTTTAGTTTAATTTATTATTTTTATGGTATCCTACATCTATATTACGGCGCCTTTTTGAACCTCGGCAAGTTTGATAAAGTTTTGAATAATATTGTTACAAATCTGTAATTTTGCTACCCGGTTTGAATAGTGTCATCGTAATAAAGACCGTTGTACGATCTGTCCTGTGCATGCTGAGTGGGTGCCGCGTCAATGACCTCAGAGGTTGGCGACAAATTTGGCGAGCGTTTGGCGGTTTAACGATGAATTTGGCGACAAAATGGATCATACTGGAAAGTTCGAGAAGTTTCACGATCCATCCAGTAGGAACCAAGATATACTCAGATACACCCTGATTGGTCTGGAAGATTCTAGCCCCGCCTCCCGGAACTATAAAAGGCACTCTGAAGCTGCAAGAAGTGTGTGTATCATCAGAAGTCGTGTATGAGAGTAGTCGGGGTCGCCGACAAGCAACAGATTTTAGAGGATTAGACAGCAAGCAAGCTGCTAAACTAGCGATTAAATGTGCAGTGTTATTATGATTTATTGGGGGTATTTGTTGTAAAAAATTTTTTTAACAATATGAGCTTGCTCCATCTCTGAAAGGCCATAATTAGGTTTCATGTTTGTAAATAAAACATGTCAAATTATTTGATACTTTGTATCAGATACACAAAACTGATACATACCAAAAGTATCATGTACTCGATCAGTTTTTCGATTAGATTAATATAAGTTGGTAATCTGCTAAACCTTATTAGCTTTCAAATTGATACTAGTATATCAATCTAAAAGTATTAGGTCGATATATCCTAGCTTGTAGTTTTGTCTTATCGACGCTATAAACATGTGAGGTGGGTTTTTTTTTTAATTTATGTATTTTATCTCCAGCCATTACCTCCTTGTACCCCATGTAATTGTGCACAATACCACTGAATAATCATCGCCTTCTCCGATACAAACTATATCACCAAGTATTTTTCCACCCCACCCCCTAGGTAATTACTGTCAAAACCAAAGTCATTAGCACAACGACAACAATACTTCTTCCTAAGAAGTGAAATCCCAATTTAGAATCGTCATATTCATATCATGGTAAGATACCAGTCTTGTTACAGATGCGAGATTCGGTATCCATCGAGTACCTGTTTTCAGTTTTGTGGGAGAAATATCGGTAACCTGTCATATTAGGTACATCCGAGTATCAGTATCAACCTGTACCCGAGAACAATTAAATCAGGAATCAATCCAACCCTAGCCACAATACATAGCAAATCTTCCGAAAGTGAGTGCAAACATCTGCTGTCCAAAACGGCTTCTGGTGCCACTTGAATAATCTCACCGAGTTCCACATAATCAGACTGTAATATTGTTGCCTCCAACCCTTACGCTCAAAATAACGGAGACCTAAAAATAATCATTTTAGGGAGAACTGATGTGCTAGTAAGTGCGAAGATCGATGGTGTGTGTTAACTCAATGGCCCTGAACCTCCAAGCATTACGGCGATTAAAAATAAAAAATACACAACGATACCTTTACAATATGAATGTTGAGTACAAAGGTGGATACGTGAGATTTTGCATAAAAATGATAAGAATATTCATCTTATACTAAGGCCTTGCGGTTTAGTATATGAACCCGTCGCAGAGATAATCTCGGACTGGTTTCTCATTCTCCCATAAATACGACGCATCTTTAATGGAATAATGTCTCGAATTTTGGAGCTGACGGTCTCAAAGAAGAGACTGCCCAATGGTCAGTCAAATTCAAAAACAATGTTAGCTGGTGATGCACTGTCAGCACGAAGGCATTTAATTATACCATAAGTTCAAAATTTCCAAATGATCTACGAAGTTTCCTTGCATACAAAATGGAATCTCATCGAATGAATGGGGAAATTTTCCTTTGGCTTTTCCTCATCATTTCTTGCATTCCGTTACCTTTCTTTTTCCAACTGAGTTCAAAATTGTATGCAGGTTTACAATTTTGTTAGAATGATCATGTACTAAAATATATCCATCTAAAATTATTTTAATTATAGTGCCACATACACAGGAATTTGCAAAACAGTTGATGGTCAAACTCATAGACGGATTTAGTACAAAAAAATGACAAAGTCGCATGTCAAATTTTATTCACTTTCTTAGTTTATAGTAATATTAACGCCCCATTTTACATCAACACTAGGGCTATTTTGGGAAGGACCTCAAAATTTGAACCGCGGGCAAATGATGACAACTGAGCTAGCAGCTACTCCTCCCCCCCCCCCCCTCCGATCTTCGCCACATCAGCAGAAGGACATTTACAGACAGATTAAACATGCACCAGACCAGCTTACACGAAGGTGGAAACAGATCACGAATATGGAAACTCCAGTTCCGAAGCCAAGACCTTCTTACCAAGTCACCATGATCCTGTTTATTTTCCTTATTGCTTTTATGTGCCAATGTTTTCATATGCGCAGGGCATACAAATTGGGCAAGGAAGATTTCGTCAAATATTCGAAAGAGAACTACAATATTGGTGTACAACCTGTCGAACAAAATTTTCATGTTATCTGCATAATATTATCTGGAATTCGGAATATTGAACAATATAGTTAATATAGTATACGCTGAATATACACTGAATCTATTTGATTATCTGTTCCGTCTTAATGCAATTATTTCTGTCTTGAAATAAAGATTTTTTTTTTACTTAATGGATATGAAAAACATAAAATCCTTTTTTAGTTAAATTCCTGATACCTTTTTTCGACCATTTATAATAACTATTATAATAACATGTGAAAACATCGGAAAAAGTAATTTATAAAAATAGAAATATATTCCAGACCCTTGTATCTCATTTATTGGTAGCGGGGACGAAGTAGATGAATTGGGTGCCCTATAGACATTACAGTCTAACCAATTTGGATAAAAGGAAACTTTGAAGCTAGGATTTTAAAAAGAAAGCCGCTCGTACAACGCATTTGATTCTATCAAATAATGATTTGATTGACACATAAAGAGTTCCATGACGTAAATTTATAGAACACTTCAACATGTATTGAAGTTAACAAAAGTGATTTGAAAATGACTTTCAGAGGCAGATAAGACAGAATCTGATAGCTTTCGATAATGTTTAATATAAAAATAGTGCTGTATCATATTAATAGAAAATCAACAATTGCACAAAAATTTTATAATTACATGTTTTATTTTTAAACAATTTATTAGTTATCAGTTTCCCACTTCAGACATCAAAAGCAGTTTTTACTAGCTGCATTTTACGATTCTCAAGGGAAAGCATATGGCTTAGTTCAATTTAGCTACATTAATGTCCCGTTCAGGACTATTTTGAGACGTACCTCGTAAGACGTCGCTCATAATCAGGCACATAATTTGGTCAGATGACAAGGATGGCACCTGAGCTGGCATCTTCTCTACAAACTGCCGCACCACACCAGTGGGAAACCGACGTCAGATTTAACGTGCTCCAAGACAGCATACACACCGAATCATGAGTGAATCTGGGTCTCGAACGTAAAGCCCTCCATCCCAAAGGACTAGACCTTGACACTATACCACAACAAAAGCCCTGCGGCAATATTCCTCTTAAGGAAAAAGTAACTAACAGAATTTATAGACAGAACCAATTTATGATCACGTCCAATACAAACTGTAAAAACAAATTTTGGAATACAATGCTCATCTTGAAGTTATGCGATATCCAGCATAACGTCAATATAAGAAATGACTTTTTTTCTCTGGGAGATGTTACCAGGCCGCAGAATGTAAATCTCAGTCATTTTATGAATAAATAGAAGCGCATTTATCCAGAATTAGACGATTTTCCTTTAAACCCAACACATGTTAATAGTAATTTTAACACAATATTACAATACTTTGGAAATTTAAAAATATTAAATGTAATGCTGGGAAAGATTTCTAGCCTTTTACCAACAATTTGAAGATTCTTTGAACTTTTGTTGGGCGTTGTTTTCTTCCGCAAAAGTTGGATATTTCATGAGTATAACAGCCAGTCATAGCAATTACAATAATACGGCTTAGTTCTGTGGTAATGGGGCGACTGGCTGTAATTAAAAAAAATCTAGCACAATTTACATATTTCTACACATGATCACACACTCAGTTTTAAGCGGTGTTATAAAAATAACGGTTATAGCGGAACCCCATGCTTCCATTAATAAAAAAGTTCATTAGTAACTAAATTTCTAATTATTTCGTAGTGCATTGAAAAAACTGTGCAAGATTTTAAATAACACGCAAGTGTCTTTTGTGTATGATTTTTCATGTCCTGTAAAAGTCAAAACATTCTTTACAATTATTAAATAGTGGCTATAATAGCTAATTTACATAAATTTATGTCATCACTTTATACATTTTTCATATATTAGCGTTTGTTTGCTTTTTTCGCACTATCATATTTTTATACATATTTTTTTATGTCAACCCGTTGAATATTGTTCCTTGTGGAAATCAATTATTTTGTAAATATCCTTCCATGATTTATTGGAATTTTTTGCAATTATTTTAAGTATTTATACTTTGTTTTATGGCGGATAAACTTTAATCGCTGAAATGGAATTAATCTTTGTAAAGACGCCATACGCATTTACAACATCTGTGGAATACTAATTTAGATTGAAATTCCTGATGGCTATTTATCGCCTTTTGTTTATAGGGATTATTTTTGAATTTATATAGCAATTGTCAAAAGCCATCATTTGTTCTATAGGCAGAAAAAAAATTAAGATAAGCAAATTATGGTTACAGTATTAAACAGTTTCCTGGAAAGCAACTCGATTTTTACTTTCAAACGTATAACCGACCATTTCCTATCGGAATAATAAAGAACTAAAATGAGTTTCTTGGCATAATTTTAAAACTAAGAGTGTGGGACAAGGAACAGGAAAATTAAATCTGAAATACACATTATATTCAAGATTATTCAAAATTCTCTAGATTTCTTCAAAAATTATGAATGCGAGTTTTTATTCTTTATTATCGGTTTATTAAATATTGGAGTTCAAAGCCATTGATTAAAAGAAAATTTTCAACCATAATACACAAACGATGATGACACTCGAATCAACATATTTCTATAATTGTTATAAAAGTCGTATACTATTCATTCTCATTAGTAGCGTTTCAAAATCGAATTTCAAATCCTGAAGAAACTTGTAAACATAGTCTAAATATGTTTTAAGAACTCATTTTTAATGTAACTATTTGAAGTACTCTATTTAATTAAAAAGTAAAAAATAATTGAATGTTTTGGGCATAAATATTGTTACGAATCTGTGATGCGGCTTCCCAGCATAGTTGTTTCCATCATCAAAAAGAATATTTTACAGTCATCTGCTTTAGACGGAGTCCGGGTGTCGCGTCGGAGGTCCATGAGCTTGGCGACAAACTTCGCAACCATTTGGCGATTTGGCGAGGAATATGGCGAATTTGGCACCAAAATAGATTATACCCGAAACATTGAGAATTTTCCCGATCCGTCCAGTAGGAACGGAGTTACGCCTCGAACGTTCCTGATTGGTTGAGAGGCTTCTAGCCCCGCCTCCTGAGACCTATAAAAGGAGATAGCCTGAGCTGCCGGAGTAGTCGTAGTCGAAAGAGACAGAGTAGAGTAGTCGGAATCGACGATGAAGAACTGGTCCTCCAGGGATTAGCGGAGCAGCGACGGAGTCAAGCTAGTGCTGAACTAAGTTGAGCGCTACTATCTGCAGTAGAGTCTTGTTGTGTGCTGCTGTTTGCACGTCTCGCGTCTGAAGATAATTGTCGTCTTTGTGTAAATAAACGTCGTTGTTTCTTTTTCTACTGCTGATTGAGCGTTCTCCACACCATATAACTTCCACTATCCAAACGAACCCCGGAAATTTCGTAACAATATGAATTTCTATTTAAACATTAATGAATTTTTCCGTAGCAAACTGATTACGCAAAAACAAGTTTTGGAGATTTCTTTTTCTTTCCTAACTTCCAATATCCGTATTCGTTTTATTGATTTAAATTTAATCTCCAAATAATCAGTTTTTAATTCATAAAAAGGAATAAATGCAGGTCACCTCAAGACTTGAATATTGACTTTAACCTAAATTTATTAAATTATCAAATAGGCAAAACAAGCCTCTGCATCTAATAAATTTAGTTTAAAGTCAATACTTTTGATTTTCGAAAAATGATAATTGGAAAATAAAACCCTCCTGAAATATACACTACGGCTGTCAAAAAGGGCCCAGAAAAATGGCTTAAAAAAGGTTTTAATTTAATAGTTAAAATTTATTGCATCTCTTAAAAATACTGCGGAATCTTTTTCTCTCCAATGCACTACCAAATGGTCGGTCGCTTAACAAGAATACAAATTTATTTTATTAACTGATAATTAAATTCTGAAAATATTAATAAATTACATTGGCATAGCTAACACACAAACATGTGAGGCCTTTAGAGCATGAAGTGAGTGAAAAATGGGTTAGAAAAGGACATTTTTGAAAATTTAAAACAAGTTAGACAAATGCGTATAAAAACCTATTTACTACAATCTTGGTCCCGTTTCAATGACTACGATGAGACTTAAAATACTTTCCTATAAACTGAATTTATATATTCAGGTCTGAGTTATGCTTTTTTAAACTTGGGATTTTCAGTTATGAGGAAATAAAACAAATAGCCATCCCTAAAATTTTTTATTTGGTAAAATAGGAATTTTTTTCGAGTTCGCCGGTATTCTGTAATTATCATTCGTTACTATAAAATGATCACATTTAGAAAATTAAACAGTGTGAAACGTATTGTATTCGTAGAAAATATGTACGAAATCCTCAATTCATCTATAGCAAAATGTGAATTGTTGATTTGCATGGATCACTTTATAGCTCTTCGATAAAACGCACTGTGTGTGTGTGTGTGTGTGTGTGTGTGTGTGTGTGTGTGTGTGTGTGTGTGTGTGTGTGTGTGTGTGTGTGTGTGTGTGTGTGTGTGTAAGCCACTCCATTTGATCTAGAACTACCTTTTTTAAATAATTTCGGGGAGGGGGGACCTTCGGAAGGTGACATTATTTTTAATAATTTGTTAGAATTAAAAGCAATGTCTTGACCGTTTTTTCTTGATAATTTCCAAAAATTTCCCTGCACAAAAACGTTTATATCGTTTCAGAAAAAAAATTTGCCAAATTTTTAAAATTTCTAAAAATTTCCCATGACTTTAAACAGTAGTTTGCTGCATAGAAGTTGCATGCCCTTTCATTATTTCAAATATTTGATTTCATGATTTTCTTAATTTTTTGAAAACAAAGAAAAAGGATTGTCTAATGTCAATTAATAATGTAAAAATTAGAATATATATAAATCAAACGGTTATCTTTTTACCGCAATGTGATTATATGGGTATTGACTCAATTAGGACAGCTTATGCACACCATTAGTAGAAAGAGTGCGAGATTATTAAAATAACACGGTTTTAATGCCAGTGACAATTTGTTACTTTAATAAAATTGTATGTATGTATAAGAGATTTAATCGAATTGTTTATGTATAAGAGATTTAATCGAAAGTGAACGCTATCTATTAGTTGACTTTAGGAAACCAGCTGATTGTCAAAAGCGGCTAATGTTAACAAAACTGGCGCTGAACAAATACAAACAAAACTATTCTTCACCAGAAACTAACAGAGTATTCATCAGTACTAGAATTCAATAAAAATAAGCAGATAAAGCATAGCTAGAAGTGAGTATGTCTCTCAGATCAAAATGAGGTTTTAGGCAAAAAAATTAACCTAGTCTAAATTAATAATAAAATTTTCGAAGACATTTTTAGCATAGAAATTGTTTGAGAAACCTTTTTCGCAATTTTTCCGATGTTTATCGCATCTCTTTTTATATATAATGTTACGAATCTGTAATGCTGCTTCCCAGCATAGTTGGTTCCACCATCGGAAAGAATGTTTTACAGTTATCGGTATTGGATGGAGTCCGGTGTCGCGTTGGAGGGTCCCGGAGCTTGGCGACAAACTTGGCGACCATTTGGCGACTTGGCGACGAATTTGACGACTTTGGCGCCAAAATAGATTATACCCGAAACATTGAGAATTTTCCCTATCCGTCCAGTAGGAACGGAGATACGCCTCGAACGCTCCTGATTGGTTGAGAGGCGTCTAGCCCCGCCTCCTGAGACCTATAAAAGGAAGCACCCGTAGCTGCCAGGCGGTGGCGAGTCGAGTGGTGAACCAGTGGTGAATTGAATAGTCGGAGGCGACAGGGAAGAGTGGTCGTGGACCAGTGGAGTCGTTGTAGTTGTGAACCGACGGTGAATTGAGTCGTGGACCAGTGGAGTCGAAGAGTAGTCAGAAGCGACGGTGAAGAACTCGTCTTCCAGGGACTGACGGAGTAGAGCTGCTGTATATACTGTTGTATGCTGCACGTCTCGGCTGAAGATAATCGTCTTGTGCTGTATATAGTTGTTTTTTTTGTGCTGTCCTGTGTGTCTTCGTGTAAATAAACGTCGTTGTTTTATTTTCTACTGCCGCCTGGTGATTGAGCGTTCTTCACACCATATAGCCCCCACTATCCAAACGAACCCCCGGAAATTTCGTAACAATATTTAAGTATATTTCTATAGGCTTCTTCAAAAAAAAAAGTATAATGAAGACAAAAGACTACAAATTCAGTTAATATTTTTGGAAGAAATTTTTTTATGCAAGATATATATATTTCATGTGTTTAAAATAACTCACCGTAAAAAGCATTTAATGAGTTAACCATATTCGTAACAGCAAAAATAAATACGCCATATAACCAAAAGCAAATTAAAAGAACGTAATGAAAAGGATTTTACATTTATATATTTCGAATCGTAATTAAAAACCAATATATGCTTTTAAATAATATTTTTTTACAGTTTTCTATTTATTACCACTGAAAGCGCGATATTTTATCAAATTACCCTATATCAAAAATTATATTTTATTTAAATTCACACGTAGGTGCATTCCTCTTCTCCATATCGCCAAAGGATAACAAGTCTCAAGTTTTTAAATTTATTTTGGATGCGTTAAAATGACTCACTAAATGCAACTAGCAATAAACGCCCACAAATGTGTTTTTATTTTTACAAACACATTTACAAAGCATCGAAGCAATTCAGTAAATTAGACTATTTGTAAAACTTATTACAGTCATCATCTTTCAAACTTTTGGTGGGGAAGGGCTTTTTAAGGCTCCTTGAGGATATAGCAGCCCCTGATGACACATCCATTTGTTGAAACACAATAGCCCTACATTTTACTGCTAGTCAAAGCAAAAAGTAGCAAAAAATAGCTCGTTACAAGGTTCTTAGTCAACCGTGAGTAGTTCCCAAGATAAATCCCGGTCCCTCTCTATCAAAAGAAGAACGGGCGGATGGGAAATTCCATCCCAGCTCTACCCTCCCACAAAGGTCAAGGCCGTAAGGGTCCCTTGTCTTATAGATAAAGGGATTGTCTGCTTTTATTCGGAGGGGAATTTTCGCTTTCGTCATTAAAAAAGATCGGGCGATCGCAGGCACGTAAAGGGTCCAATTGATTGGCAAGACGTGAGATTTTATTCTCCTCAGCAGTAGCCAATCAGAAAGCGGTATTTTATCCTTTTCCTTAACTGCAATGGATGCGGCCGTAATGAGAAGGATAAGTTTGGAATCCTGTATTAGGAAATCCTTCCCTATACAGGTCATTGAGTCGTCAACTGTGGGAGATATAACTTAAAGGGAGTTTCAGTTGTAACTCGTAAAAATTGCACCAATAGAAAAAGACACTGTCAAAGGATATTATTTGAACTCGAACCTTTTGAACTATGTCAAAGGATATTATTTGAACTCGAATACAGAAACCGACTTTACTTTTTCGCATGCGCGAGGTGAAGTTGATTTCACCAAAACGGAAGCGACATGAAATGAATAATCAGGGTGAATACATTGTGTTCCCTGATTATTAGCGGAATCAAGCAGTGTAGCAACTCTTGCAAATTTCAGAATTAAATAAGTCATATGGACAATAAATAAAGACATTTCGAATTCAATTAAAGCTAGAACAATTTTAAATGACTAATGAAAAAAACTCAAACGAGACAAAGTTTAAGGCCTAATAAAGCAATGTGGAAAACTATTCATCTTATTCATTGCATTTCTTTCCTCTGCTCATTAAAATCGTCCAAAAGTGATAGTTTCGACTTCCGAAGAAAATCTTTCTTTCCTTTCAGCTTTAACGGTTATTGTTTCTTTACTCTTTTTTGTTTCTATTTTAATTAACCTCCACGTTTCAGACCTCCCTAAATTTGAAAAACACGTTTTTGGAAATAGTTTATCCGTCTGTCTGTCTACCACAAAAAATAACCCAAAAACACTTTGCATTAAATGGATGAAATTTGGTATATGGTCTTCGTACCAAGCTTGTTGATTTCTACCAAATTTTGAACAAAATCCTTAAAGAGGAAGTCCGGCTGTCAGGATATAACTTAACACGAAAACTACAAAACGAAGAGAACTAGACAGAAAAAATGATACCCAGAATTAACATCTATAGCGTAGACACGTATGAAGTTTGAGCCAAATCCAATAACAGGTTGACTGTCTATCGATCTGAACTTTTAGAAATACGTAAACGCGATTACTCAAAAACGTTATTACATAAATACATCAAACATGATATAGGATCCTGCGACTGAATGTAGTTTTGTGTCAAGTATTTGCTCAATCGGGTTGGAAAAACGTATCTAAAACCTAAATTCGATTTTCGGATACTGTAACAGCACGCCAGCGATTAATCAAACAACTCGCCAAGGATGACGCGATAGATTCAGCAAAAAGGCTAAATTCAGTCAAAAGTTAATATTTCGTAACTATTGTACGATAATGCTATGCAAGAAATTTTGGGGATATCACCTTTATAAGAAAATATGCGAGAAAGTTTTAGGGAGACCACACCGACTGATTCTATCTTCATGTATATAAAAAGAGCAAAGAAATGAGTGTAAACATTTCCTGCTCTGTATAAATTTCAACTCCCTGGTCAGAAACTGCTCGTTTGTTTCTTTAAATTACATGTATGCAGATGAACATGAGAACTCAAAACTAGACGAAAAAAATCTTTGCCTGTGGAAGAATATAAATGCAGTATATTAGTCTGAGGTACATAGTATTTTACACAAAACTGCAGTTTATGAAATTTTGGACAAACTCCTTCAAGGAGAGAACCTACGTTTTATATACAAGATTTCCTTCAATATAATTTTTAAATAAATGCAGAATCCTCTTTTATATAAGACTGAATGCATTTTCCCAATCATTTCAAATGGAAGAATTTTAATAATGTAAAGATTTTACTCTACTCTATAGATAAGCCCGCTCTGTTCTGCTGAATAAAAATAAATATTTGTTTACATGTTATCGATGCTAAAATTGGCAATTCATTATTTTCTTCACAAAGTTGTTTGGTCCACCACAAGAGGTATAGACGATGCAGTGAACGCATCGCAATTTCTGTACTTTACGTTCTCCTTGCTGATGAGAGGATATATAATACAAACACACAATAATAACACAAGGTTATTGACACTCAACAATAAACGATCTTTCAAAATTTAGATTTTTTTTTAAATAAAATTTAATCATTTTTCACATTTACTCTTAATAACGATGTTATTGCAAAAGCCATTTTTGTACCATTTTAAAATTTTAAAAATTAGCTTATCAGTGTTGCCAATTTTAAATATAATTTGTAATTAAATTTTTTATTATTGCATTAAAAATTTAACTAAATTTATTGTTCCATCAAATGTTTTACTTGCAAGTTTTTACGAATATTAATCTTAAAAAATTACTCTCTTCAGACATTTCCGAAATATTTTCACTTTCGCCTTTATTAACAATGTTTATCGGTTGTCATTCTTTTCGAAAATGGAGAAACGTAAAAATAGTTGTGCACAGAATGGAACGACTAATACAATCAAGCCACATGAAGAAAGGCATACACAAATCATGGCTAAAATCTTATAGTTTAATAATATGCTGAATACTAAAAAACTAAAGTTTTGAACATGTTTTGTCATTTATATCCAAAAAGAAAAATTAAATTACATAAGTATTTTCTTCATTTATCCTCACGTCCTCACCCATTTTCAAATACGATCATTTAAAGGCAGTTTGACTATCCCCATATAAATACTGAATATTTCAATGAAAATCAAAATGCTATGTATTTAAAAAGCATTTAAAACTGATGTTATAAATCAAAAACAAAGAAATTTTAATAACGTTTATCTATTTCTCAAACAAAAAAATTATACTATTATTTGCTGTGTTGTAAAACTATGAAAACTCAACCCAGCTTTTGTGAACGGAAAAGTGGATGTCACGTTCCTTTTACTTACAGAAAAAGAAATCGAATCGAATCATTGTGAGAAAATCCCTAAAAGTGACAAGTTGAAAAAATAATACTTTTTGACTCTTAAGAAGTGACGGTTCAAAATGACATTCAAGCTTTTCCTTTTTCAATCACGCATCACAACTGCAGTGACACAGCCGTTTTTACTGCTGATTCCGTGCGTGGGCGATGAATGCGTTGGGTAAGCTGAAATCTTCTTATCATTAAAAAGAAAAGAAATAATCAGCAATTCTTTCCCCCATCGACTATGGTGGATACATTCACTGAAGGGTGTCATTGGAAATGCGAGATCCCAAAAACTCATTTTTACTTTTTTTATATACGTAGTAGAGAAAATAGCGAAATCGTCAAAAAATTCGAACTCCAAATTTTGTTGAATCTTTACATTTTAGATCTCGGAGTTCGAAGAACCCAATTTTGGAAAATATCTTTCTGTCATAACTCAAGAACGCTTTGACCTAGGGCGGATGAAGTTCGGTTTAAGGCATTTAGGCCAAATGTGTAGATTTCCATCCGATTTTGAATAAATCCCGTTCAGAAGAAGTCTGTCTGTACAGTTGTACAAATATAAATTAACCTAATAACTAGAAACGAAGAGAGCAAGATGGATAAATTTCAATATACAGATTTAACAGTGTAGATATCTAGTAAATGATGAACTGAACCCAAAAGGGGAAACTCCGACAATTTGTACTTTCAGAATCATGTTAATACGATAATTCAAAAATGTAACGAATTAAATATATTAATACGATGATATCCGCTTTGAATTTCTCCCTCTGTCATTCATATGATCCTACCGGTCACCCCCAAGGCAATCAACGTATTAAATAAGGAGTGTAATTTTGTGACGGCAAGTGTAATTCTTTGTCAAATTTTAGTTTCAAACGGTTGGGAAAAAATGCTTCTAAAACAAATTGATTTTCTGATACTATTAACCCAATGCCAAGGATTAATCGCCAAAAAACTAGCCAAGGATCACACAATAGATTCAATAAAAATGCTAAATTCAGCCAAAGATTAATATTTTGTAAGTATTATACACCAAGGCGTTTTTATCCTTACCCAAGCTTCATAATTTTTTGAGAGGTTTGAGGAATAAGTCATTTATTAGAGAATATAAGAGAATGTGTTGGAAAGACTGCTCGAGCTATTCCAGTTAAGCTAACAAATATTTTAAGAGATAGTCGATAAACTAGGAATATAATAAATTTTTCATCCACTGTTATCAATGTATTTTTACTTTTTCGCAATATATTTCAAAGTAATTAGGGATTCCAATATTAATTTACTAGTTAATAGCGAATATTTCTCTCCAAATGTACGAATACCATATAATTTATAACAATATACAATAATACCATGTAATTTATTAAATTTCCGATAAAAATTACGCTCAAATATAAAACCCTTCTTATTGTCTTGTCTGCGAAGTATATAAAAAAGAAAATACTGCCAAAAAAATATCAAACCCCAGATTTTGCAGAATGTTCACAATTTAGACCTTTTTTCGATAAATATTTTCGGAAATGTCTATCTGAACAATATAATTCCAAGAACACTTAGACAGGATGACATTCGATATGTTGTATTGACACGAAATTTTTAGATTTCAATCATATTTTGAAAGAAATCCATTCTCAGAAATATTATACAAGCGCACATGAATATGATCACTATAAAATGTAGAAAGCTAGATATATAAAATTTGGTATAGTTTAGTCTCTTAGAGATTCTTATCACATTTGGAATCAAATCCAGCGAGGGGTTGACTTGTCAATCAGGACACACATACATGTAAACAAGATCACTCAAAAATTGTTGTACTAAGTCAAATTTTGGCTTTCGTCGGGCAATAAAAAAACCCTCTAAAATGCATACTCTTTTGCATTGTACTAAGAAGCACAAAACTCTCATATGTGGGATTCTGAAAATAAAATCCTGTGAACTCGTAAAATCATTACCTAGCCAGAGTACAGAATTTTTATGCTGGATGGAGAGAGAATTAAGAAATATGCGGGAAATTTTTGGATAGACCATTTCTCTGATTCTTACTTGAGATTTTTTTAAACAACAATTTGGAATTATTAACAGTAGATAATCCACCAGTAGACAATCCAGAGTTTATTATATTTTATAAATCATTCAGTAGAAAGTAAAAGAGGGGTTGTTTTATGTCTTAACTATTTTTGTTACTACAGAAATGAAATTATCAAGAAAGTATTAAAATGACATCACTTTCAATGATATTTCCGGAAAATTGTTCCCATAGTTTCTGTAGCATCTTTAACCGTGACTGTGCCACTAATGATAGGATTGTACTTCAAAGAGGAAGTTGTTAAAGGCAGACGATTTCAATTTCAAACGCACGAGCTTAAACTCTATAGTAAAAATTATAAAAATTGTCTCGCTTTTCATCTAATAAATACATTTTATAGAAGAAATATTGGTTTTATACTTTATATCAGAATGCATTTATTTAACTTTTTAAAAAGATGAAACTTTTAATAAGGATATTTTTTTTTCAATTCATATAACAGCAAAGCATAGCGGATTTTCTTATGTATGCGCAAGTTGATGAATATTTAAAGATTTAAATCACCGAAATTATCTTATTCGAAAGGAAAATTGCACTCAAATTTATATGCGAAAGAGAAGTGGCGGCTCATTGATAAATATATACTTATATAGAACTGAATATTTTTATATTATATTATATATATATATTCGCATAGTTAGTTTTTATTTCGTTACGTCAAAGATGTCCTGGCATTAACTGAAGAATTTTTTTTTTTTTTAACATTTAGTTATGTTAAGTATCAGAGCAAAGACAAATGAGGGTACTTTTGAGATAAACCTCGTGTCCCTACTTAAAACAAATAGCAAGGATTGCTTTTGAAATGAATGAAAAATGCTGACAGTGGTCATTTTTCCCTTCTTGTGCTATTGCTTACAAAAAATACATCAAAGAATTAAAGTATGATCGTATTGGATCTCATTTGCTGGGTATTTATAAATGAACATCCCAACTTGTCAGGACTTTATTGTACATCGGAAATAAAAAATTACAATTGAAAGCTTAACCGTCTTCACCGATTTATTTTCTTTACTATGAAATTAGATGAAGTCTTCAATTTTGAGAATGTTTTGTTTTGATTCAATTGAGAATTCATATAGAATACTTTAGATTTTATTTATTCTACGTAATTTTTGTATAGCATAACAATTATGAACAGTTTAATTGTTGTTTAAAAGAGGTAAAATAAAATGAATTGATGCACCCATGGCGTACGGCAAACCGGTTAAGGGGTTAAATTCAGTGCATTTATAAGCGTTCTGTGTGAACCCCTACAGAAAATCGAAGGTTATTGAAACGATACGATAACTCATCCCACAATTTTTTCTGCATTGCAGGTGTGAAAGTTTGAAAGGATGCAAATATATCTCCATGGCTATAAGTGATTTTTTTTCCTCTTGGACTACATCAAACTAATATCAGTAGGTGTTTGTTCCCCCGTCACCAACAGACGCTGAC
Organism: Argiope bruennichi; assembly: GCF_947563725.1. NCBI lineage: Eukaryota > Metazoa > Arthropoda > Arachnida > Araneae > Araneidae > Argiope > Argiope bruennichi. The sequence continues at coordinate 20,428,405 of NC_079156.1, read as the reverse complement.
AAGACTTGTGTTTCTGCAGGTTTTCGAAACGTCACATCAGAGATGCTGAAAAAGTACGAGTTATTCTATCGCCTTGATATGGACCTGCCTATTAATGAACACCTATAACCGTATTAAATTTAAATTTAAATTTTCAACTATTGTTTGTAATTTCCGAAGATGAATTGACGTCGTTTTATTTTAATATCCCTGCAAAGTTTGGATATTCATTTAAAAAGACTCTGTATAATAATTTAGTTTACTAGTAAATAAATTTAAACAAATATATAAGTTGGTAAAAAAAATTGTTTAGATACAGATAATCTAAAGCAGATGAGATTTCCCCACTAATACGATTCTTTCTTATAATTAGAAGCCTAATTACGTCTTATTCTGTAAATTTAATCTTGCATAACACCCGTAAAATAGAATAATGAAATCTTTTTGTAGGATTTTATTCTGTGACTTATTTCAGCACATTTACTTTAAACGTAAGCTCTGGCTTAAGACTCAACAATGAATTAATTGCAATGTTCTAGATCATAAAATTTATTAATTAATTTCATTAATTACATGAATCTATAGTTTCAACATCATGGTTCAATACACTGCATCGAACATTAATTAGGATAATTGGTTTAAAGTGTAATCAGATATTGCTTTTACAGACGAGATGATTAGAAATTCGTATTAACTCTTTAATTAGCCAATGCACATATAATGACGAGAAGTGCTAAATTAAAAAAATAATTAACAGCCCCAAAATTAAATGTGTAAAAGTTTAATCAGTTTTAATACAAGTGCTACGAAGCACCATTTTTTATTTTTTATTTTACGAATTAGAAGCGAAATATTTGCAAAAAAAAAAAAAAAAAAGATTTATGATTTCATAAGCGAATTATAATCAATGCATTTAATTTAAACATATAAAAGCTGAAAACTTCCAAGTTTCAGAAAAATCATGGATTAAAATTCTGTGGTTGCCAAAAACTTATTACAATTTTTCATATAAATGAAAAATGGTATAAAGTTTCAAATCACAATTTAATATAGAACGGGAGCGGATAAAAAAAATGGAACAGAGAAAATATCGTAATTAAAAGAATGTTTTTTTTTTTAATTCAATCCTTTAGATCCATCACTATAATATAACTTTTAGACTTTTTTTCTTCTTTCCATTATTTTCTAAAATTTATTCCTAATTAAATAGCAATAATAATTTGCACAAAAAATTATATATTTAAAATCATTTTAAAAGCTCGTACAAATTACATAATTACTAACTAATACAAAAACTCCAGTGTTTAAAATATGCAGAAAATATTAAAATTTTAAAAAATCTATATGGAAATAAAATGGCATCACTAAAAATCTTTCTTTTATTTTAAAGTATTAGAAAAATAGTTTCGTGCAATAATATACCTCTCAATCATAAAAAGAAGAAAACATTGTTAGATTAAAAAATTCTTTTTATTGAATCCCTAATACCCAAGAAGCAAAAATTTGCCAAATTTCATAGATTCAATTCCAATGTAGAGTGTTTCTGAAAGCTTTTTCCTCTATATATGTCAATTTGTAGACAATTCTATTTATAAACATTGATAAAAAGAAAAAATTTAAAACTTTAAATTTAAACACGCATGCAGTATGTGAATTTGAAATAACTGAAGTAATATATACTGTCTAAAGGTTTTAATTATTTTTTATTCATTTCATGCTTATATTCAATTTTTGCATAATTCTTGGGGGGGGAGGAGAAAAGGTATTTTATAAATAAAAATTTATTTGTCTTAAACTAATAATTTGTCTTATTTATATACATACATTTTTTGTCACTCGGAATTTGCACAAAAATTCTAACCCTATTTCAGATATTGAAAATCAGAAATAAATTGAGATTTAAAGAAAAACATTTAATACTAACACTCTTATTTCTATATTAAATATTACAAAAAAATCGCGTGTTTTTTTAAATTTCAGTTGACTAATGGATATATATATATATGTAAACACAATTTTGAAGCAAGTCGTGGCCGAAAAGCGCGAAGACACTTCGAATTTTTAAATTTTGAAGTTATTCCATCCCTGGAGGCATAATTTATGCACAAGAAGCGAGGGTGAACTGACGCCCGTTTTCAAGCGATACAAGAGCAGAAGAGCATAAAAGAATATTTTCCCTAAATTATTTATACTATGAGATTCCGATAGGGATTCCTTTACAAATGTCGATTTAGGTAAGGGAATTATAGGGATCTTTTAAAAGAATGTGTTGAACAACAAATTTATCTTTTCACTAGGAGTGGGGGAACTTGTCGATGTCAACAATTTTACAAAGTTCCTGTTGAATTAATTAAATACAAAAAAGGTAGAATTAGATCAGGAAATAAGCGAATATTTTAGAATGAAGTTAATATGGATTGAATTAAGATAAAACTTTGGAAATTAATTAAGTTTAAATTAGATTTTAAAATGTTAGTTAAAATTAGATTGATTTAAATTGGATTTTTATGATATATATGTAAAAATAATTTTTTTGAAAGCAGAAGACAGTTTCGAAGACAGAAAGACGTTTTGAATATGTAACTTCGTTTTATTCCCGTCCCGGGAGACATGATTTTTTGCACAAGCAGAAGCGACGAGCACAGCATAGAACGACACAATACGAAATGAGAAACGCTGATGAAAATTTTATCCCTGTGAATATATACTGTGAGATTTTAATAGGGGTTTCCATTACGTGCCAATCACAAGTAAGGGAAACATAGGTATCTTTTAAAATAATGTGTTAGATCGACACATTTTTATCCCTTCACTCGGAGTGTGGGAACCACTGACTTAAGCACTTTTACAAAGCTTTTGTTACATTCATTAAATAGAAAAAGTGGAATGGGATCAGGAAATAAGAGAATGTTTTAGAATGAAGTTAATATGAGCTAGTTTAAGACAAAACTTAGGAAATTAAGTTTAAATTAGATTTTAAAATATCATTACGCCTGCATATTATATATATATATATATATATATATATATATATATATATATATATAGCTCCTTATTAAAAATTTATGAAACATTTAAAAATTTATTAGATTATATCAAAACAAATCCTTTAATACAATCTAATTTTGCATAGAACTGCTATATAAACAACCCTTTATTTATACACTTTACAGAAGTAATTTTTTTCTTGTTAAAACGCCAGCTTTTTAGAATAATCTGTTTCGAAATAATTCATTGCGATTGTTAGAAATAAATGATTTATTATTGCTTACTCAGATTGAGACCATTTTTTTTATTTTCTATATCGATAAATCTCATCATTATAAAAGGAATTTAAAATATTTTATCCCCCCCACCCCATTTACTAATTTCATTTTATATGATAAGATTATATAGCACTGCATTCACAGTCAAAAAATATATTGATCCAGTATTCGTATATTTTCTATCCAATTAACAAAAGCTCTGTGCTACAAATAATCTAATAACTCATTCTACCTTTAGTTTCGTCTGAAGCATGCATAGCAAAGAATGTGATTATTCGCTTCATCAAAATAAACTTTTTTTTCCACTCGGAGGAAATCCGAATCAAGCCCGACTGCTTCCAGAAATACTCGAATAAATAGATGCTAACGGCAAAAGGGTGCATAGTACAATATTTTTTGCAGCAGTGTTAAGTAGTCGTAACATTAATCTGCAAAACTGATTCTGAAAAAAACGAGAGGGCTCAGTTTTTGCATTTTCGTACACGAAGTATAGAGAATAGTACTGTAATCGATAAAAACTGAAGATTTTGAGGAACTCTTTCGAATAACTGGCACTTTTGACGACTCTGCATGTTTCAGACCTCTCCGAGTTCGAAAAACACAGTTTTGGAAAACTCCGTCTGCTTATCTTTCTGAGACAAAGCTAACTCAAAAACTCTGCGATGAAAGGGTTGCATTTGTTATATGATCTTTGCACCATATTTGTAGATTTCTATCAAATTTTGTGTAGAATCCACTCAGAGGAAGTATGTCTGGCTGTTCAAATACAATTTGACAAGATAACTACAAAACGAAATGAGCTAGATGGATAAAATTTGGCACCTAGATTTGACATTTGTATTGTTGGTACCTATCAAATTTTGAGTAAATCCAACGAAGGGTTGCAACTATTAATTTAGAATGGAACAGACTCGGTCGTGTTCTTCAACTCAAAATAGAGCAATGTCGCAATATATGGTTTTTGAACTTCTGCTTCCCCCAAAAAATGCGACATTTAGTGTCAAATTGTAAACTTTTTTGCATTTTAACAATAATAAATAAGAATTTAACATTCATCTATGACATTACCAATGAAAGAAGCGTCGATTTCTTTAGAAAATTCAAGGGGGGAAACTATAGTGAACCAAATTTACGAAATAAGCCAATTTCTCTTCGTAAAAAGACAAATCGCTTTGATCTACCTCTTCAATATCATTTGTCATTTTTTAATTTATTTATAGACCACTACAGCATGTGCACCAAAACGAATTTTCATACAGTTACCTGTAGTGGTGTATAAATAGATTAAAATAATAAGAAGCGAAGTGGCAGAACTAAGCGACCTGCCTCTTGTAGAGAAATTTGGTACTGAATTTCTATCTTGTATCTTTTCCCTTCACTATTTTGTAATAAAAACCCACCGGTGCGTTAACTGGTAATGTAACGGATGGAGCTTAAACTCTCAAGTTTTCTATCGATTTAAGATTTCTCAAAATAAAAGATTTTAACAAACAAGATAAACCCTTAGCGAATATGGAAAAAAAATTACTTTATTCATTCATTGCATAAGATCGGCATCATCTGGATCGAAGCTCTACAATTTCAATAAAAGAATTATCCCTCGACGGACCAACGAAATAGAAATGAGGCTAAAGAAGTATATAGATGGATCTTGGCATGCGACGTTTAAAATTCTTTTAGTTGATTTCATTTTCTGAAGAACGGGAAATCGCCATTACTGCGCTGCTACCATGGATTGGGATATTTCTTTGAGGCTTAACCCCCTTCGCATACAATGACGAATCTGACTAATGCATCGAATTACTGAATTTTGAATTTAAAATCTTCAATTAGGTTAAAGTATTAAGTAATTTAAAATGAAAAACTATTTACAAACGCTTAAACATCTCAAATGCCCTTATGTAATAGGAATTAATGCCCCAAATAGAATATGTCATCTAATTAGGCTGTTCATCTAATTAGGTTAAATAGTAAAAAATCAATCGACGTTAGGATGATCCGATCATAAGTTTTCATCACTTTCTGATTTCAGCTATTTATTATACATTATGATTTAACTACTACCAGAATTGTTCGATATTTGTCAGAAATAGGATCATAAGAGCCTCCAATTAAAAAATCTGCGCAGGAAATTTCATTGAATAATTTGTCAAGTAACTGATTTCTATATTCAGTGGTAAAGAGCGGAAACAGCGAGATCCAACCGTTAATCATTAACAACTATTAATAAAAATGCAAATTAACCATTTTCTTTTTGCATTAACAGTAACAGCAAACTGCACGAAAAAAATTTTTACAGGTTAAAAAACTAAGTTCAACTTATTCTACTTAAAAATCCCGTTTTCAAGACCACCGGAGGACCAGTCGGTGGAAATCCTCAACACTAGCACCCGATGGCAGAAATATGACTTCTAGCTCATATGAAGATGACACACACATTCGCTTGCACAACCCCATTTTACAGGAGGGCACATTCACACACCTCACAGATAGAACACAGATGAAGAACAACCATGCCCGAACCGGGATTCGAACCCGGGACGCGCAGATCACGGCGAAGATGCGCAACCCCTACGCCAGGACGCCGGCACTAACACGAATGAAAGCCGAATCAGCAATTGTGTGAAAATTGTACATCATAGCAGTAGAAATTAGCAGCACAATAAGAAAAACTAGAACGTATTCAACATACAGACTACCGCATGATACGACTGGGATTCTCTCTTATCTAAATAAATGACTCCTTTTCTACTACGGGGCCCAACGTTGAACCTGGTTCGACATTCTAAAGTATGCATCGTTTTCACATTCTTGTTACACTATTATTAAACCAGTGACAGTGCTCCCCACAATATTTTTTTCATACTCCCTAATGAAGGAGAATCTGTGTTTTAGATGCGATGTGTGTTTAGGCTGTTCATTTTCTCAAAAGATTGAAGCAACAATTTGACAGAACGACTACTGCAGTCACAAAATAACATACCAAGTTTGATATATTTAAGTCATTTCGTTTTTGAATTATCGCTTCTGAAAGTATGAACCAACGCCTCGTTGGATTTGGCTCAAAATTCAATAGATGTCTTCCATATAGATGTTACATCTTTGTACCGAATTATATCCCTCCATTTTGTGATTATTGTGTTAACTCATATTCAAACAGACTTCCTCTGAACGGATCTTGTTCAAACTTCGACAGTAATCTACAAATTTGATGTATATACCAAATTTCACTCAGCCAGACCAAAGCATTTTTTGAATTATATTTATCACAGACAGACGGCCATAATATCAATACTAAAAATGTTTCTTCCAAACTCATGGATGTCTAAAACGTGGCGATTCTTCAAAATCTCGAGTTCGAATTTTTTGACGATTACAATACTTCCTCCATATTTTGCATCCAGAAATAAATTAAAAAGTTGGATAATAGCAAAAAACATTCCCTTTATTTTGAGTCATTATAACAAACTCTCTAAGCATTTACGAACTCTCTAAGCATTAAAGGGATCCTTACGTTCGCATGTATAACAATGCATCTTATTACTTTCCGGACTGCTAAAGACTAAGGGACAGCAAACAAGTAATCATCTAAACAAACTATTGGATACAGACGCAATTTATGGCAGAGAAGGTATTAATACGCTCCAGTACAGCATCGATGGTGGACCTTTGAAGAGATCTTCTCTCCTGAATCTAAGACTGCCACCAATACAACGCAATTCCCTCCAATATCCTTCTATAGTCGACATCACAAATGACGATTTATATAGCTTTCATAAACTAATAAAATGCATGACGAAAATTTAAACGAAAAATTGCGTAATAGACAAAATTCTCCGATTAAAAATTGGATTTTCTTCCAATTGCAGGCAAAATTATTCTAAATAATATTTAGATAAAACAATCATTAAAGATCAAAGAAATTATGATAAGTAATTGAGTATGAGAATGCTATGATAAATAATAAAATTTCAAAAATTACATATCCATATTTGTGCTCCTTTGCCAAAATATAAATATACGTCAAAAAATTTAATTCCAATTTATCAGAAAATTCATACTTTGCTATCATAAGCTAGCTAATGGCTTACAATGAAATTTAAATTTTAAAATTAAACGGAAATGCAAAAGACTTTTCAATGAACACTCCAGCAAAATTAGCATATGTTTTATATAAATCGTTAAAGTTAACTCATTGAAATATAATTTTACTAATATGAGATACACAGGACATTGTCATTTCAAGACCAAATAATCTAGATATTTCTAATAAAATAGAAAAATGAAAAAAAAAAATTTAACATAAAATTTCAAACCGGACATTTTGGAGAAATAATATCTTTCGAAAGTTGCAGCATAATATTTATATCTTAGTATGAAAATCAGAGCATTTGAAATTTAAAAAATATATGGATTTAAAATTGCTTGAATATATTTCTAGAAGAATACTGTAATAAGAATCGAATTAAGAATTTCAAACAAAAGACCGATTCCAAGAGAACAACCCATTTGATTTGCATTTAAACAAAGATAATTTAAAACTAAACATTCTTTGCATCTTTTTGCATTTAAATATAAGTTAAATCATCGCATCGTTTCTTTACAGTACTGCTATCGAATATAGAAACATAACTGTATTCATACTGGTTTATCCGCACAGTTTCTCAATAGAATTATACAATTTTTAATAGACAAAAATTGTTACTAAATGATTAATTTGTAAATCATCTTTATTTTCCGTGGTAAATAAAACTGAAATACCTCTTTGAAATTTATAATTATATTTCCAAATGAATATAGAAAATTTTTCGAAAATGGAATTCTATACAGATCTGATACTTCATGCAATCCTGCTTCCCTTTTTATAATTTAAATTGTTTGATCCTTTTGACAACGATTTTATTTAAATGCCCGAGGCAACAGCTGATTTTCGACATTTCTTTTTGTCATTTCGTCTATATAAAAACAGAACATATCTTTTATTAATATAAAAATAGCATTCCATGATGAATTTTATATAGATAATGAATTCCTTATCACAATCGAAGGATCAAAATTTTACAAAATATATTTCTGCTGAGTTTATACACAGTTATTTTCAATAATTTCTAGGATAAAATCAAAAAAAAATTATATTTAAACTAAAATGATCAATAAAGGATCATATTTAAAGAGTTAAATGCCATTTTTTAAAACAGTATTAAATTAACATTCAAAACAACATAAAAAATGGAGTTTATTCATAATATTCCAATAGGAATTTAAATAACCTTGCGAACATAAATTTAAACCACATAGCGAATTCAATGACAATAAAATAGAGAAATTTAAATAAATAATAATTCATACCTGCAAATTATGCCTAAATTTTAAACAAGCGCAGAATTCTACAAAATTAAATTCCACGACAGTTAAAACCGAACACAGAATTATAAAAAATAATCTAAAAAATTCACTCAAATGATACGCATTCAGGTGAATATTTTCTGTACGAACAAGAACAAAATTTGGAATAAGAAAGAACTTACCACAATTTTCAGTAGAACACCGGGAAAGAAACGCCAGTTGCAAGTAATATCCCCGGTACTTTCCTCTGCGACTTCACCGAACGACTACAAGCATCATTTTGAAAACTACCAGCTAAGACGTGGGCTCAGCGCGCATGCGTCACCATTTGACAGGTCCTTTTGAAAGTAAAAATGAAAAAAAGGACTCGGATTGGGTGTTATGGAAAACATTAAAAGAGTATAGTTGAACTGAGGGTTATTTAATTACATTTTAAGACTTTCATTGAAAAAAGATACTAAAAGCTGTTGCAAATTTTGGTCAAATCATTTATCGATTTTCTACAATTTTTTTTTTTTTTTTTTTTTTTTTTTTTTTTTTTTTACTTTTTTTATTTACGAAATGTAGAGAAAGTGTTGTAATTGTGAACATATTCGGTCTCGAAATTTTGACATATCTCTACATTTAAAATTGTCTGAGTTTGAAAAACTCATCTTACGGAATATGTCTCTCTATACGTCTGTCTGTAGCAAAGATAACTCTTATTTTTTACTTTTTTATTTACGAAATGTAGAGAAAGTATTGTAATTGTCAACATATTCGGTCTCGAGATTTTGACATATCTCTCTCTACATTTAAAATTGTCTGAGTTTGAAAAACTCATCTTACGGAATATGTCTCTCTGTACGTCTGTCTGTAGCAAAGATAACTCTTATTTTTTACTTTTTTATTTACGAAATGTAGAGAAAGTATTGTAATTGTCAACATATTCGGTCTCGAGATTTTGACATATCTCTACATTTAAAATTGTCTGAGTTTGAAAAACTCATCTTACGGAATATGTCTCTCTGTACGTCTGTCTGTAGCAAAGATAACTCTTATTTTTTACTTTTTTATTTACGAAATGTAGAGAAAGTATTGTAATTGTCAACATATTCGTCTCGAGATTTTGACATATCTCTACATTTAAAATTGTCTGAGTTTGAAAAACTCATCTTACGGAATATGTCTCTCTGTACGTCTGTCTGTAGCAAAGATAACTCTTATTTTTTACTTTTTTATTTACGAAATGTAGAGAAAGTATTGTAATTGTCAACATATTCGGTCTCGAGATTTTGACATATCTCTACATTTAAAATTGTCTGAGTTTGAAAAACTCATCTTACGGAATATGTCTCTCTGTACATCTGTCTGTAGCAAAGATAACTCAAAATTGTTTCGAGCTAGATGGCTGAAATTTAGCGTACGGTTTTTACACTAAATTTGTAGATTTCTGTCAAATTTTGAGCAAAATGTATTAAAAGGAAGTCTATCTGTGCGGTTGTTCGAATATAACAAGATAGCTACAATTCGATACACAGATTTAACATTCTCCAGATTTTAAATATTCTCCATTAAATTTCTGATAAAAAGGATACGTGCAAAAATAATACAAAAATAAATTTCCTGTAATTTTCCTGTTTTTTTGTTTGTTTTTGTGTGTGTGTGTGTGTGTGTTTAGGGAAAATATTGATACCGATAAAAAAATGCAGATTTTATTGTCTTCTTATTAGAAACTTTGGATAATAGAAAATAAAATCCATCATTTTATCCGACATGAAAAGGTGTTAATACATCGCACTAATAGCCCATAAGATTTTGGGTTAGAGTAAGTGGGTTCGAAATTCGATTCCAACGAAAATTCGAAGTGTATGCGAGTTTAGTATACATTAAATCTCCCATCATGGATCTAAAGCTATTTCATTGGGGGAAGTTTGAAAATAAGATATCGACTTAGATGTTAGATATCGCTTTCATCATCTGATAATGATTCAAAATGGCAAATTTCCCCTAGAAACAGTTCAAAAATAACCCGATGCATAATTATTCATGTAATGATTAGGAAGTTAAACGTGATAAATGTGTACAAAAAAAGCTGAAGGAAGGGTAGATCCGCTAATACTCTAAAATGCTTTGAACATACTCCGTCCCTGGAGTCATAGAAGGGGGTGGGCGTCCCTAAGAGGATGCCAGTTCGAAGAATTGTACAGTGATGTAGCTGAATAGTGATAAAGACAGCAACTGGCCACAACAAATCCGGTTGACACTGCTTCGTTCAGTGGTGACGGGTTGCCAGCTGTACACAAGACGATAAAGAGGTCGTCCAAAACGCTCTGAGAATCTTAGAGTCAATTATTTATTGCATAACTGCGTCCAATCAAGAACATAAGTTTCAATGCATTATTCAAACATGCAAAATGTTAATTTTATTTGGCAATTGAATTTTATTTATCTCGGGATTAACCCTCCGGGGGGCACCTCGAAATGAGGATGAGATGCTTCCGGCATTGTGGTTGGATCTCGCCACCCTGGAGGGTACACAAATAGGTAGGGGATCTGACTCCTCTCATCGATGACGGGACGTACTTCCTTCGGGAAGGGTTGTACCGTGACCGGTGATAGCCCTTTGGACTCAACTGCAGTTCCAGCCAGTGTTACTGTTGAGGCGGTCCGGTCATTCAGTCTTATGGTTTAAATCCGTGTGCCTTCGTGGCGGGTCGGAAAGTCAGTTGGTTGACTTATCTCAGGTATTATTCTACTCGTAGAGCAAATGTTTGATCCGAAAGTGACTAGAAATGTTGTTTGCTGCGATTATTAATTTGGATATTCTAACCACCTTTCTCGCTGTGTACATGCATAGAATTTTGTTGTATTTCCTTCAGCAGAAAGAACAGTAGAGAAAACGTATTACGCTATTTTATGGCCACTACTTTTTTTACTTTCTCGTACACGAAATATAAAGAAAGTATTGCAGTCGTCAAAATTTCGATGCTGTGCATCTTCACATTTTTGACCTTCCTGAGTTTGAAAAACACATTTTTGGAAAATGTCCGTCCGCTTGTAACAGTGATAACTGAAAAAAGTTTCGAGTTAAACTGAATGAAATTTGGTATACAGTCTTTACAATAAATTTGTAGATTTCAATCACATTTTGAGCAAAATCCATTCTGAGGAAGTCTGTCTGTCCGGCTGTTCAATTATAAATTGACACGATGCTATATGGATAAAATTCGGTACACAGATTTAACATCTACACTGTAGACACTTATCAAATTTCAAGCCAAATCCAGTAGCTGGTTGACTATCTGTCGGTCTGTGCTTTCAGAAGCATGTAAATGCGATGGCTCAAAAACGCAAATGACTTAAGTATATAAAATTTTTAATGTGATTTTGTAACTACAAATGTTGTTTGGTGCTAAGTTTTAATTTCAATCGGTGGGGAGAAACTCACCAAAAATGCACACTGAGTCATCGAATATCTATTACTATCGATTGTCTCTTATTATTAACCACGCGCCAGGGATTAATCTCCAAGGGTAAAGCGAAAGATTCAGTAAAAAGCTGAATTCACGCCGAAAGTTAATATTTCATGACTGTTATATGCCAATGCTATGCAAAACGTTGTCTGGAATAACACCTTTATTAGACAGTATGCGAGAAAGTTTCAGAGAGACAACTCCCGCTGGTTTCAGAAGTACTCCAAATCTTACTCATATTATAGCCAACGGATTCTAAAACTTTCCGCACTTTTGCGCATGCGTTAGGATGAGTTTAATTCGTCAAAATAGGGGTGAGAGGAAAGACGAAAGGAGGAGATGATTACATTCGACAGTAAACTCGGTTTAGTTTAGTATAGTTACATTAACGTCCCGTTTTAAAGAAATACTAGGGTTATTTCGGGTCGGATCTCGTCATTTTGAACCGCGTTCAGATGCCGAGGCAATACCTGAGCTGGCACCTCTCTCGCCTTTCCAAACTTCCACACCGCACCAGCAGGAGGACGTTTCGCCCTACAGATTTAACTTGCACAAGACCCTCTTACAAGACGGTTCTTAGGTGGAATCGGGTCTCTAATCTGAAACCCTCCGATTCCGAAACTGAGACCGAATTAAAATAAAACGATGCGATCAAAAACGACACGATACACACATACACGCGACAGAAAAATTGAACGAAAAAGTATTTAATAGGGCGGAAATAAAGGTCAAAGAATGCTGAATAAATAATTCCGAAAATGTGCTCATCCTTCCGCGTCTCACCCCTTAGTGAGATAGAATAGTCAAAGTGGTCGTCTCAGGATATTGAAACGAACAGTGCTCAAAACTCTTTTCTGAAAATAATCGATCTAAACTAAAGCTGACACGAGAGTCACCCTACTAAGATTTCATCCGACCTTGTTTTATTTCGGCCACTCAAATTTCGTTTTACAACTCTTTTCTTCACGATAAATTTAAGTGCCTGCAGAAAAAAAAGTACCCGCTTCCGCTCTTTCCTAAAACAGTATAAATAAAAATACAAACTGTTGTTGTCCGTGAGTTGCTTGAAGAAATTTATTACGTCAATATTTTCCCTAAAAGTAAACGCATTCAGAATGCCTACACTCATAAATTTCAAGCCTGAATTTAATAAACTCTCACATATAAAATTATCGTTTTTCTTTTATGGTGAAAGAGTGTTCTTTTCGGGTACAAATAAATAGTTTAAATATCCCTTTTACTTTCTCGTTATGAAGAAAAAGCTATGTAATCATAAAAAGTATTTAAAAAAAAAACTCCAAATTTTGATGACATTTCAAGCCACCTTGAGGGAGAAAAATAGATTTTAATTTTCTCGTATCCGAAACATAGAGAAAATATTGTAGTGAAAAAAAAATTCAAACTCAAGATTTTGACGAATCCACGTTTCAGATATCCACCCTGAGTACGAAAAACCCATTTTCTTGGCATTATATCTATCTGTCCTTCTGTCTATCTGTGACACATATAACTCAAAAATGCTTTGAACTAGATTGTGAAATTTACGGTCTTGTAGATTTCTGTCAAATTTTGAAGAAAATCTAATTTATCTGGCTGGGTGTTCGAATATAAACTAGCATAATTACAAAACGAAGAGAACTAGATGGATAAAATTCGGCACTTAGATTTAACATCTATAGTGTTGCAACGTTTCCCATTTTTCCTCACATAGTAATTGGCATTCCAGCCAGATGTAACGTCACCAGTTTTCCTACACATAGTCAAATGCCTACAGACCGCCAGATGTGTTTCCTTTTTACTAGTAGAGTCATTGCATCCAGGTTAAAAGCCACAGATGTGTGTCTCGTCGTTTCAAATAGATCCATCATGTCTTCAAGGGCGAAGAATATCAAAACATCCAGATGTTAGACTTTTTTATGAAGGGACTCCTCAAATCTTCCAGAAACGATCAATCATCATCAACCGTTGTCATTAAATATCGAATTCAGGTGGACTTTAGCCGGTGTTAGCTGTGAATTGATTATAATTAACATGTGTTCAAGAAGGGTCAGCTACAAAGATGGATCCTGAACAAACATTCCCACGATCGACTGGAAAACATTGAGGAAGTATTGCTGAGCAGCTATGGGGCGATTGGGAACTCAAGTTCACCAATGAGAAAATCAAAAACGGAGATCTGACGGAAATGAAATACGGTTTTTTTGCTTTTTTTGGAGAGAAGAGAAGAGATGGAGAATTCAGAGAGACGTCGGTGTCCGAAGAAGTTTTTCTTGATTTTGTACGAAGCTCCGTGGGATTCGGGTTTCTGTGTTAGGATCTACTCAATCGGTGGATTTCTGTAGCGTCCATTATAGTAACCGTTTTGAGCTAACAGCCTGTTAGCGTCTTTTTGGTGTCTATTCTCCGATTTGATCGAGGAACTATTTTATGATTAAACTTTCAACTGTTGTGTGAATTTTGTAAACAATATTGACCTAAACTATTTCATGATTAAACTTTCAACTATTGTGTGAATTTTGTAAATAATATTGACCTAGATGGGAAAAAGGTGTTCTTGTGTACATATAAGGCTGTAAATAAATTAATTGTTTCTTTACATTACTCTCTTATTTCATCGTTCTGGATCAAGATATTACAGTACATTTATCAAATTTTGAGCCAAATCCAACAAAAATTAAATGTCTGTCGGTCTGTACTTTCAGAATCATATAAAGCTGATAACTCAAAAACGTTATAACTTAAGAAAATAACATCTGATATGCTATTTTGTGGCTGAAATCGTAATTCCGTGTCAAATTTTGATTTAAATCGGATTTTAATTTTGGTTTTAATAATAACCTGATTACTTAAAGCTGCACGCTGCTAGATGAATGAAATTTAGTGTATGGTCTTTACAAAAAAATTTGTAAATGTCTACACATAATGAAGAAAATCCATTCATAAGAGGAATCCATTTTTCTGAGAGCATCACTCAGTGACAACGATCTTTCTGGAACTTTCTCGCATATTTCTTAATAAAGGTTAATAATCCCCCCCCCTCCGTATAACATTTTGGACTATGGTCAAAGTCGTGAACGCTAAGAGTGCTCAAATTTTTAGAGTTCCACGCTTTAAGGTTCCGCACTTCGCTGTACAATCAGTGCATTTTATTAATTTTTTTACGCCTTTTGCACAACCGAGCATGAAACCAAAGCTAATATAGAATTGTAAATTTAGTAACAAGCTGATTCATCAAATTTCATAAATCTAAATCATTGCATTTTTGAATCACTTCATTTACATGCGTAAGAATGTGCAGATAGGAAAACTATCAACTCTTCTACCTAAATTTCATTTATCAGAATACTGCATTTTTTTTTATTCATCGCGTTTAAGTACATGCGAAAATATAGACTGGCAAACGCTCGATCCCTTGGAGGATTAGTTCAAAATTTGTCACAGATATACAGTTTAGATGCCATATCTATGCATCAAATTCCCTTTTTATTGATTTTTAAGTATTGTAGTAATCTTCTTGACTAGTACTCAAATATATAGACTTCCTGTGAATGGATTTCATTCAACATTTACGAATTTGGTGCGGTTGACGATTTACAAATTTGGGCAAAATTTACAAATTTCGTCGTTCTACCTTAGAGCAGTTATGGGATATCAAAAAGACGGACGGACAATTCTCAAGATATGTTTTCCGGACTCAATGAAATCTAAATGTAGAAGATGCGTCAAAATCTCGATTTCAATAAATCGAGATTTTTTTTTAATTACACTGCTGTTTTTTAAACGCATTTCGTAAATGTAAATAAATAAGATGTAACATACATTTTTAACATCTAAGGTATCAAATTCTGAAAGAAATCCATCCATATTTAACCATGTTTTTGTTTTCACCATCTTATGCAAAAAATATAATAACTTAAAAGCATTAAAACTTTGACAAAAAAAAATTTGGTATGTTATCTTGTCAATAAAATCTCAGTTTTGTGCCAAAATTTGGTTTAAATCCGTTTTATCCGTCTAAAATATATATGAGATTTTCTCCACCATACTACGAAGTATAAAACGCTCATGTGGCAAGAGTCCATAAATAAAATTCTGAGCCTTTTAGCGTGCCTGCTATTTTTCAATATTAACAATCTTTATACGAGGTGAAAGGGGAACTACACATTTATCTAAGAAAATGTCAGGGAGACCATTGCTCTTGATTTACCCATGATATGATTCGAATAGAATGTATCAAAGTTAGAATACAGAACCTCATCTCTAAAATCATACTTTTATTAAAAATTATTATTTATTATTTTTTTTTAAAAAAAAGTGATCCAGCCGATTTTCAATAGAAATCTATAAAAAGAGCGAAATTAAGTGGGTAATATTTTCTGGTACAGAAATGGATGTTATCTCAATATCCTGCACTAAGTTTCCGATTCCTAAACCGAGAATCGTGGGAATTATGCATCCCTTCTCTTCCATTGTAAAGTAGGAACTCAAACAGCGGGAGTGGTCACTAAAAACAATCTCGCATACTCTATAATAAAGGTCCACACAACCCGCAAAAAATTGGGGACATTGAAAAAGGCAAAAAATGATATGCAAGGCCTTGGCATTCTTTGCAAGATCTTGGCATACAATGGCTAGAAAATTTTAGATTTTGCAGTAAAAGTAACATTTTTATTGTGATCCTATGGCAATTTATCTCTATATTTCGGTCAGTAGCATCAGAAAATCGAATTTGTGTTTTCAACACGTTTCTCCCAACTCATGGCGACAAAGATTTGACTCAGAACTGCAGTCAGTCACGAAGTCATATATCAAATTTAATATATTTAAATATTCTTTTAATTCTATAGATATAATTATGCAAAATTTTAATTTCGTTATATCAGCATTGGAAAAATTCAAAGTAACTGTGAAAATAGTGTGGAGAAAATGTTTAAAATAAATAAAAAATAAGTGAAATTGACAAAAAAATTGCTCTGTTTCGAAACTCGAACTGAAGACCTGCAAAAAAGGTTTCGAAATCACCTATCGCTCTAACCACCAGACCAACCCTTATTGAATCTGCGGCTGGAAGTAAGATTCTTAACATCTTGAACCGATCATTTCAAAACTAATGTTAATCTGGTCAAAATACACAATGCTAAGAATACTTATGCTTTATGCGCACGCGCAAGACTTTTACGCTTAAATATATTTTGAAATTTATGCATATTTTGAAGCAAAATTTTAGTTTTTTACTGTAAGAAGTGGAAAAATTCAGAGTAACTGTGAAAGTAGTGTGGAGAAAATGTTTAAAATAAATAAAAAAAAAATAAGTGAAATTGACAAAAAAATTGCTCTGTTTCGAGACTCGAACTGAAGACCTGCAAAAAAAATCTTCGAAATCACCTATCGCTCTAACCACCAGACCAATCCTTCTTGAAACGGCGGTTGGTAGTAAGATTCTTAACATCTTTAACAAATCGTTTCAAAACTAATGGGAATCTGGTCAAAATACACAATGCTAAAAATACGTATGCTTTATGCGCACGCGCAAGACTTTCACGCTTAAATATATTTTGAAATTTATGCATATTTTGAAGCAAAATTTTAGTTTTTTTCTGTAAGAAGTGGAAAAATTCATAGAAACTGTGAAAATAGTGTGGAGAAAATGCTTAAAATAAATAAAAAAAATAAGTGAAATTGACAAAAAAAATTGCTCTGTTTCGAGACTCGAACTGAAGACCTGCAAAAAAAAGCTTCGAAATCACCTATCGCTCTAACCACCAGATCAATCCTTCTTTTGACGGCGGTTGGTAGTAAGATTCTTAACATATTTAACCGATCGTTTCAAAACTAATGGGAATCGGGTCAAAATACACAACGCTAACAATACGTATGCTTTATGCGCACGCGCAAGACTTTCACGCTTAAATATATTTTGAAATTTATGAAAACAGTGTGGAGAAAATGTTTAAAATAAATAAAAAAAATAAGTGTAATTGACAAAAAAAAATTGCTCTGTTTCGAGACTCGAACTGAAGACCTGAAAAAAAAAAGCTTCGAAATCACCTATCGCTCTAACCTCCAGACCAACCCTTCTTGAATCTGCGGCTGGAAGTAAGATTCTTAACATCTTGAACCGATCGTTTGGAAACTAATGGGAATCTGGTCAAAATACACAACGCTAAGAATACCTATGCTTTATGCGCACGCGCAAAACTTTCACGCTTAAATATATTTTGAAATTTATGCATATTTTGAAGCAAAATTTTAGTTTTTTACTGTAAGAAGTGGAAAAATTCAGAGTAACTGTGAAAGTAGTGTGGAGAAAATGTTTAAAATAAATAAAAAAAAAAAATAAGTGAAATTGACAAAAAAAAATTGCTATGTTTCGAGACTCGAACTGAAGACCTGCAAAAAAAAAGCTTCGAAATCACCTGTCGCTCTAACCACCAGACCAACCCTTCTTGAATCTGCGGCTGGAAGTAAGATTCTTAACATCTTGAACCGATCGTTTCAAAACTACTGGGAATCTGGTCAAAATACACAATGCTAAGAATACGTATGCTTTATGCGCACGCGCAAGACTTTCTCGTTTAAATATATTTTGAATTTTATGCGTTTTTTGAAGCCAAATTTTAGTTTTTTTCTGTAAGAAGTGGAAAAATTCAGAGTAACTGTGAAAATAGTGTGGAGAAAATGTTTAAAATAAATAAAAAAAATAAGTGAAATTGACAAAAAAATTGCTCTGTTTAGAGACTCGAACTGAAGACCTGCAAAAAAAATCTTCGAAATCAACTATCGCTCTAACCATCAGACCAATCCTTCTAGAATCTGCACCTGGAAGTAAGATTCTTAACATCTTTAACCGATCGTTTCAAAACTAATGAGAATCTGGTCAAAATACAGAATGCTAAGAATACGTATGCTTTATGCGCACGCGCAAGACTTTCACGCTTAAATATATTTTGAAAATTATGCATATTTTGAAGCAAAATTTTAGTTTTTTTCTGTAAGAAGTTCAAATATTCATAGTAACTTTGAAAATAGTGTGAAGAAAATGTTTAAAATAAATAAAAAAATAAGTGAAATTGACAAAAAAATTGCTCTATTTCGAGACTCGAACTGAAGACCTGCAAAAAAGGATTCGAAATCACCTATCGCTCTAACCACCAGACCAACCCTTATTGAATCTGCGGCTGGAAGTAAGATTCTTAACATCTTGAACCGATCATTTCAAAACTAATGTTAATCTGGTCAAAATACACAATGCTAAGAATACTTATGCTTTATGCGCACGCGCAAGACTTTTACGCTTAAATATATTTTAAAATTTATGCAAATTTTTGAAACAAAATTTTAGTTTTTTTCTGTAAGAAGTGGAAAAATTCATAGAAACTGTGAAAATAGTGTGGAGAAAATGCTTAAAATAAATAAAAAAAATAAGTGAAATTGACAAAAAAATTGCTCTGTTTCGAGACTCGAACTGAAGACCTGCAAAAAAAATCTTCGAAATCACCTATCGCTCTAACCACCAGACCAATCCTTCTTGAAACGGCGGTTGGTAGTAAGATTCTTAACATCTTTAACAAATCGTTTCAAAACTAATGGGAATCTGGTCAAAATACACAATGCTAAAAATACGTATGCTTTATGCGCACGCGCAAGACTTTCACGCTTAAATATATTTTGAAATTTATGCATATTTTGAAGCAAAATTTTAGTTTTTTTCTGTAAGAAGTGGAAAAATTCATAGAAACTGTGAAAATAGTGTGGAGAAAATGCTTAAAATAAATAATAAAAATAAGTGAAATTGACAAAAAAAATTGCTCTGTTTCGAGACTCGAACTGAAGACCTGCAAAAAAAAGCTTCGAAATCACCTATCGCTCTAACCACCAGATCAATCCTTCTTTTGACGGCGGTTGGTAGTAAGATTCTTAACATATTTAACCGATCGTTTCAAAACTAATGGGAATCGGGTCAAAATACACAACGCTAACAATACGTATGCTTTATGCGCACGCGCAAGACTTTCACGCTTAAATATATTTTGAAATTTATGAAAACAGTGTGGAGAAAATGTTTAAAATAAATAAAAAAAATAAGTGTAATTGACAAAAAAAAATTGCTCTGTTTCGAGACTCGAACTGAAGACCTGCAAAAAAAACAGTGTGGAGAAAATGTTTAAAATAAATTAAAAAAAATAAGTGTAATTGACAAAAAAAAATTGCTCTGTTTCGAGACTCGAACTGAAGACCTGAAAAAAAAAAGCTTCGAAATCACCTATCGCTCTAACCTCCAGACCAACCCTTCTTGAATCTGCGGCTGGAAGTAAGATTCTTAACATCTTGAACCGATCGTTTGGAAACTAATGGGAATCTGGTCAAAATACACAATGCTAAGAATACGTATGCTTTATGCGCACGCGCAAGACTTTCACGTTTAAATATATTTTGAATTTTATGCGTTTTTTGAAGCCAAATTTTAGTTTTTTTCTGTAAGAAGTGGAAAAATTCAGAGTAACTGTGAAAATAGTGTGGAGAAAATGTTTAAAATAAATGAAAAAAATAAGTGAAATTGACAAAAAAATTGCTCTGTTTAGAGACTCGAACTGAAGACCTGCAAAAAAAATCTTCGAAATCACCTATCGCTGTAACCATCAGACCAATCCTTCTAGAATCTGCACCTGGAAGTAAGATTCTTAACATCTTTAACCGATCGTTTCAAAACTAATGAGAATCTGGTCAAAATACAGAATGCTAAGAATACGTATGCTTTATGCGCACGCGCAAGACTTTCACGCTTAAATATATTTTGAAAATTATGCATATTTTGAAGCAAAATTTTAGTTTTTTTCTGTAAGAAGTTCAAATATTCATAGTAACTGTGAAAATAGTGTGAAGAAAATGTTTAAAATAAATAAAAAAATAAGTGAAATTGACAAAAAAATTGCTCTATTTCGAGACTCGAACTGAAGACCTGCAAAATAAGGCTTCGAAATCACCTATCGCTCTAACCACCAGACCCATCCTTCTTGAAACGCCAGCTGGTAGTAAGATTCTTAACATCTTTAACAGATCGTTTCAAAACTAATGGGAATCTGGTCAAAATACACAATGCTAAGAATACGTATGCTTTATGCGCACGCGCAAGACTTTCACGCTTAAATATATTTTGAAATTTTATGCGTTTTTTGAAGCCAAATTTTAGTTTTTTTCTGTAAGAAGTGGAAAAATTCATAGAAACTGTGAAAATAGTGTGGAGAAAATGCTTAAAATAAATAAAAAAATAAGTGAAATTGACAAAAAAATTGCTCTGTTTCGAGACTCGAACTGAAGACCTGCAAAAAAAAGCTTCGAAATCACCTATCGCTCTAACCACCAGATCAATCCTTCTTTTGACGGCGGTTGGTAGTAAGATTCTTAACATATTTAACCGATCGTTTCAAAACTAATGGGAATCGGGTCAAAATACACAACGCTAACAATACGTATGCTTTATGCGCACGCGCAAGACTTTCACGCTTAAATATATTTTGAAATTTATGAAAACAGTGTAAAGAAAATGTTTAAAATAAATTAAAAAAATAAGTGTAATTGACAAAAAAAAATTGCTCTGTTTCGAGACTCGAACTGAAGACCTGCAAAAAAAACAGTGTGGAGAAAATGTTTAAAATAAATTTAAAAAAAAATAAGTGTAATTGACAAAAAAAAATTGCTCTGTTTCGAGACTCGAACTGAAGACCTGCAAAAAAAAAGCTTCGAAATCACCTATCGCTCTAACCTCCAGACCAACCCTTCTTGAATCTGCGGCTGGAAGTAAGATTCTTAACATCTTGAACCGATCGTTTGGAAACTAATGGGAATCTGGTCAAAATACACAATGCTAAGAATACGTATGCTTTATGCGCACGCGCAAGACTTTCACGTTTAAATATATTTTGAATTTTATGCGTTTTTTGAAGCCAAATTTTAGTTTTTTTCTGTAAGAAGTGGAAAAATTCATAGAAACTGTGAAAATAGTGTGGAGAAAATGCTTAAAATAAATAAAAAAAAATAAGTGAAATTGACAAAAAAAATTGCTCTGTTTCGAGACTCGAACTGAAGACCTGCAAAAAAAATCTTCGAAATCACCTATCGCTCTAACCATCAGACCAATCCTTCTAGAATCTGCACCTGGAAGTAAGATTCTTAACATCTTTAACCGATCGTTTCAAAACTAATGAGAATCTGGTCAAAATACAGAATGCTAACAATACGTATGGTTTATGCGCACGCGCAAGACTTTCACGCTTAAATATATTTTGAAATTTATGAAAACAGTGTGGAGAAAATGTTTAAAATAAATAAAAAAAATAAGTGTAATTGACAAAAAAAAATTGCTCTGTTTCGAGACTCGAACTGAAGACCTGCAAAAAAAACAGTGTGGAGAAAATGTTTAAAATAAATTAAAAAAAATAAGTGTAATTGACAAAAAAAAATTGCTCTGTTTCGAGACTCGAACTGAAGACCTGAAAAAAAAAAAAGCTTCGAAATCA
This sequence comes from Argiope bruennichi, assembly GCF_947563725.1. Lineage (NCBI taxonomy): Eukaryota > Metazoa > Arthropoda > Arachnida > Araneae > Araneidae > Argiope > Argiope bruennichi. The sequence goes on along the minus strand of NC_079156.1, from coordinate 20,405,842 downwards.
CCTATCGCTCTAACCTCCAGACCAACCCTTCTTGAATCTGCGGCTGGAAGTAAGATTCTTAACATCTTGAACCGATCGTTTGGAAACTAATGGGAATCTGGTCAAAATACACAACGCTAAGAATACCTATGCTTTATGCGCACGCGCAAAACTTTCACGCTTAAATATATTTTGAAATTTATGCATATTTTGAAGCAAAATTTTAGTTTTTTACTGTAAGAAGTGGAAAAATTCAGAGTAACTGTGAAAGTAGTGTGGAGAAAATGTTTAAAATAAATAAAAAAAAAATAAGTGAAATTGACAAAAAAAAATTGCTATGTTTCGAGACTCGAACTGAAGACCTGCAAAAAAAAGCTTCGAAATCACCTGTCGCTCTAACCACCAGACCAAACCTTCTTGAATCTGCGGCTGGAAGTAAGATTCTTAACATCTTGAACCGATCGTTTCAAAACTACTGGGAATCTGGTCAAAATACACAATGCTAAGAATACGTATGCTTTATGCGCACGCGCAAGACTTTCACGTTTAAATATATTTTGAATTTTATGCGTTTTTTGAAGCCAAATTTTAGTTTTTTTCTGTAAGAAGTGGAAAAATTCAGAGTAACTGTGAAAATAGTGTGGAGAAAATGTTTAAAATAAATAAAAAAAATAAGTGAAATTGACAAAAAAATTGCTCTGTTTAGAGACTCGAACTGAAGACCTGCAAAAAAAATCTTCGAAATCACCTATCGCTCTAACCATCAGACCAATCCTTCTAGAATCTGCACCTGGAAGTAAGATTCTTAACATCTTTAACCGATCGTTTCAAAACTAATGAGAATCTGGTCAAAATACAGAATGCTAAGAATACGTATGCTTTATGCGCACGCGCAAGACTTTCACGCTTGAATATATTTTGAAAATTATGCATATTTTGAAGCAAAATTTTAGTTTTTTTCTGTAAGAAGTTCAAATATTCATAGTAACTGTGAAAATAGTGTGAAGAAAATGTTTAAAATAAATAAAAAAAATAAGTGAAATTGACAAAAAAATTGCTCTATTTCGAGACTCGAACTGAAGACCTGCAAAATAAGGCTTCGAAATCACCTATCGCTCTAACCACCAGACCCATCCTTCTTGAAACGCCAGCTGGTAGTAAGATTCTTAACATCTTTAACAGATCGTTTCAAAACTAATGGGAATCTGGTCAAAATACACAATGCTAAGAATACGTATGCTTTATGCGCACGCGCAAGACTTTCACGCTTAAATATATTTTGAAATTTATGCATATTTTGAAGCCAAATTTTAGTTTTTTTCTGTAAGAAGTGGAAAAATTCATAGAAACTGTGAAAATAGTGTGGAGAAAATGCTTAAAATAAATAAAAAAATAAGTGAAATTGACAAAAAAATTGCTCTGTTTCGAGACTCGAACTGAAGACCTGCAAAAAAAAGCTTCGAAATCACCTATCGCTCTAACCACCAGATCAATCCTTCTTTTGACGGCGGTTGGTAGTAAGATTCTTAACATATTTAACCGATCGTTTCAAAACTAATGGGAATCGGGTCAAAATACACAACGCTAACAATACGTATGCTTTATGCGCACGCGCAAGACTTTCACGCTTAAATATATTTTGAAATTTATGAAAACAGTGTAAAGAAAATGTTTAAAATAAATTAAAAAAATAAGTGTAATTGACAAAAAAAAATTGCTCTGTTTCGAGACTCGAACTGAAGACCTGCAAAAAAAACAGTGTGGAGAAAATGTTTAAAATAAATTTAAAAAAAAATAAGTGTAATTGACAAAAAAAAATTGCTCTGTTTCGAGACTCGAACTGAAGACCTGCAAAAAAAAAGCTTCGAAATCACCTATCGCTCTAACCTCCAGACCAACCCTTCTTGAATCTGCGGCTGGAAGTAAGATTCTTAACATCTTGAACCGATCGTTTGGAAACTAATGGGAATCTGGTCAAAATACACAACGCTAAGAATACCTATGCTTTATGCGCACGCGCAAAACTTTCACGCTTAAATATATTTTGAAATTTATGCATATTTTGAAGCAAAATTTTAGTTTTTTACTGTAAGAAGTGGAAAAATTCAGAGTAACTGTGAAAGTAGTGTGGAGAAAATGTTTAAAATAAATAAAAAAAAAAAAAATAAGTGAAATTGACAAAAAAAAATTGCTATGTTTCGAGACTCGAACTGAAGACCTGCAAAAAAAAGCTTCGAAATCACCTGTCGCTCTAACCACCAGACCAACCCTTCTTGAATCTGCGGCTGGTAGTAAGATTCTTAACATCTTTAACAGATCGTTTCAAAACTAATGGGAATCTGGTCAAAATACACAATGCTAAGAATACGTATGCTTTATGCGCACGCGCAAGACTTTCACGCTTAAATATATTTTGAAATTTATGCATATTTTGAAGCAAAATTTTAGTTTTTTTCTGTAAGAAGTGGAAAAATTCATAGAAACTGTGAAAATAGTGTGGAGAAAATGCTTAAAATAAATAAAAAAATAAGTGAAATTGACAAAAAAATTGCTCTGTTTCGAGACTCGAACTGAAGACCTGCAAAAAAAAGCTTCGAAATCACCTATCGCTCTAACCACCAGATCAATCCTTCTTTTGACGGCGGTTGGTAGTAAGATTCTTAACATATTTAACCGATCGTTTCAAAACTAATGGGAATCGGGTCAAAATACACAACGCTAACAATACGTATGCTTTATGCGCACGCGCAAGACTTTCACGCTTAAATATATTTTGAAATTTATGAAAACAGTGTAAAGAAAATGTTTAAAATAAATTAAAAAAATAAGTGTAATTGACAAAAAAAAATTGCTCTGTTTCGAGACTCGAACTGAAGACCTGCAAAAAAAACAGTGTGGAGAAAATGTTTAAAATAAATTAAAAAAAAATAAGTGTAATTGACAAAAAAAAATTGCTCTGTTTCGAGACTCGAACTGAAGACCTGCAAAAAAAAAGCTTCGAAATCACCTATCGCTCTAACCTCCAGACCAACCCTTCTTGAATCTGCGGCTGGAAGTAAGATTCTTAACATCTTGAACCGATCGTTTGGAAACTAATGGGAATCTGGTCAAAATACACAACGCTAAGAATACCTATGCTTTATGCGCACGCGCAAAACTTTCACGCTTAAATATATTTTGAAATTTATGCATATTTTGAAGCAAAATTTTAGTTTTTTACTGTAAGAAGTGGAAAAATTCAGAGTAACTGTGAAAGTAGTGTGGAGAAAATGTTTAAAATAAATAAAAAAAAAAAAAAATAAGTGAAATTGACAAAAAAAAATTGCTATGTTTCGAGACTCGAACTGAAGACCTGCAAAAAAAAGCTTCGAAATCACCTGTCGCTCTAACCACCAGACCAACCCTTCTTGAATCTGCGGCTGGAAGTAAGATTCTTAACATCTTGAACCGATCGTTTCAAAACTACTGGGAATCTGGTCAAAATACACAATGCTAAGAATACGTATGCTTTATGCGCACGCGCAAGACTTTCACGTTTAAATATATTTTGAATTTTATGCGTTTTTTGAAGCCAAATTTTAGTTTTTTTCTGTAAGAAGTGGAAAAATTCAGAGTAACTGTGAAAAAAGTGTGGAGAAAATGTTTAAAATAAATAAAAAAAATAAGTGAAATTGACAAAAAAATTGCTCTGTTTAGAAACTCGAACTGAAGACCTGCAAAAAAAATCTTCGAAATCACCTATCGCTCTAACCATCAGACCAATCCTTCTAGAATCTGCACCTGGAAGTAAGATTCTTAACATCTTTAACCGATCGTTTCAAAACTAATGAGAATCTGGTCAAAATACAGAATGCTAAGAATACGTATGCTTTATGCGCACGCGCAAGACTTTCACGCTTAAATATATTTTGAAAATTATGCATATTTTGAAGCAAAATTTTAGTTTTTTTCTGTAAGAAGTTCAAATATTCATAGTAACTGTGAAAATAGTGTGAAGAAAATGTTTAAAATAAATAAAAAAAATAAGTGAAATTGACAAAAAAATTGCTCTATTTCGAGACTCGAACTGAAGACCTGCAAAATAAGCCTTCGAAATCACCTATCGCTCTAACCACCAGACCCATCCTTCTTGAAACGCCAGCTGGTAGTAAGATTCTTAACATCTTTAACAGATCGTTTCAAAACTAATGGGAATCTGGTCAAAATACACAATGCTAAGAATACGTATGCTTTATGCGCACGCGCAAGACTTTCACGCTTAAATATATTTTGAAATTTATGCATATTTTGAAGCAAAATTTTAGTTTTTTTCTGTAAGAAGTGGAAAAATTCATAGAAACTGTGAAAATAGTGTGAAGAAAATGCTTAAAATAAATAAAAAAAATAAGTGAAATTGACAAAAAAATTGCTCTGTGTCGAGACTCGAACTGAAGACCTGCAAAAAAAAGCTTCGAAATCACCTATCGCTCTAACCACCAGATCAATCCTTCTTTTGACGGCGGTTGGTAGTAAGATTCTTAACATATTTAACCGATCGTTTCAAAACTAATGGGAATCGGGTCAAAATACACAACGCTAACAATACGTATGCTTTATGCGCACGCGCAAGACTTTCACGCTTAAATATATTTTGAAATTTATGAAAACAGTGTAAAGAAAATGTTTAAAATAAATAAAAAAAATAAGTGTAATTGACAAAAAAAAATTGCTCTGTTTCGAGACTCGAACTGAAGACCTGCAAAAAAAACAGTGTGGAGAAAATGTTTAAAATAAATTAAAAAAAAATAAGTGTAATTGACAAAAAAAAATTGCTCTGTTTCGAGACTCGAACTGAAGACCTGCAAAAAAAAATCTTCGAAATCACCTATCGCTCTAACCTCCAGACCAACCCTTCTTGAATCTGCGGCTGGAAGTAAGATTCTTAACATCTTGAACCGATCGTTTGGAAACGAATGGGAATCTGGTAAAAATACACAACGCTAAGAATACCTATGCTTTATGCGCACGCGCAAAACTTTCACGCTTAAATATATTTTGAAATTTATGCATATTTTGAAGCAAAATTTTAGTTTTTTACTGTAAGAAGTGGAAAAATTCAGAGTAACTGTGAAAGTAGTGTGGAGAAAATGTTTAAAATAAATAAAAAAAAAATAAGTGAAATTGACAAAAAAAAATTGCTATGTTTCGAGACTCGAACTGAAGACCTGCAAAAAAAAGCTTCGAAATCACCTGTCGCTCTAACCACCAGACCAACCCTTCTTGAATCTGCGGCTGGAAGTAAGATTCTTAACATCTTGAACCGATCGTTTCAAAACTACTGGGAATCTGGTCAAAATACACAATGCTAAGAATACGTATGCTTTATGCGCACGCGCAAGACTTTCACGTTTAAATATATTTTGAATTTTATGCGTTTTTTGAAGCCAAATTTTAGTTTTTTTCTGTAAGAAGTGGAAAAATTCAGAGTAACTGTGAAAAAAGTGTGGAGAAAATGTTTAAAATAAATAAAAAAAAATAAGTGAAATTGACAAAAAAATTGCTCTGTTTAGAAACTCGAACTGAAGACCTGCAAAAAAAATCTTCGAAATCACCTATCGCTCTAACCATCAGACCAATCCTTCTAGAATCTGCACCTGGAAGTAAGATTCTTAACATCTTTAACCGATCGTTTCAAAACTAATGAGAATCTGGTCAAAATACAGAATGCTAAGAATACGTATGCTTTATGCGCACGCGCAAGACTTTCACGCTTAAATATATTTTGAAAATTATGCATATTTTGAAGCAAAATTTTAGTTTTTTTCTGTAAGAAGTTCAAATATTCATAGTAACTGTGAAAATAGTGTGAAGAAAATGTTTAAAATAAATAAAAAAAATAAGTGAAATTGACAAAAAAATTGCTCTATTTCGAGACTCGAACTGAAGACCTGCAAAATAAGGCTTCGAAATCACCTATCGCTCTAACCACCAGACCCATCCTTCTTGAAACGCCAGCTGGTAGTAAGATTCTTAACATCTTTAACAGATCGTTTCAAAACTAATGGGAATCTGGTCAAAATACACAATGCTAAGAATACGTATGCTTTATGCGCACGCGCAAGACTTTCACGCTTAAATATATTTTGAAATTTATGCATATTTTGAAGCAAAATTTTAGTTTTTTTCTGTAAGAAGTGGAAAAATTCATAGAAACTGTGAAAATAGTGTGGAGAAAATGCTTAAAATAAATAAAAAAAATAAGTGAAATTGACAAAAAAATTGCTCTGTTTCGAGACTCGAACTGAAGACCTGCAAAAAAAAGCTTCGAAATCACCTATCGCTCTAACCACCAGATCAATCCTTCTTTTGACGGCGGTTGGTAGTAAGATACTTAACATATTTAACCGATCGTTTCAAAACTAATGGGAATCGGGTCAAAATACACAACGCTAACAATACGTATGCTTTATGCGCACGCGCAAGACTTTCACGCTTAAATATATTTTGAAATTTATGAAAACAGTGTAAAGAAAATGTTTAAAATAAATAAAAAAAATAAGTGTAATTGACAAAAAAAAATTGCTCTGTTTCGAGACTCGAACTGAAGACCTGCAAAAAAAACAGTGTGGAGAAAATGTTTAAAATAAATAAAAAAAAATAAGTGTAATTGACAAAAAAAAATTGCTCTGTTTCGAGACTCGAACTGAAGACCTGCAAAAAAAAAGCTTCGAAATCACCTATCGCTCTAACCTCCAGACCAACCCTTCTTGAATCTGCGGCTGGAAGTAAGATTCTTAACATCTTGAACCGATCGTTTCAAAACTAATGGGAATCTGGTCAAAATACACAACGCTAAGAATACCTATGCTTTATGCGCACGCGCAAAACTTTCACGCTTAAATATATTTTGAAATTTATGCATATTTTGAAGCAAAATTTTGGTTTTTTACTGTAAGAAGTGGAAAAATTCAGAGTAACTGTGAAAGTAGTGTGGAGAAAATGTTTAAAATAAATAAAAAAAAATAAGTGTAATTGACAAAAAAATTTGCTCTGTTTCGAGACTCGAACTGAAGACCTGCAAAAAAATACTTCGAAATCACCTGTCGCTCTAACCACCAGACCAACCCTTCTTGAATCTGCGGCTGGAAGTAAGATTCTTAACATCTTGAAAAGATCGTTTCAAAACTACTGGGAATCTGGTCAAAATACACAATGCTAAGAATACGTATGCTTTATGCGCACGCGCAAGACTTTCACGCTTAAATATATTTTGAAATTTATGCGTTTTTTGAAGCCAAATTTTAGTTTTTTTCAGAAAGAAGTGGAAAAATTCATAGTAACTGTGAAAATAGTTTGGAGAAAATGTTTAAAATAAAAAAAAAATAATAATTGAAATTGACAAAAAAAATTCCTCTGTTTCGAGACTCGAACTGAAGACCTGCAAAAAAAAGCTTCGAAATCACCTATCGCTCTAACCACCAGATCAATCCTTCTTTTGACGGCGGTTGGTAGTAAGATTCTTAACATATTTAACCGATCGTTTCAAAACTAATGAGAATCTGGTCAAAATACACAATGCTAAGAATACGTATGCTTTATGCGCACGCGCAAGACTTTCACGCTAAAATATATTTTGAGATTTATGCATATTTTGAAGCAAAATTTTAGTTTTTTTCTGTAAGAAGTTCAAATATTCATAGTAACTGTGAAAATAGTGTGAAGAAAATGTTTAAAATAAATAAAAAAATAAGTGAAATTGACAAAAAAATTGCTCTGTTTCGAAACTCGAACTGGAGACCTGCAAAAAAGGCGTCGAACTGACCTATCGCTCTAACCACCAGAACAATCCTTCTTGAATCTGCGGGTGGAAGTAAGATTCTGAACATCTTGAACCGATCGTTTCAAAACTAATTAGAATCTGGTCAAAATACACAATGCTAAGAATACATATGCTTTATGCGCACGCGCAAGACTTTCACGCTTAAATATATTTTGAAATTTATACGTATTTTGAAGCCAAAAATAAGTGATATTGACAAAAAAATTGCTCTGTTTCGAGACTCGAACTGAAGACCTGCAAAAAAAATCTTCGAAATCACCTATCGCTCTAACCACCAGACCAAACCTTCTTGAATCTGCGGCTGGAAGTAAGATTCTTAACATCTTGAACCGATCGTTTCAAAACTAATGAGAATCTGGTCAAAATACACAATGCTAAGAATACGTATGCTTTATGCGCACGCGCAAGACTTTCACGCTAAAATATATTTTGAAATTTATGCATATTTTGAAGCAAAATTTTAGTTTTTTACTGTAAGAAGTGGAAAAATTCAGAGTAACTGTGAAAGTAGTGTGGAGAAAATGTTTAAAATAAATAAAAAAAAAAAATAAGTGAAATTGACAAAAAAAAATTGCTATGTTTCGAGACTCGAACTGAAGACCTGCAAAAAAAAGCTTCAAAATCACCTGTCGCTCTAACCACCAGACCAACCCTTCTTGAATCTGCGGCTGGAAGTAAGATTCTTAACATCTTGAACCGATCGTTTCAAAACTACTGGGAATCTGGTCAAAATACACAATGCTAAGAATACGTATGCTTTATGCGCACGCGCAAGACTTTCACGCTTAAATATATTTTGAAAATTATGCATATTTTGAAGCAAAATTTTAGTTTTTTTCTGTAAGAAGTTCAAATATTCATAGTAACTGTGAAAATAGTGTGAAGAAAATGTTTAAATTAAATAAAAAAATAAGTGAAATTGACAAAAAAAAATTGCTCTGTTTCGAGACTCGAACTGAAGACCTGCAAAAAAAAAGCTTCGAAATCACCTATCGCTCTAACCTCCAGACCAACCCTTCTTGAATCTGCGGCTGGAAGTAAGATTCTTAACATCTTGAACCGATCGTTTCAAAACTAATGGGAATCTGGTGAAAATACACAACGCTAAGAATACCTATGCTTTATGCGCACGCGCAAAACTTTCACGCTTAAATATATTTTGAAATTTATGCATATTTTGAAGCAAAATTTTGGTTTTTTACTGTAAGAAGTGGAAAAATTCAGAGTAACTGTGAAAATAGTGTGGAGAAAATGTTTAAAATAAATAAAAAAAAATAAGTGAAATTGACAAAAAAATTGCTCTGTTTCGAAACTCGAACTGGAGACCTGCAAAAAAGGCTTCGAACTCACCTATCGCTCTAACCACCAGAACGATCCTTCTTGAATCTGCGGCTGGTAGTAAGATTCTTAACATCTTTAACAGATCGTTTCAAAACTAATGAGAATCTGGTCAACATACACAATGCTAAGAATATGTATGCTTTATGTGCACGCGCAAGACTTTCACGCTTAAATATATTTTGAAATTTATGCGAATTTGAAGCAAAATTTTAGTTTTTTTCTGTAAGAAGTGGAAAAATTCATAGTAACTGTGAAAATAGTGTGGAGAAAATGTTTAAAATAAATAAAAAATAAGTGAAATTGACAAAAAAATTGCTCTGTTTCGAGACTCGAACTGAAGACCTGCAAAAAAAGTCTTCGAAATCACCTATCGCTCTAACCACCAGACCAATCCTTCTTGAAACGGCGGCTGGTAGTAAGATTCTTAACATCTTTTACCGATCGTTTCAAAACTAATGAGAATCTGGTCAAAATACACAATGCTAAGAATACGTATGCTTTATGCGCACGCGCAAGACTTTCACGCTTAAATATATTTTAAAATTTATGCATATTTTGAAGCAAAATTTTAGTTTTTTTCTTTAAGTAGTGGAAAAATTCATAGTAACTGTGAAAATAGTGTGGAGAAAATGTTTAAAATAAAAAAAAAAAATTGAAATTGACAAAAAAAATTGCTCTGTTTCGAGACTCGAACTGAAGACCTGCAAAAAAAAAGCTTCGAAATCACCTATCGCTCTAACCACCAGAGCAATCCTTCTTGAAACGGAGGCTGGTAGTAAGATTCTTAACATCTTTAACCGATCGTTTCAAAACTAATGAGAATCTGGTCAAAATACACAATGCTAAGAATACGTATGCTTTATGCGCATGCGCAAGACTTCAACGCTTAAATAAATTTTGAAATTTGTGCATATTTTGAAGCAAAATTTTAGTTTTTTTCTGTAAGAAGTGGAAAAATTCAGAGTAACTGTGAAAATAGTGTGGAGAAAATGTTTAAAATAAATTTATAAAAAATAAGTGAAATTGACAAAAAAATTGCTCTGTTTCGAAACTCGAACTGGAGGCCTGCAAAAAAGGCTTCGAAATCACCTATCGCTCTAACCACCAGACCACCCCTTCTTCAATCTGCGGCTGGAAGTAAGATTCTTAACATCTTGAACCGATCGTTTCAAAACTAATGTGAATCTGGTCAAAATACACAATGCTAAGAATACTTATGCTTTATGCGCACGCGCAAGACTTTCACGCTTAAATATATTTTGAAATTTATGCATATTTTGAAGCAAAATTTGAGTTTTTTTCTGTAAGAAGTGGAAAAATTCTGAGTAACTGTGAAAATAGTGTGGAGAAAATGTTTAAAATAAATTTAAAAAAAATAAGTGAAATTGACAAAAAAATTGCTCTGTTTCGAAACTTGAACTGGAGACCTGCAAAAAAGGCTTCGAACTCACCTATCGCTCTAACCACCAGAACAATCCTTCTTGAATCTGCGGGTGGAAGTAAGATTCTTAACAATTTGAAACGATCGTTTCAAAACTAATTAGAATCTGGTCAAAATACACAATGCTAAGAATACGTATGCTTTATGCGCACGCGCAAGAATTTCACGCTTAAATATATTTTGAAATTTATGCATATTTTGAAGTAAAATTTTAGTTTTTTTCTGTAAGAAGTAGAAAAATTCAAAGTAACTGTGAAAATAGTGTGGAGAAAATGTTTAAAATAAATAAAAAAAATAAGTGAAATTGAAAAAAAAATTGCTCTGTTTCGAAACTTAAACTGAAGACCTGCAAAAAAGGCTTCGAAATCACCTATCGCTCTAACCACCAGACCAACCCTTCTTCAATCTGCGGCTGGAAGTAAGATTCTTAACATCTTGAACCGATCGTTTCAAAACTAATGTGAATCTGGTCAAAATACACAATGCTAAGAATACTTATGCTTTATGCGCACGCGCAAGACTTTCACGATTAAATATATTTTGAAATTTATGCATATTTTAAAGCAAAATTTTAGTTTTTTTCTGTAAGAAGTGGAAAAATTCATAGTAACTGTGAAAATAGTGTGGAGAAAATGTTTAAAATAAATAAAAAAATAAGTGAAATTGACAAAAAAATTGCTCTGTTTCGAGACTCGAACTGAAGACCTGCAAAAAAAATCTTCGAAATCACCTATCGCTCTAACCACCAGACCAATCCTTCTTGAAACGGCGCCTGGTAGTAAGATTCTTAACATCTTTAAAAGATCGTTTCAAAACTAATGGGAATCTGGTCAAAATACACAACGCTAAGAATACGTATGCTTTATGCGCACGCGCAAAACATTCACGCTTAAATATATTTTGAAATTTATGCATATTTTGAAGCAAAATTTTAGTTTTTTTCTGTAAGAAGTGGAAAAATTCATATTAACTGTGAAAATAGTGTGGAGAAAATGTTTAAAATAAATAAAAAAAAATAAGTGAAATTGACAAAAAAATTGCTCTGTTTCGAAACTCGAACTGGAGACCTGCAAAAAAGGCTTCGAACTCACCTATCGCTCTAACCACCAGAACGATCCTTCTTGAATCTGCGGCTGGTAGTAAGATTCTTAACATCTTTAACAGATCGTTTCAAAACTAATGAGAATCTGGTCAACATACACAATGCTAAGAATATGTATGCTTTATGTGCACGCGCAAGACTTTCACGCTTAAATATATTTTGAAATTTATGCATATTTGAAGCAAAATTTTAGTTTTTTTCTGTAAGAAGTGGAAAAATTCATAGTAACTGTGAAAATAGTGTGGAGAAAATGTTTAAAATAAATAAAAAATAAGTGAAATTGACAAAAAAATTGCTCTGTTTCGAGACTCGAACTGAAGACCTGCAAAAAAAGTCTTCGAAATCACCTATCGCTCTAACCACCAGACCAATCCTTCTTGAAACGGCGGCTGGTAGTAAGATTCTTAACATCTTTTACCGATCGTTTCAAAACTAATGAGAATCTGGTCAAAATACACAATGCTAAGAATACGTATGCTTTATGCGCACGCGCAAGACTTTCACGCTTAAATATATTTTAAAATTTATGCATATTTTGAAGCAAAATTTTAGTTTTTTTCTTTAAGTAGTGGAAAAATTCATAGTAACTGTGAAAATAGTTTGGAGAAAATGTTTAAAATAAAAAAAAAAAAATTGAAATTGACAAAAAAAATTGCTCTGTTTCGAGACTCGAACTGAAGACCTGCAAAAAAAAAGCTTCGAAATCACCTATCGCTCTAACCACCAGAGCAATCCTTCTTGAAACGGAGGCTGGTAGTAAGATTCTTAACATCTTTAACCGATCGTTTCAAAACTAATGAGAATCTGGTCAAAATACACAATGCTAAGAATACGTATGCTTTATGCGCATGCGCAAGACTTCCACGCTTAAATAAATTTTGAAATTTGTGCATATTTTGAAGCAAAATTTTAGTTTTTTTCTGTAAGAAGTGGAAAAATTCAGAGTAACTGTGAAAATAGTGTGGAGAAAATGTTTAAAATAAATTTATAAAAAATAAGTGAAATTGACAAAAAAATTGCTCTGTTTCGAAACTCGAACTGGAGACCTGCAAAAAAGGCTTCGAAATCACCTATCGCTCTAACCACCAGACCACCCCTTCTTCAATCTGCGGCTGGAAGTAAGATTCTTAACATCTTGAACCGATCGTTTCAAAACTAATGTGAATCTGGTCAAAATACACAATGCTAAGAATACTTATGCTTTATGCGCACGCGCAAGACTTTCACGCTTAAATATATTTTGAAATTTATGCATATTTTGAAGCAAAATTTGAGTTTTTTTCTGTAAGAAGTGGAAAAATTCTGAGTAACTGTGAAAATAGTGTGGAGAAAATGTTTAAAATAAATTTAAAAAAAATAAGTGAAATTGACAAAAAAATTGCTCTGTTTCGAAACTTGAACTGGAGACCTGCAAAAAAGGCTTCGAACTCACCTATCGCTCTAACCACCAGAACAATCCTTCTTGAATCTGCGGGTGGAAGTAAGATTCTTAACAATTTGAAACGATCGTTTCAAAACTAATTAGAATCTGGTCAAAATACACAATGCTAAGAATACGTATGCTTTATGCGCACGCGCAAGACTTTCACGCTTAAATATATTTTGAAATTTATGCATATTTTGAAGTAAAATTTTAGTTTTTTTCTGTAAGAAGTAGAAAAATTCAAAGTAACTGTGAAAATAGTGTGGAGAAAATGTTTAAAATAAATAAAAAAAATAAGTGAAATTGAAAAAAAAATTGCTCTGTTTCGAAACTTAAACTGAAGACCTGCAAAAAAGGCTTCGAAATCACCTATCGCTCTAACCACCAGACCAACCCTTCTTCAATCTGCGGCTGGAAGTAAGATTCTTAACATCTTGAACCGATCGTTTCAAAACTAATGTGAATCTGGTCAAAATACACAATGCTAAGAATACTTATGCTTTATGCGCACGCGCAAGACTTTCACGATTAAATATATTTTGAAATTTATGCATATTTTAAAGCAAAATTTTAGTTTTTTTCTGTAAGAAGTGGAAAAATTCATAGTAACTGTGAAAATAGTGTGGAGAAAATGTTTAAAATAAATAAAAAAATAAGTGAAATTGACAAAAAAATTGCTCTGTTTCGAGACTCGAACTGAAGACCTGCAAAAAAAATCTTCGAAATCACCTATCGCTCTAACCACCAGACCAATCCTTCTTGAAACGGCGCCTGGTAGTAAGATTCTTAACATCTTTAAAAGATCGTTTCAAAACTAATGGGAATCTGGTCAAAATACACAACGCTAAGAATACGTATGCTTTATGCGCACGCGCAAAACATTCACGCTTAAATATATTTTGAAATTTATGCATATTTTGAAGCAAAATTTTAGTTTTTTTCTGTAAGAAGTGGAAAAATTCATATTAACTGTGAAAATAGTGTGGAGAAAATGTTTAAAATAAATAAAAAAAAATAAGTGAAATTAACAAAAAAAAAATTGCTCTGTTTCGAAACTTGAACTGAAGACCTGCAAAAAAAAGCTTCGAAATCACCTATAGCTCTAACCACCAGACCAATCCTTCTTGAAACGGAGGCTGGTAGTAAGATTCTTAACATCTTTAACCGATCGTTTCAAAACTAAAGGGAATCTGGTCAAAATACACAATGCTAAGAATACGTATGCTTTATGCGCACGCGCAAGACTTTCACGCTTAAATATATTTTGAAATTTATGCATATTTTGAAGCAAAATTTTAGTTTTTTTCTGTAAGAAGTGGAAAAATTCATAGTAACTGTGAAAATACTGTGGAGAAAATGCTTAAAATAAATAAAAAAAATAAGTGAAATTGACAAAAAAAATTGCTCTGTTTCGAGACTCGAACTGAAGACCTGCAAAAAAAAACCTTCGAAATCACCTACCGCTCTAACCACCAGACCAAACCTTCTTGAAACGGAGGCTGGTAGTAAGATTCTTAACATCTTTAACAGATCGTTTCAAAACTAATGGGAATCTGGTCAAAATACACAATGCTAAGAATACGTATGCTTTATGCGCACGCGCAAGACTTTCACGCTTAAATATATTTTGAAATTTATGCATATTTTGAAGCAAAAATTTAGTTTTTTTCTGTAAGAAGTGGAAAAATTCATAGTAACTCTGAAAATAGTGTGGAGAAAATGCTTAAAATAAATAAAAAAAATAAGTGAAATTGACAAAAAAAAATGCTCTGTTTCGAGACTCGAACTGAAGACCTGCAAAAAAAATCTGCGAAATCACCTATCGCTCTAACCACCAGACCTATCCTTTTTGAAACGGCGGCTCGTAGTAAGATTCTTAACATCTTTAACCGATCGTTTCAAAACTAATGGGAATCTGGTCAAAATACACAATGCTAAGAATACGTATGCTTTAAGCGCACGCGCAAGACTTTCACGCTTAAATATATTTTGAAATTTATGCATATTTTGAAGCAAAATTTTAGTTTTTTTCTGTAAGAAGTGGAAAAATTCATAGTAACTGTGAAAATAGTGTGGAGAAAATGCTTAAAATAAATAAAAAAAAATAAGTGAAATTGACAAAAAAAATTGCTCTGTTTCGAGACTCGAACTGAAGACCTGCAAAAAAAAGCTTCGAACTCACCTATCGCTCTAACCACCAGAACAATCCTTCTTGAATCTGCGGGTGGAAGTAAGATTCTTAACATCTTTAACAGATCGTTTCAAAACTAATGAGAATCTGGTCAACATACACAATGCTAAGAATACGTATGCTTTATGCGCACGAGCTAGACTTTCACGCTTAAATATATTTTGAAATTTATGCATATTTTGAAGCAAAATTTTAGTTTTTTTCTGTAATAAGTGGAAATATTCATAGTAACTGTTAAAATAGTGTGGAGAAAATGTTTAAAATATATAAAAAATAAGTGAAATTGAAAAAAAAATTGCTCTGTTTCGAAACTCGAACTGAAGACCTGCAAAAAAGGCTTCGAAATCACCTATCGCTCTAACCACCAGAACAACCCTTCTTGAATCTGCGGCTGGAAGTAAGATTCTTAACATCTTGAACCGATCGTTTCAAAACTAATGTGAATCTGGTCAAAATACACAATGCTAAGAATACTTATGCTTTATGCGCACGCGCAAGACTTTCACGCTTAAATATATTTTGAAATTTATGCATATTTTGTAGCAAAATTTTAGTTTTGTTCTGTAAGAAGTGGAAAAATTAATATTAACTTTGAAAATAGTGTGGAGAAAATGTTTAAAATAAATTTTAAAAAAATTGAAATTGACAAAAAAAAATTGCTCTGTTTCGAGACTCGAACTGAAGACCTGCAAAAGAAAGCTTCGAAATCACCTATCGCTCTAACCACCAGACCAATCCTTCTTGAGACGGCGGCTGGTAGTAAGATTCTTAACATCTTTAACCGATCGTTTCAAAACTAATGAGAATCTGGTCAAAATACACAATGCTAAGAATACGTATGCTTTATGTGCACGCGCAAGACTTTCACGCTTAAATATATTTTGAAATTTATGCATATTTTGAAGCAAAATTTTAGTTTTTTTCTTTAAGAAGTGGAAAAATTCATAGTAACTGTGAAAATAGTGTGAAGAAAATGTTTAAAATAAAAAAACAATAAGTGAAATTGACAAAAAAATTGCTCTGTTTCGAGACTCGAACTGAAGACCTGCAAAAAAAGCTTCGAAATCACCTATCGCTCTAACCAAAAGACTAATCCTTCTTGAAACGGCGGCTGGTAGTAAGATTCTTAACATCTTTAACAGATCGTTTCAAAACTACTGGGAATCTGGTCAAAATACACAATGCTAAGAATACGTATGTTTTATGCGCACGCGCAAGACTTTCACGCTTAAATATATTTTGAAATTTATGCGTATTTTGAAGCCCAATTTTAGTTTTTTTCAGAAAGAAGTGGAAAAATTCATAGTAACTGTGAAAATAGTTTGGAAAAAATGTTTAAAATAAAAAATAAAAAAATAATTGAAATTGACAAAAAAAATTGCTCTGTTTCGAGACTCGAACTGGAGACCTGCAAAAAAAAAGCTTCGAAATCACCTATCGCTCTAACCACCAGATCAATCCTTCTTGAAGCGGCGATTGGTAGTAAGATTATTAACATCTTTAACCGATCGTTTCAAAACTAATGGGAATCTGGTCAAAATACACAACGCTAAGAATACGTATGCTTTATGCGCACGCGCAAGACTTTCACGCTTAAATATATTTTGAAATTTATGCATATTTGAAGAAAAATTTTAGTTTTTTTCTGTAAGAAGTGGAAAAATTCATAGTAACTGTGAAAATAGTGTGGAGAAAATGTTTAAAATAAATAAAAAAAATAAGTGAAATTGACAAAAAAATTGCTCTGTTTCGAAACTCGAACTGGAGACCTGCAAAAAAGGCTTCGAACTCACCTATCGCTCTAACCACCAGAACAATCCTTCTTGAATCTGCGGCTGGTAGTAAGATTCTTAACATCTTTAACAGATCGTTTCAAAACTAATGAGAATCTGGTCAACATACACAATGCTAAGAATATGTATGCTTTATGCGCACGCGCAAGACTTTCACGCTTAAATATATTTTGAAATTTATGCATATTTTGAAGCAAAATTTTAGTTTTTTTTCTGTAAGAAATGGCCAAATTCATAGTAACTGTGAAAATAGTGTGGAGAAAATGCTTAAAATAAATAAAAAAAATAAGTGAAATTGGCAAAAAAAATTGCTCTGTTTCGAGACTCGAACTGGAGACCTGCAAAAAAAAGCTTCGAAATCACCTATCGCTCTAACCACCAGATCAATCCTTCTTGAAGCGGCGATTGGTAGTAAGATTATTAACATCTTTAACCGATCGTTTCAAAACTAATGGGAATCTGGTCAAAACACACAACGCTAAGAATACGTATGCTTTATGCGCACGCGCAAGACTTTCACGCTTAAATATATTTTGAAATTTATGCATATTTGAAGCAAAATTTTAGTTTTTTTCTGTAAGAAGTGGAAAAATTCATAGTAACTGTGAAAATAGTGTGGAGAAAATGTTTAAAATAAATAAAAAAAAATAAGTGAAATTGACAAAAAAATTGCTCTGTTTCGAAACTCGAACTGGAGACCTGCAAAAAAGGCTTCGAACTCACCTATCGCTCTAACCACCAGAACAATCCTTCTTGAATCTGCGGCTGGTAGTAAGATTCTTAACATCTTTAACAGATCGTTTCAAAACTAATGAGAATCTGGTCAACATACACAATGCTAAGAATACGTATGCTTTATGCGCACGCGTAAGACTTTCACGCTTAAATATATTTTGAAATTTATGCATATTTTGAAGCAAAATTTTAGTTTTTTTCTTTAAGAAGTGGAAAAATTCATAGTAACTGTAAAATTAGTTTGGAGAAAATGTTTAAAATAAAAAAATAAAAAAAAATTGAAATTGACAAAAAAAATTGCTCTGTTTCGAGACTCGAACTGAAGACCTGCAAAAAAAAAGCTTCGAAATCACCTATCGCTCTAACCACCAGAACAATCCTTCTTGAAACGGAGGCTGGTAGTAAGATTCTTAACATCTTTAACCGATCGTTTCAAAACTAATGAGAATCTGGTCAAAATACACAATGCTAAGAATACGTATGCTTTATGCGCATGCGCAAGACTTCCACGCTTAAATATATTTTGAAATTTGTGCATATTTTGAAGCAAAATTTTAGTTTTTTTCTGTAAGAAGTGGAAAAATTCAGAGTAACTGTGAAAATAGTGTGAAGAAAATGTTTAAAATAAATAAAAAAAAATAAGTGAAATTGACAAAAAAATTGCTCTGTTTCGAAACTCGAACTGGAGACCTGCAAAAAAGGCTTCGAAATCACCTATCGCTCTAACCACCAGACCACCCCTTCTTCAATCTGCGGCTGGAAGTAAGATTCTTAACATCTTGAACCGATCATTTCAAAACTAATGTGAATCTGGTCAAAATACACAATGCTAAGAATACTTATGCTTTATGCGCACGCGCAAGACTTTCACGCTTAAATATATTTTGAAATTTATGCATATTTTGAAGCAAAATTTTAGTTTTTTTCTGTAAGAAGTGGAAAAATTCTGAGTAACTGTGAAAATAGTGTGGAGAAAATGTTTAAAATAAATTTAAAAAAAATAAGTGAAATTGACAAAAAAATTGCTCTGTTTCGAAACTCGAACTGGAGACCTGCAAAAAAGGCTTCGAACTCACCTATCGCTCTAACCACCAGAACAATCCTTCTTGAATCTGCGGGTGGAAGTAAGATTCTTAACAATTTGAACCGATCGTTTCAAAACTAATTAGAATCTGGTCAAAATACACAATGCTAAGAATACGTATGCTTTATGCGCACGCGCAAGACTTTCACGCTTAAATATATTTTGAAATTTATGCATATTTTGAAGCAAAATTTTAATTTTTTTCTGTAAGAAGTAGAAAAATTCAAAGTAACTGTGAAAATAGTGTGGAGAAAATGTTTAAAATAAATAAAAAAAATAAGTGAAATTGAAAAAAAAATTGCTCTGTTTCGAAACTCAAACTGAAGACCTGCAAAAAAGGCTTCGAAATCACCTATCGCTCTAACCACCAAACCAACCCTTCTTCAATCTGAGGCTGGAAGTAAGATTCTTAACATCTTGAACCGATCGTTTCAAAACTAATGTGAATTTGGTCAAAATACACAATGCTAAGAATACTTATGCTTTATGCGCACGCGCAAGACATTCACGCTTAAATATATTTTGAAATTTATGCATATTTGAAGCAAAATTTTAGTTTTTTCTGTAAGAAGTGGAAAAATTCATAGTAACTGTGAAAATAGTGTGGAGAAAATGTTTAAAATAAATAAAAAAAATAAGTGAAATTGACAAAAAAATTGCTCTGTTTCGAGACTCGAACTGAAGACCTGCAAAAAAAGTCTTCGAAATCACCTATCGCTCTAACCACCAGACCAATCCTTCTTGAAACGGCGGCTGGTAGTAAGATTCTTAACATCTTTAACCGATCGTTTCAAAACTAATGAGAATCTGGTCAAAATACACAATGCTATGAATACGTATGCTTTATGCGCACGCGCAAGACTTTCACGCTTAAATATATTTTGAAATTTATGCATATTTTGAAGCAAAATTTTAGTTTTTTTCTTTAAGAAGTGGAAAAATTCATAGTAACTGTAAAAATAGTTTGGAGAAAATGTTTAAAATAAAAAAATAAAAAAAAATTGAAATTGACAAAAAAAATTGCTCTGTTTCGAGACTCGAACTGAAGACCTGCAAAAAAAAAGCTTCGAAATCACCTATCGCTCTAACCACCAGAACAATCCTTCTTGAAACGGAGGCTGGTAGTAAGATTCTTAACATCTTTAACCGATCGTTTCAAAACTAATGAGAATCTGGTCAAAATACACAATGCTAAGAATACGTATGCTTTATGCGCATGCGCAAGACTTCCACGCTTAAATATATTTTGAAATTTGTGCATATTTTGAAGCAAAATTTTAGTTTTTTTCTGTAAGAAGTGGAAAAATTCAGAGTAACTGTGAAAATAGTGTGAAGAAAATGTTTAAAATAAATAAAAAAAAAATAAGTGAAATTGACAAAAAAATTGCTCTGTTTCGAAACTCGAACTGGAGACCTGCAAAAAAGGCTTCGAAATCACCTATCGCTCTAACCACCAGACCACCCCTTCTTCAATCTGCGGCTGGAAGTAAGATTCTTAACATCTTGAACCGATCATTTCAAAACTAATGTGAATCTGGTCAAAATACACAATGCTAAGAATACTTATGCTTTATGCGCACGCGCAAGACTTTCACGCTTAAATATATTTTGAAATTTATGCATATTTTGAAGCAAAATTTTAGTTTTTTTCTGTAAGAAGTGGAAAAATTCTGAGTAACTGTGAAAATAGTGTGGAGAAAATGTTTAAAATAAATTTAAAAAAAATAAGTGAAATTAACAAAAAAAAAATTGCTCTGTTTCGAAACTTGAACTGAAGACCTGCAAAAAAAAGCTTCGAAATCACCTATCGCTCTAACCACCAGACCAATCCTTCTTGAAACGGAGGCTGGTAGTAAGATTCTTAACATCTTTAACCGATCGTTTCAAAACTAAAGGGAATCTGGTCAAAATACACAATGCTAAGAATACGTATGCTTTATGCGCACGCGCAAGACTTTCACGCTTAAATATATTTTGAAATTTATGCATATTTTGAAGCAAAATTTTAATTTTTTTCTGTAAGAAGTAGAAAAATTCAAAGTAACTGTGAAAATAGTGTGGAGAAAATGTTTAAAATAAATAAAAAAAATAAGTGAAATTGAAAAAAAAATTGCTCTGTTTCGAAACTCAAACTGAAGACCTGCAAAAAAGGCTTCGAAATCACCTATCGCTCTAACCACCAAACCAACCCTTCTTCAATCTGCGGCTGGAAGTAAGATTCTTAACATCTTGAACCGATCGTTTCAAAACTAATGTGAATTTGGTCAAAATACACAATGCTAAGAATACTTATGCTTTATGCGCACGCGCAAGACATTCACGCTTAAATATATTTTGAAATTTATGCATATTTTGAAGCAAAATTTTAGTTTTTTTCTTTAAGAAGTGGAAAAATTCATAGTAACTGTGAAAATAGTTTGGAGAAAATGTTTAAAATAAAAAAAAAATTGAAATTGACAAAAAAAATTGCTCTGTTTCGAGACTCGAACTGAAGACCTGCAAAAAAAAAGCTTCGAAATCACCTATCCCTCTAACCACCAGAGCAATCCTTCTTGAAACGGAGGCTGGTAGTAAGATTCTTAACATCTTTAACCGATCGTTTCAAAACTAATGAGAATCTGGTCAAAATACACAATGCTAAGAATACGTATGCTTTATGCGCATGCGCAAGACTTCCACGCTTAAATATATTTTGAAATTTATGCATATATTGAAGCAAAATTTTAGTTTTTTTCTGTAAGAAGTATAAAAATTCAGAGTAACTGTGAAAATAGTGTGGAGAAAATGTTTAAAATAAATAAAAAAAATAAGTGAAATTGACAAAAAAATTGCTCTGTTTCGAAACTCGAACTGGAGACCTGCAAAAAAGGCTTCGAACTCACCTATCGCTCTAACCACCAGAACAATCATTCTTGAATCTGCGGGTGGAAGTAAGATTCTTAACAATTTGAACCGATCGTGTCAAAACTAATTAGAATCTGGTCAAAATACACAATGCTAAGAATACGTATGCTTTATGCGCACGC
This sequence comes from Argiope bruennichi, assembly GCF_947563725.1. Taxonomy (NCBI): domain Eukaryota; kingdom Metazoa; phylum Arthropoda; class Arachnida; order Araneae; family Araneidae; genus Argiope; species Argiope bruennichi. The sequence continues at coordinate 20,383,908 of NC_079156.1, read as the reverse complement.
GCAAGACTTTCACGCTTAAATATATTTTGAAATTTATGCATATTTTGAAGCAAAATTTTAGTTTTTTTCTGTAAGAAGTAGAAAAATTCAGAGTAACTGTGAAAATAGTGTGGAGAAAATGTTTAAAATAAATAAAAAAAATAAGTGAAATTGACAAAAAAAAATGCTCTGTTTCGAGACTCGAACTGAAGACCTGCAAAAAAAATCTGCGAAATCACCTATCGCTCTAACCACCAGACCTATCCTTTTTGAAACGGCGGCTCGTAGTAAGATTCTTAACATCTTTAACCGATCGTTTCAAAACGAATGGGAATCTGGTCAAAATACACAACGCTAAGAATACGTATGCTTTATGCGCACGCGCAAAACTTTCACGCTTAAATATATTTTGAAATTTATGCATATTTTGAAGCAAAATTTTAGTTTTTTTCTGTAAGAAGTGGAAAAATTCATATTAACTGTGAAAATAGTGTGGAGAAAATGTTTAAAATAAATAAAAAAAAATAAGTGAAATTAACAAAAAAAAAAAATTGCTCTGTTTCGAAACTCGAACTGAAGACCTGCGAAAAAAAGCTTCGAAATCACCTATCGCTCTAACCACCAAACCAATCCTTCTTGAAACGGAGGCTGGTAGTAAGTTTCTTAACATCTTTAAAAGATCGTTTCAAAACTAATGGGAATCTGGTCAAAATACACAATGCTAAGAATACGTATGCTTTATGCGCACGCGCAAGACTTTCACGCTTAAATATATTTTGAAATTTATGCATATTTTGAAGCAAAATTTTAGTTTTTTTCTGTAAGAAGTGGAAAAATTCATAGTAACTGTGAAAATAGTGTGGAGAAAATGCTTAAAATAAATAAAAAAAATAAGTGAAATTGACAAAAAAAAATGCTCTGTTTCGAGACTCGAACTGAAGACCTGCAAAAAAAATCTGCGAAATCACCTATCGCTCTAACCACCAGACCTATCCTTTTTGAAACGGCGGCTCGTAGTAAGATTCTTAACATCTTTAACCGATCGTTTCAAAACGAATGGGAATTTGGTCAAAATACACAATGCTAAGAATACGTATGCCTTATGCGCACGCGCAAGACTTTCACGCTTAAATATATTTTGAAATTTATGCATATTTTGAAGCAAAATTTTAGTTTTTTTCTGTAAGAAGTGGAAAAATTCATAGTAACTGTGAAAATACTGTGGAGAAAATGCTTAAAATAAATAAAAAAAATAAGTGAAATTGACAAAAAAAATTGCTCTGTTTCGAGACTCGAACTGAAGACCTGCAAAAAAAAGCTTCGAAATCACCTACCGCTCTAACCACTAGACCAAACCTTCTTGAAACGGAGGCTGGTAGTAAGATTCTTAACATCTTTAACAGATCGTTTCAAAACTAATGGGAATCTGGTCAAAATACACAATGCTAAGAATACGTATGCTTTATGCGCACGCGCAAAACTTTCACGCTTAAATATATTTTGAAATTTATGCATATTTTGAAGCAAAATTTTAGTTTTTTTCTGTAAGAAGTGGAAAAATTCATAGTAACTGTGAAAATACTGTGGAGAAAATGCTTAAAATAAATAAAAAAAATAAGTGAAATTGACAAAAAAAATTGCTCTGTTTCGAGACTCGAACTGAAGACCTGCAAAAAAAAGCTTCGAAATCACCTACCGCTCTAACCACTAGACCAAACCTTCTTGAAACGGAGGCTGGTAGTAAGATTCTTAACATCTTTAACAGATCGTTTCAAAACTAATGGGAATCTGGTCAAAATACACAATGCTAAGAATACGTATGCTTTATGCGCACGCGCAAGACATTCACGCTTAAATATATTTTGAAATTTATGCATATTTTGAAGCAAAATTTTAGTTTTTTTCTGTAATAAGTGGAAATATTCATAGTAACTGTGAAAATAGTGTAGAGAAAATGTTTAAAATATATAAAAAATAAGTGAAATTGAAAAAAAAATTGCTCTGTTTCGAAACTCGAACTGAAGACCTGCAAAAGAAAGCTTCGAAATCACCTATCGCTCTAACCACCAGACCAATCCTTCTTGAGACGGCGGCTGGTAGTAAGATTCTTAACATCTTTAACCGATCGTTTCAAAACTAATGAGAATCTGGTCAAAATACACAATGCTAAGAATACGTATGCTTTATGTGCATGCGCAAGACTTTCACGTTTAAATATATTTTGAAATTTATGCAAATTTTGAAGCAAAATTTTAGTTTTTTCTTTAAGAAGTGGAAAAATTCATAGTAACTGCGAAAATAGTGTGAAGAAAATGTTTAAAATAAAAAAACAATAAGTGAAATTGACAAAAAAATTGCTCTGTTTCGAGACTCGAACTGAAGACCTGCAAAAAAAGCTTCGAAATCACCTATCGCTCTAACCAAAAGACTAATCCTTCTTGAAACGGCGGCTGGTAGTAAGATTCTTAACATCTTTAACAGATCGTTTCAAAACTACTGGGAATCTGGTCAAAATACACAATGCTAAGAATACGTTTTTTTTATGCGCACGCGCAAGACTTTCACGCTTAAATATATTTTGAAATTTATGCGTATTTTGAAGCCCAATTTTAGTTTTTTTCAGAAAGAAGTGGAAAAATTCATAGTAACTGTGAAAATAGTTTGGAGAAAATGTTTAAAATAAAAAAAAAATAATTGAAATTTACAAAAAAAATTGCTCTGTTTCGAGACTCGAACTGGAGACCTGCAAAAAAAAGCTTCGAAATCACCTATCGCTCTAACCACCAGATCAATCCTTCTTGAAGCGGCGATTGGTAGTAAGATTATTAACATCTTTAACCGATCGTTTCAAAACTAATGGGAATCTGGTCAAAATACACAACGCTAAGAATACGTATGCTTTATGCGCACGCGCAAGACTTTCACGCTTAAATATATTTTGAAATTTATGCATATTTGAAGCAAAATTTTAGTTTTTTTCTGTAAGAAGTGGAAAAATTCATAGTAACTGTGAAAATAGTGTGGAGAAAATGTTTAAAATAAATAAAAAGAAATAAGTGAAAATGACAAAAAAAAAATTGCTATGTTTCGAGACTCGAACTGAAGACCTGCAAAAAAAAGCTTCGAAATCACCTATCGCTCTAATCACCAGACCAACCCTTCTTGAATCTGCGGCTGGAAGTAAGATTCTTAACATCTTGAAAAGATCGTTTCAAAACTAATGGGAATCTGGTCAAAATACACAACGCTAAGAATACGTATGCTTTATGCGCACGCGCAAAACTTTCACGCTTAAATATATTTTGAAATTTATGCATATTTTGAAGCAAAATTTTAGTTTTTTTCTGTAAGAAGTGGAAAAATTCATAGTAACTGTGAAAATAGTGTGGAGAAAATGTTTAAAATAAATAAAAAAAATAAGTGAAATCGACAAAAAAATTGCTCTGTTTCGAGACTCGAACTGAAGACCTGCAAAAAAAAGCTTCGAAATCACATATCGCTCTAACCACCAGACCAATCCTTCTTGAAACAGAGGCTGGAAGTAAGATTCTTAACATCTTTAACCGATCGTTTCAAAACTAATGAGAGTCTGGTCAAAATAAACAATGCTAAGAATACGTATGCTTTATGCGCACGCGCAAGACTTTCACGCTTAAATATATTTTGAAATTTATGCATATTTTGGACAAAATTTTAGTTTTTTTTCTGTAAGAAATGGCAAAATTCATAGTAACTGTGAAAATAGTGTGGAGAAAATGCTTAAAATAAATAAAAAAAATAAGTGAAATTGGCAAAAAAAATTGATCTGTTTCGAGACTCGAACTGGAGACCTGCAAAAAAAAGCTTCGAAATCACCTATCGCTCTAACCACCAGATCAATCCTTCTTGAAGCGGCGATTGGTAGTAAGATTATTAACATCTTTAACCGATCGTTTCAAAACTAATGGGAATCTGGTCAAAATACACAACGCTAAGAATACGTATGCTTTATGCGCACGCAAAAGACTTTCACGCTTAAATATATTTTGAAATTTATGCATATTTTGAAGCAAAATTTTAGTTTATTTCTGTAAGCAGTGGAAAAATTCATAGTAACTGTGAAAATAGTGTGGAAAAAATGTTTAAAATAAATTAAAAAAATAAGTGAAATTGACAAAAAAAATTGCTCTGTTTCGAGACTCGAACTGAAGACCTGCAAAAAAAATCTTCGAAATCACCTATCGCTCTAACCACCAGACCAATCCTTCTTGAAACGGCGGTTCGTAGTAAGATTCTTAACATCTTTAACAAATCGTTTCAAAACTAATAGGAATCTGGTCAAAATACACAATGCTAAGAATACGTATGCTTTATGCGCACGCGCAAGACTTTCGCGCTTAAATATATTTTGAAATTTATAAATATTTTGAAGCAAAATTTTAGTTTTTTTCTGTAAGAAGTGGAAAAATTCATAGTAACTGTGAAAATAGTGTGGAGAAAATGTTTAAAATAAATAAAAAAAATAAGTGAAATCAACAAAAAAATTGCTCTGTTTCGAGACTCGAACTGAAGACCTGCAAAAAAAAAGCTTCGAAATCACCTACCGCTCTAACCACCAGACCAATCCTTCTTGAAACGGAGGCTGGAAGTAAGATTCTTAACATCTTTAACCGATCGTTTCAAAACTAATGAGAATCTGGTCAAAATAAACAATGCTAAGAATACGTATGCTTTATGCGCACGCGCAAGACATTCACGCTTAAATATATTTTGAAATTTATGCATATTTTGAAGCAAAATTTTAGTTTTTTTCTGTAAGAAGTGGAAAAATTCATAGTAACTGTGAAAATAGTGTGGAGAAAATGCTTAAGATAAATAAAAAAAAATAAGTGAAATTGACAAAAAAAATTGCTCTGTTTCGAGACTCGAACTGAAGACCTGCAAAAAAAAGCTTCGAAATCACCTATCGCTCTAACCACCAGACCAACCCTTCTTGAAACGGCGGCTGGTAGTAAGATTCTTAACATCTTTAACAGATCGTTTCAAAACTAATGGGAATCTGGTCAAAATACACAATGCTAAGAATACGTATGCTTTATGCGCACGCGCAAGACTTTCGCGCTTAAATATATTTTGAAATTTATGCATATTTTGAAGCAAAATTTTAGTTTTTTTCTGTAAGAAGTGGAAAAATTCATAGTAACTGTGAAAATAGTGTGGAGAAAATGCTTAAAATAAATAAAAAAAATAAGTGAAATTGACAAAAAAAATTGCTCTGTTTCGAGACTCAAACTGAAGACCTGCAAAAAAAAGCTTCGAAATCACCTACCGCTCTAACCACCAGACCAATCCTTCTTGAAACGGAGGCTGGTAGTAAGATTCTTAACATCTTTAACAGATCGTTTCAAAACTAATGGGAATCTGGTCAAAATACACAATGCTAAGAATACGTATGCTTTATGCGCACGCGCAAGACTTTCACGCTTAAATATATTTTGAAATTTATGCATATTTTGAAGCAAAATTTTAGTTTTTTTCTGTAAGAAGTGGAAAAATTCATAGTAACTGTGAAAATAGTGTGGAGAAAATGTTTAAAATAAATAAAAAAAATAAGTGAAATCGACAAAAAAGTTGCTCTGTTTCGAGACTCGAACTGAAGACCTGCAAAAGAAAGTCTTCGAAATCACCTATCGCTTTAACCACCAGACCAATCCTTCTTGAAACGGCGGCTGGTAGTAAGATTCTTAACATCTTTAACCGATCGTTTCAAAACTAATGGGAATCTGGTCAAAATACACAATGCTACGAATACGTATGCTTTATGCGCACGCGCAAGACTTTCACGCTTAAATATATTTTTAAATTTATGCATATTTTGAAGCAAAATTTTAGTTTTTTTCAGAAAGAAGTGGAAAAACTCATAGTAACTGTGAAAATAGTTTGGAGAAAATGTTTAAAATAAAAAAAAAAATAATTGAAATTGGCAAAAAAAATTGCTCTGTTTCGAGACTCGAACTGGAGACCTGCAAAAAAAAGCTTCGAAATCACCTATCGCTCTTACCACCAGATCAATCCTTCTTGAATCTGCGGCTGGAAGTACGATTCTTAACATCTTGAACCGATTGTTTCAAAACTAATGGGAATCTGGTCAAAATACACAATGCTAAGAATACGTATGATTTATGCGCACGCGCAAGACATTCACGCTTAAATATATTTTGAAATTTATGCATATTTTGAAGCAAAATTTTAGTTTTTTTCTGTAAGAAGTGGAAAAATTCATAGTAACTGTGAAAATAGTGTGGAGAAAATGCTTAAAATAAATAAAAAAAATAAGTGAAATTGACAAAAAAAATTGCTCTGTTTCGAGACTCAAACTGAAGACCTGCAAAAAAAAGCTTCGAAATCACCTACCGCTCTAACCACCAGACCAATCCTTCTTGAAACGGAGGCTGGTAGTAAGATTCTTAACATCTTTAACAGATCGTTTCAAAACTAATGGGAATCTGGTCAAAATACACAATGCTAAGAATACGTATGCTTTATGCGCACGCGCAAGACTTTCACGCTTAAATATATTTTGAAATTTATGCATATTTTGAAGCAAAATTTTAGTTTTTTTCTGTAAGAAGTGGAAAAATTCATAGTAACTGTGAAAATAGTGTGGAGAAAATGTTTAAAATAAATAAAAAAAATAAGTGAAATCGACAAAAAAATTGCTCTGTTTCGAGACTCGAACTGAAGACCTGCAAAAGAAAGTCTTCGAAATCACCTATCGCTTTAACCACCAGACCAATCCTTCTTGAAACGGCGGCTGGTAGTAAGATTCTTAACATCTTTAACCGATCGTTTCAAAACTAATGGGAATCTGGTCAAAATACACAATGCTAAGAATACGTATGCTTTATGCGCACGCGCAAGCCTTTCACGCTTAAATATATTTTTAAATTTATGCATATTTTGAAGCAAAATTTTAGTTTTTTTCAGAAAGAAGTGGAAAAACTCATAGTAACTGTGAAAATAGTTTGGAGAAAATGTTTAAAATAAAAAAAAAATAATTGAAATTGGCAAAAAAAATTGCTCTGTTTCGAGACTCGAACTGGAGACCTGCAAAAAAAAGCTTCGAAATCACCTATCGCTCTTACCACCAGATCAATCCTTCTTGAATCTGCGGCTGGAAGTACGATTCTTAACATCTTGAACCGATTGTTTCAAAACTAATGGGAATCTGGTCAAAATACACAATGCTAAGAATACGTATGATTTATGCGCACGCGCAAGACATTCACGCTTAAATATATTTTGAAATTTATGCATATTTTGAAGCAAAATTTTAGTTTTTTTCTGTAAGAAGTGGAAAAATTCATAGTAACTGTGAAAATAGTGTGGAGAAAATGCTTAAAATAAATAAAAAAAATAAGTGAAATTGACAAAAAAAATTGCTCTGTTTCGAGACTCAAACTGAAGACCTGCAAAAAAAAGCTTCGAAATCACCTACCGCTCTAACCACCAGACCAATCCTTCTTGAAACGGAGGCTGGTAGTAAGATTCTTAACATCTTTAACAGATCGTTTCAAAACTAATGGGAATCTGGTCAAAATACACAATGCTAAGAATACGTATGCTTTATGCGCACGCGCAAGACTTTCACGCTTAAATATATTTTGAAATTTATGCATATTTTGAAGCAAAATTTTAGTTTTTTTCTGTAAGAAGTGGAAAAATTCATAGTAACTGTGAAAATAGTGTGGAGAAAATGTTTAAAATAAATAAAAAAAATAAGTGAAATCGACAAAAAAATTGCTCTGTTTCGAGACTCGAACTGAAGACCTGCAAAAGAAAGTCTTCGAAATCACCTATCGCTTTAACCACCAGACCAATCCTTCTTGAAACGGCGGCTGGTAGTAAGATTCTTAACATCTTTAACCGATCGTTTCAAAACTAATGGGAATCTGGTCAAAATACACAATGCTAAGAATACGTATGCTTTATGCGCACGCGCAAGACTTTCACGCTTAAATATATTTTTAAATTTATGCATATTTTGAAGCAAAATTTTAGTTTTTTTCAGAAAGAAGTGGAAAAACTCATAGTAACTGTGAAAATAGTTTGGAGAAAATGTTTAAAATAAAAAAAAAATAATTGAAATTGGCAAAAAAAATTGCTCTGTTTCGAGACTCGAACTGGAGACCTGCAAAAAAAAGCTTCGAAATCACCTATCGCTCTTACCACCAGATCAATCCTTCTTGAATCTGCGGCTGGAAGTACGATTCTTAACATCTTGAACCGATTGTTTCAAAACTAATGGGAATCTGGTCAAAATACACAATGCTAAGAATACGTATGATTTATGCGCACGCGCAAGACATTCACGCTTAAATATATTTTGAAATTTATGCATATTTTGAAGCAAAATTTTAGTTTTTTTCTGTAAGAAGTGGAAAAATTCATAGTAACTGTGAAAATAGTGTGGAGAAAATGCTTAAAATAAATAAAAAAAATAAGTGAAATTGACAAAAAAAATTGCTCTGTTTCGAGACTCAAACTGAAGACCTGCAAAAAAAAGCTTCGAAATCACCTACCGCTCTAACCACCAGACCAATCCTTCTTGAAACGGAGGCTGGTAGTAAGATTCTTAACATCTTTAACAGATCGTTTCAAAACTAATGGGAATCTGGTCAAAATACACAATGCTAAGAATACGTATGCTTTATGCGCACGCGCAAGACTTTCACGCTTAAATATATTTTGAAATTTATGCATATTTTGAAGCAAAATTTTAGTTTTTTTCTGTAAGAAGTGGAAAAATTCATAGTAACTGTGAAAATAGTGTGGAGAAAATGTTTAAAATAAATAAAAAAAATAAGTGAAATCGACAAAAAAATTGCTCTGTTTCGAGACTCGAACTGAAGACCTGCAAAAGAAAGTCTTCGAAATCACCTATCGCTTTAACCACCAGACCAATCCTTCTTGAAACGGCGGCTGGTAGTAAGATTCTTAACATCTTTAACCGATCGTTTCAAAACTAATGGGAATCTGGTCAAAATACACAATGCTAAGAATACGTATGCTTTATGCGCACGCGCGAGACTTTCACGCTTAAATATATTTTTAAATTTATGCATATTTTGAAGCAAAATTTTAGTTTTTTTCAGAAAGAAGTGGAAAAACTCATAGTAACTGTGAAAATAGTTTGGAGAAAATGTTTAAAATAAAAAAAAAATAATTGAAATTGACAAAAAAAATTGCTTTGTTTCGAGACTCGAACTGAAGACCTGCAAAAAAAAAGCTTCGAAATCACCTATCGCTTTAACCACCAGACCAATCCTTCTTGAAACGGCGGCTGGTAGTAAGATTCTTAACATCTTTAACCGATCGTTTCAAAACTAATGGGAATCTGGTCAAAATACACAATGCTAAGAATACGTATGCTTTATGCGCACGCGCAAGACTTTCACACTTAAATATATTTTTAAATTTATGCATATTTTGAAGCAAAATTTTAGTTTTTTTCAGAAAGAAGTGGAAAAACTCATAGTAACTGAGAAAATAGTTTGGAGAAAATGTTTAAAATAAAAAAAAAAATAATTGAAATTGACAAAAAAAATTGCTTTGTTTCGAGACTCGAACTGAAGACCTGCAAAAAAAAAGCTTCGAAATCACCTATCGCTCTAACCACAAGAGCAATCCTTCTTGAAACAGAGGCTGGAAGTAAGATTCTTAACATCTTTAACCGATCGTTTCAAAACTAATGAGAATCTGGTCAAAATACACAATGCTAAGAATACGTATGCTTTATGCGCACGCGCAAGACTTTCACGCTTAAATATATTTTGAAATTTATGCATATTTTGAACAAAATTTTAGTTTTTTTTCTGTAAGAAATGGCAAAATTCATAGTAACTGTGAAAATAGTGTGGAGAAAATGCTTAAAATAAATAAAAAAAATAAGTGAAATTGGCAAAAAAAATTGCTCTGTTTCGAGACTCGAACTGGAGACCTGCTAAAAAAAGCTTCGAAATCACCTATCGCTCTTACCACCAGATCAATCCTTCTTGAATCTGCGGCTGGAAGTACGATTCTTAACATCTTGAACCGATTGTTTCAAAACTAATGGGAATATGGTCAAAATACACAATGCTAAGAATACGTATGATTTATGCGCACGCGCAAGACATTCACGCTTAAATATATTTTGAAATTTATGCATATTTTGAAGCAAAATTTTAGTTTTTTTCTGTAAGAAGTGGAAAAATTCATAGTAACTGTGAAAATAGTGTGGAGAAAAAGCTTAAGATAAATAAAAAAAAATAAGTGAAATTGACAAAAAAAATTGCTCTGTTTCGAGACTCGAACTGAAGACCTGCAAAAAAAAGCTTCGAAATCACCTATCGCTCTAACCACCAGACCAACCCTTCTTGAAACGGCGGCTGGTAGTAAGATTCTTAACATCTTTAACAGATCGTTTCAAAACTAATGGGAATCTGGTCAAAATACACAATGCTAAGAATACGTATGCTTTATGCGCACGCGCAAGACTTTCGCGCTTAAATATATTTTGAAATTTATGCATATTTTGAAGCAAAATTTTAGTTTTTTCTGTAAGAAGTGGAAAAATTCATAGTAACTGTGAAAATAGTGTGGAGAAAATGCTTAAAATAAATAAAAAAAATAAGTGAAATTGACAAAAAAAATTGCTCTGTTTCGAGACTCAAACTGAAGACCTGCAAAAAAAAGCTTCGAAATCACCTACTGCTCTAACCACCAGACCAATCCTTCTTGAAACGGAGGCTGGTAGTAAGATTCTTAACATCTTTAACAGATCGTTTCAAAACTAATGGGAATCTGGTCAAAATACACAATGCTAAGAATACGTATGCTTTATGCGCACGCGCAAGACTTTCACGCTTAAATATATTTTGAAATTTATGCATATTTTGAAGCAAAATTTTAGTTTTTTTCTGTAAGAAGTGGAAAAATTCATAGTAACTGTGAAAATAGTGTGGAGAAAATGTTTAAAATAAATAAAAAAAATAAGTGAAATCGACAAAAAAATTGCTCTGTTTCGAGACTCGAACTGAAGACCTGCAAAAGAAAGTCTTCGAAATCACCTATCGCTTTAACCACCAGACCAATCCTTCTTGAAACGGCGGCTGGTAGTAAGATTCTTAACATCTTTAACCGATCATTTCAAAACTAATGGGAATCTGGTCAAAATACACAATGCTAAGAATACGTATGCTTTATGCGCACGCGCAAGACTTTCACGCTTAAATATATTTTTAAATTTATGCATATTTTGAAGCAAAATTTTAGTTTTTTTTCTGTAAGAAATGGCAAAATTCATAGTAACTGTGAAAATAGTGTGGAGAAAATGCTTAAAATAAATAAAAAAAAATAAGTGAAATTGGCAAAAAAAATTGCTCTGTTTCGAGACTCGAACTGGAGACCTGCAAAAAAAAGCTTCGAAATCACCTATCGCTCTTACCACCAGATCAATCCTTCTTGAAGCGGCGATTGGTAGTAAGATTATTAACATCTTTAACCGATCGTTTCAAAACTAATGGGAATCTGGTCAAAATACACAACGCTAAGAATACGCATGCTTTATGCGCACGCGCAAGACTTTCACGCTTAAATATATTTTGAAATTTATGCATATTTGAAGCAAAATTTTAGTTTTTTTCTGTAAGAAGTGGAAAAATTCATAGTAACTGTGAAAATTGTGTGGAGAAAATGTTTAAAATAAATAAAAAAAAATAAGTGAAAATGACAAAAAAAAAATTGCTATGTTTCGAGACTCGAACTGAAGACCTGCAAAAATAAGCTTCGAAATCACCTATCGCTCTAATCACCAGACCAACCCTTCTTGAATCTGCGGCTGGAAGTAAGATTCTTAACATCTTGAAAAGATCGTTTCAAAACTAATGGGAATCTGGTCAAAATACACAATGCTAAGAATACGTATGCTTTATGCGCACGCGCAAGACTTTCACGCTTAAATATATTTTGAAATTTATGCATATTTTGAAGCAAAATTTTAGTTTTTTTCTGTAAGAAGTGGAAAAATTCATAGTAACTGTGAAAATAGTGTGGAGAAAATGTTTAAAATAAATAAAAAAAATAAGTGAAATCGACAAAAAAGTTGCTCTGTTTCGAGACTCGAACTGAAGACCTGCAAAAGAAAGTCTTCGAAATCACCTATCGCTTTAACCACCAGACCAATCCTTCTTGAAACGGCGGCTGGTAGTAAGATTCTTAACATCTTTAACCGATCGTTTCAAAACTAATGGGAATCTGGTCAAAATACACAATGCTAAGAATACGTATGCTTTATGCGCACGCGCAAGACTTTCACGCTTAAATATATTTTTAAATTTATGCATATTTTGAAGCAAAATTTTAGTTTTTTTCAGAAAGAAGTGGAAAAACTCATAGTAACTGTGAAAATAGTTTGGAGAAAATGTTTAAAATAAAAAAAAAATAATTGAAATTGACAAAAAAAATTGCTTTGTTTCGAGACTCGAACTGAAGACCTGCAAAAAAAAAGCTTCGAAATCACCTATCGCTCTAACCACCAGAGCAATCCTTCTTGAAACAGAGGCTGGAAGTAAGATTCTTAACATCTTTAACCGATCGTTTCAAAACTAATGAGAATCTGGTCAAAATACACAATGCTAAGAATACGTATGCTTTATGCGCACGCGCAAGACTTTCACGCTTAAATATATTTTGAAATTTATGCATATTTTGAACAAAATTTTAGTTTTTTTTCTGTAAGAAATGGCAAAATTCATAGTAACTGTGAAAATAGTGTGGAGAAAATGCTTAAAATAAATAAAAAAAAAAGTGAAATTGGCAAAAAAAATTGCTCTGTTTCGAGACTCGAACTGGAGACCTGCAAAAAAAAGCTTCGAAATCACCTATCGCTCTTACCACCAGATCAATCCTTCTTGAATCTGCGGCTGGAAGTACGATTCTTAACATCTTGAACCGATTGTTTCAAAACTAATGGGAATCTGGTCAAAATACACAATGCTAAGAATACGTATGATTTATGCGCACGCGCAAGACATTCACGCTTAAATATATTTTGAAATTTATGCATATTTTGAAGCAAAATTTTAGTTTTTTTCTGTAAGAAGTGGAAAAATTCATAGTAACTGTGAAAATAGTGTGGAGAAAATGCTTAAGATAAATAAAAAAAAATAAGTGAAATTGACAAAAAAAATTGCTCTGTTTCGAGACTCGAACTGAAGACCTGCAAAAAAAAGCTTCGAAATCACCTATCGCTCTAACCACCAGACCAACCCTTCTTGAAACGGCGGCTGGTAGTAAGATTCTTAACATCTTTAACAGATCGTTTCAAAACTAATGGGAATCTGGTCAAAATACACAATGCTAAGAATACGTATGCTTTATGCGCACGCGCAAGACTTTCACGCTTAAATATATTTTTAAATTTATGCATATTTTGAAGCAAAATTTTAGTTTTTTTCAGAAAGAACTGGAAAAACTCATAGTAACTGTGAAAATAGTTTGGAGAAAATGTTTAAAATAAAAAAAAAATAATTGAAATTAACAAAAAAAATTGCTTTGTTTCGAGACTCGAACTGAAGACCTGCAAAAAAAAAAGCTTCGAAATCACCTATCGCTCTAACCACCAGTCCAAACCTTCTTGAAACAGAGGCTGGAAGTAAGATTCTTAACATCTTTAACCGATCGTTTCAAAACTAATGAGAATCTGGTCAAAATACACAATGCTAAGAATACGTATGCTTTATGCGCACGCGCAAGACTTTCACGCTTAAATATATTTTGAAATTTATGCATATTTTGAACAAAATTTTAGTTTTTTTTCTGTAAGAAATGGCAAAATTCATAGTAACTGTGAAAATAGTGTGGAGAAAATTCTTAAAATAAATAAAAAAATAAGTGAAATTGGCAAAAAAAATTGCTCTGTTTCGAGACTCGAACTGGAGACCTGCAAAAAAAAGCTTCGAAATCACCTATCGCTCTTACCACCAGATCAATCCTTCTTGAAGCGGCGATTGGTAGTAAGATTATTAACATCTTTAACCGATCGTTTCAAAACTAATGGGAATCTGGTCAAAATACACAACGCTAAGAATACGCATGCTTTATGCGCACGCGCAAGACTTTCACGCTTAAATATATTTTGAAATTTATGCATATTTGAAGCAAAATTTTAGTTTTTTTCTGTAAGAAGTGGAAAAATTCATAGTAACTGTGAAAATTGTGTGGAGAAAATGTTTAAAATAAATAAAAAGAAATAAGTGAAAATGACAAAAAAAAAAAATTGCTATGTTTCGAGACTCGAACTGAAGACCTGCAAAAAAAAGCTTCGAAATCACCTATCGCTCTAATCACCAGACCAACCCTTCTTGAATCTGCGGCTGGAAGTAAGATTCTTAACATCTTGAAAAGATCGTTTCAAAACTAATGGGAATCTGGTCAAAATACACAATGCTAAGAATACGTATGCTTTATGCGCACGCGCAAGACTTTCACGCTTAAATATATTTTGAAATTTATGCATATTTTGAAGCAAAATTTTAGTTTTTTTCTGTAAGAAGTGGAAAAATTCATAGTAACTGTGAAAATAGTGTGGAGAAAATGTTTAAAATAAATAAAAAAAATAAGTGAAATCGACAAAAAAGTTGCTCTGTTTCGAGACTCGAACTGAAGACCTGCAAAAGAAAGTCTTCGAAATCACCTATCGCTTTAACCACCAGACCAATCCTTCTTGAAACGGCGGCTGGTAGTAAGATTCTTAACATCTTTAACCGATCGTTTCAAAACTAATGGGAATCTGGTCAAAATACACAATGCTAAGAATACGTATGCTTTATGCGCACGCGCAAGACTTTCACGCTTAAATATATTTTTAAATTTATGCATATTTTGAAGCAAAATTTTAGTTTTTTTCAGAAAGAAGTGGAAAAACTCATAGTAACTGTGAAAATAGTTTGGAGAAAATGTTTAAAATAAAAAAAAAATAATTGAAATTGACAAAAAAAATTGCTTTGTTTCGAGACTCGAACTGAAGACCTGCAAAAAAAAAGCTTCGAAATCACCTATCGCTCTAACCACCAGAGCAATCCTTCTTGAAACAGAGGCTGGAAGTAAGATTCTTAACATCTTTAACCGATCGTTTCAAAACTAATGAGAATCTGGTCAAAATACACAATGCTAAGAATACGTATGCTTTATGCGCACGCGCAAGACTTTCACGCTTAAATATATTTTGAAATTTATGCATATTTTGAACAAAATTTTAGTTTTTTTTCTGTAAGAAATGGCAAAATTCATAGTAACTGTGAAAATAGTGTGGAGAAAATGCTTAAAATAAATAAAAAAAAAAGTGAAATTGGCAAAAAAAATTGCTCTGTTTCGAGACTCGAACTGGAGACCTGCAAAAAAAAGCTTCGAAATCACCTATCGCTCTTACCACCAGATCAATCCTTCTTGAATCTGCGGCTGGAAGTACGATTCTTAACATCTTGAACCGATTGTTTCAAAACTAATGGGAATCTGGTCAAAATACACAATGCTAAGAATACGTATGATTTATGCGCACGCGCAAGACATTCACGCTTAAATATATTTTGAAATTTATGCATATTTTGAAGCAAAATTTTAGTTTTTTTCTGTAAGAAGTGGAAAAATTCATAGTAACTGTGAAAATAGTGTGGAGAGAATGCTTAAGATAAATAAAAAAAAATAAGTGAAATTGACAAAAAAAATTGCTCTGTTTCGAGACTCGAACTGAAGACTTGCAAAAAAAAGCTTCGAAATCACCTATCGCTCTAACCACCAGACCAACCCTTCTTGAAACGGCGGCTGGTAGTAAGATTCTTAACATCTTTAACAGATCGTTTCAAAACTAATGGGAATCTGGTCAAAATACACAATGCTAAGAATACGTATGCTTTATGCGCACGCGCAAGACTTTCACGCTTAAATATATTTTTAAATTTATGCATATTTTGAAGCAAAATTTTAGTTTTTTTCAGAAAGAACTGGAAAAACTCATAGTAACTGTGAAAATAGTTTGGAGAAAATGTTTAAAATAAAAAAAAAATAATTGAAATTAACAAAAAAAATTGCTTTGTTTCGAGACTCGAACTGAAGACCTGCAAAAAAAAAAGCTTCGAAATCACCTATCGCTCTAACCACCAGTCCAAACCTTCTTGAAACAGAGGCTGGAAGTAAGATTCTTAACATCTTTAACCGATCGTTTCAAAACTAATGAGAATCTGGTCAAAATACACAATGCTAAGAATACGTATGCTTTATGCGCACGCGCAAGACTTTCACGCTTAAATATATTTTGAAATTTATGCATATTTTGAACAAAATTTTAGTTTTTTTTCTGTAAGAAATGGCAAAATTCATAGTAACTGTGAAAATAGTGTGGAGAAAATTCTTAAAATAAATAAAAAAATAAGTGAAATTGGCAAAAAAAATTGCTCTGTTTCGAGACTCGAACTGGAGACCTGCAAAAAAAAGCTTCGAAATCACCTAACGCTCTTACCACCAGATCAATCCTTCTTGAAGCGGCGATTGGTAGTAAGATTATTAACATCTTTAACCGATCGTTTCAAAACTAATGGGAATCTGGTCAAAATACACAACGCTAAGAATACGCATGCTTTATGCGCACGCGCAAGACTTTCACGCTTAAATATATTTTGAAATTTATGCATATTTGAAGCAAAATTTTAGTTTTTTTCTGTAAGAAGTGGAAAAATTCATAGTAACTGTGAAAATTGTGTGGAGAAAATGTTTAAAATAAATAAAAAGAAATAAGTGAAAATGACAAAAAAAAAAATTGCTATGTTTCGAGACTCGAACTGAAGACCTGCAAAAAAAAGCTTCGAAATCACCTATCGCTCTAATCACCAGACCAACCCTTCTTGAATCTGCGGCTGGAAGTAAGATTCTTAACATCTTTAAAAGATCGTTTCAAAACTAATGGGAATCTGGTCAAAATACACAACGCTAAGAATACGCATGCTTTATGCGCACGCGCAAAACTTTCACGCTTAAATATATTTTGAAATTTATGCATATTTTGAAGCAAAATTTTAGTTTTTTTCTGTAAGAAGTGGAAAAATTCAGAGTAACTGTGAAAATAGTGTGGAGAAAATGTTTAAAATAAATAAAAAAAATAAGTGAAATC
Source organism: Argiope bruennichi (assembly GCF_947563725.1). Taxonomy (NCBI): domain Eukaryota; kingdom Metazoa; phylum Arthropoda; class Arachnida; order Araneae; family Araneidae; genus Argiope; species Argiope bruennichi. The sequence continues at coordinate 20,366,744 of NC_079156.1, read as the reverse complement.
GACAAAAAAATTGCTCTGTTTCGAGACTCGAACTGAAGACCTGCAAAAAAAAGTCTTCGAAATCACCTATCGCTTTAACCACCAGACCAATCCTTCTTGAAACGGCGGCTGGTAGTAAGATTCTTAACATCTTTAACCGATCGTTTCAAAACTAATGGGAATCTGGTCAAAATACAAAATGCTAAGAATACGTATGCTTTATGCGCACGCGCAAGACTTTCACGCTTAAATATATTTTTAAATTTATGCATATTTTGAAGCAAAATATTAGTTTTTTTCAGAAAGAAGTGGAAAAATTCCTAGTAACTGTGAAAATAGTGTGGAGAAAATGTTTAAAATAAATAAAAAAAATAAGTGAAATTGTCAAAAAAATTGCTCTGTTTCGAGACTCGAACTGAAGACCTGCAAAAAAAGTCTTCGAAATTACCTATCGCTCAAACCACCAGACCAATCCTTCTTGAAACAGCGGCTGGAAGTAGGATTCTTAACATCTTGAAAAGATCGTTTCAAAACTAATGAGAATCTGGTCAAAATACACAATGCTAAGAATACGTATGCTTTATGCGCACGCGCAAGACTTTCACGCTTAAATATATTTTTAAATTTATGCATATTTTGAAGCAAAATTTTAGTTTATTTCTGTAAGCAGTGGAAAAATTCATAGTAACTGTGAAAATAGTGTGGAGAAAATGTTTAAAATAAATTTTAAAAAAAAGTGAAATTGACAAAAAAAATTGCTCTGTTTCGAGACTCGAACTGAAGACCTGCAAAAAAAAGCTTCGAAATCACCTATCGCTCTAACCACCAGACCAACCCTTCTTGAATCTGCGGCTGGAAGTACGATTCTTAACATCTTTAACCGATCGTTTCAAAACTAATGAGAATCTGGTCAAAATACACAATGCTAAGAATACGTATGCTTTATGCGCAAGCGCAAGACTTCCACGCTTAAATATATTTTGAACTTTATGCATATTTTGAAGCAAAATTTTAGTTTTTTTCTGTAAGAAGTGGAAAAATTCAGAGTAACTGTGAAAATAGTGTGGAGAAAATGTTTAAAATAAATAAAAAAAATAAGTGAAATTGACAAAAAAATTCCTCTGTTTCGAGACTAGAACTGAAGACCTGCAAAAAAAAGCTTCGAAATCACCTATCACTCTAACCACCAGACCAATCTTTCTTGAATCTGCGGCTGGAAGTCAGATTCTTAACATCTTGAACCGATCGTTTTAAAACTAATGAGAATCTGGTCAAAATACACAATGCTAAGAATACGTATGCTTTATGCGCACGCGCAAGACTTCCACGCTTAAATATATTTTGAAATTTATGCATATTTTGAAGCAAAATTTTAGTTTTTTTCTGTAAGAAGTGGAAAAATTCATAGTAACTGTGAAAATAGTGTGGAGAAAATGTTTAAAATAAATAAAAAAAAAATAAGTGAAATTGACAAAAAAAAATTGCTATGTTTCGAGACTCGAAATGAAGACCTGCAAAAAAAAGCTTCGAAATCACCTATCGCTCTAACCACCAAAACAACCCTTCTTGAATCTGCGGCTGGAAGTAAGATTCTTAACATCTTGAACCGATAGTTTCAAAACTAATGGGAATCTGGTCAAAATACACAATGCTAAGAATACGTATGCTTTATGCGCACGCGCAAGACTTTCACGCTTAAATATATTTTGAAATTTATGCATATTTTGAAGCAAAATTTTAGTTTTTTTCTGTAAGAAGTGGAAAAATTCATAGCAACTGTGAAAATGATGTGGAGAAAATGCTTAAAATAAATAAAAAAAATAAGTGAAATTGACAAAAAAAATTGCTCTTTTTCGAGACTCGAACTGAAGACCTGCAAAAAAAAGCTTCGAAATCACCTACCGCTCTAACCACCAGACCAATCCTTCTTAAAGCGGAGGCTGGTAGTAAGATTCTTAACATCTTTAACAGATCGTTTCAAAACTAATGGGAATCTGGTCAAAATACACAATGCTAAGAATACGTATGCTTTATGCGCACGCGCAAGACTTTCACGCTTAAATATATTTTGAAATTTATGCATATTTTGAAGCAAAATTTTAGTTTTTTTCTGTAAGAAGTGGAAAAATTCATAGTAACTGTGAAAATAGTGTGGAGAAAATGCTTAAAATAAATAAAAAAAAAATAAGTGAAATCGACAAAAAAATTGCTCTGTTTCGAGACTCGAACTGAAGACCTGCAAAAGAAAGTCTTCGAAATCACCTATCGCTTTAACCACCAGACCAATCCTTCTTGAAACGGCGGCTGGTAGTAAGATTCTTAACATCTTGAACCGATCGTTTCAAAACTAATGGGAATCTGGTCAAAATACACAACGCTAAGAATACGTATGCTTTATGCGCACGCGCAAAACTTTCACGCTTAAATATATTTTGAAATTTATGCATATTTTGAAGCAAAATTTTAGTTTTTTTCTGTAAGAAGTGGAAAAATTCAGAGTAACTGTGAAAATAGTGTGGAGAAAATGTTTAAAATAAATAAAAAAAATAAGTGAAATCGACAAAAAAATTGCTCTATTTCGAGACTCGAACTGGAGACCTGCAAAAAAAAGCTTCGAAATCACCTATCGCTCTAACCACCAGATCAATCCTTCTTGAAGCGGCGATTGGTAGTAAGATAATTAACATCTTTAACCGATCGTTTCAAAACTAATGGGAATCTGGTCAAAATACACAACGCTAAGAATACGTATGCTTTATGCACACGCGCAAGACTTTCACGCTTAGATATATTTTGAAATTTATGCATATTTGAAGCAAAATTTTAGTTTTTTTCTGTAAGAAGTGGAAAAATTCATAGTAACTGTGAAAATAGTGTGGAGAAAATGTTTAAAATAAATAAAAAGAAATAAGTGAAAATGACAAAAAAAAATTGCTATGTTTCGAGACTCGAACTGAAGACCTGCAAAAAAAAGCTTCGAAATCACCTATCACTCTAATCACCAGACCAACCCTTCTTGAATCTGCGGCTGGAAGTAAGATTCTTAACATCTTGAAAAGATCGTTTCAAAACTAATGGGAATCTGGTCAAAATACACAACGCTAAGAATACGTATGCTTTATGCGCACGCGCAAGACTTTCACGCTTAAATATATTTTTAAATTTATGCATATTTTGAAGCAAAATTTTTACTTTTTTTCAGAAAGAAGTGGAAAAATTCATAGTAACTGTGAAAATAGTTTGGAGAAAATCTTTAAAATTAAAAAAAAAAAATTGAAATTGACAAAAAAAAATTGCTCTGTTTCGAGACTCGAACTGAAGACCTGCAAAAAAAAGCTTCGAAATCACCTATCGCTCTAACCACCAGACCAATCCTTCTTGAAACAGAGGCTGGAAGTAAGATTCTTAACATCTTTAACCGATCGTTTCAAAACTAATGAGAATCTGGTCAAAATACACAATGCTAAGAATACGTATGCTTTATGCGCACGCGCAAGACTTTCACGCTGAAATATATTTTGAAATTTATGCATATTTTGAACAAAATTTTAGTTTTTTTTCTGTAAGAAATGGCAAAATTCATAGTAACTGTGAAAATAGTGTAGAGAAAATGCTTAAAATAAATAAAAAGAAATAAGTGAAAATGACAAAAAAAAATTGCTATGTTTCGAGACTCGAACTGAAGACCTGCAAAAAAAAGCTTCGAAATCCCCTATCGCTCTAATCACCAGACCAACCCTTCTTGAATCTGCGGCTGGAAGTAAGATTCTTAACATCTTGAAAAGATCGTTTCAAAATTAATGGTAATCTGGTCAAAATACACAACGCTAAGAATACGTATGCTTTATGCGCACGCGCAAAACTTTCACGCTTAAATATATTCTGAAATTTATGCATATTTTGAAGCAAAATTTTAATTTTTTTCTGTAAGAAGTGGAAAAATTCAGAGTAACTGTGAAAATAGTGTGGAGAAAATGTTTAAAATAAATAAAAAAAATAAGTGAAATCGACAAAAAATTTGCTCTGTTTCGAGACTCGAACTGGAGACCTGCAAAAAAATGCTTCGAAATCACCTATCGCTCTAACCACCAGATCAATCCTTCTTGAAGCGGCGATTGGTAGTAAGATTATTAACATCTTTAACCGATCGTTTCAAAACTAATAGGAATCTGGTCAAAATACACAACGCTAAGAATACGTATGCTTTATGCGCACGCGCAAGACTTTCACGCTTAAATATATTTTGAAATTTATGCATATTTGAAGCAAAATTTTAGTTTTCTTCTGTAAAAAGTGGAAAAATTCATAGTAACTGTGAAAATAGTGTGGAGAAAATGCTTAAAATAAATAAAAAAATAAGTGAAATTGACAAAAAAAATTGCTCTTTTTCGAGACTCGAACTGAAGACCTGCAAAAAAAAGCTTCGAAATCACCTACCGCTCTAACCACCAGACCAATCCTTCTTAAAACGGAGGCTGGTAGTAAGATTCTTAACAGCTTTAACAGATCGTTTCAAAACTAATGGGAATCTGGTCAAAATACACAATGCTAAGAATACGTATGCTTTATGCGCACGCGCAAGACTAGCACGCTTAAATATATTTTGAAATTTATGCATATTTTGAAGCAAAATTTTAGTTTTTTTCTGTAAGAAGTGGAAAAATTCATAGTAACTGTGAAAATAGTGTGGAGAATATGCTTAAAATAAATAAAAAAAATAAGTGAAATCGACAAAAAAATTGCTCTGTTTCGAGACTCGAACTGAAGACCTGCAAAAGAAAGTCTTCGAAATCACCTATCGCTTTAACCACCAGACCAATCCTTCTTGAAACGGCGGCTGGTAGCAAGATTCTTAACATCTTGAACCGATCGTTTCAAAACTAATGGGAATCTGGTCAAAAACACAACGCTAAGAATACGTATGCTTTATGCGCACGCGCAAGACTTTCACGCTTAGATATATTTTGAAATTTATGCATATTTGAAGCAAAATTTTAGTTTTTTTCAGAAAGAAGTGGAAAAATTCATAGTAACTGTGAAAATAGTTTGGAGAAAATGTTTAAAATAAAAAAATAAATAATTGAAATTGACAAAAAAAATTGCTCGGTTTCGAGACTCGAACTGAAGACCTGCAAAAAAAAGCTTCGAAATCACCTATCGCTCTAACCACCAGACCAATCCTTCTTGAAACAGAGGCTGGAAGTAAGATTCTTAACATCTTTAACCGATCGTTTCAAAACTAATGAGAATCTGGTCAAAATACACAATGCTAAGAATACGTATGCTTTATGCGCACGCGCAAGACTTTCACGCTTAAATATATTTTTAAATTTATGCATATTTTGAACAAAATTTTAGTTTTTTTTCTGTAAGAAATGGCAAAATTCATAGTAACTGTGAAAATAGTGTAGAGAAAATGCTTAAAATAAATAAAAAGAAATAAGTGAAAATGACAAAAAAAAATTGCTATGTTTCGAGACTCGAACTGAAGACCTGCAAAAAAAATGCTTCGAAATCACCTATCGCTCCAACCACCAGACCAATCCTTCTTGAAACGGCGGCTGGAAGTAAGATTCTTAACATCTTGAAAAGATCGTTTCAAAACTAATGAGAATCTGGTCAAAATACACAATGCTAAGAATACGTATGCTTTATGCGCACGCGCAAGACTTTCACGCTTAAATATATTTTGAAATTTATGCATATTTGAAGCAAAATTTTAGTTTTTTTCTGTAAGAAGTGGAAAAATTCATAGTAACTGTGAAAATAGTGTGGAGAAAATGTTTAAAATAAATAAAAAGAAATAAGTGAAATTGACAAAAAAAAATTGCTATGTTTCGAGACTCGAACTGAAGACCTGCAAAAAAAAGCTTCGAAATCACCTATCGCTCTAATCACCAGACCAACCCTTCTTGAATCTGCGGCTGAAAGTAAGATTCTTAACATCTTGAAAAGATCGTTTCAAAACTAATGGGAATCTGGTCAAAATACACAACGCTAAGAATACGTATGCTTTATGCGCACGCGCAAAACTTTCACGCTTAAATATATTTTGAAATTTATGCATATTTTGAAGCAAAATTTTAGTTTTTTTCTGTAAGAAGTGGAAAAATTCCGAGTAACTGTGAAAATAGTGTGGAGAAAATGTTTAAAATAAATAAAAAAAATAAGTGAAATCGACAAAAAAATTGCTCTGTTTCGAGACTCGAACTGAAGACCTGCAAAAAAAAGTCTTCGAAATCACCTATCGCTTTAACCACCAGACCAATCCTTCTTGAAACGGCGGCTGGTAGTAAGATTCTTAACATCTTTAACCGATCGTTTCAAAACTAATGGGAATCTGGTCAAAATACACAATGCTAAGAATACGTATGCTTTATGCGCACGCGCAAGACTTTCAAGCTTAAATATATTTTTAAATTTATGCATATTTTGAAGCAAAATTTTTTTTTTCTGTAAGAAGTGGAAAAATTCAGAGTAACTGTGAAAATAGTGTGGAGAAAATGTTTAAAATAAATAAAAAAAAAAATAAGTGAAATTGACAAAAAAAAATTGCTCGGTTTCGAGACTCGAACTGAAGACTTGCAAAAAAAATGCTTCGAAATCACCTATCGCTCAAACCACCAGACCAATCCTTCTTGAAACGGCGGCTGGAAGTAAGATTCTTAACATCTTGAAAAGATCGTTTCAAAACTAATGAGAATCTGGTCAAAATACACAATGCTAAGAATACGTATGCTTTATGCGCACGCGCAAGACTTTCACGCTTAAATATATTTTTAAATTTATGCATATTTTGAAGCAAAATTTTAGTTTTTTTCTGTAAGAAGTGGAAAAATTCATAGTAACTGTGAAAATAGTGTGGAGAAAATGCTTAAAAGAAATCAAAAAAATAAGTGAAATTGACAAAAAAAATTGCTCTGTTTCGAGACTCGAACTGAAGACCTGCAAACAAAAGCTTCAAAATCACCTATCGCTCTAACCACCAGACCAATCCTTCTTGAAACGGAGGCTGGTAGTAAGATTCTTAACATCTTTAACAGATCGTTTCAAAACTAATGGGAATCTGGTCAAAATACACAACGCTAAGAATACGTATGCTTTATGCGCAGGCGCAAAACTTTCACGCTTAAATATATTTTGAAATTTATGCATATTTTGAAGCAAAATTTTAGTTTTTTTCTGTAAGAAGTGGAAAAATTCATAGTAACTGTGAAAATAGTGTGGAGAAAATGCTTAAAATAAATAAAAAAAATAAGTGAAATTGACAAAAAAAATTGCTCTGTTTCGAGACTCGAACTGGAGACCTGCAAAAAAAAGCTTCGAAATCACCTATCGCTCTAACCACCAGATCAATCCTTCTTGAAGCGGCGATTGGTAGTAAGATTATTAACATCTTTAACCGATCGTTTCAAAACTAATGGGAATCTGGTCAAAATACACAACGCTAAGAATACGTATGCTTTATGCGCACGCGCAGGACTTTCACGCTTAGATATATTTTGAAATTTATGCATATTTGAAGCAAAATTTTAGTTTTTTTCTGTAAGAAGTGGAAAAATTCATAGTAACTGTGAAAATACTGTGGAGAAAATGTTTAAAATAAATAAAAAGAAATAAGTGAAAATGACAAAAAAAAATTGATATGTTTCGAGACTCGAACTGAAGACCTGCAAAAAAAAGCTTCGAAATCACCTATCACTCTAATCACCAGACCAACCCTTCTTGAATCTGCGGCTGGAAGTAAGATTCTTAACATCTTGAAAGATCGTTTCAAAACTAAAGGGAATCTGGTCAAAATACACAACGCTAAGAATACGTATGCTTTATGCGCACGCGCAAAACTTTCACGCTTAAATATATTTTGAAATTTATGCATATTTTGAAGCAAAATTTTAGTTTTTTTCTGTAAGAAGTGGAAAAATTCCGAGTAACTGTGAAAATAGTGTGGAGAAAATGTTTAAAATAAATAAAAAAAATAAGTGAAATCGACAAAAAAATTGCTCTGTTTCGAGACTCGAACTGAAGAACTGCAAAAAAAAGTCTTCGAAATCACCTATCGCTTTAACCACCAGACCAATCCTTCTTGAAACGGCGGCTGGTAGTAAGATTCTTAACATCTTTAACCGATCGTTTCAAAACTAATGGGAATCTGGTCAAAATACACAATGCTAAGAATACGTATGCTTTATGCGCACGCGCAAGACTTTCACGCTTAAATATATTTTTAAATTTATGCATATTTTGAAGCAAAATTTTAGTTTTTTTCAGAAAGAAGTGGAGAAATTCATAGTAACTGTGAAAATAGTTTGGAGAAAATGTTTAAAATAAAAAAAAAATAATTGAAATTGACAAAAAAAATTGCTCGGTTTCGAGACTCGAACTGAAGACCTGCAAAAAAAAGCTTCGAAATCACCTATCGCTCTAACCACCAGACCAATCCTTCTTGAAACAGAGGCTGGAAGTAAGATTCTTAACATCTTAAACCGATCGTTTCAAAACTAATGAGAATCTGGTCAAAATACACAATGCTAAGAATACGTATGCTTTATGCGCACGCGCAAGACTTTCACGCTTAAATATATTTTGAAATTTATGCATATTTTGAACAAAATTTTAGTTTTTTTTCTGTAAGAAATGGCAAAATTCATAGTAACTGTGAAAATAGTGTAGAGAAAATGCTTAAAATAAATAAAAAGAAATAAGTGAAAATGACAAAAAAAATTGCTATGTTTCGAGACTCGAACTGAAGACCTGCAAAAAAAAGCTTCGAAATCACCTATCGCTCTAATCACCAGATCAATCCTTCTTGAAACGGCGGCTGGAAGTAAGATTCTTAACATCTTGAAAAGATCGTTTCAAAACTAATGAGAATCTGGTCAAAATACACAATGCTAAGAATACGTATGCTTTATGCGCACGCGCAAGACTTTCACGCTTAAATATATTTTTAAATTTATGCATATTTTGAAGCTAAATTTTAGTTTTTTTCAGAAAGAAGTGGAAAAATTCATAATAACGGTGAAAATAGTGTGGAGAAAATGTTTAAAATAAATAAAAAAATAAGTGAAATTGACAAAAAAAATTGCTCTGTTTCGAGACTCGAACTGAAGCCCTGCAAAAAAAAGCTTCGAAATCACCTATCGCTCTAACCACCAGATCAATCCTTCTTGAAGCGGCGATTGGTAGTAAGATTCTTAACATCTTTAACCGATCGTTTCAAAACTAATAGGAATCTGGTCAAAATACACAACGCTAAGAATACGTATGCTTTATGCGCACGCGCAAGACTTTCACGCTTAAATATATTTTGAAATTTATGCATATTTGAAGCAAAATTTTAGTTTTTTTCTGTAAGAAGTGGAAAAATTCAAAGTAACTGTGAAAATAGTGTGGAGAAAATGTTTAAAATAAATAAAAAAAAAAAAAAATAAGTGAAATTGACAAAAAAAAAATTGCTCGGTTTCGAGACTCGAACTGAAGACCTGCAAAAAAAAATGCTTCGAAATCACCTATCGCTCAAACCACCAGACCAATCCTTCTTGAAACGGCGGCTGTAAGTAAGATTCTTAACATCTTGAAAAGATCGTTTCAAAACTAATGAGAATCTGGTCAAAATACACAATGCTAAGAATATGTATGCTTTATGCGCACGCGCAAGACTTTCACGCTTAAATATATTTTTAAATTTATGCATATTTTGAAGCTAAATTTTAGTTTTTTTCAGAAAGAAGTGGAAAAATTCATAGTAACGGTGAAAATAGTGTGGAGAAAATGTTTAAAATAAATAAAAAAATAAGTGAAATTGACAAAAAAAATTGCTCTGTTTCGAGACTCGAACTGAAGACCTGCAAACAAAAGCTTCGAAATCACCTATCGCTCTAACCACCAGACCAATTCTTCTTGAAACGGAGGCTGGTAGTAAGATTCTTAACATCTTTAACAGATCGTTTCAAAACTAATGGGAATCTGGTCAAAATACACAACGCTAAGAATACGTATGCTTTATGCGCACGCGCAAGACTTTCACGCTTAAATATATTTTTAAATTTATGCATATTTTGAAGCAAAATTTTAGTTTTTTTCAGAAAGAAGTGGAGAAATTCATAGTAACTGTGAAAATAGTTTGGAGAAAATGTTTAAAATAAAAAAAAAATAATTGAAATTGACAAAAAAAATTGCTCGGTTTCGAGACTCGAACTGAAGACCTGCAAAAAAAAGCTTCGAAATCACCTATCGCTCTAACCACCAGACCAATCCTTCTTGAAACAGAGGCTGGAAGTAAGATTCTTAACATCTTTAACCGATCGTTTCAAAACTAATGAGAATCTGGTCAAAATACACAATGCTAAGAATACGTATGCTTTATGCGCACGCGCAAGACTTTCACGCTTAAATATATTTTGAAATTTATGCATATTTTGAACAAAATTTTAGTTTTTTTTCTGTAAGAAATGGCAAAATTCATAGTAACTGTGAAAATAGTGTAGAGAAAATGCTTAAAATAAATAAAAAGAAATAAGTGAAAATGACAAAAAAAAATTGCTATGTTTCGAGACTCGAACTGAAGACCTGCAAAAAAAAGCTTCGAAATCACCTATCGCTCTAATCACCAGACCAACCCTTCTTGAATCTGCGGCTGGAAGTAAGATTCTTAACATCTTGAAAAGATCGTTTCAAAACTAATGGTAATCTGGTCAAAATACACAACGCTAAGAATACGTATGCTTTATGCGCACGCGCAAAACTTTCACGCTTAAATATATTTTGAAATTTATGCATATTTTGAAGCAAAATTTTAATTTTTTTCTGTAAGAAGTGGAAAAATTCATAGTAACTGTGAAAATAGTTTGGAGAAAATGTTTGAAATAAATAAAAAAAATAAGTGAAATCGACAAAAAAATTGCTCTGTTTCGAGACTCGAACTGGAGACCTGCAAAAAAATGCTTCGAAATCACCTATCGCTCTAACCACCAGATCAATCCTTCTTGAAGCGGCGATTGGTAGTAAGATTCTTAACATCTTTAACCGATCGTTTCAAAACTAATAGGAATCTGGTCAAAATACACAACGCTAAGAATACGTATGCTTTATGCGCACGCGCAAGACTTTCACGCTTAAATATATTTTGAAATTTATGCATATTTGAAGCAAAATTTTAGTTTTTTTCTGTAAGAAGTGGAAAAATTCATATTAACTGTGAAAATAGTGTGGAGAAAATGTTTAAAATAAATAAAAAAAAAAAAAAATAAGTGAAATTGACAAAAAAAAATTGCTCGGTTTCGAGACTCGAACTGAAGACCTGCAAAAAAAATGCTTCGAAATCACCTATCGCTCAAACCACCAGACCAATCCTTCTTGAAACGGCGGCTGGAAGTAAGATTCTTAACATCTTGAAAAGATCGTTTCAAAACTAATGAGAATCTGGTCAAAATACACAATGCTAAGAATACGTATGCTTTATGCGCACGCGCAAGACTTTCACGCTTAAATATATTTTTAAATTTATGCATATTTTGAAGCTAAATTTTAGTTTTTTTCAGAAAGAAGTGGAAAAATTCATAGTAACGGTGAAAATAGTGTGGAGAAAATGTTTAAAATAAATAAAAAAATAAGTGAAATTGACAAAAAAAATTGCTCTGTTTCGAGACTCGAACTGAAGCCCTGCAAAAAAAAGCTTCGAAATCACCTATCGCTCTAACCACCAGACCAATCCTTCTTGAAACGGCGGCTGGTAGTAAGATTCTTAACATCTTTAACCGATCGTTTCAAAACTAATGAGAATCTGGTCAAAATGCACAATGCTAAAAAACGTATGCTTTATGCGCACGCGCAAGACTTCCAGGCTTAAATATATTTTGAAATTTATGCATATTTTGAAGCAAAATTTTAGTTTTTTTCTGTAAGAAGTGGAAAAATTCATAGTAACTGTGAAAATAGTGTGGAGAAAATGTTTAAAATAAATAAAAAAAATAAGTGAAATCGACAAAAAAATTGCTCTGTTTCGAGACTCGAACTGAAGAACTGCAAAAAAAAGTCTTCGAAATCACCTATCGCTTTAACCACCAGACCAATCCTTCTTGAAACGGCAGCTGGTAGTAAGATTCTTAACATCTTTAACCGATCGTTTCAAAACTAATGGGAATCTGGTCAAAATACACAATGCTAAGAATACGTATGCTTTATGCGCACGCGCAAGACTTTCACGCTTAAATATATTTTTAAATTTATGCATATTTTGAAGCAAAATTTTAGTTTTTTTCAGAAAGAAGTGGAGAAATTCATAGTAACTGTGAAAATAGTTTGGAGAAAATGTTTCAAATAAAAAAAAAATAATTGAAATTGAGAAAAAAAATTGCTCGGTTTCGAGACTCGAACTGAAGACCTGCAAAAAAAAGCTTCGAAATAACCTATCGCTCTAACCACCAGACCAATCCTTCTTGAAACGGAGGCTGGTAGTAAGATTCTTAACATCTTTAACAGATCGTTTCAAAACTAATGGGAATCTGGTCAAAATACACAACGCTAAGAATACGTATGCTTTATGCGCACGCGCAAAACTTTCACGCTTAAATTTATTTTGAAATTTATGCATATTTTGAAGCAAAATTTTAGTTTTTTTCTGTAAGAAGTGGAAAAATTCATAGTAACTGTGAAAATAGTGTGGAGAAAATGCTTAAAATAAATAAAAAAAATAAGTGAAATTGACAAAAAAAATTGCTCTGTTTCGAGACTCGAACTGAAGACCTGCAAAAAAAAGCTTCGAAATCACCTATCGCTCTAACCACCAAACCAATCCTTCTTGAAACGGCGGCTTTTAGTAAGATTCTTAACATCTTTAACCGATCGTTTAAAAACTAATGAGAATTTGGTCAAAATACACAATGCTAAGAATACGTATGCTTTATGCGCAAGCGCAAGACTTTCACGCTTAAATATATTTTTAAATTTATGCATAATTTGAAGCAAAATTTTAGTTTTTTTCTGTAAGAAGTGGAAAAATTCATAGTAACGGTGAAAATAGTGTGGAGAAAATGTTTAAAATAAATAAAAAAAATAAGTGAAATTAACAAAAAAATTGCTATGTTTCGAGACTAGAACTGAAGACCTGCAAAAAAAAGCTTCGAAATCACCTATCGCTTTAACCACCAGACCAATCCTTCTTGAAACGGCGGCTGGTAGTAAGATTCTTAACATCTTTAACCGATCGTTTCAAAACTAATGGGAATCTGGTTAAATGCACAATGCTAAGAATACGTATGCTTTATGCGCACGCGCAAGACTTTCACGCTTAAATATATTTTTAAATTTATGCATATTTTGAAGCAAAATTTTAGTTTTTTTCAGAAAGAAGTGGAAAAATCCATAGTAACTGTGAAAATAGTTTGGAGAAAATGTTTAAAATAAAAAAAATAATAATTGAAATTGACAAAAAAAATTGCTCTGTTTCGAGACTCGAACTGAAGACCTGCAAAAAAAAGCTTCGAAATCACCTATCGCTCTAACCACCAGACCAATCCTTCTTGAAACAGAGGCTGGAAGTACGATTCTTAACATCTTTAAACGATCGTTTCAAAACTAATGAGAATCTGGTCAAAATACACAATGCTAAGAATACGTATGCTTTATGCGCACTCGCAAGACTTTCACGCTGAAATATATTTTGAAATTTATGCATATTTTGAACAAAATTTTAGTTTTTTTTCTGTAAGAAATGGCAAAATTCTTAGTAACTGTGAAAATAGTGTAGAGAAAATGCTTAAAATAAATAAAAAGAAATAAGTGAAAATGACAAAAAAAAATTGCTATGTTTCGAGACTCGAACTGAAGACCTACAAAAAGAAGCTTCGAAATCACCTATCGCTCTAATCACCAGACCAACCCTTCTTGAATCTGCGGCTGGAAGTAAGATTCTTAACATCTTGAAAAGATCGTTTCAAAACTAATGGGAATCTGGTCAAAATACACAACGCTAAGAATACGTATGCTTTATGCGCACGCGCAAAACTTTCACGCTTAAATATATTTTGAAATTTATGCATATTTTGAAGCAAAATTTTAGTTTTTTTCTGTAAGAAGTGGAAAAATTCAGAGTAACTGTGAAAATAGTGTGGAGAAAATGTTTAAAATATATAAAAAAAATAAGTGAAATCGACCAAAAAATTGCTCTGTTTCGAGACTCGAACTGAAGACCTGCAAAAAAAAAGACTTCGAAATCACCTATCGCTTTAACCACCAGACCAATCCTTCTTGAAACGGCGGCTGGTAGTAAGATTCTTAACATCTTTAACCGATCGTTTCAAAACTAATGGGAATCTGGTCAAAATACACAATGCTAAGAATACGTATGCTTTATGCGCACGCGCAAGACTTTCAAGCTTAAATATATTTTTAAATTTATGCATATTTTGAAGCAAAATTTTAGTTTTTTTCTGTAAGAAGTGGAAAAATTCAGAGTAACTGTGAAAATAGTGTGGAGAAAATGTTTAAAATAAATAAAAAAAAAAATAAGTGAAATTGACAAAAAAAAATTGCTCGGTTTCGAGACTCGAACTGAAGACCTGCAAAAAAAATGCTTCGAAATCACCTATCGCTCAAACCACCAGACCAATCCTTCTTGAAACGGCGGCTGGAAGTAAGATTCTTAACATCTTGAAAAGATCGTTTCAAAACTAATGAGAATCTGGTCAAAATACACAATGCTAAGAATACGTATGCTTTATGCGCACGCGCAAGACTTTCACGCTTAAATATATTTTTAAATTTATGCATATTTTGAAGCTAAATTTTAGTTTTTTTCAGAAAGAAGTGGAAAAATTCATAGTAACGGTGAAAATAGTGTGGAGAAAATGTTTAAAATAAATAAAAAAATAAGTGAAATTGACAAAAATAATTGCTCTGTTTCGAGACTCGAACTGAAGCCCTGCAAAAAAAAGCTTCTAAATCACCTATCGCTCTAACCACCAGACCAATCCTTCTTGAAACGGCGGCTGGTAGTAAGATTCTTAACATCTTTAACCGATCGTTTCAAAACTAATGAGAATCTGGTCAAAATGCACAATGCTAAGAAAACGTATGCTTTATGCGCACGCGCAAAACATTCACGCTTAAATTTATTTTGAAATTTATGCATATTTTGAAGCAAAATTTTAGTTTTTTTCTGTAAGAAGTGGAAAAATTCATAGTAACTGTGAAAATAGTGTGGAGAAAATGCTTAAAATAAATAAAAAAAATAAGTGAAATTGACAAAAAAAATTGCTCTGTTTCGAGACTCGAACTGAAGACCTGCAAAAAAAAGCTTCGAAATCACCTATCGCTCTAACCACCAGACCAATCCTTCTTGAAACGGCGGCTTTTAGTAAGATTCTTAACATCTTTAACCGATCGTTTAAAAACTAATGAGAATCTGGTCAAAATACACAATGCTAAGAATACGTATGCTTTATGCGCACGCGCAAGACTTCCACGCTTAAATATATTTTTAAATTTATGCATATTTTGAAGCAAAATTTTAGTTTTTTTCTGTAAGAAGTGGAAAAATTCATTGTAACGGTGAAAATAGTGTGGAGAAAATGTTTAAAATAAATAAAAAAAATAAGTGAAATTGACAAAAAAATTGCTCTGTTTCGAGACTAGAACTGAAGACCTGAAAAAAAAAGCTTCGAAATCACCTATCGCTCTAACCACCAGACCAATCCTTCTTGAATCTGCGGCTGGAAGTCAGATTCTTAACATCTTGAACCGATCGTTTTAAAACTAATGAGAATCTGGTCAAAATACACAATGCTAAGAATACGTATGCTTTATGCGCACGCGCAAGACTTCCACGCTTAAATATATTTTGAAATTTGTGCATATTTTGAAGCAAAATTTTAGTTTTTTTCTGTAAGAAGTGGAAAAATTCAGAGTAACTGTGAAAATAGTGTGGAGAAAATGTTTAAAATAAATAAAAAAATAAGTGAAATTGACAAAAAAAATTGCTATGTTTCGAGACTCGAACTGAAGACCTGGAAAAAAAAACTTCGAAATCACCTATCGCTTTAACCACCAGAACAACCCTTCTGGAATCTGCGGCTGGAAGTAAGATTCTTAACATCTTGAACCGATCGTTTCAAAACTAATGGGAATCTGGTAAAAATACACAACGATAAGAATACGTATGCTTTATGCGCACGCGCAAAACTTTCACGCTTAAATATATTTTGAAATTTATGCATATTTTGAAGCAAAATTTTAGTTTTTTTCTGTAAGAATTGGAAAAATTCATAGTAACTGTGAAATTAGTGTGGAGAAAATGCTTAAAATAAATAAAAAAAATAAGTGAAATTGACAAAAAAAATTGCTCTGTTTCGAGACTCGAACTGAAGACCTGGAAAAAAAAGCTTCGAAATCACCTATCGCTCTAACCACCAGACCAACCCTTCTTGAAACTGAGGCTGGAAGTAAGATTCTTAACATCTTGAACCGATCGTTTCAAAACTAATGGGAATCTCGTCAAAATACACAACGCTAAGAATACCTTTGCTTTATGCGCACGCGCAAAACTTTCACGCTTTAATATATATTTTGAAATTTATGCATATTTTGAAGCAAAATTTTAGTTTTTTTCTGTAAGACGTTGAAAAATTCAGAGTAACTGTGAAAATAGTGTGGAGAAAATGCTTAAAATAAATAAAAAAATAAGTGAAATTGACAAAAAAAATTGCTCTGTTTCGAGACTCGAACTGAAGCCCTGCAAAAAAAAGCTTCTAAATCACCTATCGCTCTAACCACCAGACCAATCCTTCTTAAAACGGCGGCTGGTAGTAAGATTCTTAACATCTTTAACCGATCGTTTCAAAACTAATGAGAATCTGGTCAAAATGCACAATGCTAAGAAAACGTATGCTTTATGCGCACGCGCAAAACATTCACGCTTAAATTTATTTTGAAATTTATGCATATTTTGAAGCAAAATTTTAGTTTTTTTCTGTAAGAAGTGGAAAAATTCATAGTAACTGTGAAAATAGTGTGGAGAAAATGCTTAAAATAAATAAAAAAAATAAGTGAAATTGACAAAAAAAATTGCTCTGTTTCGAGACTCGAACTGAAGACCTGCAAAAAAAAGCTTCGAAATCACCTATCGCTCTAACCACCAGACCAATCCTTCTTGAAACGGCGGCTTTTAGTAAGATTCTTAACATCTTTAACCGATCGTTTAAAAACTAATGAGAATCTGGTCAAAATACACAATGCTAAGAATACGTATGCTTTATGCGCACGCGCAAGACTTCCACGCTTAAATATATTTTTAAATTTATGCATATTTTGAAGCAAAATTTTAGTTTTTTTCTGTAAGAAGTGGAAAAATTCATAGTAACTGTGAAAATAGTGTGGAGAAAATGTTTAAAATAAATAAAAAAAAATAAGTGAAATTGACAAAAAAAATTGCTATGTTTCGAGACTCGAACTGAAGACCTGCAAAAAAAAGCTTCGAAATCACCTATCGCTCTAACCACCAGAACAACCCTTCTTGAATCTGCGGCTGGAAGTAAGATTCTTAACATCTTGAACCGATCGTTTCAAAACTAATGGGAATCTCGTCAAAATACACAACGCTAAGAATACGTATGCTTTATGCGCACGCGCAAGACTTTCACGCTTAAATATATTTTTAAATTTATGCATAATTTGAAGCAAAATTTTAGTTTTTTTCTGTAAGAAGTGGAAAAATTCATTGTAACGGTGAAAATAGTGTGGAGAAAATGTTTAAAATAAATAAAAAAAATAAGTGAAATTGACAAAAAAATTGCTCTGTTTCGAGACTAGAACTGAAGACCTGAAAAAAAAAGCTTCGAAATCACCTATCGCTCTAACCACCAGACCAATCCTTCTTGAATCTGCGGCTGGAAGTCAGATTCTTAACATCTTGAACCGATCGTTTTAAAACTAATGAGAATCTGGTCAAAATACACAATGCTAAGAATACGTATGCTTTATGCGCACGCGCAAGACTTCCACGCTTAAATATATTTTGAAATTTATGCATATTTTGAAGCAAAATTTTAGTTTTTTTCTGTAAGAAGTGGAAAAATTCATAGTAACTGTGAAAATAGTGTGGAGAAAATGTTTAAAATAAATTTAAAAAATAAGTGAAATTGACAAAATTTGCTCTGTTTCGAGACTCGAACTGAAGACCTGCAAAAAAAGTCTTCGAAATCACCTATCGCTCTAACCAGCAGACCAATCCTTCTTGAAACGGCGGCTGGTAGTAAGATTCTTAACATCTTTAACCGATCGTTTAAAAACTAATGAGAATCTGGTCAAAATACATAATGCTAAGAATACGTATGCTTTATGCGCATGCGCAACACTTCCACGCTTAAATATATTTTGAAATTTGTGCATATTTTGAAGCAAAATTTTAGTTTTTTTCTGTAAGAAGTGGAAAAATTCAGAGTAACTGTGAAAATAGTGTGGAGAAAATGTTTAAAATAAATAAAAAAATAAGTGAAATTGACAAAAAAAATTGCTATGTTTCGAGACTCGAACTGAAGACCTGGAAAAAAAAACTTCGAAATCACCTATCGCTTTAACCACCAGAACAACCCTTCTGGAATCTGCGGCTGGAAGTAAGATTCTTAACATCTTGAACCGATCGTTTCAAAACTAATGGGAATCTGGTAAAAATACACAACGCTAAGAATACGTATGCTTTATGCGCACGCGCAAAACTTTCACGCTTAAATATATTTTGAAATTTATGCATATTTTGAAGCAAAATTTTAGTTTTTTTCTGTAAGAATTGGAAAAATTCATAGTAACTGTGAAATTAGTGTGGAGAAAATGCTTAAAATAAATAAAAAAAATAAGTGAAATTGACAAAAAAAATTGCTCTGTTTCGAGACTCGAACTGAAGACCTGGAAAAAAAAGCTTCGAAATCACCTATCGCTCTAACCACCAGACCAACCCTTCTTGAAACTGAGGCTGGAAGTAAGATTCTTAACATCTTGAACCGATCGTTTCAAAACTAATGGGAATCTCGTTAAAATACACAACGCTAAGAATACCTTTGCTTTATGCGCACGCGCAAAACTTTCACGCTTTAATATATATTTTGAAATTTATGCATATTTTGAAGCAAAATTTTAGTTTTTTTCTGTAAGACGTTGAAAAATTCAGAGTAACTGTGAAAATAGTGTGGAGAAAATGTTTAAAATAAATAAAAAAAAAACTAAGTGAAATTGACAAAAAAAAATTGCTCTGTTTCGAGACTCGAACTGAAGACCTGCACAAAAAATCTGCGAAATCACCTATCGCTCTAACCACCAGACCAATCCTTCTTGAAACGGCGGCTGGTAGTAAGATTCTTAACATCTTTAACCGATCGTTTCAAAACTAATGGGAATCTGGTCAAAATACACAATGCTAAGAATACGTATGCTTTATGCGCAAGCGCAAGACTTTCGCGCTTAAATATATTTTGAAATTTATGCATATTTTGAAGCAAAATTTTAGTTTTTTTCTGTAAGAAGTGGAAAAATTCATAGTAACTGTGAAAATAATGTGGAGAAAATGCTTAAAATAAATAAAAAAAAATAAGTGAAATTGACAAAAAAATTGCTCTGTTTCGAGACTCGAACTGAAGACCTGCAAAAAAAAGCTTCGAAATCACCTATCGCTCTAACCACCAGACCAATCCTTCTTGAAACGGCGGCTGGTAGTAAGATTCTTAACATCTTTAACCGATCGTTTCAAAACTAATGAGAATGTGGTCAAAATGCACAATGCTAAGAATACGTATGCTTTATGCGCACGCGCAAGACTTCCACGCTTAAATATGTTTTGAAATTTGTGCATATTTTGAAGCAAAATTTTAGTTTTTTTTCTGTAAGAAGTGGAAAAATTCAGAGTAACTGTGAAAATAGTGTGGAGAAAATGTTTAAAATAAATTTAAAAAAAATAAGTGAAATTGACAAAAAAAAAATTGCTATGTTTCGAGACTCGAACTGAAGATCTGCAAAAAAAAGCTTCGAAATCACCTATCGCTCTAACCACCAGACCAATCCTTCTTGAAACGGCGGCTGGTAGTAAGATTCTTAACATCTTTAACCGATCGTTTCAAAACTAATGGGAATCTGGTCAAAATACACAATGCTAAGAATACGTATGCTTTATGCGCACGCGCAAGACTTTCACGCTTAAATATATTTTGAAATTTATGCATATTTTGAAGCAAAATTTTAGTTTTTTTCTGTAAGAAGTGAAAAATTCATAGTAACTGTGAAAATAGTGTGGAGAAAATGTTTAAAATAAATTTAAAAAAAATAAGTGAAATTGACAAAAAAAATTGCTATGTTTCGAGACTCGAACTGAAGACCTGCAAAAAAAAGCTTCGAAATCACCTATCGCTCTAACCACCAGACCAATCCTTCTTGAATCTGCGGCTGGAAGTACGATTCTTAACATCTTGAACCGATCGTTTCAAAACTAATGGGAATCTGGTCAAAATACACAATGCTAAGAATACGTATGCTTTATGCGCACGCGCAAGACTTTCACGCTTAAATATATTTTGAAATTTATGCATATTTTGAAGCAAAATTTTAGTTTTTTTCTGTAAGAAGTGGAAAAATTCATAGTAACTGTGAAAATAGTGTGGAGAAAATGCTTAAAATAAATAAAAAACAAAATAAGTGAAATTAACAAAAAAAAATTGCTCTGTTTCGAGACTCGAACTGAAGACCTGCAAAAAAAAGCTTCGAAATCACCTATCGCTCTAACCACCAGACCAATCCTTCCTGAAACGGCGGCTGGTAGTAAGATTCTTAACATCTTTAACCGATCGTTTCAAAACTAATGAGAATGTGGTCAAAATGCACAATGCTAAGAATACGTATGCTTTATGCGCACGCGCAAGACTTCCACGCTTAAATATATTTTGAAATTTGTGCATATTTTGAAGCAAAATTTTACTTTTTTTTCTGTAAGAAGTGGAAAAATTCAGAGTAACTGTGAAAATAGTGTGGAGAAAAAGTTTAAAATAAATTTTAAAAAAATAAGTGAAATTGACAAAAAAAAATTGCTCTGTTTCGAGACTCGAACTGAAGACCTGCAAAAAAAAGCTTCGAAATCACCTATCGCTCTAACCACCAGACCAATCCTTCTTGAATCTGCGGCTGGAAGTACGATTCTTAACATCTTGATCCGATCGTTTCAAAACTAATGGGAATCAGGTAAAATTACACAATGCTAAGAATACGTATGCTTTATGCGCACGCGCAAGACTTCCACGCTTAAATATATTTTGAAATTTATGCATATTTTGAAGCAAAATTTTAGTTTTTTTTCTGTAACAAGTGGAAAAATTCATAGTAACTGTGAAAATAGTGTGGAGAAAATGTTTAAAATAAATTTAAAAAATAAGTGAAATTGACAAAAAAAATTGCTCTGTTTCGAGACTCGAACTGAAGACCTGGAAAAAAAAGCTTCGAAATCACCTATCGCTCTAACCACCAGACCAACCCTTCTTGAAACTGAGGCTGGAAGTAAGATTCTTAACATCTTGAACCGATCGTTTCAAAACTAATGGGAATCTCGTCAAAATACACAACGCTAAGAATACCTATGCTTTATGCGCACACGCAAAACTTTCACGCTTTAATATATATTTTGAAATTTATGCATATTTTGAAGCAAAATTTTAGTTTTTTTCTGTAAGACGTGGAAAAATTCAGAGTAACTGTGAAAATAGTGTGGAGAAAATGTTTAAAATAAATAAAAAAAACTAAGTGAAATTGACAAAAAAAATTGCTCTGTTTCGAGACTCGAACTGAAGACCTGCACAAAAAATCTGCGAAATCACCTATCGCTCTAACCACCAGACCAATCCTTCTTGAAACGGCGGCTGGTAGTAAGATTCTTAACATCTTTAACCGATCGTTTCAAAACTAATGGGAATCTGGTCAAAATACACAATGCTAAGAATACGTATGCTTTATGCGCAAGCGCAAGACTTCCACGCTTAAATATGTTTTGAAATTTGTGCATATTTTGAAGCAAAATTTTAGTTTTTTTTCTGTAAGAAGTGGAAAAATTCAGAGTAACTGTGAAAATAGTGTGGAGAAAATGTTTAAAATAAATTTTAAAAAAATAAGTGAAATTGACAAAAAAAAAAAATTGCTATGTTTCGAGACTCGAACTGAAGACCTGCAAAAAAAAGCTTCGAAATCACCTATCGCTCTAACCACCAGACCAATCCTTCTTGAAACGGCGGCTGGTAGTAAGATTCTTAACATCTTTAACTGATCGTTTCAAAACTAATGGGAATCTGGTCAAAATACACAATGCTAAGAATACGTATGCTTTATGCGCACGCGCAAGACTTTCACGCTTAAATATATTTTGAAATTTATGCATATTTTGAAGCAAAATTTTAGTTTTTTTCTGTAAGAAGTGGAAAAATTCATAGTAACTGTGAAAATAGTGTGGAGAAAATGCTTAAAATAAATAAAAAACAAAATAAGTGAAATTAACAAAAAAAAAATTGCTCTGTTTCGAGACTCGAACTGAAGACCTGCAAAAAAAAGCTTCGAAATCACATATCGCTCTAACCACCAGACCAATCCTTCTTGAATCTGCGGCTGGAAGTACGATTCTTAACATCTTGAACCGATCGTTTCAAAACTAATGGGAATCTGGTAAAAATACACAATGCTAAGAATACGTATGCTTTATGCGCACGCGCAAGACTTTCACGCTTAAATATATTTTGAAATTTATGCATATTTTGAAGCAAAATTTTAGTTTTTTTCTGTAAGACGTGGAAAAATTCAGAGTAACTGTGAAAATAGTGTGGAGAAAATGTTTAAAATAAATAAAAAAAAATAAGTGAAATTGACAAAAAAAAAATTGCTATGTTTCGAGACTCGAACTGAAGACCTGCAAAAAAAAGCTTCGAAATCACCTATCGCTCTAACCACCAGACCAATCCTTCTTGAATCTGCGGCTGGAAGTACGATTCTTAACATCTTGAACCGATCGTTTCAAAACTAATGGGAATCTGGTCAAAATACACAATGCTAAGAATACGTATGCTTTATGCGCACGCGCAAGACTTTCACGCTTAAATATATTTTGAAATTTATGCATATTTTGAAGCAAAATTTTAGTTTTTTTCTGTAAGAAGTGGAAAAATTCATAGTAACTGTGAAAATAGTGTGGAGAAAATGCTTAAAATAAATAAAAAAAAATAAGTGAAATTAACAAAAAAAAATTGCTCTGTTTCGAGACTCGAACTGAAGACCTGCAAAAAAAAGCTTCGAAATCACCTATCGCTCTAACCACCAGACCAATCCTTCCTGAAACGGCGGCTGGTAGTAAGATTCTTAACATCTTTAACCGATCGTTTCAAAACTAATGAGAATGTGGTCAAAATGCACAATGCTAAGAATACGTATGCTTTATGCTCACGCGCAAGACTTCCACGCTTAAATATATTTTGAAATTTGTGCATATTTTGAAGCAAAATTTTACTTTTTTTTCTGTAAGAAGTGGAAAAATTCAGAGTAACTGTGAAAATAGTGTGGAGAAAATGTTTAAAATAAATTTTAAAAAAATAAGTGAAATTGACAAAAAAAAATTGCTCTGTTTCGAGACTCGAACTGAAGACCTGCAAAAAAAAGCTTCGAAATCACCTATCGCTCTAACCACCAGACCAATCCTTCTTGAATCTGCGGCTGGAAGTACGATTCTTAACATCTTGATCCGATCGTTTCAAAACTAATGGGAATCAGGTCAAAATACACAATGCTAAGAATACGTATGCTTTATGCGCACGCGCAAGACTTCCACGCTTAAATATATTTTGAAATTTGTGCATATTTTGAAGCAAAATTTTACTTTTTTTTCTGTAAGAAGTGGAAAAATTCAGAGTAACTGTAAAAATAGTGTGGAGAAAATGTTTAAAATAAATTTTAAAAAAATAAGTGAAATTGACAAAAAAAAATTGCTCTGTTTCGAGACTCGAACTGAAGACCTGCAAAAAAAAGCTTCGAAATCACCTATCGCTCTAACCACCAGACCAATCCTTCTTGAATCTGCGGCTGGAAGTACGATTCTTAACATCTTGATCCGATCGTTTCAAAACTAATGGGAATCAGGTCAAAATACACAATGCTAAGAATACGTATGCTTTATGCGCAAACGCAAGACTTTCACGCTTAAATATATTTTGAAATTTATGCATATTTTGAAGCAAAATTTTAGTTTTTTTCTGTAAGAAGTGGAAAAATTCATAGTAACTGTGAAAATAGTGTGGAGAAAATGCTTAAAATAAATTTAAAAAAAATAAGTGAAATTAACAAAAAAAAATTGCTCTGTTTCGAGACTCGAACTGAAGACCTGCAAAAAAAAGCTTCTAAATCACCTATCGCTCTAACCACCAGACCAATCCTTCCTGAACCGGCGGCTGGTAGTAAGATTCTTAACATCTTGATCCGATCGTTTCAAAACTAATGGGAATCAGGTCAAAATACACAATGCTAAGAATACGTATGCTTTATGCGCACGCGCAAGACTTCCACGCTTAAATATATTTTGAAATTTGTGCATATTTTGAAGCAAAATTTTACTTTTTTTTCTGTAAGAAGTGGAAAAATTCAGAGTAACTGTGAAAATAGTGTGGAGAAAATGTTTAAAATAAATAAAAAAAAATAAGTGAAATTGACAAAAAAAAATTGCTCTGTTTCGAGACTCGAACTGAAGACCTGCACAAAAAATCTGCGAAATCACCTATCGCTCTAACCACCAGACCAATCCTTCTTGAAACGGCGGCTGGTAGTAAGATTCTTAACATCTTTAACCGATCGTTTCAAAACTAATGGGAATCTGGTCAAAATACACAATGCTAAGAATACGTATGCTTTATGCGCAAGCGCAAGACTTTCGCGCTTAAATATATTTTGAAATTTATGCATATTTTGAAGCAAAATTTTAGTTTTTTTCTGTAAGAAGTGGAAAAATTCAGAGTAACTGTGAAAATAGTGTGGAGAAAATGTTTAAAATAAATTTAAAAAAAATAAGTGAAATTGACAAAAAAAAAATTGCTATGTTTCGAGACTCGAACTGAAGACCTGCAAAAAAACGCTTCGAAATCACATATCGCTCTAACCACCAGACCAATCCTTCTTGAATCTGCGGCTGGAAGTACGATTCTTAACATCTTGAACCGATCGTTTCAAAACTAATGGGAATCTGGTAAAAATACACAATGCTAAGAATACGTATGCTTTATGCGCACGCGCAAGACTTTCACGCTTAAATATATTTTGAAATTTATGCATATTTTGAAGCAAAATTTTAGTTTATTTCTGTAAGAAGTGGAAAAATTCATAGTAACTGTGAAAATAGTGTGGAGAAAATGCTTAAAATAAATAAAAAAAATAAGTGAAATTGAAAAAAAAAATTGCTCTGTTTCGAGACTCGAACTGAAGACCTGCACAAAAAATCTGCGAAATCACCTATCGCTCTAACCACCAGACCATTCCTTCTTGAAACGGCGGCTGGTAGTAAGATTCTTAACATCTTTAACCGATCGTTTCAAAACTAATGGGAATCTGGTCAAAATACACAATGCTAAGAATACGTATGCTTTATGCGCACGCGCAAGACTTTCACGCTTAAATATATTTTGAAATTTATGCATATTTTGAAGCAAAATTTTAGTTTTTTTCTGTAAGAAGTGGAAAAATTCATAGTAACTGTGAAAATAGTGTGGAGAAAATGTTTAAAATAAATTTTAAAAAAATAAGTGAAATTGACAAAAAAAAATTGCTATGTTTCGAGACTCGAACTGAAGACCTGCAAAAAAAAGCTTCGAAATCACCTATCGCTCTAACCACCAGACCAATCCTTCTTGAATCTGCGGCTGGAAGTACGATTCTTAACATCTTGAACCGATCGTTTCAAAACTAATGGGAATCTGGTCAAAATACACAATGCTAAGAATACGTATGCTTTATGCGCACGCGCAAGACTTTCACGCTTAAATATATTTTGAAATTTATGCATATTTTGAAGCAAAATTTTAGTTTTTTTCTGTAAGAAGTGGAAAAATTCATAGTAACTGTGAAAATAGTGTGGAGAAAATGCTTAAAATAAATAAAAAAAAAAAAATAAGTGAAATTAACAAAAAAAAATTGCTCTGTTTCGAGACTCGAACTGAAGACCTGCAAAAAAAAGCTTCGAAATCACCTATCGCTCTAACCACCAGACCAATCCTTCCTGAAACGGCGGCTGGTAGTAAGATTCTTAACATCTTTAACCGATCGTTTCAAAACTAATGAGAATGTGGTCAAAATGCACAATGCTAAGAATACGTATGCTTTATGCGCACGCGCAAGACTTCCACGCTTAAATATATTTTGAAATTTGTGCATATTTTGAAGCAAAATTTTACTTTTTTTTCTGTAAGAAGTGGAAAAATTCAGAGTAACTGTGAAAATAGTGTGGAGAAAATGTTTAAAATAAATTTTAAAAAAATAAGTGAAATTGACAAAAAAAAATTGCTCTGTTTCGAGACTCGAACTGAAGACCTGCAAAAAAAAGCTTCGAAATCACCTATCGCTCTAACCACCAGACCAATCCTTCTTGAATCTGCGGCTGGAAGTACGATTCTTAACATCTTGATCCGATCGTTTCAAAACTAATGGGAATCAGGTCAAAATAAACAATGCTAAGAATACGTATGCTTTATGCGCACGCGCAAGACTTTCACGCTTAAATATATTTTGAAATTTATGCATATTTTGAAGCAAAATTTTAGTTTTTTTTCTGTAAGAAATGGCAAAATTCATAGTAACTGTGAAAATAGTGTGGAGAAAATGCTTAAAATAAATAAAAAAAATAAGTGAAATTGACAAAAAAAATTGCTCTGTTTCGAGACTCGAACTGAAGACCTGCAAAAAAAAGCTTCGAAATTACCTATCGCTCTAACCACCAGAACACCCCTTCTGGAATCTGCGGCTGGAAGTAAGATTCTTAACATCTTGAACCGATCGTTTCAAAACTTAAGGGAATCTGGTAAAAATACACAATGCTAAGAATACGTATGCTTTATGCGCACGCGCAAGACTTTCACGCTTAAATATATTTTGAAATTTATGCATATTTTGAAGCAAAATTTTAGTTTTTTTCTGTAAGAATTGGAAAAATTCATAGTAACTGTGAAAATAGTGTGGAGAAAATGCTTAAAATAAATTCAAAAAATAAGTGAAATTGACAAAAAAAATTGCTCTGTTTCGAGACTCGAACTGAAGACCTGCAAAAAAAAGCTTCAAAATCACCTACCGCTCTAACCACCAGACCAAACCTTCTTGAAACTGAGGCTGGAAGTAAGATTCTTAACATCTTGAACCGATCGTTTCAAAACTAATGGGAATCTCGTCAAAATACACAACGCTAAGAATACGTATGCTTTATGCGCACGCGCAAAACTTTCACGCTTTAATATATATTTTGAAATTTATGCATATTTTGAAGCAAAATTTTAGTTTTTTTCTGTAAGACGTGGAAAAATTCAGAGTAACTGTGAAAATAGTGTGGAGAAAATGTTTAAAATAAATAAAAAAAATAAGTGAAATTGACAAAAAAAATTGCTCTGTTTCGAGACTCGAACTGAAGACCTGCACAAAAAATCTGCGAAATCACCTATCGCTCTAACCACCAGACCAATCCTTCTTGAAACGGCGGCTGGTAGTAAGATTCTTAACATCTTTAACCGATCGTATCAAAACTAATGGGAATCTGGTCAAAATACACAATGCTAAGAATACGTATGCTTTATGCGCACGCGCAAGACTTTCACGCTTAAATATATTTTGAAATTTATGCATATTTTGAAGCAAAATTTTAGTTTTTTTCTGTAAGAAGTGGAAAAATTCATAGTAACTGTGAAAATAGTGTGGAGAAAATGTTTAAAATAAATTTTAAAAAAATAAGTGAAATTGACAAAAAAAAATTGCTATGTTTCGAGACTCGAACTGAAGACCTGCAAAAAAAAGCTTCGAAATCACCTATCGCTCTAACCACCAGACCAATCCCTCTTGAATCAGCGGCTGGAAGTACGATTCTTAACATCTTGAACCGATCGTTTCAAAACTAATGGGAATCTGGTCAAAATAAACAATGCTAAGAATACGTATGCTTTATGCGCACGCGCAAGACTTTCACGCTTAAATATATTTTGAAATTTATGCATATTTTGAAGCAAAAATTTAGTTTTTTTCTGTAAGAAGTGGAAAAATTCATAGTAACTGTGAAAATAGTGTGGAGAAAATGCTTAAAATAAATAAAAAAAAAATAAGTGAAATTAACAAAAAAAAAATTGCTCTGTTTCGAGACTCGAACTGAAGACCTGCAAAAAAAAGCTTCGAAATCACCTATCGCTCTAACCACCAGACCAATCCTTTCTGAAACGGCGGCTGGTAGTAAGATTCTTAACATCTTTAACCGATCGATTCAAAACTAATGAGAATGTGGTCAAAATGCACAATGCTAAGAATACGTATGCTTTATGCGCACGCGCAAGACTTCCACGCTTAAATATATTTTGAAATTTGTGCATATTTTGAAGCAAAATTTTACTTTTTTTTCTGTAAGAAGTGGAAAAATTCAGAGTAACTGTGAAAATAGTGTGGAGAAAATGTTTAAAATAAATTTTAAAAAAATAAGTGAAATTGACAAAAAAAAATTGCTCTGTTTCGAGACTCGAACTGAAGACCTGCAAAAAAAAGCTTCGAAATCACCTATCGCTCTAACAACCAGACCAATCCTTCTTGATTCTGCGGCTGGAAGTACGATTCTTAACATCTTGATCCGATCGTTTCAAAACTAATGGGAATCAGGTCAAAATACACAATGCTAAGAATACGTATGCTTTATGCGCACGCGCAAGACTTTCACGCTTAAATATATTTTGAAATTTATGCATATTTTGAAGCAAAATTTTAGTTTTTTTTCTGTAAGAAATTTCAAAATTCAGAGTAACTGTGAAAATAGTGTGGAGAAAATGCTTAAAATAAATAAAAAAAATAAGTGAAATTGACAAAAAAAATTGCTCTGTTTCGAGACTCGAACTGAAGACCTGCAAAAAAAAGCTTCGAAATTACCTATCGCTCTAACCACCAGAACACCCCTTCTGGAATCTGCGGCTGGAAGTAAGATTCTTAACATCTTGAACCGATCGTTTCAAAACTAATGGGAATCTGGTAAAAATACACAATGCTAAGAATACGTATGCTTTATGCGCACGCGCAAGACTTTCACGCTTAAATATATTTTGAAATTTATGCATATTTTGAAGCAAAATTTTAGTTTTTTTCTGTAAGAATTGGAAAAATTCATAGTAACTGTGAAAATAGTGTGGAGAAAATGCTTAAAATAAATTCAAAAAATAAGTGAAATTGACAAAAAAAATTGCTCTGTTTCGAGACTCGAACTGAAGACCTGCAAAAAAAAGCTTCAAAATCACCTACCGCTCTAACCACCAGACCAAACCTTCTTGAAACTGAGGCTGGTAGTAAGATTCTTAACATCTTTAACAGATCGTTTCAAAACTAATGGGAATCTGGTCAAAATACACAATGCTAAGAATACGTATGCTTTATGCGCACGCGCAAGACTTTCACGCTTAAATATATTTTGAAATTTATGCATATTTTGAAGCAAAATTTTAGTTTTTTTCTGTAAGAAGTGGAAAAATTCATAGTAACTGTGAAAATAGTGTGGAGAAAATGCTTAAAATAAATAAAAAAAATAAGTGAAATTGACAAAAAAAATTACTCTGTTTCGAGACTCGAACTGAAGACCTACACAAAAAATCTGCGCAATCACCTATCGCTCTAACCACCAGACCAATCCTTCTTGAAACGGCGGCTGGTAGTAAGATTCTTAACATCTTTAACCGATCGTTTCAAAACTAATGAGAATGTGGTCAAAATGCACAATGCTAAGGATACGTATGCTTTATGCGCACGCGCAAGACTTCCACGCTTAAATATATTTTGAAATTTGTGCATATTTTGAAGCAAAATTTTAGTTTCTTTTCTGTAAGAAGTGGAAAAATTCAGAGTAACTGTGAAAATAATGTGGAGAAAATGTTTAAAATAAATTTTAAAAAAATAAGTGAAATTGACAAAAAAAAAATTCTATGTTTCGAGACTCGAACTGAAGACCTGCAAAAAACAGCTTCGAAATCACCTATCGCTCTAACCACCAGAAAAATCCTTCTTGAATCTGCGGCTGGAAGTACGATTCTTAACATCTTGAACCGATCGTTTCAAAAATAATGGGAATCTGGTCAAAATACACAATGCTAAGAAAACGTATGCTTTATGCGCACGCGCAAGACTTTCACGCTTAAATATATTTTGAAATTTATGCATATTTTGAAGCAAAATTTTAGTTTTTTTCTGTAAGAAATGGCAAAATTCATAGTAACTGTGAAAATAGTGTGGAGAAAATGCTTAAAATAAATAAAAAAAATAAGTGAAATTGACAAAAAAAATTGCTCTGTTTCGAGACTCGAACTGAAGACCTGCAAAAAAAAGCTTCGAAATCACCTACCGCTCTAACCACCAGACCAAACCTTCTTGAAACTGAGGCTGGTAGTAAGATTCTTAACACCTTTAACAGATCGTTTCAAAACTAATGGGAATCTGGTCAAAATACACAATGCTAAGAATACGTATGCTTTATGCGCACGCGCAAGACTTTCACGCTTAAATATATTTTGAAATTTATGCATATTTTGAAGCAAAATTTTAGTTTTTTTCTGTAAGAAGTGGAAAAATTCAGAGTAACTTTGAAAATAGTGTGGAGAAAATGTTTGAAATAAATAAAAAAAATAAGTGAAATTGACAAAAAAAAATTGCTCTGTTTCGAGACTCGAACTGGAGACATGCAAAAAAAAGCTTCGAAATCACCTATTGCTCTAACCACCAGATCAATCCTTCTTGAAACAGCGGCTGGTAGTAAGATTATTAACATCTTTAACCGATCGTTTCAAAACTAATGGGAATCTGGTCAAAATACACAACGCTAAGAATACGTATGCTTTATGCGCACGCGCAAGATTTTCACGCTTAAATATATTTTGAAATTTATGCATATTTGAAGCAAAATTTTAGTTTTTTTCTGTAAGAAGTGGAAAAATTCATAGTAACTGTGAAAATAGTGTGGAGAAAATGTTTAAAATAAATAAAAAAAATAAGTGAAATTGACAAAAAAAATTGCTCTGTTTCGAGACTCGAACTGAAGACCTGCAAAAAAAAGCTTCGAAATTACCTATCGCTCTAACCACCAGAACACCCCTTCTGGAATCTGCGGCTGGAAGTAAGATTCTTAACATCTTGAACCGATCGTTTCAAAACTAATGGGAATCTGGTAAAAATACACAATGCTAAGAATACGTATGCTTTATGCGCACGCGCAAGACTTTCACGCTTAAATATATTTTGAAATTTATGCATATTTTGAAGCAAAATTTTAGTTTTTTTCTGTAAGAATTGGAAAAATTCATAGTAACTGTGAAAATAGTGTGGAGAAAATGCTTAAAATAAATTCAAAAAATAAGTGAAATTGACAAAAAAAATTGCTCTGTTTCGAGACTCGAACTGAAGACCTGCAAAAAAAAGCTTCAAAATCACCTACCGCTCTAACCACCAGACCAAACCTTCTTGAAACTGAGGCTGGTAGTAAGATTCTTAACATCTTTAACAGATCGTTTCAAAACTAATGGGAATCTGGTCAAAATACACAATGCTAAGAATACGTATGCTTTATGCGCACGCGCAAGACTTTCACGCTTAAATATATTTTGAAATTTATGCATATTTTGAAGCAAAATTTTAGTTTTTTTCTGTAAGAAGTGGAAAAATTCATAGTAACTGTGAAAATAGTGTGGAGAAAATGCTTAAAATAAATAAAAAAAATAAGTGAAATTGACAAAAAAAATTACTCTGTTTCGAGACTCGAACTGAAGACCTACACAAAAAATCTGCGCAATCACCTATCGCTCTAACCACCAGACCAATCCTTCTTGAAACGGCGGCTGGTAGTAAGATTCTTAACATCTTTAACCGATCGTTTCAAAACTAATGAGAATGTGGTCAAAATGCACAATGCTAAGGATACGTATGCTTTATGCGCACGCGCAAGACTTCCACGCTTAAATATGTTTTGAAATTTGTGCATATTTTGAAGCAAAATTTTAGTTTCTTTTCTGTAAGAAGTGGAAAAATTCAGAGTAACTGTGAAAATAGTGTGGAGAAAATGTTTAAAATAAATTTTAAAAAAATAAGTGAAATTGACAAAAAAAAAAATTCTATGTTTCGAGACTCGAACTGAAGACCTGCAAAAAACAGCTTCGAAATCACCTATCGCTCTAACCACCAGACCAATCCTTCTTGAAACAGCGGCTGGTAGTAAGATTATTAACATCTTTAACCGATCGTTTCAAAACTAATGGGAATCTGGTCAAAATACACAACGCTAAGAATACGTATGCTTTATGCGCACGCGCAAGATTTTCACGCTTAAATATATTTTGAAATTTATGCATATTTGAAGCAAAATTTTAGTTTTTTTCTGTAAGAAGTGGAAAAATTCATAGTAACTGTGAAAATAGTGTGGAGAAAATGTTTAAAATAAATAAAAAAAATAAGTGAAATTGACAAAAAAAATTGCTCTGTTTCGAGACTCGAACTGAAGACCTGCAAAAAAAAGCTTCGAAATTACCTATCGCTCTAACCACCAGAACACCCCTTCTGGAATCTGCGGCTGGAAGTAAGATTCTTAACATCTTTAACCGATCGTTTCAAAACTAATGGGAATCTGGTCAAAATACACAACGCTAAGAATACGTATGCTTTATGCGCACGCGCAAGATTTTCACGCTTAAATATATTTTGAAATTTATGCATATTTTGAAGCAAAATTTTAGTTTTTTTCTGTAAGAATTGGAAAAATTCATAGTAACTGTGAAAATAGTGTGGAGAAAATGCTTAAAATAAATTCAAAAAATAAGTGAAATTGACAAAAAAAATTGCTCTGTTTCGAGACTCGAACTGAAGACCTGCAAAAAAAAGCTTCAAAATCACCTACCGCTCTAACCACCAGACCAAACCTTCTTGAAACTGAGGCTGGTAGTAAGATTCTTAACATCTTTAACAGATCGTTTCAAAACTAATGGGAATCTGGTCAAAATACACAATGCTAAGAATACGTATGCTTTATGCGCACGCGCAAGACTTTCACGCTTAAATATATTTTGAAATTTATGCATATTTTGAAGCAAAATTTTAGTTTTTTTCTGTAAGAAATGGCAAAATTCATAGTAACTGTGAAAATAGTGTGGAGAAAATGCTTAAAATAAATAAAAAAAATAAGTGAAATTGACAAAAAAAATTGCTCTGTTTCGAGACTCGAACTGAAGACCTGCAAAAAAAAGCTTCGAAATTACCTATCGCTCTAACCACCAGAACAACCCTTCTGGAATCTGCGGCTGGAAGTAAGATTCTTAACATCTTGAACCGATCGTTTCAAAACTAATGGGAATCTGGTAAAAATACACAATGCTAAGAATACGTATGCTTTGTGAGCACGCGCAAGACTTTCACGCTTAAATATATTTTGAAATTTATGCATATTTTGAAGCAAAATTTTAGTTTTTTTCTGTAAGAAATGGCAAAATTCATAGTAACTGTGAAAATAGTGTGGAGAAAATGCTTAAAATAAATAAAAAAAATAAGTGAAATTGACAAAAAAAATTGCTCTGTTTCGAGACTCGAACTGAAGACCTGCAAAAAAAAGCTTCGAAATCACCTATCGCTCTAACCACCAGACCAATCCTTCTTGAAACAGCGGCTGGTAGTAAGATTATTAACATCTTTAACCGATCGTTTCAAAACTAATGGGAATCTGGTCAAAATACACAACGCTAAGAATACGTATGCTTTATGCGCACGCGCAAGATTTTCACGCTTAAATATATTTTGAAATTTATGCATATTTGAAGCAAAATTTTAGTTTTTTTCTGTAAGAAGTGGAAAAATTCATAGTAACTGTGAAAATAGTGTGAAGAAAATGTTTAAAATAAATAAAAAAAATAAGTGAAATTGACAAAAAAAATTGCTCTGTTTCGAGACTCGAACTGAAGACCTGCAAAAAAAAGCTTCGAAATTACCTATCGCTCTAACCACCAGAACACCCCTTCTGGAATCTGCGGCTGGAAGTAAGATTCTTAACATCTTGAACCGATCGTTTCAAAACTAATGGGAATCTGGTAAAAATACACAATGCTAAGAATACGTATGCTTTATGCGCACGCGCAAGACTTTCACGCTTAAATATATTTTGAAATTTATGCATATTTTGAAGCAAAATTTTAGTTTTTTTCTGTAAGAATTGGAAAAATTCATAGTAACTGTGAAAATAGTGTGGAGAAAATGCTTAAAATAAATTCAAAAAATAAGTGAAATTGACAAAAAAAATTGCTCTGTTTCGAGACTCGAACTGAAGACCTGCAAAAAAAAGCTTCAAAATCACCTACCGCTCTAACCACCAGACCAAACCTTCTTGAAACTGAGGCTGGTAGTAAGATTCTTAACATCTTTAACAGATCGTTTCAAAACTAATGGGAATCTGGTCAAAATACACAATGCTAAGAATACGTATGCTTTATGCGCACGCGCAAGACTTTCACGCTTAAATATATTTTGAAATTTATGCATATTTTGAAGCAAAATTTTAGTTTTTTTCTGTAAGAAATGGCAAAATTCATAGTAACTGTGAAAATAGTGTGGAGAAAATGCTTAAAATAAATAAAAAAAATAAGTGAAATTGACAAAAAAAATTGCTCTGTTTCGAGACTCGAACTGAAGACCTGCAAAAAAAAGCTTCGAAATTACCTATCGCTCTAACCACCAGAACAACCCTTCTGGAATCTGCGGCTGGAAGTAAGATTCTTAACATCTTGAACCGATCGTTTCAAAACTAATGGGAATCTGGTAAAAATACACAAAGCTAAGAATACGTATGCTTTATGCGCACGCGCAAGACTTTCACGCTTAAATATATTTTGAAATTTATGCATATTTTGAAGCAAAATTTTAGTTTTTTTCTGTAAGAAGTGGAAAAATTCAGAGTAACTTTGAAAATAGTGTGGAGAAAATGTTTGAAATAAATAAAAAAAATAAGTGAAATTGACAAAAAAAAATTGCTCTGTTTCGAGACTCGAACTGGAGACCTGGAAAAAAAAGCTTCGAAATCACCTATCGCTCTAACCACCAGACCAATCCTTCTTGAATCTGCGGCTGGAAGTACGATTCTTAACATCTTGAACCGATCGTTTCAAAAATAATGGGAATCTGGTCAAAATACACAATGGTAAGAATACGTATGCTTTATGCGCACGCGCAAGACTTTCACGCTTAAATATATTTTGAAATTTATGCATATTTTGAAGCAAAATTTTAGTTTTTTTCTGTAAGAAATGGCAAAATTCATAGTAACTGTGAAAATAGTGTGGAGAAAATGCTTAAAATAAATAAAAAAAATAAGTGAAATTGACAAAAAAAATTGCTCTGTTTCGAGACTCGAACTGAAGACCTGCAAAAAAAAGCTTCGAAATTACCTATCGCTCTAACCACGAGAACAACCCTTCTGGAATCTGCGGCTGGAAGTAAGATTCTTAACATCTTGAACCGATCGTTTCAAAACTAATGGGAATCTGGTAAAAATACACAATGCTAAGAGTACGTATGCTTTGTGAGCACGCGCAAGACTTTCACGCTTAAATATATTTTGAAATTTATGCATATTTTGAAGCAAAATTTTAGTTTTTTTCTGTAAGAAATGGCAAAATTCATAGTAACTGTGAAAATAGTGTGGAGAAAATGCTTAAAATAAATAAAAAAAATAAGTGAAATTGACAAAAAAAATTGCTCTGTTTCGAGACTCGAACTGAAGACCTGCAAAAAAAAGCTTCGAAATCACCTACCGCTCTAACCACCAGACCAAACCTTCTTGAAACTGAGGCTGGTAGTAAGATTCTTAACACCTTTAACAGATCGTTTCAAAACTAATGGGAATCTGGTCAAAATAGACAATGCTAAGAATACGTATGCTTTATGCGCACGCGCAAGACTTTCACGCTTAAATATATTTTGAAATTTATGCATATTTTGAAGCAAAATTTTAGTTTTTTTCTGTAAGAAGTGGAAAAATTCAGAGTAACTTTGAAAATAGTGTGGAGAAAATGTTTGAAATAAATAAAAAAAATAAGTGAAATTGACAAAAAAAAATTGCTCTGTTTCGAGACTCGAACTGGAGACATGCAAAAAAAAGCTTCGAAATCACCTATTGCTCTAACCACCAGATCAATCCTTCTTGAAACAGCGGCTGGTAGTAAGATTATTAACATCTTTAACCGATCGTTTCAAAACTAATGGGAATCTGGTCAAAATACACAACGCTAAGAATACGCATGCTTTATGCGCACGCGCAAGATTTTCACGCTTAAATATATTTTGAAATTTATGCATATTTGAAGCAAAATTTTAGTTTTTTTCTGTAAGAAGTGGAAAAATTCATAGTAACTGTGAAAATAGTGTGGAGAAAATGTTTAAAATAAATAAAAAAAATAAGTGAAATTGACAAAAAAATTGCTCTGTTTCGAGACTCGAACTGAAGACCTGCAAAAGAAATCTGCGAAATCACCTATCGCTCTAACCACCAGGCCAATCCTTCTTGAAACGGCGGCTGGCAGTAAGATTCTTAACATCTTTAACCGATCGTTTCAAAACTAATGGGAATCTGGTAAAAATACACAACGCTAAGAATACGTATGCTTTATGCGCACGCGCAAAACTTTCACGCTTAAATATATTTTGAAATTTATGCATATTTTGAAGCAAAATTTTAGTTTTTTTCTGTAAGAAGTGGAAAAATTCATAGTAACTGTGAAAATAGTGTGGAGAAAATGTTTAAAATAAATTTAAAAAAATAAGTGAAATTGACAAAAAAAAATTGCTCTGTTTCGAGACACGAACTGAAGACCTGCAAAAAAAAGCTTCGAAATCACCTATCGCTCTAACCACCAGACCAATCCTTCTTGAATCTGCGGCTGGAAGTACGATTCTTAACATATTTAACCGATCGTTTCAAAACTAATGGGAATCTTGTCAAAATACACAACGCTAAGAATACGTATGCTTTATGCGCACTCGCAAGAATTTCACGCTTAAATATATTTTGATATTTATGCATATTTTGAAGCAAAATTTTAGTTTTTTTCTGTAAGAAGTGGAAAAATTCATAGTAACTGTGAAAATAGTGTGGAGAAAATGCTTAAAATAAATAAAAAAAAATAAGTGAAATTGACAAAAAAAATATCTCTGTTTCGAGACTCGAACTGAAGACCTGCAATAAAAAGCTTCGAAATCACCTACCGCTCTAACCACCAGACCAAACCTTCTTGAAACGGAGGCTGGTAGTAAGATTCTTAACATCTTTAACAGATCGTTTCAAAACTAATGGGAATCTGGTCAAAATACACAATGCTAAGAATACGTATGCTTTATGCGCACGCGCAAGACTTTCACGCTTAAATATATTTTGAAATTTATGCATATTTTGAAGCAAAATTTTAGTTTTTTTCTGTAAGAAGTGGAAAAATTCATAGTAACTGTGAAAATAGTGTGGAGAAAATGTTTAAAATAAATTTAAAAAAAATAAGTGAAATTGACAAAAAAAAATTGCTATGTTTCGAGACTCGAACTGAAGACCTGCAAAAAAAAGCTTCGAAATCACCTATCGCTCTAACCACCAGACCAATCCTTCTTGAATCTGCGGCTGGAAGTACGATTCTTAACATCTTGAACCGATCGTTTCAAAACTAATGGGAATCTGGTCAAAATACACAATGCTAAGAATACGTATGCTTTATGCGCACGCGCAAGACTTTCACGCTTAAATATATTTTGAAATTTATGCATATTTTGAAGCAAAATTTTAGTTTTTTTCTGTAAGAAGTGGAAAAATTCATATTAACTGTGAAAATAGTGTGGAGAAAATGTTTAAAATAAATAAAAAAAATAAGTGAAATTGACAAAAAAATTAATGTGTTTCGAGACTCGAACTGAAGACCTGCAAAAAAAAAGCTTCAAAATCACCTATCGCTCTAACCACCAGACCAATCCTTCTTGAAACGGTGGTTGGTAGTAATATTCTTAACATCTTTAACCGATCGTTTCAAAACTAATGAAAATCTGGTCAAAATACACAGTGCTAAGAATACGTATGCTTTATGCGCACGCGCAAAACTTTCACGCTTAAATATATTTTGAAATTTATGCATATTTTGAAGCAAAATTTTAGTTTTTTTCTGTAAGAAGTGGAAAAATTCATATTAACTGTGAAAATAGTGTGGAGAAAATGTTTAAAATAAATAAAAAAAATAAGTGAAATTGACAAAAAAATTAATGTGTTTCGAGACTCGAACTGAAGACCTGCAAAAAAAAAGCTTCAAAATCACCTATCGCTCTAACCACCAGACCAATCCTTCTTGAAACGGTGGTTGGTAGTAATATTCTTAACATCTTTAACCGATCGTTTCAAAACTAATGAAAATCTGGTCAAAATACACAGTGCTAAGAATACGTATGCTTTATGCGCACGCGCAAAACTTTCACGCTTAAATATATTTTGAAATTTATGCATATTTTGAAGCAAAATTTTAGTTTTTTTCTGTAAGAAGTGGAAAAATTCAGAGTAACTGTGAAAATAGTGTGGAGAAAATGTTTAAAATAAATAAAAAAAAAAAAAGTGAAATTGACAAAAAAAATTGCTCTGTTTCGAGACTCGAACTGAAGACCTGCAAAAAAAAAGCTTCGAAATCACCTATCGCTCTAACCACCAGAACAACCCTTCTGGAATCTGCGGCTGGAATTAAGATTCTTAACATCAAGAACCGATCGTTTCAAAACTAATGGGAATCTGGTAAAAATACACAACGCTAAGAATATGTATGCTTTATGCGCATGCGCAAAACTTTCACGCTTAAATATATTTTGAAATTTATGCATATTTTGAAGCAAAATTTTAGTTTTTTTCTGTAAGAAGTGGAAAAATTCATAGTAACTATGAAAATAGTGTGGAGAAAATGTTTAAAATAAATTTAAAAAAATAAGTGAAATGACAAAAAAAAAATTGCTATGTTTCGAGACTCGAACTGAAGACCTGCAAAAAAAAGCTTCGAAATCACCTATCGCTCTAACCACCAGACCAATCCTTCTTGAATCTGCGGCTACAAGTACGATTCTTAACATCTTGAACCGATCGTTTCAAAACTAATGGGAATCTGGTAAAAATACACAATGCTAAGAATACGTATGCTTTATGCGCACGCGCAAGACTTTCACGCTTAAATATATTTTGAAATTTATGCATATTTTGAAGCAAAATTTTAGTTCATTTCTGTAAGAAGTGGAAAAATTCATAGTAACTGTGAAAATAGTGTGGAGAAAATGCTTAAAATAAATAAAAAAAATAAGTGAAATTGAAAAAAAAAATTGCTCTGTTTCGAGACTCGAACTGAAGACCTGCACAAAGAATCTGCGAAATCACCTATCGCTCTAACCACCAGACCAAACCTTCTTGAAACGGCGGCTGGTAGTAAGATTCTTAACATCTTTAACCGATCGTTTCAAAACTAATGGGAATCTGGTCAAAATACACAATGCTAAGAATACGTATGCTTTATGCGCACGCGCAAGACTTTCACGCTTAAATATATTTTGAAATTTATGCATATTTTGAAGCAAAATTTTAGTTTTTTTCTGTAAGAAGTGGAAAAATTCATAGTAACTGTGAAAATAGTGTGGAGAAAATGTTTAAAATAAATTTAAAAAAAATAAGTGAAATTGACAAAAAAAAATTGCTATGTTTCGAGACTCGAACTGAAGACCTGCAAAAAAAAGCTTCGAAATCACCTATCGCTCTAACCACCAGACCAATCCTTCTTGAATCTGCGGCTGGAAGTACGATTCTTAACATCTTGAACCGATCGTTTCAAAACTAATGGGAATCTGGTCAAAATACACAATGCTAAGAATACGTATGCTTTATGCGCACGCGCAAGACTTTCACGCTTAAATATATTTTGAAATTTATGCATATTTTGAAGCAAAATTTTAGTTTTTTTCTGTAAGAAGTGGAAAAATTCATAGTAACTGTGAAAATAGTGTGGAGAAAATGCTTAAAATAAATAAAAAAAAATAGTGAAATTGACAAAAAAAATTGCTCTGTTTCGAGACTCGAACTGAAGACCTGCACAAAAAATCTGCGAAATCACCTATCGCTCTAACCACCAGACCAATCCTTCTTGAAACGGCGGCTGGTAATAAGATTCTTAACATCTTTAACCGATCGTTTCAAAACTAATGGGAATCTGGTCAAAATACACAATGCTAAGAATACGTATGCTTTATGCGCACGCGCAAGACTTTCACGCTTAAATATATTTTGAAATTTATGCATATTTTGAAGCAAAATTTTAGTTTTTTTCTGTAAGAAGTGGAAAAATTCATAGTAACTGTGAAAATAGTGTGGAGAAAATGCTTAAAATAAATAAAAAAAAAAATAAGTGAAATTAACAAAAAAAATTGCTCTGTTTCGAGACTCGAACTGAAGACCTGCAAAAAAAAGCTTCGAAATCACCTATCGCTCTAACCACCAGACCAATCCTTCTTGAATCTGCGGCTGGAAGTACGATTCTTAACATCTTGATCCGATCGTTTCAAAACTAATGGGAATCAGGTCAAAATACACAATGCTAAGAATACGTATGCTTTATGCGCACGCGCAAGACTTTCACGCTTAAATATATTTTGAAATTTATGCATATTTTGAAGCAAAATTTTAGTTTTTTTTCTGTAAGAAATGGCAAAATTCATAGTAACTGTGAAAATAGTGTGGAGAAAATGCTTAAAATAAATAAAAAAAATAAGTGAAATTGACAAAAAAAATTGCTCTGTTTCGAGACTCGAACTGAAGACCTGCAAAAAAAAGCTTCGAAATTACCTATCGCTCTAACCACCAGAACACCCCTTCTGGAATCTGCGGCTGGAAGTACGATTCTTAACATCTTGAACCGATCGTTTCAAAACTAATGGGAATCTGGTAAAAATACACAATGCTAAGAATACGTATGCTTTATGCGCACGCGCAAGACTTTCACGCTTAAATATATTTTGAAATTTATGCATATTTTGAAGCAAAATTTTAGTTTTTTTCTGTAAGAATTGGAAAAATTCATAGTAACTGTGAAAATAGTGTGGAGAAAATGCTTAAAATAAATTCAAAAAATAAGTGAAATTGACAAAAAAAATTGCTCTGTTTCGAGACTCGAACTGAAGACCTGCAAAAAAAAGCTTCAAAATCACCTACCGCTCTAACCACCAGACCAAACCTTCTTGAAACTGAGGCTGGTAGTAAGATTCTTAACATCTTTAACAGATCGTTTCAAAACTAATGGGAATCTGGTCAAAATACACAATGCTAAGAATACGTATGCTTTATGCGCACGCGCAAGACTTTCACGCTTAAATATATTTTGAAATTTATGCATATTTTGAAGCAAAATTTTAGTTTTTTTCTGTAAGAAGTGGAAAAATTCATAGTAACTGTGAAAATAGTGTGGAGAAAATGCTTAAAATAAATAAAAAAAATAAGTGAAATTGACAAAAAAAATTACTCTGTTTCGAGACTCGAACTGAAGACCTACACAAAAAATCTGCGCAATCACCTATCGCTCTAACCACCAGACCAATCCTTCTTGAAACGGCGGCTGGTAGTAAGATTCTTAACATATTTAACCGATCGTTTCAAAACTAATGAGAATGTGGTCAAAATGCACAATGCTAAGAATACGTATGCTTTATGCGCACGCGCAAGACTTCCACGCTTAAATATATCTTGAAATTTGTGCATATTT
This sequence comes from Argiope bruennichi, assembly GCF_947563725.1. NCBI lineage: Eukaryota > Metazoa > Arthropoda > Arachnida > Araneae > Araneidae > Argiope > Argiope bruennichi. The sequence goes on along the minus strand of NC_079156.1, from coordinate 20,324,733 downwards.
TGAAGCAAAATTTTAGTTTCTTTTCTGTAAGAAGTGGAAAAATTCATAGTAACTGTGAAAATAGTGTGGAGAAAATGCTTAAAATAAATTTAAAAAAAATAAGTGAAATTAACAAAAAAAAATTGCTCTGTTTCGAGACTCGAACTGAAGACCTGCAAAAAAAATCTTCGAAATCACCTATCGCTCTAACCACCAGACCAATCCTTCCTGAAACGGCGGCTGGTAGTAAGATTCTTAACATCTTGAACCGATCGTTTCAAAAATAATGGGAATCTGGTCAAAATACACAATGCTAAGAATACGTATGCTTTATGCGCACGCGCAAGACTTTCACGCTTAAATATATTTTGAAATTTATGCATATTTTGAAGCAAAATTTTAGTTTTTTTTCTGTAAGAAATGGCAAAATTCATAGTAACTGTGAAAATAGTGTGGAGAAAATGCTTAAAATAAATAAAAAAAATAAGTGAAATTGACAAAAAAAATTGCTCTGTTTCGAGACTCGAACTGAAGACCTGCAAAAAAAAGCTTCGAAATTACCTATCGCTCTAACCACCAGAACACCCCTTCTGGAATCTGCGGCTGGAAGTAAGATTCTTAACATCTTGAACCGATCGTTTCAAAACTAATGGGAATCTGGTAAAAATACACAATGCTAAGAATACGTATGCTTTATGCGCACGCGCAAGACTTTCACGCTTAAATATATTTTGAAATTTATGCATATTTTGAAGCAAAATTTTAGTTTTTTTCTGTAAGAATTGGAAAAATTCATAGTAACTGTGAAAATAGTGTGGAGAAAATGCTTAAAATAAATTCAAAAAATAAGTGAAATTGACAAAAAAAATTGCTCTGTTTCGAGACTCGAACTGAAGACCTGCAAAAAAAAGCTTCAAAATCACCTACCGCTCTAACCACCAGACCAAACCTTCTTGAAACTGAGGCTGGTAGTAAGATTCTTAACATCTTTAACAGATCGTTTCAAAACTAATGGGAATCTGGTCAAAATACACAATGCTAAGAATACGTATGCTTTATGCGCACGCGCAAGACTTTCACGCTTAAATATATTTTGAAATTTATGCATATTTTGAAGCAAAATTTTAGTTTTTTTCTGTAAGAAGTGGAAAAATTCATAGTAACTGTGAAAATAGTGTGGAGAAAATGCTTAAAATAAATAAAAAAAATAAGTGAAATTGACAAAAAAAATTACTCTGTTTCGAGACTCGAACTGAAGACCTACACAAAAAATCTGCGCAATCACCTATCGCTCTAACCACCAGACCAATCCTTCTTGAAACGGCGGCTGGTAGTAAGATTCTTAACATATTTAACCGATCGTTTCAAAACTAATGAGAATGTGGTCAAAATGCACAATGCTAAGAATACGTATGCTTTATGCGCACGCGCAAGACTTCCACGCTTAAATATATCTTGAAATTTGTGCATATTTTGAAGCAAAATTTTAGTTTCTTTTCTGTAAGAAGTGGAAAAATTCATAGTAACTGTGAAAATAGTGTGGAGAAAATGCTTAAAATAAATTTAAAAAAAATAAGTGAAATTAACAAAAAAAAATTGCTCTGTTTCGAGACTCGAACTGAAGACCTGCAAAAAAAAGCTTCGAAATCACCTATCGCTCTAACCACCAGACCAATCCTTCCTGAAACGGCGGCTGGTAGTAAGATTCTTAACATATTTAACCGATCGTTTCAAAACTAATGAGAATGTGGTCAAAATGCACAATGCTAAGAATACGTATGCTTTATGCGCACGCGCAAGACTTCCACGCTTAAATATATCTTGAAATTTGTGCATATTTTGAAGCAAAATTTTAGTTTCTTTTCTGTAAGAAGTGGAAAAATTCAGAGTAACTGTGAAAATAGTGTGGAGAAAATGTTTAAAATAAATTTTAAAAAAATAAGTGAAATTGACAAAAAAAAATTGCTCTGTTTCGAGACTCGAACTGAAGACCTGCAAAAAAAAGCTTCGAAATCACCTATCGCTCTAACCACCAGACCAATCCTTCTTGAATCTGCGGCTGGAAGTACGATTCTTAACATCTTGAACCGATCGTTTCAAAAATAATGGGAATCTGGTCAAAATACACAATGCTAAGAATACGTATGCTTTATGCGCACGCGCAAGACTTTCACGCTTAAATATATTTTGAAATTTATGCATATTTTGAAGCAAAATTTTAGTTTTTTTTCTGTAAGAAATGGCAAAATTCATAGTAACTGTGAAAATAGTGTGGAGAAAATGCTTAAAATAAATAAAAAAAATAAGTGAAATTGACAAAAAAAATTGCTCTGTTTCGAGACTCGAACTGAAGACCTGCAAAAAAAAGCTTCGAAATTACCTATCGCTCTAACCACCAGAACACCCCTTCTGGAATCTGCGGCTGGAAGTAAGATTCTTAACATCTTGAACCGATCGTTTCAAAACTAATGGGAATCTGGTAAAAATACACAATGCTAAGAATACGTATGCTTTATGCGCACGCGCAAGACTTTCACGCTTAAATATATTTTGAAATTTATGCATATTTTGAAGCAAAATTTTAGTTTTTTTCTGTAAGAATTGGAAAAATTCATAGTAACTGTGAAAATAGTGTGGAGAAAATGCTTAAAATAAATTCAAAAAATAAGTGAAATTGACAGAAAAATTGCTCTGTTTCGAGACTCGAACTGAAGACCTGCAAAAAAAAGCTTCAAAATCACCTACCGCTCTAACCACCAGACCAAACCTTCTTGAAACTGAGGCTGGTAGTAAGATTCTTAACATCTTTAACAGATCGTTTCAAAACTAATGGGAATCTGGTCAAAATACACAATGCTAAGAATACGTATGCTTTATGCGCACGCGCAAGACTTTCACGCTTAAATATATTTTGAAATTTATGCATATTTTGAAGCAAAATTTTAGTTTTTTTCTGTAAGAAGTGGAAAAATTCATAGTAACTGTGAAAATAGTGTGGAGAAAATGCTTAAAATAAATAAAAAAAATAAGTGAAATTGACAAAAAAAATTACTCTGTTTCGAGACTCGAACTGAAGACCTACACAAAAAATCTGCGCAATCACCTATCGCTCTAACCACCAGACCAATCCTTCTTGAAACGGCGGCTGGTAGTAAGATTCTTAACATATTTAACCGATCGTTTCAAAACTAATGAGAATGTGGTCAAAATGCACAATGCTAAGAATACGTATGCTTTATGCGCACGCGCAAGACTTCCACGCTTAAATATATCTTGAAATTTGTGCATATTTTGAAGCAAAATTTTAGTTTCTTTTCTGTAAGAAGTGGAAAAATTCATAGTAACTGTGAAAATAGTGTGGAGAAAATGCTTAAAATAAATTTAAAAAAAATAAGTGAAATTAACAAAAAAAAATTGCTCTGTTTCGAGACTCGAACTGAAGACCTGCAAAAAAAAGCTTCGAAATCACCTATCGCTCTAACCACCAGACCAATCCTTCCTGAAACGGCGGCTGGTAGTAAGATTCTTAACATCTTTAACCGATCGTTTCAAAACTAATGAGAATGTGGTCAAAATGCACAATGCTAAGAATACGTATGCTTTATGCGCACGCGCAAGACTTCCACGCTTAAATATATTTTGAAATTTGTGCATATTTTGAAGCAAAATTTTACTTTTTTTTCTGTAAGAAGTGGAAAAAATCAGAGTAACTGTGAAAATAGTGTGGAGAAAATGTTTAAAATAAATTTTAAAAAAATAAGTGAAATTGACAAAAAAAAATTGCTCTGTTTCGAGACTCGAACTGAAGACCTGCAAAAAAAAGCTTCGAAATCACCTATCGCTCTAACCACCAGACCAATCCTTCTTGAATCTGCGGCTGGAAGTACGATTCTTAACATCTTGAACCGATCGTTTCAAAAATAATGGGAATCTGGTCAAAATACACAATGCTAAGAATACGTATGCTTTATGCGCACGCGCAAGACTTTCACGCTTAAATATATTTTGAAATTTATGCATATTTTGAAGCAAAATTTTAGTTTTTTTCTGTAAGAAATGGCAAAATTCATAGTAACTGTGAAAATAGTGTGGAGAAAATGCTTAAAATAAATAAAAAAAATAAGTGAAATTGACAAAAAAAATTGCTCTGTTTCGAGACTCGAACTGAAGACCTGCAAAAAAAAAGCTTCGAAATTACCTATCGCTCTAACCACCAGAACAACCCTTCTGGAATCTGCGGCTGGAAGTAAGATTCTTAACATCTTGAACCGATCGTTTCAAAACTAATGGGAATCTGGTAAAAATACACAATGCTAAGAATACGTATGCTTTGTGAGCACGCGCAAGACTTTCACGCTTAAATATATTTTGAAATTTATGCATATTTTGAAGCAAAATTTTAGTTTTTTTTCTGTAAGAAATGGCAAAATTCATAGTAACTGTGAAAATAGTGTGGAGAAAATGCTTAAAATAAATAAAAAAAATAAGTGAAATTGACAAAAAAAATTGCTCTGTTTCGAGACTCGAACTGAAGACCTGCAAAAAAAAGCTTCGAAATCACCTACCGCTCTAACCACCAGACCAAACCTTCTTGAAACTGAGGCTGGTAGTAAGATTCTTAACACCTTTAACAGATCGTTTCAAAACTAATGGGAATCTGGTCAAAATACACAATGCTAAGAATACGTATGCTTTATGCGCACGCGCAAGACTTTCACGCTTAAATATATTTTGAAATTTATGCATATTTTGAAGCAAAATTTTAGTTTTTTTCTGTAAGAAGTGGAAAAATTCAGAGTAACTTTGAAAATAGTGTGGAGAAAATGTTTGAAATAAATAAAAAAAATAAGTGAAATTGACAAAAAAAAATTGCTATGTTTCGAGACTCGAACTGAAGACCTGGAAAAAAAAGCTTCGAAATCACCTATCGCTCTAACCACCAGACCAAACCTTCTTGAATCTGCGGATGGAAGTAAGATTCTTAACATCTTGAACCGATCGTTTTAAAACTAATGGGAATCTGGTCAAAATACACAATGCTAAGAATACGTATGCATTATGCGCACGCGCAAGACTTTCACGCTAAAATATATTTTGAAATTTATGCATATTTTAAAGCAAAATTTTAGTTTTTTTCTGTAAGAAGTGGAAAAATTCATAGTAACTGTGAAAATAGCGTGGAGAAAATGCTTAAAATAAATTTAAAAAAATAAGTGAAATTGACAAAAAAAATTGCTCTGTTTCGAGACTCGAACTGGAGACATGCAAAAAAAAGCTTCGAAATCACCTATTGCTCTAACCACCAGATCAATCCTTCTTGAAACAGCGGCTGGTAGTAAGATTATTAACATCTTTAACCGATCGTTTCAAAACTAATGGGAATCTGGTCAAAATACACAACGCTAAGAATACGTATGCTTTATGCGCACGCGCAAGATTTTCACGCTTAATATATTTTGAAATTTATGCATATTTGAAGCAAAATTTTAGTTTTTTTCTGTAAGAAGTGGAAAAATTCATAGTAACTGTGAAAATAGTGTGGAGAAAATGTTTAAAATAAATAAAAAAAATAAGTGAAATTGACAAAAAAATTGCTCTGTTTCGAGACTCGAACTGAAGACCTGCAAAAGAAATCTGCGAAATCACCTATCGCTCTAACCACCAGGCCAATCCTTCTTGAAACGGCGGCTGGCAGTAAGATTCTTAACATCTTTAACCGATCGTTTCAAAACTAATGGGAATCTGGTAAAAATACACAACGCTAAGAATACGTATGCTTTATGCGCACGAGCAAAACTTTCACGCTTAAATATATTTTGAAATTTATGCATATTTTGAAGCAAAATTTTAGTTTTTTTCTGTAAGAAGTGGAAAAATTCATAGTAACTGTGAAAATAGTGTGGAGAAAATGTTTAAAATAAATTTAAAAAAATAAGTGAAATTGACAAAAAAAAATTGCTCTGTTTCGAGACACGAACTGAAGACCTGCAAAAAAAAGCTTCGAAATCACCTATCGCTCTAACCACCAGACCAATCCTTCTTGAATCTGCGGCTGGAAGTACGATTCTTAACATATTTAACCGATCGTTTCAAAACTAATGGGAATCTGGTCAAAATACACAACGCTAAGAATACGTATGCTTTATGCGCACTCGCAAGAATTTCACGCTTAAATATATTTTGATATTTATGCATATTTTCAAGCAAAATTTTAGTTTTTTTCTGTAAGAAGTGGAAAAATTCATAGTAACTGTGAAAATAGTGTGGAGAAAATGTTTAAAATAAATAAAAAAAAATAAGTGAAATTGACAAAAAAAATATCTCTGTTTCGAGACTCGAACTGAAGACCTGCAATAAAAAGCTTCGAAATCACCTACCGCTCTAACCACCAGACCAAACCTTCTTGAAACGGAGGCTGGTAGTAAGATTCTTAACATCTTTAACAGATCGTTTCAAAACTAATGGGAATCTGGTTAAAAGTACACAATGCTAAGAATACGTATGCTATATGCGCACGCGCAAGACTTTCACGCTTAAATATATTTTGAAATTTATGCATATTTTGAAGCAAAATTTTAGTTTTTTTCTGTAAGAAGTGGAAAAATTCATAGTAACTGTGAAAATAGTGTGGAGAAAATGCTTAAAATAAATTTAAAAAAATAAATGAAATTGACAAAAAAAATTGCTTTGTTTCGAGACTCGAACTGAAGACCTGCATAAAAAAAGCTTCGAAATCACCTATCGCTCTAACAACCAGATCAATCCTTCTTGAAACGGCGGCTGGTAGTAAGATTCTTAACATATTTAACCGATCGTTTCAAAACTAATGGGAATCTGGTCAAAATACACAACGCTAAGAATACGTATGCTTTATGCGCACGCGCAAGACTTTCACGCTTAAATATATCTTGAAATTTATGCATATTTTGAAACAAAATTTTAGTTTTTTTCTGTAAGAAGTGGAAAAATTCATATTAACTGTGAAAATAGTGTGGAGAAAATGTTTAAAATAAATAAAAAAAATAAGTGAAATTGACAAAAAAATTAATGTGTTTCGAGACTCGAACTGAAGACCTGCAAAAAAAAAGCTTCAAAATCACCTATCGCTCTAACCACCAGACCAATCCTTCTTGAAACGGTGGTTGGTAGTAATATTCTTAACATCTTTAACCGATCGTTTCAAAACTAATGAAAATCTGGTCAAAATACACAGTGCTAAGAATACGTATGCTTTATGCGCACGCGCAAAACTTTCAGGCTTAAATATATTTTGAAATTTATGCATATTTTGAAGCAAAATTTTAGTTTTTTTCTGTAAGAAGTGGAAAAATTCATAGTAACTATGAAAATAGTGTGGAGAAAATGTTTAAAATAAATTTAAAAAAATAAGTGAAATGACAAAAAAAAAATTGCTATGTTTCGAGACTCGAACTGAAGACCTGCAAAAAAAAGCTTCGAAATCACCTATCGCTCTAACCACCAGACCAATCCTTCTTGAATCTGCGGCTACAAGTACGATTCTTAACATCTTGAACCGATCGTTTCAAAACTAATGGGAATCTGGTAAAAATACACAATGCTAAGAATACGTATGCTTTATGCGCACGCGCAAGACTTTCACGCTTAAATATATTTTGAAATTTATGCATATTTTGAAGCAAAATTTTAGTTTATTTCTGTAAGAAGTGGAAAAATTCATAGTAACTGTGAAAATAGTGTGGAGAAAATGCTTAAAATAAATAAAAAAAATAAGTGAAATTGAAAAAAAAAATTGCTCTGTTTCGAGACTCGAACTGAAGACCTGCACAAAAAATCTGCGAAATCACCTATCGCTCTAACCACCAGACCAAACCTTCTTGAAACGGCGGCTGGTAGTAAGATTCTTAACATCTTTAACCGATCGTTTCAAAACTAATGGGAATCTGGTCAAAATACACAATGCTAAGAATACGTATGCTTTATGCGCACGCGCAAGACTTTCACGCTTAAATATATTTTGAAATTTATGCATATTTTGAAGCAAAATTTTAGTTTTTTTCTGTAAGAAGTGGAAAAATTCATAGTAACTGTGAAAATAGTGTGGAGAAAATGTTTAAAATAAATTTAAAAAAAATAAGTGAAATTGACAAAAAAAAATTGCTATGTTTCGAGACTCGAACTGAAGACCTGCAAAAAAAAGCTTCGAAATCACCTATCGCTCTAACCACCAGACCAATCCTTCTTGAATCTGCGGCTGGAAGTACGATTCTTAACATCTTGAACCGATCGTTTCAAAACTAATGGGAATCTGGTCAAAATACACAATGCTAAGAATACGTATGCTTTATGCGCACGCGCAAGACTTTCACGCTTAAATATATTTTGAAATTTATGCATATTTTGAAGCAAAATTTTAGTTTTTTTCTGTAAGAAGTGGAAAAATTCATAGTAACTGTGAAAATAGTGTGGAGAAAATGTTTAAAATAAATAAAAAAAATAAGTGAAATTGACAAAAAAATTAATGTGTTTCGAGACTCGAACTGAAGACCTGCAAAAAAAAAGCTTCAAAATCACCTATCGCTCTAACCACCAGACCAATCCTTCTTGAAACGGTGGTTGGTAGTAATATTCTTAACATCTTTAACCGATCGTTTCAAAACTAATGAAAATCTGGTCAAAATACACAGTGCTAAGAATACGTACGCTTTATGCGCACGCGCAAAACTTTCACGCTTAAATATATTTTGAAATTTATGCATATTTTGAAGCAAAATTTTAGTTTTTTTCTGTAAGAAGTGGAAAAATTCAGAGTAACTGTGAAAATAGTGTGGAAAAAATGTTTAAAATAAATAAAAAAAAAAAAGTGAAATTGACAAAAAAAATTGCTCTGTTTCGAGACTCGAACTGAAGACCTGCAAAAAAAAAGCTTCGAAATCACCTTTCGCTCTAACCACCAGAAACCCCCCTTCTGGAATCTGCGGCTGGAATTAAGATTCTTAACATCAAGAACCGATCGTTTCAAAACTAATGGGAATCTGGTAAAAATACACAATGCTAAGAATACGTATGCTTTATGCGCACGCGCAAGACTTTCACGCTTAAATATATTTTGAAATTTATGCATATTTTGAAGCAAAATTTTAGTTTATTTCTGTAAGAAGTGGAAAAATTCATAGTAACTGTGAAAATAGTGTGGAGAAAATGCTTAAAATAAATAAAAAAAATAAGTGAAATTGAAAAAAAAAATTGCTCTGTTTCGAGACTCGAACTGAAGACCTGCACAAAAAATCTGCGAAATCACCTATCGCTCTAACCACCAGACCAAACCTTCTTGAAACGGCGGCTGGTAGTAAGATTCTTAACATCTTTAACCGATCGTTTCAAAACTAATGGGAATCTGGTCAAAATACACAATGCTAAGAATACGTATGCTTTATGCGCACGCGCAAGACTTTCACGCTTAAATATATTTTGAAATTTATGCATATTTTGAAGCAAAATTTTAGTTTTTTTCTGTAAGAAGTGGAAAAATTCATAGTAACTGTGAAAATAGTGTGGAGAAAATGTTTAAAATAAATTTAAAAAAAATAAGTGAAATTGACAAAAAAAAATTGCTATGTTTCGAGACTCGAACTGAAGACCTGCAAAAAAAAGCTTCGAAATCACCTATCGCTCTAACCACCAGACCAATCCTTCTTGAATCTGCGGCTGGAAGTACGATTCTTAACATCTTGAACCGATCGTTTCAAAACTAATGGGAATCTGGTCAAAATACACAATGCTAAGAATACGTATGCTTTATGCGCACGCGCAAGACTTTCACGCTTAAATATATTTTGAAATTTATGCATATTTTGAAGCAAAATTTTAGTTTTTTTCTGTAAGAAGTGGAAAAATTCATAGTAACTGTGAAAATAGTGTGGAGAAAATGTTTAAAATAAATAAAAAAAATAAGTGAAATTGACAAAAAAATTAATGTGTTTCGAGACTCGAACTGAAGACCTGCAAAAAAAAAGCTTCAAAATCACCTATCGCTCTAACCACCAGACCAATCCTTCTTGAAACGGTGGTTGGTAGTAATATTCTTAACATCTTTAACCGATCGTTTCAAAACTAATGAAAATCTGGTCAAAATACACAGTGCTAAGAATACGTACGCTTTATGCGCACGCGCAAAACTTTCACGCTTAAATATATTTTGAAATTTATGCATATTTTGAAGCAAAATTTTAGTTTTTTTCTGTAAGAAGTGGAAAAATTCAGAGTAACTGTGAAAATAGTGTGGAGAAAATGTTTAAAATAAATAAAAAAAAAAAAAGTGAAATTGACAAAAAAAATTGCTCTGTTTCGAGACTCGAACTGAAGACCTGCAAAAAAAAAGCTTCGAAATCACCTATCGCTCTAACCACCAGAAACCCCCCTTCTGGAATCTGCGGCTGGAATTAAGATTCTTAACATCAAGAACCGATCGTTTCAAAACTAATGGGAATCTGGTAAAAATACACAATGCTAAGAATACGTATGCTTTATGCGCACGCGCAAGACTTTCACGCTTAAATATATTTTGAAATTTATGCATATTTTGAAGCAAAATTTTAGTTTTTTTTCTGTAAGAAATGGCAAAATTCATAGTAACTGTGAAAATAGTGTGGAGAAAATGCTTAAAATAAATAAAAAAAATAAGTGAAATTGACAAAAAAAATTGCTCTGTTTCGAGACTCGAACTGAAGACCTGCAAAAAAAAGCTTCGAAATTACCTATCGCTCTAACCACCAGAACACCCCTTCTGGAATCTGCGGCTGGAAGTAAGATTCTTAACATCTTGAACCGATCGTTTCAAAACTAATGGGAATCTGGTAAAAATACACAATGCTAAGAATACGTATGCTTTATGCGCACGCGCAAGACTTTCACGCTTAAATATATTTTGAAATTTATGCATATTTTGAAGCAAAATTTTAGTTTTTTTCTGTAAGAATTGGAAAAATTCATAGTAACTGTGAAAATAGTGTGGAGAAAATGCTTAAAATAAATTCAAAAAATAAGTGAAATTGACAAAAAAAATTGCTCTGTTTCGAGACTCGAACTGAAGACCTGCAAAAAAAAGCTTCAAAATCACCTACCGCTCTAACCACCAGACCAAACCTTCTTGAAACTGAGGCTGGTAGTAAGATTCTTAACATCTTTAACAGATCGTTTCAAAACTAATGGGAATCTGGTCAAAATACACAATGCTAAGAATACGTATGCTTTATGCGCACGCGCAAGACTTTCACGCTTAAATATATTTTGAAATTTATGCATATTTTGAAGCAAAATTTTAGTTTTTTTCTGTAAGAAGTGGAAAAATTCATAGTAACTGTGAAAATAGTGTGGAGAAAATGCTTAAAATAAATAAAAAAAATAAGTGAAATTGACAAAAAAAATTACTCTGTTTCGAGACTCGAACTGAAGACCTACACAAAAAATCTGCGCAATCACCTATCGCTCTAACCACCAGACCAATCCTTCTTGAAACGGCGGCTGGTAGTAAGATTCTTCACATATTTAACCGATCGTTTCAAAACTAATGAGAATGTGGTCAAAATGCACAATGCTAAGAATACGTATGCTTTATGCGCACGCGCAAGACTTCCACGCTTAAATATATCTTGAAATTTGTGCATATTTTGAAGCAAAATTTTAGTTTCTTTTCTGTAAGAAGTGGAAAAATTCAGAGTAACTGTGAAAATAGTGTGGAGAAAATGTTTAAAATAAATTTTAAAAAAATAAGTGAAATTGACAAAAAAAAAAATTCTATGTTTCGAGACTCGAACTGAAGACCTGCAAAAAAAAGCTTCGAAATCACCTATCGCTCTAACCACCAGACCAATCCTTCTTGAATCTGCGGCTGAAAGTACGATTCTTAACATCTTGAACCGATCGTTTCAAAACTAATGGGAATCTGGTCAAAATACACAATGCTAAGAATACGTATGCTTTATGCGCACGCGCAAGACTTTCACGCTTAAATATATTTTGAAATTTATGCATATTTTGAAGCAAAATTTTAGTTTTTTTCTGTAAGAAATGGTAAAATTCATAGTAACTGTGAAAATAGTGTGGAGAAAATGCTTAAAATAAATAAAAAAAACAAGTGAAATTGACAAAAAAAATTGCTCTGTTTCGAGACTCGAACTGAAGACCTGCAAAAAAAAGCTTCGAAATTACCTATCGCTCTAACCACCAGAACAACCCTTCTGGAATCTGCGGCTGGAAGTAAGATTCTTAACATCTTGAACCGATCGTTTCAAAACTAATGGGAATCTGGTAAAAATACACAATGCTAAGAATACGTATGCTTTGTGAGCACGCGCAAGACTTTCACGCTTAAATATATTTTGAAATTTATGCATATTTTGAAGCAAAATTTTAGTTTTTTTCTGTAAGAATTGGAAAAATTCATAGTAACTGTGAAAATAGTGTGGAGAAAATGCTTAAAATAAATTCAAAAAATAAGTGAAATTGACATAAAAAATTGCTCTGTTTCGGGACTCGAACTGAAGACCTGCAAAAAAAAGCTTCGAAATCACCTACCGCTCTAACCACCAGACCAAACCTTCTTGAAACTGAGGCTGGTAGTAAGCTTCTTAACATCTTTAACAGATCGTTTCAAAACTAATGGGAATCTGGTCAAAATACACAATGCTAAGAATACGTATGCTTTATGCGCACGCGCAAGACTTTCACGCTTAAATATATTTTGAAATTTATGCATATTTTGAAGCAAAATTTTAGTTTTTTTCTGTAAGAAGTGGAAAAATTCAGAGTAACTGTGAAAATAGTGTGGAGAAAATGTTTGAAATAAATAAAAAAAAATAAGTGAAATTGACAAAAAAAAATTGCTATGTTTCGAGACTCGAACTGAAAACCTGGAAAAAAAAGCTTCGAAATCACCTATCGCTCTAACCACCAGACCAAACCTTCTTGAATCTGCGGATGGAAGTAAGATTCTTAACATCTTGAACCGATCGTTTCAAAACTAATGGGAATCTGGTCAAAATACACAATGCTAAGAATACGTATGCTTTATGCGCACGCGCAAGACTTTCACGCTTAAATATATTTTGAAATTTATGCATATTTTAAAGCAAAATTTTAGTTTTTTTCTGTAAGAAGTGGAAAAATTCATAGTAACTGTGAAAATAGCGTGGAGAAAATGCTTAAAATAAATTTAAAAAAATAAGTGAAATTGACAAAAAAAATTGCTCTGTTTCGAGACTCAAACTGAAGACCTGCAAAAAAAAGCTTCGAAATCACCTATCGCTCTAACCACCAAACCAATCCTTCTTGAAACGGCGGCTGGTAGTAAGATTCTTAACATCTTTAACCGATCGTTTCAAAACTAATGAGAATGTGGTCAAAATGCACAATGCTAAGAATACGTATGCTTTATGCGCACGCGCAAGACTTCCACGCTTAAATATGTTTTGAAATTTGTGCATATTTTGAAGCAAAATTTTAGTTTTTTTTCTGTAAGAAGTGGAAAAATTCAGAGTAACTGTGAAAATAGTGTGGAGAAAATGTTTAAAATAAATTTAAAAAAAATAAGTGAAATTGACAAAAAAAAATTGCTATGTTTCGAGACTCGAACTGAAGACCTGCAAAAAAAATCTGCGAAATCACCTATCGCTCTAACCACCAGACCAATCCTTCTTGAAATGGCGGCTTGTAGTAAGATTCTTAACATCTTTAACCGATCGTTTCAAAACTAATGAGAATGTGGTCAAAATGCACAATGCTAAGAATACGTATGCTTTATGCGCACGCGCAAGATTTCCACGATTAAATATATTTTGAAATTTGTGCATATTTTGAAGCAAAATTTTAGTTTCTTTTCTGTAAGAAGTGGAAAAATTCAGAGTAACTGTGAAAATAGTGTGGAGAAAACGTTTAAAATAAATTTTAAAAAAATAAGTGAAATTGACAAAAAAAATTCTATGTTTCGGGACTCGAACTGAAGACCTGCAAAAAAAAGCTTCGAAATCACCTATCGCTCTAACCACCAGAACAACCCTTCTGGAATCTGCGGCTGGAAGTAAGATTCTTAACATCTTGAACCGATCGTTTCAAAACTAATGGGAATCTGGTAAAAATACACAATGGTAAGAATACGTATGCTTTGTGCGCACGCGCAAGACTTTCACGCTTAAATATATTTTGAAATTTATGCATATTTTGAAGCAAAATTTTAGTTTTTTTCTGTAAGAATTGGAAAAATTCATAGTAACTGTGAAAATAGTGTGGAGAAAATGCTTAAAATAAATTCAAAAAATAAGTGAAATTGACAAAAAAAATTGCTCTGTTTCGAGACTCGAACAGAAGACCTGCAAAAAAAAGCTTCGAAATCACCTACCGCTCTAACCACCAGACCAAACCTTCTTGAAACTGAGGCTGGTAGTAAGATTCTTAACATCTTTAACAGATCGTTTCAAAACTAATGGGAATCTGGTCAAAATACACAATGCTAAGAATACGTATGCTTTATGCGCACGCGCAAGACTTTCACGCTTAAATATATTTTGAAATTTATGCATATTTTGAAGCAAAATTTTAGTTTTTTTCTGTAAGAAGTGGAAAAATTCATAGTAACTGTGAAAATAGTGTCTAGAAAATGCTTAAAAAAAATAAAAAAAATAAGTGAAATTGACAAAAATATTGCTCTGTTTCGAGACTCGAACTGAAGACCTGCACAAAAAATCTGCGAAATCACCTATCGCTCTAACCACGAGACCAATCCTTCTTGAAACGGCGGCTGGTAGTAAGATTCTTAACATCTTTAACTGATCGTTTCAAAACTAATGAGAATGTGGTCAAAATGCACAATGCTAAGAATACGTATGCTTTATGCGCACGCGCAAGACTTCCACGCTTAAATATATTTTGAAATTTGTGCATATTTTGAAGCAAAATTTTAGTTTTTTTTTCTGTAAGAAGTGGAAAAACTCAGAGTAACTGTGAAAATAGTGTGGAGAAAATGTTTAAAATAAATTTAAAAAAAATAAGTGAAATTGACAAAAAAAAATTGCTCTGTTTCGAGACTCGAACTGAAGACCTGCAAAAAAAAGCTTCGAAATCACCTACCACTCTAACCACCAGACCAATCCTTCTTGAAACGGAGGCTGGTAGTAAGATTCTTAACATCTTTAACAGATCGTTTCAAAACGAATGGGAATCTGGTCAAAATACACAATGCTAAGAATACGTATGCTTTATGCGCACGCGCAAGACTTTCACGCTTAAATATATTTTGAAATTTATGCATATTTTGAAGCAAAATTTTAGTTTTTTTCTGTAAGAAGTGGAAAAATTCATAGTAACTGTGAAAATAGTGTGGAGAAAATGTTTAAAATAAATAAAAAAAATAAGTGAAATTGACAATAAAATTGCTCTGTTTCGAGTCTCGAACTGAAGACCTGCAAAAGAAATCTGCGAAATCACCTATCGCTCTAACCACCAGGCCAATAATTCTTGAAACGGCGGCTGGCAGTAAGATTCTTAACATCTTTAACCGATCGTTTCAAAACTAATGGGAATCTGGTCAAAATACACAACGCTAAGAATACGTATGCTTTATGCGCACTCGCAAGAATTTCACGCTTAAATATATTTTGAAATTTATGCATATTTTCAAGCAAAATTTTAGTTTTTTTCTGTAAGAAGTGGAAAAATTCATAGTAACTGTGAAAATAGTGTGGAGAAAATGCTTAAAATAAATAAAAAAAAATAAGTGAAATTGACAAAAAAAATATCTCTGTTTCGAGACTCGAACTGAAGACCTGCAATAAAAAGCTTCGAAATCACCTACCGCTCTAACCACCAGACCAAACCTTCTTGAAACGGAGGCTGGTAGTAAGATTCTTAACATCTTTAACAGATCGTTTCAAAACTAATGGGAATCTGGTCAAAATACACAATGCTAAGAATACGTATGCTTTATGCGCACGCGCAAGACTTTCACGCTTAAATATATTTTGAAATTTATGCATATTTTGGAGCAAAATTTTAGTTTTTTTCTGTAAGAAGTGGAAAAATTCATAGTAACTGTGAAAATAGTGTGGAGAAAATGCTTAAAATAAATTTAAAAAAATAAATGAAATTGACAAAAAAAATTGCTTTGTTTCGAGACTCGAACTGAAGACCTGCATAAAAAATGCTTCGAAATCACCTATCGCTCTAACCACCAGATCAATCCTTCTTGAAACGGCGGCTGGTAGTAAGATTCTTAACATATTTAACCGATCGTTTCAAAACTAATGGGAATCTGGTCAAAATACACAACGCTAAGAATACGTATGCTTTATGCGCACGCGCAAGACTTTCACGCTTAAATATATCTTGAAATTTATGCATATTTTGAAACAAAATTTTAGTTTTTTTCTGTAAGAAGTTTAAAAATTCATATTAACTGTGAAAATAGTGTGGAGAAAATGTTTAAAATAAATAAAAAAAATAAGTGAAATTGACAAAAAAATTAATGTGTTTCGAGACTCGAACTGAAGACCTGCAAAAAAAAAGCTTCAAAATCACCTATCGCTCTAACCACCAGACCAATCCTTCTTGAAACGGAGGTTGGTAGTAATATTCTTAACATCTTTAACCGATCGTTTCAAAACTAATGAGAATCTGGTCAAAATACACAGTGCTAAGAATACGTATGCTTTATGCGCACGCGCAAAACTTTCACGCTTAAATATATTTTGAAATTTATGCATATTTTGAAGCAAAATTTTAGTTTTTTTCTGTAAGAAGTGGAAAAATTCAGAGTAACTGTGAAAATAGTGTGGAGAAAATGTTTAAAATAAATAAAAAAAAAAAAAAAAAGTGAAATTGACAAAAAAAATTGCTCTGTTTCGAGACTCGAACTGAAGACCTGCAAAAAAAAAGCTTCGAAATCACCTATCGCTCTAACCACCAGAACAACCCTTCTGGAATCTGCGGCTGGAATTAAGATTCTTAACATCAAGAACCGATCGTTTCAAAACTAATGGGAATCTGGTAAAAATACACAACGCTAAGAATATGTATGCTTTATGCGCATGCGCAAAACTTTCACGCTTAAATATATTTTGAAATTTATGCATATTTTGAAGCAAAATTTTAGTTTTTTTCTGTAAGAAGTGGAAAAATTCATAGTAACTGTGAAAATAATGTGGAGAAAATGTTTAAAATAAATTTTAAAAAATAAGTGAAATGACAAAAAAAAAATTGCTCTGTTTCGAGACTCGAACTGAAGACCTGCAAAAAAAAGCTTCGAAATCACCTATCACTCTAACCACCAGACCAATTCTTCTTGAATCTGCGGCTGGAAGTACGATTCTTAACATATTTAACCGATCGTTTCAAAACTAATGGGAATCTGGTCAAAATACACAACGCTAAGAATACGTATGCTTTATGCGCACGCGCAAGACTTTCACGCTTAAATATATTTTGAAATTTATGCATATTTTGAAGCAAAATTTTAGTTTTTTTCTGTAAGAAGTGGAAAAATTCATAGTAACTGTGAAAATAGTGTGGAGAAAATGCTTAAAATAAATAAAAAAAATAAGTGAAATTGACAAAAAAAATTGCTCTGTTTCGAGACTCAAACTGAAGACCTGCAAAAAAAATCTGCGAAATCACCTATCGCTCTAACCACCAGACCAATCCTTCTTGAAACGGCGGGTGGTAGTAATATTCTTAACATCTTTAACCGATCGTTTCAAAACTAATGGGAATCTGGTCAAAATACACAATGCTAAGAATACATATGCTTTATGCGCAAGCGCAAGACTTTCACGCTTAAATATATTTTGAAATTTATGCATATTTTGAAGCAAAATTTTAGTTTTTTTCTGTAAGAAGTGGAAAAATTCATATTAACTGTGAAAATAATGTGGAGAAAATGTTTAAAATAAATAAAAAAAATAAGTGAAATTGACAAAAAAAAATTGCTCTGTTTCGAAACTCGAACTGAAGACCTGCAAAAAAAAGCGTCGAAATCACCTACCGCTCTAACCACCAGACCAATCCTTCTTGAAACGGAGGCTGGTAGTAAGATTCTTATCATCTTTAACATATCGTTTCAATACTAATGGGAATCTGGTCAAAATACACAATGCTAAGAATACGTATGCTTTATGCGCACGCGCAAGACTTTCATGCTTAAATATATTTTGAAATTTATGCATATTTTGAAGCAAAATTTTATTTTTTTTCTGTAAGAAGTGGAAAAATTCATAGTAACTGTGAAAATAGTGTGGAGAAAATGCTTAAAATAAATTTTAAAAAAATAAGTGAAATTGACAAAAAAAATTGCTCTGTTTCGAGACTCGAACTGAAGACCTGCAAAAAAAAGCTTCGAAATCACCTATCGCTCTAACCACCAGACCAATCCTTCTTGAAACGGCGGCTGGTAGTAAGATTCTTAACATCTTTAACAGATCGTTTCAAAACTAATGGGAATCTGGTCAAAATACACAAAGCTAAGAATACGTATGCTTTATGCGCACGCGCAAGACTTTCATGCTTAAATATATTTTGAAATTTATGCATATTTTGAAGCAAAATTTTAGTTTTTTTCTGTAAGAAGTGGAAAAATTCATATTAACTGTGAAAATAGTGTGGAGAAAATGCTTAAAATAAATTTTAAAAAAATAAGTGCAATTGACAAAAAAAATTGCTCTGTTTCGAGACTCGAACTGAAGACCTGCAAAAAAAAGCTTCGAAATCACCTATCGCTCTAACCACCAGACCAATCCTTCTTGAAACGGCGGCTGGTAGTAAGATTCTTAACATCTTTAACAGATCGTTTCAAAACTAATGGGAATCTGGTCAAAATACACAAAGCTAAGAATACGTATGCTTTATGCGCACGCGCAAGACTTTCATGCTTAAATATATTTTGAAATTTATGCATATTTTGAAGCAAAATTTTAGTTTTTTTCTGTAAGAAGTGGAAAAATTCATATTAACTGTGAAAATAGTGTGGAGAAAATGTTTAAAATAAATTTAAAAAATAAGTGAAATTGACAAAATTTGCTCTGTTTCGAGATTCGAACTGAAGACCTGCAAAAAAAAAGCTTCGAAATCACCTATCGCTCTAACCACCAGACCAATCCTTCTTTTGACGGCGGCTGTTAGTAAGATTCTTAACATATTTAACCGATCGTTTCAAAACTAATGAGAATCTGGTCAAAATAAACAATGCTAAGAATACGTATGCTTTATGCGCACGCGCAAGACTTTCACGCTTAAATATATTTTGAAATTTATGCATATTTTGAAGCAAAATTTTAGTTTTTTTCTGTAAGAAGTGGAAAAATTCAGAGTAACTGTGAAAATAGTGTGGAGAAAATGTTTAAAATAAATAAGTGAAATTGACAAAAAAAAATTGCTCTCTTTCGAGACTCGAACTGAAGACCTGCAAAAAAACCTTCGAAATCACCTATCGCTCTAACCACCAGACCAACCCTTCTTGAATCTGCGGCTGGAAGTAAGATTCTTAACATCTTGAACCGATCGTTTCAAAACTAATGGGAATCTGGTCAAAATACACAACGCTAAAAATATGTATGCTTTATGCGCACGCGCAAAACTTTCACGCTTAAATATATTTTGAAATTTATGCATATTTTGAAGCAAAATTTTAGTTTTTTTCTGTAAGAAGTGGAAAAATTCATAGTAACTGTGAAAATAGTGTGGAGAAAATGTTTAAAATAAATAAAAAAAATAAGTGAAATTGACAAAACAAATTGCCCTGTTTCGATACTCGAACTGAAGACCTGCAAAAAAAAGCTTCGAAATCACCTATCGCTCAAACCACCAGACCAACCCTTCTTGAATCTGCGGCTGGAAGTAAGATTCTTAACATCTTGAACCGATCGTTTCAAAACTAATGGGAATCTGGTCAAAATACACAACGCTAAGAATACGTATGCTTTATGCGCACGCGCAAGACTTTCACGCTTAAATATATTTTGAAATTTATGCATATTTTGAAGCAAAATTTTAGTTTTTTTCTGTAAGAAGTGGAAAAATTCATAGTAACTGTGAAAATAGTGTGGAGAAAATGCTTAAAATAAATAAAAAAAATAAGTGAAATTGACAAAAAAAATTGCTCTGTTTCGAGACTCAAACTGAAGACCTGCAAAAAAAATCTGCGAAATCACCTATCGCTCTAACCACCAGACCAATCCTTCTTGAAACGGCGGGTGGTAGTAATATTCTTAACATCTTTAACCGATCGTTTCAAAACTAATGGGAATCTGGTCAAAATACACAATGCTAAGAATACATATGCTTTATGCGCAAGCGCAAGACTTTCACGCTTAAATATATTTTGAAATTTATGCATATTTTGAAGCAAAATTTTATTTTTTTTCTGTAAGAAGTGGAAAAATTCATAGTAACTGTGAAAATAGTGTGGAGAAAATGCTTAAAATAAATTTTAAAAAAATAAGTGAAATTGACAAAAAAAATTGCTCTGTTTCGAGACTCGAACTGAAGACCTGCAAAAAAAAGCTTCGAAATCACCTATCGCTCTAACCACCAGACCAATCCTTCTTGAAACGGCGGCTGGTAGTAAGATTCTTAACATCTTTAACAGATCGTTTCAAAACTAATGGGAATCTGGTCAAAATACACAAAGCTAAGAATACGTATGCTTTATGCGCACGCGCAAGACTTTCATGCTTAAATATATTTTGAAATTTATGCATATTTTGAAGCAAAATTTTAGTTTTTTTCTGTAAGAAGTGGAAAAATTCATATTAACTGTGAAAATAGTGTGGAGAAAATGCTTAAAATAAATTTTAAAAAAATAAGTGCAATTGACAAAAAAAATTGCTCTGTTTCGAGACTCGAACTGAAGACCTGCAAAAAAAAGCTTCGAAATCACCTATCGCTCTAACCACCAGACCAATCCTTCTTGAAACGGCGGCTGGTAGTAAGATTCTTAACATCTTTAACAGATCGTTTCAAAACTAATGGGAATCTGGTCAAAATACACAAAGCTAAGAATACGTATGCTTTATGCGCACGCGCAAGACTTTCATGCTTAAATATATTTTGAAATTTATGCATATTTTGAAGCAAAATTTTAGTTTTTTTCTGTAAGAAGTGGAAAAATTCATATTAACTGTGAAAATAGTGTGGAGAAAATGTTTAAAATAAATAAGTGAAATTGACAAAATTTGCTCTGTTTCGAGATTCGAACTGAAGACCTGCAAAAAAAAAGCTTCGAAATCACCTATCGCTCTAACCACCAGACCAATCCTTCTTTTGACGGCGGCTGTTAGTAAGATTCTTAACATATTTAACCGATCGTTTCAAAACTAATGAGAATCTGGTCAAAATAAACAATGCTAAGAATACGTATGCTTTATGCGCACGCGCAAGACTTTCACGCTTAAATATATTTTGAAATTTATGCATATTTTGAAGCAAAATTTTAGTTTTTTTCTGTAAGAAGTGGAAAAATTCAGAGTAACTGTGAAAATAGTGTGGAGAAAATGTTTAAAATAAATAAGTGAAATTGACAAAAAAAAATTGCTCTCTTTCGAGACTCGAACTGAAGACCTGCAAAAAAACCTTCGAAATCACCTATCGCTCTAACCACCAGACCAACCCTTCTTGAATCTGCGGCTGGAAGTAAGATTCTTAACATCTTGAACCGATCGTTTCAAAACTAATGGGAATCTGGTCAAAATACACAACGCTAAAAATATGTATGCTTTATGCGCACGCGCAAAACTTTCACGCTTAAATATATTTTGAAATTTATGCATATTTTGAAGCAAAATTTTAGTTTTTTTCTGTAAGAAGTGGAAAAATTCATAGTAACTGTGAAAATAGTGTGGAGAAAATGTTTAAAAAAAATAAAAAAAATAAGTGAAATTGACAAAACAAATTGCCCTGTTTCGATACTCGAACTGAAGACCTGCAAAAAAAAGCTTCGAAATCACCTATCGCTCAAACCACCAGACCAACCCTTCTTGAATCTGCGGCTGGAAGTAAGATTCTTAACATCTTGAACCGATCGTTTCAAAACTAATGGGAATCTGGTCAAAATACACAACGCTAAGAATACGTATGCTTTATGCGCACGCGCAAAACTTTCACGCTTAAATATATTTTGAAATTTATGCATATTTTGAAGCAAAATTTTAGTTTTTTTTCTGTAAGAAGTGGAAAAATTCAGAGTAACTGTGAAAATAGTGTGGAGAAAATGTTTAAAATAAATAAAAAAAATAAGTGAAATTGACAAAAAAATTGCTGTGTTTCGAGACTCGAACTGAAGAGCAGCAAAAAAAATCGTCGAAATCACCTATCGCTCTAACCACCAGCCCAATCTTTCTTGAAACGGCGGCTGGTAGTAAGATTCTTAACATCTTTAACCGATCGTTTCAAAACTAATGGGAATCTGGTCAAAATACACAACGCTAAGAATACGTATGCTTTATGCGCGCGCGCAAAACTTTCACGCTTAAATATATTTTGAAATTTATGCATATTTTGAAGCAAAATTTTAGTTTTTTTCTGTAAGAAGTGGAAAAATTCAGAGTAACTGTGAAAATAGTGTGGAGAAAATGTTTAAAATAAATAAAAAAAATAAGTGAAATTGACAAAAAAATTGCTGTGTTTCGAGACTCGAACTGAAGAGCAGCAAAAAAAATCGTCGAAATCACCTATCGCTCTAACCACCAGCCCAATCTTTCTTGAAACGGCGGCTGGTAGTAAGATTCTTAACATCTTTAACCGATCGTTTCAAAACTAATGGGAATCTGGTCAAAATACACAACGCTAAGAATACGTATGCTTTATGCGCGCGCGCAAAACTTTCACGCTTAAATATATTTTGAAATGTATGCATATTTGAAGCAAAATTTTAGTTTTTTTCTGTAAGAAGTATAAAAATTCAGAGTAACTGTGAAAATAGTGTGGAGAAAATGTTTAAAATAAATAAAAAAAATAAGTGAAATTGACAAAAAGATTGCTCTGTTTCGAGACTCGAACTGAAGACCTGCAAAAAAAATCTTCGAAATCACCTATCGCTCTAACCACCAGACCAATCCTTCTTGAAACGGCGGCTGGTAGTAAGATTCTTAACATCTTGAACCGATCGTTTCAAAACTAATGAGAATCTGGTCAAAATACACAATGCTAAGAATACGTATGCTTTATGCGCACGCGCAACGCTTTCACGTTTAAATATATTTTGAAATTTCTGCATATTTTGAAGCAAAATTTTAGTTTTTTTCTGTAAGAAGTGGAAAAATTCAGAGTAACTGTGAAAATAGTGTGGAGAAAATGTTTAAAATAAATAAGTGAAATTGACAAAAAAAAAATGCTCTCTTTCGAGACTCGAACTGAAGACCTGCAAAAAAAAAGCTTCGAAATCACCTATCGCTCTAACCACCAGACCAACCCTTCTTGAATCTGCGGCTGGAAGTAAGATTCTTAATATCTTGAACCGATCGTTTCAAAACTAATGGGAATCTGGTCAAAATACACAAAGCTAAGAATATGTATGCTTTATGCGCACGCGCAAGACTTTCACATTTAAATATATTTTGAAATTTGTGCATATTTTGAAGCAAAATTTTAGTTTTTTTCTGTAAGAGGTGGAAAAATTCAGAGTAACTGTGAAAATAGTGTGGAGAAAATGTTTAAAATAAATTTAAAAAATAAGTGAAATTGACAAAAAAATTGCTCTGTTACGAGACTCGAACTGAAGAGCTGCAAAAAAAATCTTCGAAATCACCTATCGCTCTAACCACCAGACCAATCCTTCTTAAAACGGCGGCTGGTAGTAAGAATCTTAACATCTTGAACCGATCGTTTCAAAACTAATGAGAATCTGGCCAAAATACACAATGCTAAGAATACGTATGCTTTATGCGCACGCAAAAGACTTTCACGCTTAAATATATTTTGAAATTTATGCATATTTTGAAGCAAAATTTTAGTTTTTTCCTGTAAGAAGTGGAAAAATTCATATTAACTGTGAAATAGTGTGGAGAAAATGTTTAAAATAAATAAAAAAAATAAGTGAAATTGACAAAACAAATTGCTCTGTTTCGAGACTCGAACTGAAGACCTGCAAAAAAAATCTTCGAAATCACCTATCGCTCTAACCACCAGACCAACCCTTCTTGAATCTGCGGCTGGAAGTAAGATTCTTAACATCTTGAACCGATCCTTTCAAAACTAATGGGAATCTGGTCAAAATACA
Organism: Argiope bruennichi; assembly: GCF_947563725.1. Lineage (NCBI taxonomy): Eukaryota > Metazoa > Arthropoda > Arachnida > Araneae > Araneidae > Argiope > Argiope bruennichi. Next base: position 20,300,519 of record NC_079156.1, on the reverse strand, counting down.
CAACGCTAAGAATATGTATGCTTTATGCGCACGCGCAAAACTTTCACGCTTAAATATATTTTGAAATTTATGCATATTTTGAAGCAAAATTTTAGTTTTTTTCTGTAAGAAGTGGAAAAATTCATAGTAACTGTGAAAATAGTGTGGAGAAAATGTTTAAAATAAATTTAAAAAATAAGTGAAATTGACAAAATTTGCTCTTTTTCGAGACTCGAACTGAAGACCTGCAAAAAAAAAAAAAAACTTCGAAATCACATATCGTTCTAACCACCAGACCAATCCTTCTTGAAACGACGGCTGGTAGTAAGATTCTTAACATCTTTAACCGATCGTTTCAAAACTAATGAGAATCTGGTCAAAATACACAATGCTAAGAATACGTATGCTTTATGCGCACGCAAAAGACTTTCACGCTTAAATATATTTTGAAATTTATGCATATTTTGAAGCAAAATTTTAGTTTTTTCCTGTAAGAAGTGGAAAAATTCATATTAACTGTGAAATAGTGTGGAGAAAATGTTTAAAATAAATAAAAAAAATAAGTGAAATTGACAAAACAAATTGCTCTGTTTCGAGACTCGAACTGAAGACCTGCAAACAAAATCTTCGAAATCACCTATCGCTCAAACCACCAGAGCAACCCTTCTTGAATCTGCGGCTGGAAGTAAGATTCTTAACATCTTGAACCGATCGTTTCAAAACTAATGGGAATCTGGTCAAAATACACAACGCTAAGAATACGTATGCTTTATGCGCACGCGCAAAACTTTCACGCTTAAATATATTTTGAAATTTATGCATATTTTGAAGCAAAATTTTAGTTTTTTTTCTGTAACAAGTGGAAAAATTCATAGTAACTGTGAAAATAGTGTGGAGAAAATGTTTAAAATAAATTTAAAAAATAAGCGAAATTGACAAAATATGCTCTGTTTCGAGACTCGAACTGAAGACCTGCAAAAAAAAAAGCTTCGAAATCACCTATCGCTCTAACCACCAGACCAATCCTTCTTGAAACAGAGGCTGGTAGTAAGATTCTTAACATCTTTAACAGATCGTTTCAAAACTAATGGGAATCTGGTCAAAATACACAATGCTAAGAATACGTATGCTTTATGCGCACGCGCAAGACTTTCATGCTTCAATATATTTTGAAATTTATGCATATTTTGAAGCAAAATTTTAGTTTTTTTCTGCAAGAAGTGGAAAAATTCATAGTAACTGTGAAAATAGTGTGGAGAAAATGCTTAAAATAAATTTAAAAAAAATAAGTGAAATTGACAAAAAAAATTGCTCTGTTTCGAGACTCGAACTGAAGACCTGCAAAAAAAAGCTTCGAAATCACCTATCGCTCTAACCACCAGACCAATCCTTCTTTTGATGGCGGCTGTTAGTAAGATTCTTAACATATTTAACCGATCGTTTCAAAACTATTGAGAATCTGGTCAAAATAAACCATGCTAAGAATACGTATGCTTTATGCGCACGCGCAAGACTTTCACGCTTAAATATATTTTGAAATTTATGCATATTTTGAAGCAAAATTTTAATTTTTTTCTGTAAGAAGTGGAAAAATTCATATTAACTGTGAAAATAGTGTGGAGAAAATGTTTAAAATAAATTTAAAAAATAAGTGAAATGGACAAAATTTGCTCTGTTTCGAGATTCGAACTGAAGACCTGCAAAAAAAAGCTTCGAAATCACCTATCGCTCTAACCACCAGAGCAATCCTTCTTTTGATGGCGGCTGTTAGTAAGATTCTTAACATATTTAACCGATCGTTTCAAAACTATTGAGAATCTGGTCAAAATAAACCATGCTAAGAATACGTATGCTTTATGCGCACGCGCAAGACTTTCACGCTTAAATATATTTTGAAATTTATGCATATTTTGAAGCAAAATTTTAGTTTTTTTCTGTAAGAAGTGGAAAAATTCATAGTAACTGTGAAAATAGTGTGGAGAAAATGCAAAAATAAATAAAAAAAATAAGTGAAATTGACAAAAAAAATTGCTCTGTTTCGAGACTCGAACTGAAGACCTGCAAAAAAAATCTTCGAAATCACCTATCGCTCTAACCACCAACCAATCCTTCTTGAAACGGCGGCTGGTAGTAAGATTCTTAACATCTTGAACCGATCGTTTCAAAACTAATGAGAATCTGGCCAAAATACACAATGCTAAGAATACGTATGCTTTATGCGCACGCGCAAGGCTTTCACGTTTAAATATATTTTGAAATTTGTGCATATTTTGAAGCAAAATTTTAGTTTTTTTCTGTAAGAAGTGGAAAAATTCAGAGTAACTGTGAAAATAATGTGGAGAAAATGTTTAAAATAAATAAAAATAAATAAGTGAAATTGATAAATAATATTGCTCTCTTTCGAGACTCGAACTGAAGACCTGCAAAAAAAAGCTTCGAAATCACCTATCGCTCTAACCACCAGACCAACCCTTCTTGAATCTGCGGCTGGAAGTAAGATTCGTAACATCTTGAACCGATCGTTTCAAAACTAATGTCAATCTGGTCAAAATACACAACGCTAAGAATACGTATGCTTTATGCGCACGCGCAAAACTTTCACGCTTAAATATATTTTGAAATTTATGCATATTTTGAAGCAAAATTTTAGTTTTTTTCTGTAAGAAGTGGAAAAATTCATAGTAACTGTGAAAATAGTGTGGAGAAAATGTTTAAAATAAATAAAAAATAAGTGAAATTGACAAAAAAAAATTGCTCTGTTTCGAGACTCGAACTGAAGACCTGCAAAAAAAAAGCTTCGAAATCACCTATCGCTCTAACCACCAGACCAATCCTTTTTGAAACGGCGGCTGGTAGTAAGATTCTTATCATCTTTAACAGATCGTTTCAAAACTAATGGGAATCTGGTCAAAATATACAATGCTAAGAATACGTATGCTTTATGCGCTCGCGCAAGACTTTCACGCTTAAATATATTTTGAAATTTATACATATTTTGAAGGAAAATTTTAATTTTTTTCTGTAAGAAGTGGAAAAATTCAGAGTAACTGTGAAAATAGTGTGGAGAAAATGTTTAAAATAAATTTTAAAAAAATAAGTGAAATTGACAAAAAAAAAATTGCTCTGTTTCGAGACTCGAACTGAAGACCTGCAAAAAAAAGCTTCGAAATCACCTATCGCTCTAACCACCAGACCAATCCTTCTTGCATATGCGGCTGGAAGTACGATTCTTAACATCTTGATCCGATCGTTTCAAAACTAATGGGAATCAGGTCAAAATACACAATGCTAAGAATACGTATGCTTTATGCGCACGCGCAAGACTTTCACGCTTAAATATATTTTGAAATTTATGCATATTTTGAAGCAAAATTTTAGTTTTTTTTCTGTAAGAAGTGGAAAAATTCAGAGTAACTGTGAAAATAGTGTGGAGAAAATGTTTAAAATAAATTTAAAAAAAATAAGTGAAATTGACAAAAAAAAATTGCTCTGTTTCGAGACTCGAACTGAAGACCTGCAAAAAAAAAGCTTCGAAATCACCTACCACTCTAACCACCAGACCAAACCTTCTTGAAACGGAGGCTGGTAGTAAGATTCTTAACATCTTGAACCGATCGTTTCAAAACTAATGGGAATCTGGTCAAAATACACAATGCTAAGAATACGTATGCTTTATGCGCACGCGCAAGACTTTCACGCTTAAATATATTTTGAAATTTATGCATATTTTGAAGCAAAATTTTAGTTTTTTTCTGTAAGAAGTGGAAAAATTCATAGTAACTGTGAAAATAGTGTGGAGAAAATGCTTAAAATAAATAAAAAAAAATAAGTGAAATTGACAAAAAAAATTACTCTGTTTCGAGACTCGAACTGAAGACCTACACAAAAAATCTGCGCAATCACCTATCGCTCTTACCACCAGACCAATCCTTCTTGAAACGGCGGCTTGTAGTAAGATTCTTAACATCTTTAACCGATCGTTTCAAAACTAATGAGAATGTGGTCAAAATGCACAATGCTAAGAATACGTATGCTTTATGCGCACGCGCAAGACTTCCACGCTTAAATATATTTTGAAATTTGTGCATATTTTGAAGCAAAATTTTAGTTTTTTTCTGTAAGAAGTGGAAAAATTCAGAGTAACTGTGAAAATAGTGTGGAGAAAATGTTTAAAATAAATTTTAAAAAAATAAGTGAAATTGACAAAAAAAAAATTCTATGTTTCGAGACTCGAACTGAAGACCTGCAAAAAAAAGCTTCGAAATCACCTATCGCTCTAACCACCAGACCAATCCTTCTTGAATCTGCGGCTGGAAGTACGATTCTTAACATCTTGAACCGATCGTTTCAAAACTAATGGGAATCTGGTCAAAATACACAATGCTAAGAATACGTATGCTTTATGCGCACGCGCAAGACTTTCACGCTTAAATATATTTTGAAATTTATGCATATTTTGAAGCAAAATTTTAGTTTTTTTCTGTAAGAAATGGCAAAATTCATAGTAACTGTGAAAATAGTGTGGAGAAAATGCTTAAAATAAATAAAAAAAATAAGTGAAATTGACAAAAAAAATTGCTCTGTTTCGAGACTCGAACTGAAGACCTGCAAAAAAAAGCTTCGAAATTACCTATCGCTCTAACCACCAGAACAACCCTTCTGGAATCTGCGGCTGGAAGTAAGATTCTTAACATCTTGAACCGATCGTTTCAAAACTAATGGGAATCTGGTAAAAATACACAATGCTTAGAATACGTATGCTTTATGCGCACGCGCAAGACTTTCACGCTTAAATATATTTTGAAATTTATGCATATTTTGAAGCAAAATTTTAGTTTTTTTCTGTAAGAAGTGGAAAAATTCAGAGTAACTTTGAAAATAGTGTGGAGAAAATGTTTGAAATAAATAAAAAAAAATAAGTGAAATTGACAAAAAAAAATTGCTATGTTTCGAGACTCGAACTGAAGACCTGGAAAAAAAAGCTTCGAAATCACCTATCGCTCTAACCACCAGACCAAACCTTCTTGAATCTGCGGATGGAAGTAAGATTCTTAACATCTTAAACCGATCGTTTTAAAACTAATGGGAATCTAGTCAAAATACACAATGCTAAGAATACGTATGCTTTATGCGCACGCGCAAGACTTTCACGCTAAAATATATTTTGAAATTTATGCATATTTTAAAGCAAAATTTTAGTTTTTTTCTGTAAGAAGTGGAAAAATTCATAGTAACTGTGAAAATAGTGTGGAGAAAATGCTTAAAATAAATTTTAAAAAATAAGTGAAATTGACAAAAAAAATTGCTCTGTTTCGAGACTCGAACTGGAGACATGCAAAAAAAAGCTTCGAAATCACCTATTGCTCTAACCACCAGATCAATCCTTCTTGAAACAGCGGCTGGTAGTAAGATTATTAACATCTTTAACCGATCGTTTCAAAACTAATGGGAATCTGGTCAAAATACACAACGCTAAGAATACGTATGCTTTATGCGCACGCGCAAGATTTTCACGCTTAAATATATTTTGAAATTTATGCATATTTGAAGCAAAATTTTAGTTTTTTTCTGTAAGAAGTGGAAAAATTCAGAGTAACTGTGAAAATAATGTGGAGAAAATGTTTAAAATAAATAAAAATAAATAAGTGAAATTGATAAATAATATTGCTCTCTTTCGAGACTCGAACTGAAGACCTGCAAAAAAAAGCTTCGAAATCACCTATCGCTCTAACCACCAGACCAACCCTTCTTGAATCTGCGGCTGGAAGTAAGATTCGTAACATCTTGAACCGATCGTTTCAAAACTAATGTCAATCTGGTCAAAATACACAACGCTAAGAATACGTATGCTTTATGCGCACGCGCAAAACTTTCACGCTTAAATATATTTTGAAATTTATGCATATTTTGAAGCAAAATTTTAGTTTTTTTCTGTAAGAAGTGGAAAAATTCATAGTAACTGTGAAAATAGTGTGGAGAAAATGTTTAAAATAAATAAAAAATAAGTGAAATTGACAAAAAAAAATTGCTCTGTTTCGAGACTCGAACTGAAGACCTGCAAAAAAAAAGCTTCGAAATCACCTATCGCTCTAACCACCAGACCAATCCTTTTTGAAACGGCGGCTGGTAGTAAGATTCTTATCATCTTTAACAGATCGTTTCAAAACTAATGGGAATCTGGTCAAAATATACAATGCTAAGAATACGTATGCTTTATGCGCTCGCGCAAGACTTTCACGCTTAAATATATTTTGAAATTTATACATATTTTGAAGGAAAATTTTAATTTTTTTCTGTAAGAAGTGGAAAAATTCAGAGTAACTGTGAAAATAGTGTGGAGAAAATGTTTAAAATAAATTTTAAAAAAATAAGTGAAATTGACAAAAAAAAATTGCTCTGTTTCGAGACTCGAACTGAAGACCTGCAAAAAAAAGCTTCGAAATCACCTATCGCTCTAACCACCAGACCAATCCTTCTTGCATCTGCGGCTGGAAGTACGATTCTTAACATCTTGATCCGATCGTTTCAAAACTAATGGGAATCAGGTCAAAATACACAATGCTAAGAATACGTATGCTTTATGCGCACGCGCAAGACTTTCACGCTTAAATATATTTTGAAATTTATGCATATTTTGAAGCAAAATTTTAGTTTTTTTTCTGTAAGAAGTGGAAAAATTCAGAGTAACTGTGAAAATAGTGTGGAGAAAATGTTTAAAATAAATTTAAAAAAAATAAGTGAAATTGACAAAAAAAAATTGCTCTGTTTCGAGACTCGAACTGAAGACCTGCAAAAAAAAGCTTCGAAATCACCTACCACTCTAACCACCAGACCAAACCTTCTTTAAACGGAGGCTGGTAGTAAGATTCTTAACATCTTGAACCGATCGTTTCAAAACTAATGGGAATCTGGTCAAAATACACAATGCTAAGAATACGTATGCTTTATGCGCACGCGCAAGACTTTCACGCTTAAATATATTTTGAAATTTATGCATATTTTGAAGCAAAATTTTAGTTTTTTTCTGTAAGAAGTGGAAAAATTCATAGTAACTGTGAAAATAGTGTGGAGAAAATGCTTAAAATAAATAAAAAAAAATAAGTGAAATTGACAAAAAAAATTACTCTGTTTCGAGACTCGAACTGAAGACCTACAGAAAAAATCTGCGCAATCACCTATCGCTCTTACCACCAGACCAATCCTTCTTGAAACGGCGGCTTGTAGTAAGATTCTTAACATCTTTAACCGATCGTTTCAAAACTAATGAGAATGTGGTCAAAATGCACAATGCTAAGAATACGTATGCTTTATGCGCACGCGCAAGACTTCCACGCTTAAATATATTTTGAAATTTGTGCATATTTTGAAGCAAAATTTTAGTTTTTTTCTGTAAGAAGTGGAAAAATTCAGAGTAACTGTGAAAATAGTGTGGAGAAAATGTTTAAAATAAATTTTAAAAAAATAAGTGAAATTGACAAAAAAAAAATTCTATGTTTCGAGACTCGAACTGAAGACCTGCAAAAAAAAGCTTCGAAATCACCTATCGCTCTAACCACCAGACCAATCCTTCTTGAATCTGCGGCTGGAAGTACGATTCTTAACATCTTGAACCGATCGTTTCAAAACTAATGGGAATCTGGTCAAAATACACAATGCTAAGAATACGTATGCTTTTTGCGCACGCGCAAGACTTTCACGCTTAAATATATTTTGAAATTTATGCATATTTTGAAGCAAAATTTTAGTTTTTTTCTGTAAGAAATGGCAAAATTCATAGTAACCGTGAAAATAGTGTGGAGAAAATGCTTAAAATAAATAAAAAAAATAAGTGAAATTGACAAAAAAAATTGCTCTGTTTCGAGACTCGAACTGAAGACCTGCAAAAAAAAGCTTCGAAATTACCTATCGCTCTAACCACCAGAACAACCCTTCTGGAATCTGCGGCTGGAAGTAAGATTCTTAACATCTTGAACCGATCGTTTCAAAACTAATGGGAATCTGGTAAAAATACACAATGCTAAGAATACGTATGCTTTATGCGCACGCGCAAGACTTTCACGCTTAAATATATTTTGAAATTTATGCATATTTTGAAGCAAAATTTTAGTTTTTTTTCTGTAAGAAGTGGAAAAATTCAGAGTAACTGTGAAAATAGTGTGGAGAAAATGTTTAAAATAAATTTAAAAAAAATAAGTGAAATTGACAAAAAAAAATTGCTCTGTTTCGAGACTCGAACTGAAGACCTGCAAAAAAAAGCTTCGAAATCACCTACCACTCTAACCACCAGACCAAACCTTCTTTAAACGGAGGCTGGTAGTAAGATTCTTAACATCTTGAACCGATCGTTTCAAAACTAATGGGAATCTGGTCAAAATACACAATGCTAAGAATACGTATGCTTTATGCGCACGCGCAAGACTTTCACGCTTAAATATATTTTGAAATTTATGCATATTTTGAAGCAAAATTTTAGTTTTTTTCTGTAAGAAGTGGAAAAATTCATAGTAACTGTGAAAATAGTGTGGAGAAAATGCTTAAAATAAATAAAAAAAAATAAGTGAAATTGACAAAAAAAATTACTCTGTTTCGAGACTCGAACTGAAGACCTACACAAAAAATCTGCGCAATCACCTATCGCTCTTACCACCAGACCAATCCTTCTTGAAACGGCGGCTTGTAGTAAGATTCTTAACATCTTTAACCGATCGTTTCAAAACTAATGAGAATGTGGTCAAAATGCACAATGCTAAGAATACGTATGCTTTATGCGCACGCGCAAGACTTCCACGCTTAAATATATTTTGAAATTTGTGCATATTTTGAAGCAAAATTTTAGTTTTTTTCTGTAAGAAGTGGAAAAATTCAGAGTAACTGTGAAAATAGTGTGGAGAAAATGTTTAAAATAAATTTTAAAAAAATAAGTGAAATTGACAAAAAAAAAATTCTATGTTTCGAGACTCGAACTGAAGACCTGCAAAAAAAAGCTTCGAAATCACCTATCGCTCTAACCACCAGACCAATCCTTCTTGAATCTGCGGCTGGAAGTACGATTCTTAACATCTTGAACCGATCGTTTCAAAACTAATGGGAATCTGGTCAAAATACACAATGCTAAGAATACGTATGCTTTATGCGCACGCGCAAGACTTTCACGCTTAAATATATTTTGAAATTTATGCATATTTTGAAGCAAAATTTTAGTTTTTTTCTGTAAGAAATGGCAAAATTCATAGTAACTGTGAAAATAGTGTGGAGAAAATGCTTAAAATAAATAAAAAAAATAAGTGAAATTGACAAAAAAAATTGCTCTGTTTCGAGACTCGAACTGAAGACCTGCAAAAAAAAGCTTCGAAATTACCTATCGCTCTAACCACCAGAACAACCCTTCTGGAATCTGCGGCTGGAAGTAAGATTCTTAACATCTTGAACCGATCGTTTCAAAACTAATGGGAATCTGGTAAAAATACACAATGCTTAGAATACGTATGCTTTATGCGCACGCGCAAGACTTTCACGCTTAAATATATTTTGAAATTTATGCATATTTTGAAGCAAAATTTTAGTTTTTTTCTGTAAGAAGTGGAAAAATTCAGAGTAACTTTGAAAATAGTGTGGAGAAAATGTTTGAAATAAATAAAAAAAAATAAGTGAAATTGACAAAAAAAATTGCTATGTTTCGAGACTCGAACTGAAGACCTGGAAAAAAAAGCTTCGAAATCACCTATCGCTCTAACCACCAGACCAAACCTTCTTGAATCTGCGGATGGAAGTAAGATTCTTAACATCTTAAACCGATCGTTTTAAAACTAATGGGAATCTAGTCAAAATACACAATGCTAAGAATACGTATGCTTTATGCGCACGCGCAAGACTTTCACGCTAAAATATATTTTGAAATTTATGCATATTTTAAAGCAAAATTTTAGTTTTTTTCTGTAAGAAGTGGAAAAATTCATAGTAACTGTGAAAATAGTGTGGAGAAAATGCTTAAAATAAATTTTAAAAAATAAGTGAAATTGACAAAAAAAATTGCTCTGTTTCGAGACTCGAACTGGAGACATGCAAAAAAAAGCTTCGAAATCACCTATTGCTCTAACCACCAGATCAATCCTTCTTGAAACAGCGGCTGGTAGTAAGATTATTAACATCTCTAACCGATCGTTTCAAAACTAATGGGAATCTGGTCAAAATACACAACGCTAAGAATACGTATGCTTTATGCGCACGCGCAAGATTTTCACGCTTAAATATATTTTGAAATTTATGCATATTTGAAGCAAAATTTTAGTTTTTTTCTGTAAGAAGTGGAAAAATTCATAGTAACTGTGAAAATAGTGTGGAGAAAATGTTTAAAATAAATAAAAAAAATAAGTGAAATTGACAAAAAAATTGCTCTGTTTCGAGACTCGAACTGAAGACCTGCAAAAGAAATCTGCGAAATCACCTATCGCTCTAACCACCAGGCCAATCCTTCTTGAAACGGCGGCTGGCAGTAAGATTCTTAACATCTTTAACCGATCGTTTCAAAACTAATGGGAATCTGGTAAAAATACACAACGCTAAGAATACGTATGCTTTATGCGCACTCGCAAGAATTTCACGCTTAAATATATTTTGAAATTTATGCATATTTTCAAGCAAAATTTTAGTTTTTTTCTGTAAGAAGTGGAAAAATTCATAGTAACTGTGAAAATAGTGTGGAGAAAATGCTTAAAATAAATAAAAAAAAATAAGTGAAATTGACAAAAAAAATATCTCTGTTTCGAGACTCGAACTGAAGACCTGCAATAAAAAGCTTCGAAATCACCTACCGCTCTAACCACCAGACCAAACCTTCTTGAAACGGAGGCTGGTAGTAAGATTCTTAACATCTTTAACAGATCGTTTCAAAACTAATGGGAATCTGGTCAAAATACACAATGCTAAGAATACGTATGCTTTATGCGCACGCGCAAGACTTTCACGCTTAAATATATTTTGAAATTTAGGCATATTTTGGAGCAAAATTTTAGTTTTTTTCTGTAAGAAGTGGAAAAATTCATAGTAACTGTGAAAATAGTGTGGAGAAAATGCTTAAAATAAATTTAAAAAAATAAATGAAATTGACAAAAAAAATTGCTTTTTTCGAGACTCGAACTGAAGACCTGCAAAAAAAAGCTTCGAAATTACCTATCGCTCTAACCACCAGACCAATCCTTCTTGAATCTGCGGCTGGAAGTACGATTCTTAACATATTTAACCGATCGTTTCAAAACTAATGGGAATCTGGTCAAAATACACAACGCTAAGAATACGTATGCTTTATGCGCACTCGCAAGAATTTCACGCTTAAATATATTTTGAAATTTATGCATATTTTCAAGCAAAATTTTAGTTTTTTTCTGTAAGAAGTGGAAAAATTCATAGTAACTGTGAAAATAGTGTGGAGAAAATGCTTAAAATAAATAAAAAAAAATAAGTGAAATTGACAAAAAAAATATCTCTGTTTCGAGACTCGAACTGAAGACCTGCAATAAAAAGCTTCGAAATCACCTACCGCTCTAACCACCAGACCAAACCTTCTTGAAACGGAGGCTGGTAGTAAGATTCTTAACATCTTTAACAGATCGTTTCAAAACTAATGGGAATCTGGTTAAAAGTACACAATGCTAAGAATACGTATGCTTTATGCGCACGCGCAAGACTTTCACGCTTAAATATGTTTTGAAATTTATGCATATTTTGAAGCAAAATTTTAGTTTTTTTCTGTAAGAAGTGGAAAAATTCATAGTAACTGTGAAAATAGTGTGGAGAAAATGCTTAAAATAAATTTAAAAAAATAAATGAAATTGACAAAAAAAATTGCTTTGTTTCGAGACTCGAACTGAAGACCTGCATAAAAAAAGCTTCGAAATCACCTATCGCTCTAACCACCAGATCAATCCTTCTTGAAACGGCGGCTGGTAGTAAGATTCTTAACATATTTAACCGATCGTTTCAAAACTAATGGGAATCTGGTCAAAATACACAACGCTAAGAATACGTATGCTTTATGCGCACGCGCAAGACTTTCACGCTTAAATATATCTTGAAATTTATGCATATTTTGAAACAAAATTTTAGTTTTTTTCTGTAAGAAGTGGAAAAATTCATATTAACTGTGAAAATAGTGTGGAGAAAATGTTTAAAATAAATAAAAAAAATAAGTGAAATTGACAAAAAAATTAATGTGTTTCGAGACTCGAACTGAAGACCTGCAAAAAAAACCTTCAAAATCACCTATCGCTCTAACCACCAGACCAATCCTTCTTGAAACGGAGGTTGGTAGTAATATTCTTAACATCTTTAACCGATCGTTTCAAAACTAATGAGAATCTGGTCAAAATACACAGTGCTAAGAATACGTATGCTTTATGCGCACGCGCAAAACTTTCACGCTTAAATATATTTTGAAATTTATGCATATTTTGAAGCAAAATTTTAGTTTTTTTCTGTAAGAAGTGGAAAAATTCAGAGTAACTGTGAAAATAGTGTGGAGAAAATGTTTAAAATAAATAAAAAAAAAAAAAAGTGAAATTGACAAAAAAAATTGCTCTGTTTCGAGACTCGAACTGAAGACCTGCAAAAAAAAAGCTTCGAAATCACCTATCGCTCTAACCACCAGACCAATCCTTCCTGAAACGGCGGCTGGTAGTAAGATTCTTAACATCTTTAACCGATCGTTTCAAAACTAATGAGAATGTGGTCAAAATGCACAATGCTAAGAATACGTATGCTTTATGCGCACGCGCAAGACTTCCACGCTTAAATATATTTTGAAATTTGTGCATATTTTGAAGCAAAATTTTACTTTTTTTTCTGTAAGAAGTGGAAAAATTCAGAGTAACTGTGAAAATAGTGTGGAGAAAATGTTTAAAATAAATTTTAAAAAAATAAGTGAAATTGACAAAAAAAAATTGCTCTGTTTCGAGACTCGAACTGAAGACCTGCAAAAAAAAGCTTCGAAATCACCTATCGCTCTAACCACCAGACCAATCCTTCTTGAATCTGCGGCTGGAAGTACGATTCTTAACATCTTGATCCGATCGTTTCAAAACTAATGGGAATCAGGTCAAAATACACAATGCTAAGAATACGTATGCTTTATGCGCACGCGCAAGACTTTCACGCTTAAATATATTTTGAAATTTATGCATATTTTGAAGCAAAATTTTAGTTTTTTTTCTGTAAGAAATGGCAAAATTCATAGTAACTGTGAAAATAGTGTGGAGAAAATGCTTAAAATAAATGAAAAAAATAAGTGAAATTGACAAAAAAAATTGCTCTGTTTCGAGACTCGAACTGAAGACCTGCAAAAAAAAGCTTCGAAATTACCTATCGCTCTAACCACCAGAACACCCCTTCTGGAATCTGCGGCTGGAAGTAAGATTCTTAACATCTTGAACCGATCGTTTCAAAACTAATGGGAATCTGGTAAAAATACACAATGCTAAGAATACGTATGCTTTATGCGCACGCGCAAGACTTTCACGCTTAAATATATTTTGAAATTTATGCATATTTTGAAGCCAAATTTTAGTTTTTTTCTGTAAGAATTGGAAAAATTCATAGTAACTGTGAAAATAGTGTGGAGAAAATGCTTAAAATAAATTCAAAAAATAAGTGAAATTGACAAAAAAAATTGCTATGTTTCGAGACTCGAACTGAAGACCTGCAAAAAAAAGCTTCAAAATCACCTACCGCTCTAACCACCAGACCAAACCTTCTTGAAACTGAGGCTGGTAGTAAGATTCTTAACATCTTTAACAGATCGTTTCAAAACTAATGGGAATCTGGTCAAAATACACAATGCTAAGAATACGTATGCTTTATGCGCACGCGCAAGACTTTCACGCTTAAATATATTTTGAAATTTATGCATATTTTGAAGCAAAATTTTAGTTTTTTTCTGTAAGAAGTGGAAAAATTCATAGTAACTGTGAAAATAGTGTGGAGAAAATGCTTAAAATAAATAAAAAAAATAAGTGAAATTGACAAAAAAAATTACTCTGTTTCGAGACTCGAACTGAAGACCTACACAAAAAATCTGCGCAATCACCTATCGCTCTAACCACCAGACCAATCCTTCTTGAAACGGCGGCTGGTAGTAAGATTCTTAACATCTTTATCCGATCGTTTCAAAACTAATGAGAATGTGGTCAAAATGCACAATGCTAAGAATACGTATGCTTTATGCGCACGCGCAAGACTTCCACGCTTAAATATATCTTGAAATTTGTGCATATTTTGAAGCAAAATTTTAGTTTCTTTTCTGTAAGAAGTGGAAAAATTCAGAGTAACTGTGAAAATAGTGTGGAGAAAATGTTTAAAATAAATTTTAAAAAAATAAGTGAAATTGACAAAAAAAAAAATTCTATGTTTCGAGACTCGAACTGAAGACCTGCAAAAAAAAGCTTCGAAATCACCTATCGCTCTAACCACCAGACCAATCCTTCTTGAATCTGCGGCTGGAAGTACGATTCTTAACATCTTGAACCGATCGTTTCAAAACTAATGAGAATGTGGTCAAAATGCACAATGCTAAGAATACGTATGCTTTATGCGCACGCGCAAGACTTCCACGCTTAAATATGTTTTGAAATTTGTGCATATTTTGAAGCAAAATTTTAGTTTTTTTTCTGTAAGTGGAAAAATTCAGAGTAACTGTGAAAATAGTGTGGAGAAAATGTTTAAAATAAATTTTAAAAAAATAAGTGAAATTGACAAAAAAAAATTGCTATGTTTCGAGACTCGAACTGAAGACCTGCAAAAAAAAGCTTCGAAATAGCCTATCGCTCTAACCACCAGAACAACCCTTCTGGAATCTGCGGCTGGAAGTAAGATTCTTAACATCTTGAACCGATCGTTTCAAAACTAATGGGAATCTGGTAAAAATACACAATGGTAAGAATACGTATGCTTTGTGCGCACGCGCAAGACTTTCACGCTTAAATATATTTTGAAATTTATGCATATTTTGAAGCAAAATTTTAGTTTTTTTCTGTAAGAATTGGAAAAATTCATAGTAACTGTGAAAATAGTGTGGAGAAAATGCTTAAAATAAATTCAAAAAATAAGTGAAATTGACAAAAAAAATTGCTCTGTTTCGAGACTCGAACAGAAGACCTGCAAAAAAAAGCTTCGAAATCACCTACCGCTCTAACCACCAGACCAAACCTTCTTGAAACTGAGGCTGGTAGTAAGATTCTTAACATCTTTAACAGATCGTTTCAAAACTAATGGGAATCTGGTCAAAATACACAATGCTAAGAATACGTATGCTTTATGCGCACGCGCAAGACTTTCACGCTTAAATATATTTTGAAATTTATGCATATTTTGAAGCAAAATTTTAGTTTTTTTCTGTAAGAAGTGGAAAAATTCATAGTAACTGTGAAAATAGTGTCTAGAAAATGCTTTAAAAAAAAAAAAAAAATAAGTGAAATTGACAAAAAAAATTGCTCTGTTTCGAGACTCGAACTGAAGACCTGCACAAAAAATCTGCGAAATCACCTATCGCTCTAACCACCAGACCAATCCTTCTTGAAACGGCGGCTGGTAGTAAGATTCTTAACATCTTTAACCGATCGTTTCAAAACTAATGAGAATGTGGTCAAAATGCACAATGCTAAGAATACGTATGCTTTATGCGCACGCGCAAGATTTCCACGATTAAATATATTTTGAAATTTGTGCATATTTTGAAGCAAAATTTTAGTTTTTTTTCTGTAAGAAGTGGAAAAATTCAGAGTAACTGTGAAAATAGTGTGGAGAAAATGTTTAAAATAAATTTAAAAAAAATAAGTGAAATTGGCAAAAAAAAATTGCTATGTTTCGAGACTCGAACTGAAGACCTGCAAAAAAAATCTGCGAAATCACCTATCGCTCTAACCACCAGACCAATCCTTCTTGAAACGGCGGCTGGTAGTAAGATTCTTAACATCTTTAACCGATCGTTTCAAAACTAATGAGAATGTGGTCAAAATGCACAATGCTAAGAATACGTATGCTTTATGCGCACGCGCAAGATTTCCACGATTAAATATATTTTGAAATTTGTGCATATTTTGAAGCAAAATTTTAGTTTCTTTTCTGTAAGAAGTGGAAAAATTCAGAGTAACTGTGAAAATAGTGTGGAGAAAACGTTTAAAATAAATTTTAAAAAAATAAGTGAAATTGACAAAAAAAAATTCTATGTTTCGGGACTCGAACTGAACACCTGCAAAAAAAAGCTTCGAAATAGCCTATCGCTCTAACCACCAGAACAACCCTTCTGGAATCTGCGGCTGGAAGTAAGATTCTTAACATCTTGAACCGATCGTTTCAAAACTAATGGGAATCTGGTAAAAATACACAATGGTAAGAATACGTATGCTTTGTGCGCACGCGCAAGACTTTCACGCTTAAATATATTTTGAAATTTATGCATATTTTGAAGCAAAATTTTAGTTTTTTTCTGTAAGAATTGGAAAAATTCATAGTAACTGTGAAAATAGTGTGGAGAAAATGCTTAAAATAAATTCAAAAAATAAGTGAAATTGACAAAAAAAATTGCTCTGTTTCGAGACTCGAACAGAAGACCTGCAAAAAAAAGCTTCGAAATCACCTACCGCTCTAACCACCAGACCAAACCTTCTTGAAACTGAGGCTGGTAGTAAGATTCTTAACATCTTTAACAGATCGTTTCAAAACTAATGGGAATCTGGTCAAAATACACAATGCTAAGAATACGTATGCTTTATGCGCACGCGCAAGACTTTCACGCTTAAATATATTTTGAAATTTATGCATATTTTGAAGCAAAATTTTAGTTTTTTTCTGTAAGAAGTGGAAAAATTCATAGTAACTGTGAAAATAGTGTCTAGAAAATGCTTTAAAAAAATAAAAAAAATAAGTGAAATTGACAAAAAAAATTGCTCTGTTTCGAGACTCGAACTGAAGACCTGCACAAAAAATCTGCGAAATCACCTATCGCTCTAACCACGAGACCAATGCTTCTTGAAACGGCGGCTGGTAGTAAGATTCTTAACATCTTTAACCGATCGTTTCAAAACTAATGAGAATGTGGTCAAAATGCACAATGCTAAGAATACGTATGCTTTATGCGCACGCGCAAGATTTCCACGATTAAATATATTTTGAAATTTGTGCATATTTTGAAGCAAAATTTTAGTTTTTTTTCTGTAAGAAGTGGAAAAATTCAGAGTAACTGTGAAAATAGTGTGGAGAAAATGTTTAAAATAAATTTAAAAAAAATAAGTGAAATTGACAAAAAAAAATTGCTCTGTTTCGAGACTCGAACTGAAGACCTGCAAAAAAAAGCTTCGAAATCACCTACCACTCTAACCACCAGACCAAACCTTCTTGAAACGGAGGCTGGTAGTAAGATTCTTAACATCTTGAACCGATCGTTTCAAAACTAATGGGAATCTGGTCAAAATACACAATGCTAAGAATACGTATGCTTTATGCGCACGCGCAAGACTTTCACGCTTAAATATATTTTGAAATTTATGCATATTTTGAAGCAAAATTTTAGTTTTTTTCTGTAAGAAGTGGAAAAATTCATAGTAACTGTGAAAATAGTGTGGAGAAAATGCTTAAAATAAATAAAAAAAAATAAGTGAAATTGACAAAAAAAATTGCTCTGTTTCGAGACTCGAACTGAAGACCTGCAAAAGAAATCTGCGAAATCACCTATCGCTCTAACCACCAGGCCAATCCTTCTTGAAACGGCGGCTGGCAGTAAGATTCTTAACATCTTTAACCGATCGTTTCAAAACTAATGAGAATGTGGTCAAAATGCACAATGCTAAGAATACGTATGCTTTATGCGCACGCGCAAGATTTCCACGATTAAATATATTTTGAAATTTGTGCATATTTTGAAGCAAAATTTTAGTTTCTTTTCTGTAAGAAGTGGAAAAATTCAGAGTAACTGTGAAAATAGTGTGGAGAAAACGTTTAAAATAAATTTTAAAAAAATAAGTGAAATTGACAAAAAAAAATTCTATGTTTCGGGACTCGAACTGAACACCTGCAAAAAAAAGCTTCGAAATCTCCTATCGCTCTAACCACCAGAACAACCCTTCTGGAATCTGCGGCTGGAAGTAAGATTCTTAACATCTTGAACCGATCGTTTCAAAACTAATGGGAATCTGGTAAAAATACACAATGGTAAGAATACGTATGCTTTGTGCGCACGCGCAAGACTTTCACGCTTAAATATATTTTGAAATTTATGCATATTTTGAAGCAAAATTTTAGTTTTTTTCTGTAAGAATTGGAAAAATTCATAGTAACTGTGAAAACAGTGTGGAGAAAATGCTTAAAATAAATTCAAAAAATAAGTGAAATTGACAAAAAAAATTGCTCTGTTTCGGGACTCGAACAGAAGACCTGCAAAAAAAAGCTTCGAAATCACCTACCGCTCTAACCATCAGACCAAACCTTCTTGAAACTGAGGCTGGTAGTAAGATTCTTAACATCTTTAACAGATCGTTTCAAAACTAATGGGAATCTGGTCAAAATACACAATGCTAAGAATACGTATGCTTTATGCGCACGCGCAAGACTTTCACGCTTAAATATATTTTGAAATTTATGCATATTTTGAAGCAAAATTTTAGTTTTTTTCTGTAAGAAGTGGAAAAATTCATAGTAACTGTGAAAATAGTGTCTAGAAAATGCTTAAAAAAAATAAAAAAAATAAGTGAAATTGACAAAAAAAATTGCTCTGTTTCGAGACTCGAACTGAAGACCTGCACAAAAAATCTGCGAAATCACCTATCGCTCTAACCACGAGACCAATCCTTCTTGAAACGGCGGCTGGTAGTAAGATTCTTAACATCTTTAACTGATCGTTTCAAAACTAATGAGAATGTGGTCAAAATGCACAATGCTAAGAATACGTATGCTTTATGCGCACGCGCAAGACTTCCACGCTTAAATATATTTTGAAATTTGTGCATATTTTGAAGCAAAATTTTAGTTTTTTTTCTGTAAGAAGTGGAAAAATTCAGAGTAACTGTGAAAATAGTGTGGAGAAAATGTTTAAAATAAATTTAAAAAAAATAAGTGAAATTGACAAAAAAAAATTGCTCTGTTTCGAGACTCGAACTGAAGACCTGCAAAAAAAAGCTTCGAAATCACCTACCACTCTAACCACCAGACCAAACCTTCTTGAAACGGAGGCTGGTAGTAAGATTCTTAACATCTTGAACCGATCGTTTCAAAACTAATGGGAATCTGGTCAAAATACACAATGCTAAGAATACGTATGCTTTATGCGCACGCGCAAGACTTTCACGCTTAAATATATTTTGAAATTTATGCATATTTTGAAGCAAAATTTTAGTTTTTTTCTGTAAGAAGTGGAAAAATTCATAGTAACTGTGAAAATAGTGTGGAGAAAATGCTTAAAATAAATAAAAAAAATAAGTGAAATTGACAAAAAAAATTGCTCTGTTTCGAGACTCGAACTGAAGACCTGCAAAAGAAATCTGCGAAATCACCTATCGCTCTAACCACCAGGCCAATCCTTCTTGAAACGGCGGCTGGCAGTAAGATTCTTAACATCTTTAACCGATCGTTTCAAAACTAATGGGAATCTGGTCAAAATACACAACGCTAAGAATACGTATGCTTTATGCGCACTCGCAAGAATTTCACGCTTAAATATATTTTGAAATTTATGCATATTTTCAAGCAAAATTTTAGTTTTTTTCTGTAAGAAGTGGAAAAATTCATAGTAACTGTGAAAATAGTGTGGAGAAAATGCTTAAAATAAATTTAAAAAAAAAGTGAAATTGACAAAAAAAATATCTCTGTTTCGAGACTCGAACTGAAGACCTGCAATAAAAAGCTTCGAAATCACCTACCGCTCTAACCACCAGACCAAACCTTCTTGAAACGGAGGCTGGTAGTAAGATTCTTAACATCTTTAACAGATCGTTTCAAAACTAATGGGAATCTGGTCAAAATACACAATGCTAAGAATACGTATGCTTTATGCGCACGCGCAAGACTTTCACGCTTAAATATATTTTGAAATTTATGCATATTTTGAAGCAAAATTTTAGTTTTTTTCTGTAAGAAGTGGAAAAATTCATAGTAACCGTGAAAATAGTGTGGAGAAAATGTTTAAAATAAATAAAAAAAATAAGTGAAATTGACAAAAAAATTGCTCTGTTTCGAGTCTCGAACTGAAGACCTGCAAAAGAAATCTGCGAAATCACCTATCGCTCTAACCACCAGGCCAATAATTCTTGAAACGGCGGCTGGCAGTAAGATTCTTAACATCTTTAACCGATCGTTTCAAAACTAATGGGAATCTGGTCAAAATACACAACGCTAAGAATACGTATGCTTTATGCGCACTCGCAAGAATTTCACGCTTAAATATATTTTGAAATTTATGCATATTTTCAAGCAAAATTTTAGTTTTTTTCTGTAAGAAGTGGAAAAATTCATAGTAACTGTGAAAATAGTGTGGAGAAAATGCTTAAAATAAATAAAAAAAAATAAGTGAAATTGACAAAAAAAATATCTCTGTTTCGAGACTCGAACTGAAGACCTGCAATAAAAAGCTTCGAAATCACCTACCGCTCTAACCACCAGACCAAACCTTCTTGAAACGGAGGCTGGTAGTAAGATTCTTAACATCTTTAACAGATCGTTTCAAAACTAATGGGAATCTGGTCAAAATACACAATGCTAAGAATACGTATGCTTTATGCGCACGCGCAAGACTTTCACGCTTAAATATATTTTGAAATTTATGCATATTTTGGAGCAAAATTTTAGTTTTTTTCTGTAAGAAGTGGAAAAATTCATAGTAACTGTGAAAATAGTGTGGAGAAAATGCTTAAAATAAATTTAAAAAAATAAATGAAATTGACAAAAAAAATTGCTTTGTTTCGAGACTCGAACTGAAGACCTGCATAAAAAAAGCTTCGAAATCACCTATCGCTCTAACCACCAGATCAATCCTTCTTGAAACGGCGGCTGGTAGTAAGATTCTTAACATATTTAACCGATCGTTTCAAAACTAATGGGAATCTGGTCAAAATACACAACGCTAAGAATACGTATGCTTTATGCGCACGCGCAAGACTTTCACGCTTAAATATATCTTGAAATTTATGCATATTTTGAAACAAAATTTTAGTTTTTTTCTGTAAGAAGTTTAAAAATTCATATTAACTGTGAAAATAGTGTGGAGAAAATGTTTAAAATAATAAAAAAAATAAGTGAAATTGACAAAAAAATTAATGTGTTTCGAGACTCGAACTGAAGACCTGCAAAAAAAAAGCTTCAAAATCACCTATCGCTCTAACCACCAGACCAATCCTTCTTGAAACGGAGGTTGGTAGTAATATTCTTAACATCTTTAACCGATCGTTTCAAAACTAATGAGAATGTGGTCAAAATGCACAATGCTAAGAATACGTATGCTTTATGCGCACGCGCAAGACTTCCACGCTTAAATATGTTTTGAAATTTGTGCATATTTTGAAGCAAAATTTTAGTTTTTTTTCTGTAAGTGGAAAAATTCAGAGTAACTGTGAAAATAGTGTGGAGAAAATGTTTAAAATAAATTTTAAAAAAATAAGTGAAATTGACAAAAAAAAATTGCTATGTTTCGAGACTCGAACTGAAGACCTGCAAAAAAAAGCTTCGAAATAGCCTATCGCTCTAACCACCAGAACAACCCTTCTGGAATCTGCGGCTGGAAGTAAGATTCTTAACATCTTGAACCGATCGTTTCAAAACTAATGGGAATCTGGTAAAAATACACAATGGTAAGAATACGTATGCTTTGTGCGCACGCGCAAGACTTTCACGCTTAAATATATTTTGAAATTTATGCATATTTTGAAGCAAAATTTTAGTTTTTTTCTGTAAGAATTGGAAAAATTCATAGTAACTGTGAAAATAGTGTGGAGAAAATGCTTAAAATAAATTCAAAAAATAAGTGAAATTGACAAAAAAAATTGCTCTGTTTCGAGACTCGAACAGAAGACCTGCAAAAAAAAGCTTCGAAATCACCTACCGCTCTAACCACCAGACCAAACCTTCTTGAAACTGAGGCTGGTAGTAAGATTCTTAACATCTTTAACAGATCGTTTCAAAACTAATGGGAATCTGGTCAAAATACACAATGCTAAGAATACGTATGCTTTATGCGCACGCGCAAGACTTTCACGCTTAAATATATTTTGAAATTTATGCATATTTTGAAGCAAAATTTTAGTTTTTTTCTGTAAGAAGTGGAAAAATTCATAGTAACTGTGAAAATAGTGTCTAGAAAATGCTTTAAAAAAAAAAAAAAAAATAAGTGAAATTGACAAAAAAAATTGCTCTGTTTCGAGACTCGAACTGAAGACCTGCACAAAAAATCTGCGAAATCACCTATCGCTCTAACCACCAGACCAATCCTTCTTGAAACGGCGGCTGGTAGTAAGATTCTTAACATCTTTAACCGATCGTTTCAAAACTAATGAGAATGTGGTCAAAATGCACAATGCTAAGAATACGTATGCTTTATGCGCACGCGCAAGATTTCCACGATTAAATATATTTTGAAATTTGTGCATATTTTGAAGCAAAATTTTAGTTTTTTTTCTGTAAGAAGTGGAAAAATTCAGAGTAACTGTGAAAATAGTGTGGAGAAAATGTTTAAAATAAATTTAAAAAAAATAAGTGAAATTGGCAAAAAAAAATTGCTATGTTTCGAGACTCGAACTGAAGACCTGCAAAAAAAATCTGCGAAATCACCTATCGCTCTAACCACCAGACCAATCCTTCTTGAAACGGCGGCTGGTAGTAAGATTCTTAACATCTTTAACCGATCGTTTCAAAACTAATGAGAATGTGGTCAAAATGCACAATGCTAAGAATACGTATGCTTTATGCGCACGCGCAAGATTTCCACGATTAAATATATTTTGAAATTTGTGCATATTTTGAAGCAAAATTTTAGTTTCTTTTCTGTAAGAAGTGGAAAAATTCAGAGTAACTGTGAAAATAGTGTGGAGAAAACGTTTAAAATAAATTTTAAAAAAATAAGTGAAATTGACAAAAAAAAATTCTATGTTTCGGGACTCGAACTGAACACCTGCAAAAAAAAGCTTCGAAATAGCCTATCGCTCTAACCACCAGAACAACCCTTCTGGAATCTGCGGCTGGAAGTAAGATTCTTAACATCTTGAACCGATCGTTTCAAAACTAATGGGAATCTGGTAAAAATACACAATGGTAAGAATACGTATGCTTTGTGCGCACGCGCAAGACTTTCACGCTTAAATATATTTTGAAATTTATGCATATTTTGAAGCAAAATTTTAGTTTTTTTCTGTAAGAATTGGAAAAATTCATAGTAACTGTGAAAATAGTGTGGAGAAAATGCTTAAAATAAATTCAAAAAATAAGTGAAATTGACAAAAAAAATTGCTCTGTTTCGAGACTCGAACAGAAGACCTGCAAAAAAAAGCTTCGAAATCACCTACCGCTCTAACCACCAGACCAAACCTTCTTGAAACTGAGGCTGGTAGTAAGATTCTTAACATCTTTAACAGATCGTTTCAAAACTAATGGGAATCTGGTCAAAATACACAATGCTAAGAATACGTATGCTTTATGCGCACGCGCAAGACTTTCACGCTTAAATATATTTTGAAATTTATGCATATTTTGAAGCAAAATTTTAGTTTTTTTCTGTAAGAAGTGGAAAAATTCATAGTAACTGTGAAAATAGTGTCTAGAAAATGCTTTAAAAAAATAAAAAAAATAAGTGAAATTGACAAAAAAAATTGCTCTGTTTCGAGACTCGAACTGAAGACCTGCACAAAAAATCTGCGAAATCACCTATCGCTCTAACCACGAGACCAATGCTTCTTGAAACGGCGGCTGGTAGTAAGATTCTTAACATCTTTAACTGATCGTTTCAAAACTAATGAGAATGTGGTCAAAATGCACAATGCTAAGAATACGTATGCTTTATGCGCACGCGCAAGACTTCCACGCTTAAATATATTTTGAAATTTGTGCATATTTTGAAGCAAAATTTTAGTTTTTTTTCTGTAAGAAGTGGAAAAATTCAGAGTAACTGAGAAAATAGTGTGGAGAAAATGTTTAAAATAAATTTAAAAAAAATAAGTGAAATTGACAAAAAAAAATTGCTCTGTTTCGAGACTCGAACTGAAGACCTGCAAAAAAAAGCTTCGAAATCACCTACCACTCTAACCACCAGACCAAACCTTCTTGAAACGGAGGCTGGTAGTAAGATTCTTAACATCTTGAACCGATCGTTTCAAAACTAATGGGAATCTGGTCAAAATACACAATGCTAAGAATACGTATGCTTTATGCGCACGCGCAAGACTTTCACGCTTAAATATATTTTGAAATTTATGCATATTTTGAAGCAAAATTTTAGTTTTTTTCTGTAAGAAGTGGAAAAATTCATAGTAACTGTGAAAATAGTGTGGAGAAAATGCTTAAAATAAATAAAAAAAAATAAGTGAAATTGACAAAAAAAATTGCTCTGTTTCGAGACTCGAACTGAAGACCTGCAAAAGAAATCTGCGAAATCACCTATCGCTCTAACCACCAGGCCAATCCTTCTTGAAACGGCGGCTGGCAGTAAGATTCTTAACATCTTTAACCGATCGTTTCAAAACTAATGAGAATGTGGTCAAAATGCACAATGCTAAGAATACGTATGCTTTATGCGCACGCGCAAGATTTCCACGATTAAATATATTTTGAAATTTGTGCATATTTTGAAGCAAAATTTTAGTTTCTTTTCTGTAAGAAGTGGAAAAATTCAGAGTAACTGTGAAAATAGTGTGGAGAAAACGTTTAAAATAAATTTTAAAAAAATAAGTGAAATTGACAAAAAAAAATTCTATGTTTCGGGACTCGAACTGAACACCTGCAAAAAAAAGCTTCGAAATCTCCTATCGCTCTAACCACCAGAACAACCCTTCTGGAATCTGCGGCTGGAAGTAAGATTCTTAACATCTTGAACCGATCGTTTCAAAACTAATGGGAATCTGGTAAAAATACACAATGGTAAGAATACGTATGCTTTGTGCGCACGCGCAAGACTTTCACGCTTAAATATATTTTGAAATTTATGCATATTTTGAAGCAAAATTTTAGTTTTTTTCTGTAAGAATTGGAAAAATTCATAGTAACTGTGAAAACAGTGTGGAGAAAATGCTTAAAATAAATTCAAAAAATAAGTGAAATTGACAAAAAAAATTGCTCTGTTTCGGGACTCGAACAGAAGACCTGCAAAAAAAAGCTTCGAAATCACCTACCGCTCTAACCATCAGACCAAACCTTCTTGAAACTGAGGCTGGTAGTAAGATTCTTAACATCTTTAACAGATCGTTTCAAAACTAATGGGAATCTGGTCAAAATACACAATGCTAAGAATACGTATGCTTTATGCGCACGCGCAAGACTTTCACGCTTAAATATATTTTGAAATTTATGCATATTTTGAAGCAAAATTTTAGTTTTTTTCTGTAAGAAGTGGAAAAATTCATAGTAACTGTGAAAATAGTGTCTAGAAAATGCTTAAAAAAAATAAAAAAAATAAGTGAAATTGACAAAAAAAATTGCTCTGTTTCGAGACTCGAACTGAAGACCTGCACAAAAAATCTGCGAAATCACCTATCGCTCTAACCACGAGACCAATCCTTCTTGAAACGGCGGCTGGTAGTAAGATTCTTAACATCTTTAACTGATCGTTTCAAAACTAATGAGAATGTGGTCAAAATGCACAATGCTAAGAATACGTATGCTTTATGCGCACGCGCAAGACTTCCACGCTTAAATATATTTTGAAATTTGTGCATATTTTGAAGCAAAATTTTAGTTTTTTTTCTGTAAGAAGTGGAAAAATTCAGAGTAACTGTGAAAATAGTGTGGAGAAAATGTTTAAAATAAATTTAAAAAAAATAAGTGAAATTGACAAAAAAAAATTGCTCTGTTTCGAGACTCGAACTGAAGACCTGCAAAAAAAAGCTTCGAAATCACCTACCACTCTAACCACCAGACCAAACCTTCTTGAAACGGAGGCTGGTAGTAAGATTCTTAACATCTTGAACCGATCGTTTCAAAACTAATGGGAATCTGGTCAAAATACACAATGCTAAGAATACGTATGCTTTATGCGCACGCGCAAGACTTTCACGCTTAAATATATTTTGAAATTTATGCATATTTTGAAGCAAAATTTTAGTTTTTTTCTGTAAGAAGTGGAAAAATTCATAGTAACTGTGAAAATAGTGTGGAGAAAATGCTTAAAATAAATAAAAAAAATAAGTGAAATTGACAAAAAAAATTGCTCTGTTTCGAGACTCGAACTGAAGACCTGCAAAAGAAATCTGCGAAATCACCTATCGCTCTAACCACCAGGCCAATCCTTCTTGAAACGGCGGCTGGCAGTAAGATTCTTAACATCTTTAACCGATCGTTTCAAAACTAATGGGAATCTGGTCAAAATACACAACGCTAAGAATACGTATGCTTTATGCGCACTCGCAAGAATTTCACGCTTAAATATATTTTGAAATTTATGCATATTTTCAAGCAAAATTTTAGTTTTTTTCTGTAAGAAGTGGAAAAATTCATAGTAACTGTGAAAATAGTGTGGAGAAAATGCTTAAAATAAATTTAAAAAAAAAGTGAAATTGACAAAAAAAATATCTCTGTTTCGAGACTCGAACTGAAGACCTGCAATAAAAAGCTTCGAAATCACCTACCGCTCTAACCACCAGACCAAACCTTCTTGAAACGGAGGCTGGTAGTAAGATTCTTAACATCTTTAACAGATCGTTTCAAAACTAATGGGAATCTGGTCAAAATACACAATGCTAAGAATACGTATGCTTTATGCGCACGCGCAAGACTTTCACGCTTAAATATATTTTGAAATTTATGCATATTTTGAAGCAAAATTTTAGTTTTTTTCTGTAAGAAGTGGAAAAATTCATAGTAACCGTGAAAATAGTGTGGAGAAAATGTTTAAAATAAATAAAAAAAATAAGTGAAATTGACAAAAAAATTGCTCTGTTTCGAGTCTCGAACTGAAGACCTGCAAAAGAAATCTGCGAAATCACCTATCGCTCTAACCACCAGGCCAATAATTCTTGAAACGGCGGCTGGCAGTAAGATTCTTAACATCTTTAACCGATCGTTTCAAAACTAATGGGAATCTGGTCAAAATACACAACGCTAAGAATACGTATGCTTTATGCGCACTCGCAAGAATTTCACGCTTAAATATATTTTGAAATTTATGCATATTTTCAAGCAAAATTTTAGTTTTTTTCTGTAAGAAGTGGAAAAATTCATAGTAACTGTGAAAATAGTGTGGAGAAAATGCTTAAAATAAATAAAAAAAAATAAGTGAAATTGACAAAAAAAATATCTCTGTTTCGAGACTCGAACTGAAGACCTGCAATAAAAAGCTTCGAAATCACCTACCGCTCTAACCACCAGACCAAACCTTCTTGAAACGGAGGCTGGTAGTAAGATTCTTAACATCTTTAACAGATCGTTTCAAAACTAATGGGAATCTGGTCAAAATACACAATGCTAAGAATACGTATGCTTTATGCGCACGCGCAAGACTTTCACGCTTAAATATATTTTGAAATTTATGCATATTTTGGAGCAAAATTTTAGTTTTTTTCTGTAAGAAGTGGAAAAATTCATAGTAACTGTGAAAATAGTGTGGAGAAAATGCTTAAAATAAATTTAAAAAAATAAATGAAATTGACAAAAAAAATTGCTTTGTTTCGAGACTCGAACTGAAGACCTGCATAAAAAAAGCTTCGAAATCACCTATCGCTCTAACCACCAGATCAATCCTTCTTGAAACGGCGGCTGGTAGTAAGATTCTTAACATATTTAACCGATCGTTTCAAAACTAATGGGAATCTGGTCAAAATACACAACGCTAAGAATACGTATGCTTTATGCGCACGCGCAAGACTTTCACGCTTAAATATATCTTGAAATTTATGCATATTTTGAAACAAAATTTTAGTTTTTTTCTGTAAGAAGTTTAAAAATTCATATTAACTGTGAAAATAGTGTGGAGAAAATGTTTAAAATAATAAAAAAAATAAGTGAAATTGACAAAAAAATTAATGTGTTTCGAGACTCGAACTGAAGACCTGCAAAAAAAAAGCTTCAAAATCACCTATCGCTCTAACCACCAGACCAATCCTTCTTGAAACGGAGGTTGGTAGTAATATTCTTAACATCTTTAACCGATCGTTTCAAAACTAATGAGAATCTGGTCAAAATACACAGTGCTAAGAATACGTATGCTTTATGCGCACGCGCAAAACTTTCACGCTTAAATATATTTTGAAATTTATGCATATTTTGAAGCAAAATTTTAGTTTTTTTCTGTAAGAAGTGGAAAAATTCAGAGTAACTGTGAAAATAGTGTGGAGAAAATGTTTAAAATAAATAAAAAAAAAAAAAAGTGAAATTGACAAAAAAAATTGCTCTGTTTCGAGACTCGAACTGAAGACCTGCAAAAAAAAAGCTTCGAAATCACCTATCGCTCTAACCACCAGAACAACCCTTCTGGAATCTGCGGCTGGAATTAAGATTCTTAACATCAAGAACCGATCGTTTCAAAACTAATGGGAATCTGGTAAAAATACACAACGCTAAGAATATGTATGCTTTATGCGCATGCGCAAAACTTTCACGCTTAAATATATTTTGAAATTTATGCATATTTTGAAGCAAAATTTTAGTTTTTTTCTGTAAGAAGTGGAAAAATTCATAGTAACTGTGAAAATAGTGTGGAGAAAATGCTTAAAATAAATAAAAAAAAATAAGTGAAATTGACAAAAAAAATATCTCTGTTTCGAGACTCGAACTGAAGACCTGCAATAAAAAGCTTCGAAATCACCTACCGCTCTAACCACCAGACCAAACCTTCTTGAAACGGAGGCTGGTAGTAAGATTCTTAACATCTTTAACAGATCGTTTCAAAACTAATGGGAATCTGGTCAAAATACACAATGCTAAGAATACGTATGCTTTATGCGCACGCGCAAGACTTTCACGCTTAAATATATTTTGAAATTTATGCATATTTTGGAGCAAAATTTTAGTTTTTTTCTGTAAGAAGTGGAAAAATTCATAGTAACTGTGAAAATAGTGTGGAGAAAATGCTTAAAATAAATTTAAAAAAATAAATGAAATTGACAAAAAAAATTGCTTTGTTTCGAGACTCGAACTGAAGACCTGCATAAAAAAAGCTTCGAAATCACCTATCGCTCTAACCACCAGATCAATCCTTCTTGAAACGGCGGCTGGTAGTAAGATTCTTAACATATTTAACCGATCGTTTCAAAACTAATGGGAATCTGGTCAAAATACACAACGCTAAGAATACGTATGCTTTATGCGCACGCGCAAGACTTTCACGCTTAAATATATCTTGAAATTTATGCATATTTTGAAACAAAATTTTAGTTTTTTTCTGTAAGAAGTTTAAAAATTCATATTAACTGTGAAAATAGTGTGGAGAAAATGTTTAAAATAATAAAAAAAATAAGTGAAATTGACAAAAAAATTAATGTGTTTCGAGACTCGAACTGAAGACCTGCAAAAAAAAAGCTTCAAAATCACCTATCGCTCTAACCACCAGACCAATCCTTCTTGAAACGGAGGTTGGTAGTAATATTCTTAACATCTTTAACCGATCGTTTCAAAACTAATGAGAATCTGGTCAAAATACACAGTGCTAAGAATACGTATGCTTTATGCGCACGCGCAAAACTTTCACGCTTAAATATATTTTGAAATTTATGCATATTTTGAAGCAAAATTTTAGTTTTTTTCTGTAAGAAGTGGAAAAATTCAGAGTAACTGTGAAAATAGTGTGAAGAAAATGTTTAAAATAAATAAAAAAAATAAGTGAAATTGACAAAAAAAAAATTGCTCTGTTTCGAGACTCGAACTGAAGACCTGCAAAAAAAAAGCTTCGAAATCACCTATCGCTCTAACCACCAGAACAACCCTTCTGGAATCTGCGGCTGGAATTAAGATTCTTAACATCAAGAACCGATCGTTTCAAAACTAATGGGAATCTGGTAAAAATACACAACGCTAAGAATATGTATGCTTTATGCGCATGCGCAAAACTTTCACGCTTAAATATATTTTGAAATTTATGCATATTTTGAAGCAAAATTTTAGTTTTTTTCTGTAAGAAGTGGAAAAATTCATAGTAACTGTGAAAATAGTGTGGAGAAAATGTTTAAAATAAATTTAAAAAAATAAGTGAAATGACAAAAAAAAAATTGCTCTGTTTCGAGACTCGAACTGAAGACTTGCAAAAAAAAGCTTCGAAATCACCTATCGCTCTAACCACCAGACCAATCCTTCTTGAATCTGCGGCTGGAAGTACGATTCTTAACATATTTAACCGATCGTTTCAAAACTAATGGGAATCTGGTCAAAATACACAACGCTAAGAATACGTATGCTTTATGCGCACGCGCAAGACTTTCACGCTTAAATATATTTTGAAATTTATGCATATTTTGAAGCAAAATTTTAGTTTTTTTCTGTAAGAATTGGAAAAATTCATAGTAACTGTGAAAATAGTGTGGAGAAAATGCTTAGAATAAATAAAAAAATAAGTGAAATTGACAAAAAAAATTGCTCTGTTTCGAGACTCGAAC
Source organism: Argiope bruennichi (assembly GCF_947563725.1). Taxonomy (NCBI): domain Eukaryota; kingdom Metazoa; phylum Arthropoda; class Arachnida; order Araneae; family Araneidae; genus Argiope; species Argiope bruennichi. The sequence goes on along the minus strand of NC_079156.1, from coordinate 20,269,785 downwards.
TGAAGACATGCAAAAAAAAGCTTCGAAATCACGTATCGCTCTAACCACCAGACCAATCCTTCTTGAAACGGAAGCTGGTAGTAAGATTCTTAACACATTATCAGATCGTTTCAAAACTAATGGGAATCTGGTCAAAATACACAATGCTAAGAATATGTATGCTTTATGCGCACGCGCAAGACTTTCACGCTTAAATATATTTTGAAATTTATGCATATTTTGAAGCAAAATTTTAGTTTTTTTCTGTAAGAAGTGGAAAAATTCATAGTAACTGTGAAAATAGTGTGGAGAAAATGCTTAAAATAAATAAAAAAAATAAGTGAAATTGACAAAAAAATTGCTCTGTTTCGAGACTCAAACTGAAGACCTGCAAAAAAAATCTGCGAAATCACCTATCGCTCTAACCACCAGACCAATCCTTCTTGAAACGGCGGGTGGTAGTAATATTCTTAACATCTTTAACCGATCGTTTCAAAACTAATGGGAATCTGGTCAAAATACACAATGCTAAGAATACATATGCTTTATGCGCAAGCGCAAGACTTTCACGCTTAAATATATTTTGAAATTTATGCATATTTTGAAGCAAAATTTTAGTTTTTTTCTGTAAGAAGTGGAAAAATTCATATTAACTGTTAAAATAGTGTGGAGAAAATGTTTAAAATAAATAAAAAAATAAGTGAAATTGACAAAAAAAAATTGCTCTGTTTCGAAACTCGAACTGAAGACCTGCAAAAAAAAGCGTCGAAATCACCTACCGCTCTAACCACCAGACCAATCCTTCTTGAAACGGAGGCTGGTAGTAAGATTCTTATCATCTTTAACATATCGTTTCAATACTAATGGGAATCTGGTCAAAATACACAATGCTAAGAATACGTATGCTTTATGCGCACGCGCAAGACTTTCATGCTTAAATATATTTTGAAATTTATGCATATTTTGAAGCAAAATTTTATTTTTTTTCTGTAAGAAGTGGAAAAATTCATAGTAACTGTGAAAATAGTGTGGAGAAAATGCTTAAAATAAATTTTAAAAAAATAAGTGAAATTGACAAAAAAAATTGCTCTGTTTCGAGACTCGAACTGAAGACCTGCAAAAAAAAGCTTCGAAATCACCTATCGCTCTAACCACCAGACCAATCCTTCTTGAAACGAAGGCTGGTAGTAAGATTCTTAACATCTTTAACAGATCGTTTCAAAACTAATGGGAATCTGGTCAAAATACACAAAGCTAAGAATACGTATGCTTTATGCGCACGCGCAAGACTTTCATGCTTAAATATATTTTGAAATTTATGCATATTTTGAAGCAAAATTTTAGTTTTTTTCTGTAAGAAGTGGAAAAATTCATATTAACTGTGAAAATAAAGTGGAGAAAATGTTTAAAATAAATTTAAAAAATAAGTGAAATTGACAAAATTTGCTCTGTTTCGAGATTCGAACTGAAGACCTGCAAAAAAAAAGCTTCGAAATCACCTATCGCTTTAACCACCAGACCAATCCTTCTTTTGACGGCGGCTGTTAGTAAGATTCTTAACATATTTAACCGATCGTTTCAAAACTAATGAGAATCTGGTCAAAATAAACAATGCTAAGAATACGTATGCTTTATGCGCACGCGCAAGACTTTCACGCTTAAATATATTTTGAAATTTATGCATATTTTGAAGCAAAATTTTAGTTTTTTTCTGTAAGAAGTGGAAAAATTCAGAGTAACTGTGAAAATAGTGTGGAGAAAATGTTTAAAATAAATAAGTGAAATTGACAAAAAAAAATTGCTCTCTTTCGAGACTCGAACTGAAGACCTGCAAAAAAACCTTCGAAATCACCTATCGCTCTAACCACCAGACCAACCCTTCTTGAATCTGCGGCTGGAACTAAGATTCTTAACATCTTTAACAGATCGTTTCAAAACTAATGGGAATCTGGTCAAAATACACAATGCTAAGAATACGTATGCTTTATGCGCACGCGCAAGACTTTCATGCTTAAATATATTTTGAAATTTATGCATATTTTGAAGCAAAATTTTATTTTTTTTCTGTAAGAAGTGGAAAAATTCATAGTAACTGTGAAAATAGTGTGGAGAAAATGCTTAAAATAAATTTTAAAAAAATAAGTGAAATTGACAAAAAAAATTGCTCTGTTTCGAGACTCGAACTGAAGACCTGCAAAAAAAAGCTTCGAAATCACCTATCGCTCTAACCACCAGACCAATCCTTCTTGAAACGAAGGCTGGTAGTAAGATTCTTAACATCTTTAACAGATCGTTTCAAAACTAATGGGAATCTGGTCAAAATACACAAAGCTAAGAATACGTATGCTTTATGCGCACGCGCAAGACTTTCATGCTTAAATATATTTTGAAATTTATGCATATTTTGAAGCCAAATTTTAGTTTTTTTCTGTAAGAAGTGGAAAAATTCATATTAACTGTGAAAATAGTGTGGAGAAAATGTTTAAAATAAATTTAAAAAATAAGTGAAATTGACAAAATTTGCTCTGTTTCGAGATACGAACTGAAGACCTGCAAAAAAAAAGCTTCGAAATCACCTATCGCTTTAACCACCAGACCAATCCTTCTTTTGACGGCGGCTGTTAGTAAGATTCTTAACATATTTAACCGATCGTTTCAAAACTATTGAGAATCTGGTCAAAATAAACAATGCTAAGAATACGTATGCTTTATGCGCACGCGCAAGACTTTCACGCTTAAATATATTTTGAAATTTATGCATATTTTGAAGCAAAATTTTAGTTTTTTTCTGTAAGAAGTGGAAAAATTCAGAGTAACTGTGAAAATAGTGTGGAGAAAATGTTTAAAATAAATAAGTGAAATTGACAAAAAAAAATTGCTCTCTTTCGAGACTCGAACTGAAGACCTGCAAAAAAACCTTCGAAATCACCTATCGCTCTAACCACCAGACCAACCCTTCTTGAATCTGCGGCTGAAAGTAAGATTCTTAACATCTTTAACAGATCGTTTCAAAACTAATGGGAATCTGGTCAAAATACACAAAGCTAAGAATACGTATGCTTTATGCGCACGCGCAAGACTTTCATGCTTAAATATATTTTGAAATTTATGCATATTTTGAAGCAAAATTTTAGTTTTTTTCTGTAAGAAGTGGAAAAATTCAGAGTAACTGTGAAAATAGTGTGGAGAAAATGCTTAAAATAAATTTTAAAAAAATAAGTGAAATTGACAAAAAAAATTGCTCTGTTTCGAGACTCGAACTGAAGACCTGCAAAAAAAAGCTTCGAAATCACCTATCGCTCTAACCACCAGACCAATCCTTCTTGAAACGGCGGCTGGTATTAAGATTCTTAACATCTTTAACAGATCGTTTCAAAACTAATGGGAATCTGGTCAAAATACACAAAGCTAAGAATACGTATGCTTTATGCGCACGCGCAAGACTTTCATGCTTAAATATATTTTGAAATTTATGCATATTTTGAAGCAAAATTTTAGTTTTTTTCTGTAAGAAGTGGAAAAATTCAGAGTAACTGTGAAAATAGTGTGGAGAAAATGTTTAAAATAAATAAAAAAAATAAGTGAAATTGACAAAAAAATTGCTGTGTTTCGAGACTCGAACTGAAGAGCAGCAAAAAAAATCGTCGAAATCACCTATCGCTCTAACCACCAGCCCAATCTTTCTTGAAACGGCGGCTGGTAGTAAGATTCTTAACATCTTTAACCGATCGTTTCAAAACTAATGGGAATCTGGTCAAAATACACAACGCTAAGAATACGTATGCTTTATGCGCGCGCGCAAAACTTTCACGCTTAAATATATTTTGAAATGTATGCATAATTGAAGCAAAATTTTAGTTTTTTTCTGTAAGAAGTATAAAAATTCAGAGTAACTGTGAAAATAGTGTGGAAAAAATGTTTAAAATAAATAAAAAAAATAAGTGAAATTGACAAAAAGATTGCTCTGTTTCGAGACTCGAACTGAAGACCTGCAAAAAAAATCTTCGAAATCACCTATCGCTCTAACCACCAGACCAATCCTTCTTGAAACGGCGGGTGGTAGTAATATTCTTAACATCTTTAACCGATCGTTTCAAAACTAATGGGAATCTGGTCAAAATACACAATGCTAAGAATACATATGCTTTATGCGCAAGCGCAAGACTTTCACGCTTAAATATATTTTGAAATTTATGCATATTTTGAAGCAAAATTTTAGTTTTTTTCTGTAAGAAGTGGAAAAATTCATATTAACTGTTAAAATAGTGTGGAGAAAATGTTTAAAATAAATAAAAAAAATAAGTGAAATTGACAAAAAAAAATTGCTCTGTTTCGAAACTCGAACTGAAGACCTGCAAAAAAAAGCGTCGAAATCACCTACCGCTCTAACCACCAGACCAATCCTTTTTGAAACGGAGGCTGGTAGTAAGATTCTTATCATCTTTAACAGATCGTTTCAAAACTAATGGGAATCTGGTCAAAATACACAATGCTAAGAATACGTATGCTTTATGCGCACGCGCAAGACTTTCATGCTTAAATATATTTTGAAATTTATGCATATTTTGAAGCAAAATTTTAGTTTTTTTCTGTAAGAAGTGGAAAAATTCATATTAACTGTGAAAATAGTGTGGAGAAAATGTTTAAAATAAATTTAAAAAATAAGTGAAATTGACAAAATTTGCTCTGTTTCGAGATTCGAACTGAAGACCTGCAAAAAAAAAGCTTCGAAATCACCTATCGCTTTAACCACCAGACCAATCCTTCTTTTGACGGCGGCTGTTAGTAAGATTCTTAACATATTTAACCGATCGTTTCAAAACTAATGAGAATCTGGTCAAAATAAACAATGCTAAGAATACGTATGCTTTATGCGCACGCGCAAGACTTTCACGCTTAAATATATTTTGAAATTTATGCATATTTTGAAGCAAAATTTTAGTTTTTTTCTGTAAGAAGTGGAAAAATTCAGAGTAACTGTGAAAATAGTGTGGAGAAAATGTTTAAAATAAATAAGTGAAATTGACAAAAAAAAATTGCTCTCTTTCGAGACTCGAACTGAAGACCTGCAAAAAAACCTTCGAAATCACCTATCGCTCTAACCACCAGACCAACCCTTCTTGAATCTGCGGCTGGAAGTAAGATTCTTAACATCTTTAACAGATCGTTTCAAAACTAATGGGAATCTGGTCAAAATACACAAAGCTAAGAATACGTATGCTTTATGCGCACGCGCAAGACTTTCATGCTTAAATATATTTTGAAATTTATGCATATTTTGAAGCAAAATTTTAGTTTTTTTCTGTAAGAAGTGGAAAAATTCAGAGTAACTGTGAAAATAGTGTGGAGAAAATGCTTAAAATAAATTTTAAAAAAATAAGTGAAATTGACAAAAAAAATTGCTCTGTTTCGAGACTCGAACTGAAGACCTGCAAAAAAAAGCTTCGAAATCACCTATCGCTCTAACCACCAGACCAATCCTTCTTGAAACGGCGGCTGGTATTAAGATTCTTAACATCTTTAACAGATCGTTTCAAAACTAATGGGAATCTGGTCAAAATACACAAAGCTAAGAATACGTATGCTTTATGCGCACGCGCAAGACTTTCATGCTTAAATATATTTTGAAATTTATGCATATTTTGAAGCAAAATTTTAGTTTTTTTCTGTAAGAAGTGGAAAAATTCAGAGTAACTGTGAAAATAGTGTGGAGAAAATGTTTAAAATAAATAAAAAAAAATAAGTGAAATTGACAAAAAAATTGCTGTGTTTCGAGACTCGAACTGAAGAGCAGCAAAAAAAATCGTCGAAATCACCTATCGCTCTAACCACCAGCCCAATCTTTCTTGAAACGGCGGCTGGTAGTAAGATTCTTAACATCTTTAACCGATCGTTTCAAAACTAATGGGAATCTGGTCAAAATACACAACGCTAAGAATACGTATGCTTTATGCGCGCGCGCAAAACTTTCACGCTTAAATATATTTTGAAATGTATGCATATTTGAAGCAAAATTTTAGTTTTTTTCTGTAAGAAGTATAAAAATTCAGAGTAACTGTGAAAATAGTGTGGAGAAAATGTTTAAAATAAATAAAAAAAATAAGTGAAATTGACAAAAAGATTGCTCTGTTTCGAGACTCGAACTGAAGACCTGCAAAAAAAATCTTCGAAATCACCTATCGCTCTAACCACCAGACCAATCCTTCTTGAAACGGCGGCTGGTAGTAAGATTCTTAACATCTTGAACCGATCGTTTCAAAACTAATGAGAATCTGGTCAAAATACACAATGCTAAGAATACGTATGCTTTATGCGCACGCGCAACGCTTTCACGTTTAAATATATTTTGAAATTTCTGCATATTTTGAAGCAAAATTTTAGTTTTTTTCTGTAAGAAGTGGAAAAATTCAGAGTAACTGTGAAAATAGTGTGGAGAAAATGTTTAAAATAAATAAGTGAAATTGACAAAAAAAAAAAAATGCTCTCTTTCGAGACTCGAACTGAAGACCTGCAAAAAAAAAGCTTCGAAATCACCTATCGCTCTAACCACCAGACCAACCCTTCTTGAATCTGCGGCTGGAAGTAAGATTCTTAACATCTTGAACCGATCGTTTCAAAACTAATGGGAATCTGGTCAAAATACACAACGCTAAGAATATGTATGTTTTATGCGCACGCGCAAGACTTTCACATTTAAATATATTTTGAAATTTGTGCATATTTTGAAGCAAAATTTTAGTTTTTTTCTGTAAGAGGTGGAAAAATTCAGAGTAACTGTGAAAATAGTGTGGAGAAAATGTTTAAAATAAATTTAAAAAATAAGTGAAATTGACAAAAAAATTGCTCTGTTAGGAGACTCGAACTGAAGAGCTGCAAAAAACATCTTCGAAATCACCTATCGCTCTAACCACCAGACCAATCCTTCTTTTGACGGCGGCTGTTAGTAAGATTCTTAACATATTTAACCGATCGTTTCAAAACTATTGAGAATCTGGTCAAAATAAACCATGCTAAGAATACGTATGCTTTATGCGCACGCGCAAGACTTTCACGCTTAAATATATTTTGAAATTTATGCATATTTTGAAGCAAAATTTTAATTTTTTTCTGTAAGAAGTGGAAAAATTCATATTAACTGTGAAAATAGTGTGGAGAAAATGTTTAAAATAAATTTAAAAAATAAGTGAAATTGACAAAATTTGCTCTGTTTCGAGATTCGAACTGAAGACCTGCAAAAAAAAGCTTCGAAATCACCTATCGCTCTAACCACCAACCAATCCTTCTTCAAACGGCGGCTGGTAGTAAGATTCTTAACATCTTGAACCGATCGTTTCAAAACTAATGAGAATCTGGCCAAAATACACAATGCTAAGAATACGTATGCTTTATGCGCACGCGCAAGGCTTTCACGTTTAAATATATTTTGAAATTTGTGCATATTTTGAAGCAAAATTTTAGTTTTTTTCTGTAAGAAGTGGAAAAATTCAGAGTAACTGTGAAAATAGTGTGGAGAAAATGTTTAAAATAAATAAAAATAAATAAGTGAAATTGACAAATAAAATTGCTCTCTTTCGAGACTCGAACTGAAGACCTGCAAAAAAAAGCTTCGAAATCACCTATCGCTCTAACCACCAGACCAACCCTTCTTGAATCTGCGGCTGGAAGTAAGATTCGTAACATCTTGAACCGATCGTTTCAAAACTAATGTCAATCTGGTCAAAATACACAACGCTAAGAATACGTATGCTTTATGCGCACGCGCAAAACTTTCACGCTTAAATATATTTTGAAATTTATGCATATTTTGAAGCAAAATTTTAGTTTTTTTCTGTAAGAAGTGGAAAAATTCATAGTAACTGTGAAAATAGTGTGGAGAAAATGCTTAAAATAAATTTTAAAAAAATAAGTGAAATTGACAAAAAAAATTGCTCTGTTTCGAGACTCGAACTGAAGACCTGCAAAAAAAAAGCTTCGAAATCACCTATCGCTCTAACCACCAGACCAATCCTTTTTGAAACGGCGGCTGGTAGTAAGATTCTTATCATCTTTAACAGATCGTTTCAAAACTAATGGGAATCTGGTCAAAATATACAATGCTAAGAATACGTATGCTTTATGCGCTCGCGCAAGACTTTCACGCTTAAATATATTTTGAAATTTATGCATATTTTGAAGCAAAATTTTAATTTTTTTCTGTAAGAAGTGGAAAAATTTATATTAACTGTGAAAATAGTGTGGAGAAAATGTTTAAAATAAATTTAAAAAATAAGTGAAATAGACAAATTTTGCTCTGTTTCGAGATTCGAACTGAAGACCTGCAAAAAAAAAGCTTCGAATTCACCTATCGCTCTAACCACCAGACCAATCCTTCTTTTGACGGCGGCTGTTAGTAAGATTCTTAACATATTTAACCGATCGTTTCAAAACTATTGAGAATCTGGTCAAAATAAACCATGCTAAGAATACGTATGCTTTATGCGCACGCGCAAGACTTTCACGCTTAAATATATTTTGAAATTTATGCATATTTTGAAGCAAAATTTTAGTTTTTTTCTGTAAGAAGTGGAAAAATTCAGAGCAACTGTGAAAATAGTGTGGAGAAAATGTTTAAAATAAATAAAAAAAATAAGTGAAATTGACAAAAAAATTGCTGTGTTTCGAGACTCGAACTGAAGAGCTGCAAAAAAAATCTTCGAAATCACCTATCGCTCTAACCACCAGCCCAATCCTTCTTGAAACGGCGGCTGGTAGTAAGATTCTTAACATCTTGAACCGATCGTTTCAAAACTAATGAGAATCTGGTCAAAATACACAATGCTAAGAATACGTATGCTTTATGCGCACGCGCAAGACTTTCACGTTTAAATATATTTTGAAATTTGTGCATATTTTGAAGCAAAATTTTAGTTTTTTTCTGTAAGAAGTGGAAAATTCAGAGTAACTGTGAAAATAGTGTGGAGAAAATGTTTAAAATAAATTTAAAAAATAAGTGAAATTGACAAAAAAATTGCTCTGTTACGAGTATCGAACTGAAGAGCTGCAAAAAAAATCTTCGAAATCACCTATCGCTCTAACCACCAGACCAATCCTTCTTGAAACGGCGGCTGGTAGTAAGATTCTTAACATCTTGAACCGATCGTTTCAAAACTAATGAGAATCTGGCCAAAATACACAATGCTAAGAATACGTATGCTTTATGCGCACGCGCAAGGCTTTCACGTTTAAATATATTTTGAAATTTGTGCATATTTTGAAGCAAAATTTTAATTTTTTTCTGTAAGAAGTGGAAAAATTCATATCAACTGTGAAAATAGTGTGGAGAAAATGTTTAAAATAAATTTAAAAAATAAGTGAAATTGACAAAATTTGCTCGGTTTCGAGATTCGAACTGAAGACCTGCAAATAAAAAGCTTCGAAATCACCTATCGCTCTAACCACCAGACCAATCCTTCTTTTGACGGCGGCTGTTAGTAAGATTCTTAACATATTTAACCGATCGTTTCAAAACTATTGAGAATCTGGTCAAAATAAACCATGCTAAGAATACGTATGCTTTATGCGCACGCGCAAGACTTTCACGCTTAAATATATTTTGAAATTTATGCATATTTTGAAGCAAAATTTTAGTTTTTTTCTGTAAGAAGTGGAAAAATTCAGAGTAACTGTGAAAATAGTGTGGAGAAAATGTTTAAAATAAATAAAAAAAAAATAAGTGAAATTGACAAAAAAATTGCTGTGTTTCGAGACTCGAACTGAAGAGCTGCAAAAAAAATCTTCGAAATCACCTATCGCTCTAACCACCAGCCCAATCCTTCTTGAAACGGCGTCTGGTAGTAAGATTCTTAACATCTTGAACCGATCGTTTCAAAACTAATGAGAATCTGGTCAAAATACACAATGCTAAGAATACGTATGCTTTATGCGCACGCGCAAGACTTTCACGTTTAAATATATTTTGAAATTTGTGCATATTTTGAAGCAAAATTTTAGTTTTTTTCTGTAAGAAGTGGAAAAATTCAGAGTAACTGTGAAAATAGTGTGGAGAAAATGTTTAAAATAAATTTAAAAAATAAGGGAAATTGACAAAAAAATTGCTCTGTTACGAGACTCGAACTGAAGAGCTGCAAAAAAAAATCTTCGAAATCACCTATCGCTCTAACCACCAGACCAATCCTTCTTGAAACGGCGGCTGTTAGTAAGATTCTTAACATCTTGAACCGATCGTTTCAAAACTAATGAGAATCTGGCCAAAATTCACAATGCTAAGAATACGTATGCTTTATGCGCACGCGCAAGGCTTTCACGATTAAATATATTTTGAAATTTGTGCATATTTTGAAGAAAAATTTTAGTTTTTTTCTGTAAGAAGTGGAAAAATTCAGAGTAACTGTGAAAATAGTGTGGAGAAAATGTTTAAAATAAATAAGTGAAATTGACAAAAAAAAAAAAATGCTCTCTTTCGAGACTCGAACTGAAGACCTGCAAAAAAAAAGCTTCGAAATCACCTATCGCTCTAACCACCAGACCAACCCTTCTTGAATCTGCGGCTGGAAGTAAGATTCTTAACATCTTGAACCGATCGTTTCAAAACTAATGGGAATCTGGTCAAAATACACAACGCTAAGAATATGTATGTTTTATGCGCACGCGCAAGACTTTCACATTTAAATATATTTTGAAATTTGTGCATATTTTGAAGCAAAATTTTAGTTTTTTTCTGTAAGAGGTGGAAAAATTCAGAGTAACTGTGAAAATAGTGTGGAGAAAATGTTTAAAATAAATTTAAAAAATAAGTGAAATTGACAAAAAAATTGCTCTGTTAGGAGACTCGAACTGAAGAGCTGCAAAAAACATCTTCGAAATCACCTATCGCTCTAACCACCAGACCAATCCTTCTTTTGACGGCGGCTGTTAGTAAGATTCTTAACATATTTAACCGATCGTTTCAAAACTATTGAGAATCTGGTCAAAATAAACCATGCTAAGAATACGTATGCTTTATGCGCACGCGCAAGACTTTCACGCTTAAATATATTTTGAAATTTATGCATATTTTGAAGCAAAATTTTAATTTTTTTCTGTAAGAAGTGGAAAAATTCATATTAACTGTGAAAATAGTGTGGAGAAAATGTTTAAAATAAATTTAAAAAATAAGTGAAATTGACAAAATTTGCTCTGTTTCGAGATTCGAACTGAAGACCTGCAAAAAAAAGCTTCGAAATCACCTATCGCTCTAACCACCAACCAATCCTTCTTCAAACGGCGGCTGGTAGTAAGATTCTTAACATCTTGAACCGATCGTTTCAAAACTAATGAGAATCTGGCCAAAATACACAATGCTAAGAATACGTATGCTTTATGCGCACGCGCAAGGCTTTCACGTTTAAATATATTTTGAAATTTGTGCATATTTTGAAGCAAAATTTTAGTTTTTTTCTGTAAGAAGTGGAAAAATTCAGAGTAACTGTGAAAATAGTGTGGAGAAAATGTTTAAAATAAATAAAAATAAATAAGTGAAATTGACAAATAAAATTGCTCTCTTTCGAGACTCGAACTGAAGACCTGCAAAAAAAAGCTTCGAAATCACCTATCGCTCTAACCACCAGACCAACCCTTCTTGAATCTGCGGCTGGAAGTAAGATTCGTAACATCTTGAACCGATCGTTTCAAAACTAATGTCAATCTGGTCAAAATACACAACGCTAAGAATACGTATGCTTTATGCGCACGCGCAAAACTTTCACGCTTAAATATATTTTGAAATTTATGCATATTTTGAAGCAAAATTTTAGTTTTTTTCTGTAAGAAGTGGAAAAATTCATAGTAACTGTGAAAATAGTGTGGAGAAAATGCTTAAAATAAATTTTAAAAAAATAAGTGAAATTGACAAAAAAAATTGCTCTGTTTCGAGACTCGAACTGAAGACCTGCAAAAAAAAAGCTTCGAAATCACCTATCGCTCTAACCACCAGACCAATCCTTTTTGAAACGGCGGCTGGTAGTAAGATTCTTATCATCTTTAACAGATCGTTTCAAAACTAATGGGAATCTGGTCAAAATATACAATGCTAAGAATACGTATGCTTTATGCGCTCGCGCAAGACTTTCACGCTTAAATATATTTTGAAATTTATGCATATTTTGAAGCAAAATTTTAATTTTTTTCTGTAAGAAGTGGAAAAATTTATATTAACTGTGAAAATAGTGTGGAGAAAATGTTTAAAATAAATTTAAAAAATAAGTGAAATAGACAAATTTTGCTCTGTTTCGAGATTCGAACTGAAGACCTGCAAAAAAAAAGCTTCGAATTCACCTATCGCTCTAACCACCAGACCAATCCTTCTTTTGACGGCGGCTGTTAGTAAGATTCTTAACATATTTAACCGATCGTTTCAAAACTATTGAGAATCTGGTCAAAATAAACCATGCTAAGAATACGTATGCTTTATGCGCACGCGCAAGACTTTCACGCTTAAATATATTTTGAAATTTATGCATATTTTGAAGCAAAATTTTAGTTTTTTTCTGTAAGAAGTGGAAAAATTCAGAGCAACTGTGAAAATAGTGTGGAGAAAATGTTTAAAATAAATAAAAAAAATAAGTGAAATTGACAAAAAAATTGCTGTGTTTCGAGACTCGAACTGAAGAGCTGCAAAAAAAATCTTCGAAATCACCTATCGCTCTAACCACCAGCCCAATCCTTCTTGAAACGGCGGCTGGTAGTAAGATTCTTAACATCTTGAACCGATCGTTTCAAAACTAATGAGAATCTGGTCAAAATACACAATGCTAAGAATACGTATGCTTTATGCGCACGCGCAAGACTTTCACGTTTAAATATATTTTGAAATTTGTGCATATTTTGAAGCAAAATTTTAGTTTTTTTCTGTAAGAAGTGGAAAATTCAGAGTAACTGTGAAAATAGTGTGGAGAAAATGTTTAAAATAAATTTAAAAAATAAGTGAAATTGACAAAAAAATTGCTCTGTTACGAGTATCGAACTGAAGAGCTGCAAAAAAAATCTTCGAAATCACCTATCGCTCTAACCACCAGACCAATCCTTCTTGAAACGGCGGCTGGTAGTAAGATTCTTAACATCTTGAACCGATCGTTTCAAAACTAATGAGAATCTGGCCAAAATACACAATGCTAAGAATACGTATGCTTTATGCGCACGCGCAAGGCTTTCACGTTTAAATATATTTTGAAATTTGTGCATATTTTGAAGCAAAATTTTAATTTTTTTCTGTAAGAAGTGGAAAAATTCATATCAACTGTGAAAATAGTGTGGAGAAAATGTTTAAAATAAATTTAAAAAATAAGTGAAATTGACAAAATTTGCTCGGTTTCGAGATTCGAACTGAAGACCTGCAAATAAAAAGCTTCGAAATCACCTATCGCTCTAACCACCAGACCAATCCTTCTTTTGACGGCGGCTGTTAGTAAGATTCTTAACATATTTAACCGATCGTTTCAAAACTATTGAGAATCTGGTCAAAATAAACCATGCTAAGAATACGTATGCTTTATGCGCACGCGCAAGACTTTCACGCTTAAATATATTTTGAAATTTATGCATATTTTGAAGCAAAATTTTAGTTTTTTTCTGTAAGAAGTGGAAAAATTCAGAGTAACTGTGAAAATAGTGTGGAGAAAATGTTTAAAATAAATAAAAAAAAAATAAGTGAAATTGACAAAAAAATTGCTGTGTTTCGAGACTCGAACTGAAGAGCTGCAAAAAAAATCTTCGAAATCACCTATCGCTCTAACCACCAGCCCAATCCTTCTTGAAACGGCGTCTGGTAGTAAGATTCTTAACATCTTGAACCGATCGTTTCAAAACTAATGAGAATCTGGTCAAAATACACAATGCTAAGAATACGTATGCTTTATGCGCACGCGCAAGACTTTCACGTTTAAATATATTTTGAAATTTGTGCATATTTTGAAGCAAAATTTTAGTTTTTTTCTGTAAGAAGTGGAAAAATTCAGAGTAACTGTGAAAATAGTGTGGAGAAAATGTTTAAAATAAATTTAAAAAATAAGGGAAATTGACAAAAAAATTGCTCTGTTACGAGACTCGAACTGAAGAGCTGCAAAAAAAAATCTTCGAAATCACCTATCGCTCTAACCACCAGACCAATCCTTCTTGAAACGGCGGCTGTTAGTAAGATTCTTAACATCTTGAACCGATCGTTTCAAAACTAATGAGAATCTGGCCAAAATTCACAATGCTAAGAATACGTATGCTTTATGCGCACGCGCAAGGCTTTCACGATTAAATATATTTTGAAATTTGTGCATATTTTGAAGAAAAATTTTAGTTTTTTTCTGTAAGAAGTGGAAAAATTCAGAGTAACTGTGAAAATAGTGTGGAGAAAATGTTTAAAATAAATAAAAATAAATAAGTGAAATTGACAAAAAAAAATTGCTCTCTTTCGAGACTCGAACTGAAGACCCACAAAAAAAAAACTTCGAAATCACCTGTCGTTCTAACCACCAAACCAATCCTTCTTGAAATGGCGGCTGGTAATAAGATTCTTAACATCTTTAACCGATCGTTTCAAAACTAATGAGAATCTGGTCAAAATACACAATGCTAAGAATACGTATGCTTTATGCACACGCAAAAGACTTTCACGCTTAAATATATTTTGAAATTTATGCATATTTTGAAGCAAAATTTTAGTTTTTTCCTGTAAGAAGTGGAAAAATTCATATTAACTGTGAAATAGTGTGGAGAAAATGTTTAAAATAAATAAAAAAATAAGTGAAATTGACAAAACAAATTGCTCTGTTTCGAGACTCGAACTGAAGACCTGCAAAAAAAATCTTCGAAATCACCTATCGCTCAAACCACCAGACCAACCCTTCTTGAATCTGCGGCTGGAAGTAAGATTCTTAACATCTTGAACCGATCGTTTCAAAACTAATGGGAATCTGGTCAAAATACACAACGCTAAGAATACGTATGCTATATGCGCACGCGCAAAACTTTCACGCTTAAAAATATTTTGAAATTTATGCATATTTTGAAGCAAAATTTTAGTTTTTTTTCTGTAAGAAGTGGAAAAATTCAGAGTAACTGTGAAAATAGTGTGGAGAAAATGTTTAAAATAAATTTAAAAAATAAGCGAAATTGACAAAATTTGCTCTGTTTCGAGACTCGAACTGAAGACCTGCAAAAAAAAAAGCTTCGAAATCACCTATCGCTCTAACCACCAGACCAATCCTTCTTGAAACGAGGGCTGGTAGTAAGATTCTTAACATCTTTAACAGATCGTTTCAAAACTAATGGGAATCTGGTCAAAATATACAATGCTAAGAATACGTATGCTTTATGCGCTCGCGCAAGACTTTCACGCTTAAATATATTTTGAAATTTATGCATATTTTGAAGCAAAATTTTAATTTTTTTCTGTAAGAAGTGGAAAAATTTATATTAACTGTGAAAATAGTGTGGAGAAAATGTTTAAAATAAATTTAAAAAATAAGTGAAATAGACAAATTTTGCTCTGTTTCGAGATTCGAACTGAAGACCTGCAAAAAAAAAGCTTCGAATTCACCTATCGCTCTAACCACCAGACCAATCCTTCTTTTGACGGCGGCTGTTAGTAAGATTCTTAACATATTTAACCGATCGTTTCAAAACTATTGAGAATCTGGTCAAAATAAACCATGCTAAGAATACGTATGCTTTATGCGCACGCGCAAGACTTTCACGCTTAAATATATTTTGAAATTTATGCATATTTTGAAGCAAAATTTTAGTTTTTTTCTGTAAGAAGTGGAAAAATTCAGAGCAACTGTGAAAATAGTGTGGAGAAAATGTTTAAAATAAATAAAAAAAATAAGTGAAATTGACAAAAAAATTGCTGTGTTTCGAGACTCGAACTGAAGAGCTGCAAAAAAAATCTTCGAAATCACCTATCGCTCTAACCACCAGCCCAATCCTTCTTGAAACGGCGGCTGGTAGTAAGATTCTTAACATCTTGAACCGATCGTTTCAAAACTAATGAGAATCTGGTCAAAATACACAATGCTAAGAATACGTATGCTTTATGCGCACGCGCAAGACTTTCACGTTTAAATATATTTTGAAATTTGTGCATATTTTGAAGCAAAATTTTAGTTTTTTTCTGTAAGAAGTGGAAAATTCAGAGTAACTGTGAAAATAGTGTGGAGAAAATGTTTAAAATAAATTTAAAAAATAAGTGAAATTGACAAAAAAATTGCTCTGTTACGAGTATCGAACTGAAGAGCTGCAAAAAAAATCTTCGAAATCACCTATCGCTCTAACCACCAGACCAATCCTTCTTGAAACGGCGGCTGGTAGTAAGATTCTTAACATCTTGAACCGATCGTTTCAAAACTAATGAGAATCTGGCCAAAATACACAATGCTAAGAATACGTATGCTTTATGCGCACGCGCAAGGCTTTCACGTTTAAATATATTTTGAAATTTGTGCATATTTTGAAGCAAAATTTTAATTTTTTTCTGTAAGAAGTGGAAAAATTCATATCAACTGTGAAAATAGTGTGGAGAAAATGTTTAAAATAAATTTAAAAAATAAGTGAAATTGACAAAATTTGCTCGGTTTCGAGATTCGAACTGAAGACCTGCAAATAAAAAGCTTCGAAATCACCTATCGCTCTAACCACCAGACCAATCCTTCTTTTGACGGCGGCTGTTAGTAAGATTCTTAACATATTTAACCGATCGTTTCAAAACTATTGAGAATCTGGTCAAAATAAACCATGCTAAGAATACGTATGCTTTATGCGCACGCGCAAGACTTTCACGCTTAAATATATTTTGAAATTTATGCATATTTTGAAGCAAAATTTTAGTTTTTTTCTGTAAGAAGTGGAAAAATTCAGAGTAACTGTGAAAATAGTGTGGAGAAAATGTTTAAAATAAATAAAAAAAAAATAAGTGAAATTGACAAAAAAATTGCTGTGTTTCGAGACTCGAACTGAAGAGCTGCAAAAAAAATCATCGAAATCACCTATCGCTCTAACCACCAGCCCAATCCTTCTTGAAACGGCGTCTGGTAGTAAGATTCTTAACATCTTGAACCGATCGTTTCAAAACTAATGAGAATCTGGTCAAAATACACAATGCTAAGAATACGTATGCTTTATGCGCACGCGCAAGACTTTCACGTTTAAATATATTTTGAAATTTGTGCATATTTTGAAGCAAAATTTTAGTTTTTTTCTGTAAGAAGTGGAAAAATTCAGAGTAACTGTGAAAATAGTGTGGAGAAAATGTTTAAAATAAATTTAAAAAATAAGGGAAATTGACAAAAAAATTGCTCTGTTACGAGACTCGAACTGAAGAGCTGCAAAAAAAAATCTTCGAAATCACCTATCGCTCTAACCACCAGACCAATCCTTCTTGAAACGGCGGCTGTTAGTAAGATTCTTAACATCTTGAACCGATCGTTTCAAAACTAATGAGAATCTGGCCAAAATTCACAATGCTAAGAATACGTATGCTTTATGCGCACGCGCAAGGCTTTCACGATTAAATATATTTTGAAATTTGTGCATATTTTGAAGAAAAATTTTAGTTTTTTTCTGTAAGAAGTGGAAAAATTCAGAGTAACTGTGAAAATAGTGTGGAGAAAATGTTTAAAATAAATAAAAATAAATAAGTGAAATTGACAAAAAAAAATTGCTCTCTTTCGAGACTCGAACTGAAGACCCACAAAAAAAAAACTTCGAAATCACCTGTCGTTCTAACCACCAAACCAATCCTTCTTGAAATGGCGGCTGGTAATAAGATTCTTAACATCTTTAACCGATCGTTTCAAAACTAATGAGAATCTGGTCAAAATACACAATGCTAAGAATACGTATGCTTTATGCACACGCAAAAGACTTTCACGCTTAAATATATTTTGAAATTTATGCATATTTTGAAGCAAAATTTTAGTTTTTTCCTGTAAGAAGTGGAAAAATTCATATTAACTGTGAAATAGTGTGGAGAAAATGTTTAAAATAAATAAAAAAATAAGTGAAATTGACAAAACAAATTGCTCTGTTTCGAGAGTCGAACTGAAGACCTGCAAAAAAAATCTTCGAAATCACCTATCGCTCAAACCACCAGACCAACCCTTCTTGAATCTGCGGCTGGAAGTAAGATTCTTAACATCTTGAACCGATCGTTTCAAAACTAATGGGAATCTGGTCAAAATACACAACGCTAAGAATACGTATGCTATATGCGCACGCGCAAAACTTTCACGCTTAAAAATATTTTGAAATTTATGCATATTTTGAAGCAAAATTTTAGTTTTTTTTCTGTAAGAAGTGGAAAAATTCAGAGTAACTGTGAAAATAGTGTGGAGAAAATGTTTAAAATAAATTTAAAAAATAAGCGAAATTGACAAAATTTGCTCTGTTTCGAGACTCGAACTGAAGACCTGCAAAAAAAAAAGCTTCGAAATCACCTATCGCTCTAACCACCAGACCAATCCTTCTTGAAACGAGGGCTGGTAGTAAGATTCTTAACATCTTTAACAGATCGTTTCAAAACTAATGGGAATCTGGTCAAAATACACAATGCTAAGAATACGTATGCTTTATGCGCACGCGCAAGACTTTCATGCTTAAATATATTTTGAAATTTATGCATATTTTGAAGCAAAATTTTAGTTTTTTTCTGTAAGAAGTGGAAAAATTCATAGTAACTGTGAAAATAGTGTGGAGAAAATGCTTAAAATAAATTTAAAAAATAAGTGAAATTGACAAAAAAATTGCTCTGTTACGAGACTCGAACTGAAGAGCTGCAAAAAAAATCTTCGAAATCACCTATCGCTCTAACCACCAGACCAATCCTTCTTGAAACGGCGGCTGTTAGTAAGATTCTTAACATCTTGAACCGATCGTTTCAAAACTAATGAGAATCTGGTCAAAATACACAATGCTAAGAATACGTATGCTTTATGCGCACGCGCAAGACTTTCATGCTTAAATATATTTTGAAATTTATGCATATTTTGAAGCAAAATTTTAGTTTTTTTTCTGTAAGAAGTGGAAAAATTCAGAGTAACTGTGAAAATAGTGTGGAGAAAATGTTTAAAATAAATTTAAAAAATAAGCGAAATTGACAAAATTTGCTCTGTTTCGAGACTCGAACTGAAGACCTGCAAAAAAAAAAGCTTCGAAATCACCTATCGCTCTAACCACCAGACCAATCCTTCTTGAAACGAAGGCTGGTAGTAAGATTCTTAACATCTTTAACAGATCGTTTCAAAACTAATGGGAATCTGGTCAAAATACACAATGCTAAGAATACGTATGCTTTATGCGCACGCGCAAGACTTTCATGCTTAAATATATTTTGAAATTTATGCATATTTTGAAGCAAAATTTTAGTTTTTTTCTGTAAGAAGTGGAAAAATTCATAGTAACTGTGAAAATAGTGTGGAGAAAATGCTTAAAATAAATTTAAAAAATAAGTGAAATTGACAAAAAAATTGCTCTGTTACGAGACTCGAACTGAAGAGCTGCAAAAAAAATCTTCGAAATCACCTATCGCTCTAACCACCAGACCAATCCTTCTTGAAACGGCGGCTGGTAGTAAGATTCTTAACATCTTGAACCGATCGTTTCAAAACTAATGAGAATCTGGCCAAAATACACAATGCTAAGAATACGTATGCTTTATGCGCACGCGCAAGGCTTTCACGTTTAAATATATTTTGAAATTTGTGCATATTTTGAAGCAAAATTTTAATTTTTTTCTGTAAGAAGTGGAAAAATTCATATCAACTGTGAAAATAGTGTGGAGAAAATGTTTAAAATAAATTTAAAAAATAAGTGAAATTGACAAAATTTGCTCGGTTTCGAGATTCGAACTGAAGACCTGCAAATAAAAAGCTTCGAAATCACCTATCGCTCTAACCACCAGACCAATCCTTCTTTTGACGGCGGCTGTTAGTAAGATTCTTAACATATTTAACCGATCGTTTCAAAACTATTGAGAATCTGGTCAAAATAAACCATGCTAAGAACACGTATGCTTTATGCGCACGCGCAAGACTTTCACGCTTAAATATATTTTGAAATTTATGCATATTTTGAAGCAAAATTTTAGTTTTTTTCTGTAAGAAGTGGAAAAATTCAGAGTAACTGTGAAAATAGTGTGGAGAAAATGTTTAAAATAAATAAAAAAAAATAAGTGAAATTGACAAAAAAATTGCTGTGTTTCGAGACTCGAACTGAAGAGCTGCAAAAAAAATCTTCGAAATCACCTATCGCTCTAACCACCAGCCCAATCCTTCTTGAAACGGCGTCTGGTAGTAAGATTCTTAACATCTTGAACCGATCGTTTCAAAACTAATGAGAATCTGGTCAAAATACACAATGCTAAGAATACGTATGCTTTATGCGCACGCGCAAGACTTTCACGTTTAAATATATTTTGAAATTTGTGCATATTTTGAAGCAAAATTTTAGTTTTTTTCTGTAAGAAGTGGAAAAATTCAGAGTAACTGTGAAAATAGTGTGGAGAAAATGTTTAAAATAAATTTAAAAAATAAGGGAAATTGACAAAAAAATTGCTCTGTTACGAGACTCGAACTGAAGAGCTGCAAAAAAAAATCTTCGAAATCACCTATCGCTCTAACCACCAGACCAATCCTTCTTGAAACGGCGGCTGTTAGTAAGATTCTTAACATCTTGAACCGATCGTTTCAAAACTAATGAGAATCTGGCCAAAATTCACAATGCTAAGAATACGTATGCTTTATGCGCACGCGCAAGGCTTTCACGATTAAATATATTTTGAAATTTGTGCATATTTTGAAGAAAAATTTTAGTTTTTTTCTGTAAGAAGTGGAAAAATTCAGAGTAACTGTGAAAATAGTGTGGAGAAAATGTTTAAAATAAATAAAAATAAATAAGTGAAATTGACAAAAAAAAATTGCTCTCTTTCGAGACTCGAACTGAAGACCCACAAAAAAAAAACTTCGAAATCACCTGTCGTTCTAACCACCAAACCAATCCTTCTTGAAATGGCGGCTGGTAATAAGATTCTTAACATCTTTAACCGATCGTTTCAAAACTAATGAGAATCTGGTCAAAATACACAATGCTAAGAATACGTATGCTTTATGCACACGCAAAAGACTTTCACGCTTAAATATATTTTGAAATTTATGCATATTTTGAAGCAAAATTTTAGTTTTTTCCTGTAAGAAGTGGAAAAATTCATATTAACTGTGAAATAGTGTGGAGAAAATGTTTAAAATAAATAAAAAAATAAGTGAAATTGACAAAACAAATTGCTCTGTTTCGAGACTCGAACTGAAGACCTGCAAAAAAAATCTTCGAAATCACCTATCGCTCAAACCACCAGACCAACCCTTCTTGAATCTGCGGCTGGAAGTAAGATTCTTAACATCTTGAACCGATCGTTTCAAAACTAATGGGAATCTGGTCAAAATACACAACGCTAAGAATACGTATGCTATATGCGCACGCGCAAAACTTTCACGCTTAAAAATATTTTGAAATTTATGCATATTTTGAAGCAAAATTTTAGTTTTTTTTCTGTAAGAAGTGGAAAAATTCAGAGTAACTGTGAAAATAGTGTGGAGAAAATGTTTAAAATAAATTTAAAAAATAAGCGAAATTGACAAAATTTGCTCTGTTTCGAGACTCGAACTGAAGACCTGCAAAAAAAAAAGCTTCGAAATCACCTATCGCTCTAACCACCAGACCAATCCTTCTTGAAACGAAGGCTGGTAGTAAGATTCTTAACATCTTTAACAGATCGTTTCAAAACTAATGGGAATCTGGTCAAAATACACAATGCTAAGAATACGTATGCTTTATGCGCACGCGCAAGACTTTCATGCTTAAATATATTTTGAAATTTATGCATATTTTGAAGCAAAATTTTAGTTTTTTTCTGTAAGAAGTGGAAAAATTCATAGTAACTGTGAAAATAGTGTGGAGAAAATGCTTAAAATAAATTTAAAAAATAAGTGAAATTGACAAAAAAATTGCTCTGTTACGAGACTCGAACTGAAGAGCTGCAAAAAAAATCTTCGAAATCACCTATCGCTCTAACCACCAGACCAATCCTTCTTGAAACGGCGGCTGTTAGTAAGATTCTTAACATCTTGAACCGATCGTTTCAAAACTAATGAGAATCTGGCCAAAATTCACAATGCTAAGAATACGTATGCTTTATGCGCACGCGCAAGGCTTTCACGATTAAATATATTTTGAAATTTGTGCATATTTTGAAGAAAAATTTTAGTTTTTTTCTGTAAGAAGTGGAAAAATTCAGAGTAACTGTGAAAATAGTGTGGAGAAAATGTTTAAAATAAATTTAAAAAATAAGCGAAATTGACAAAATTTGCTCTGTTTCGAGACTCGAACTGAAGACCTGCAAAAAAAAAAGCTTCGAAATCACCTATCGCTCTAACCACCAGACCAATCCTTCTTGAAACGAAGGCTGGTAGTAAGATTCTTAACATCTTTAACAGATCGTTTCAAAACTAATGGGAATCTGGTCAAAATACACAATGCTAAGAATACGTATGCTTTATGCGCACGCGCAAGACTTTCATGCTTAAATATATTTTGAAATTTATGCATATTTTGAAGCAAAATTTTAGTTTTTTTCTGTAAGAAGTGGAAAAATTCATAGTAACTGTGAAAATAGTGTGGAGAAAATGCTTAAAATAAATTTAAAAAATAAGTGAAATTGACAAAAAAATTGCTCTGTTACGAGACTCGAACTGAAGACCTGCAAAAAAAAAAAAAGCTTCGAAATCACCTATCGCTCTAACCACCAGACCAATTCTTCTTTTGACGGCGGCTGGTAGTAAGATTCTTAACATATTTAACCGATCGTTTCAAAACGAATGAGAATCTGGTCAAAATACACAATGCTAAGAATACGTATGCTTTATGCGCACGCACAAGACTTTCACGCTTAAATATATTTTGAAATTTATGCATATTTTGAAGCAAAATTTTAGTTTTTTTCTATAAGAATTTTAAAAATTCTTATTAACTGTGAAAATAGTGTGGAGAAAATGTTTAAAATAAATAAAAAAAATAAGTGAAATTGACAAAAAGATTGCTCTGTTTCGAGACTCGAACTGAAGACCTGCAAAAAAAATCTTCGAAATCACCTATCGCTCTAACCACCAGACCAATCCTTCTTAAAACGGCGGCTGGTAGTAAGATTCTTAACATCTTGAACCGATCGTTTCAAAACTAATGAGAATCTGGCCAAAATACACAATGCTAAGAATACGTATGCTTTATGCGCACGCGCAAGGCTTTCACGTTTAAATATATTTTGAAATTTGTGCATATTTTGAAGCAAAATTTTAGTTTTTTTCTGTAAGAAGTGGAAAAATTCAGAGTAACTGTGAAAATAGTGTGGAGAAAATGTTTAAAATAAATAAAAATAAATAAGTGAAATTGACAAAAAAAAATTGCTCTCTTTCGAGACTCGAACTGAAGACCTGCAAAAAAAAGCTTCGAAATCACCTATCGCTCTAACCACCAGACCAACCCTTCTTGAATCTGCGGCTGGAAGTAAGATTCTTAACATCTTGAACCGATCCTTTCAAAACTAATGAGAATCTGGTCAAAATACACAACGCTAAGAATACGTATGCTTTATGCGCACGCGCAAAACTTTCACGCTTAAATATATTTTGAAATTTATGCATATTTTGAAGCAAAATTTTAGTTTTTTTTCTGTAACAAGTGGAAAAATTCATAGTAACTGTGAAAATAGTGTGGAGAAAATGTTTAAAATAAATTTAAAAAATAAGCGAAATTGACAAAATTTGCTCTGTTTCGAGACTCGAACTGAAGACCTGCAAAAAAAAAAGCTTCGAAATCACCTATCGCTCTAACCACCAGACCAATCCTTCTTGAAACAGAGGCTGGTAGTAAGATTCTTAACATCTTTAACAGATCGTTTCAAAACTAATGGGAATCTGGTCAAAATACACAATGCTAAGAATACGTATGCTTTATGCGCACGCGCAAGACTTTCATGCTTCAATATATTTTGAAATTTATGCATATTTTGAAGCAAAATTTTAGTTTTTTTCTGTAAGAAGTGGAAAAATTCATAGTAACTGTGAAAATAGTGTGGAGAAAATGCTTAAAATAAATTTTAAAAAAATAAGTGAAATTGACAAAAAAAATTGCTCTGTTTCGAGACTCGAACTGAAGACCTGCAAAAAAAAGCTTCGAAATCACCTATCGCTCTAACCACCAGACCAATCTTTTTTGAAACTTCGGCTGGTAGTAAGATTCTTATCATCTTTAACAGATCGTTTCAAAACTAATGGGAATCTGGTCAAAATATACAATGCTAAGAATACGTAGGCTTTATGCGCACGCGCAAGACTTTCACGCTTAAATATATTTTGAAATTTATGCATATTTTGAAGCAAAATTTTAATTTTTTTCTGTAAGAAGTGGAAAAATTCATATTAACTGTGAAAATAGTGTGGAGAAAATGTTTAAAATAAATTTAAAAAATAAGTGAAATTGACAAAAAAAATTGCTCTGTTTCGAGACTCGAACTGAAGACCTGCAAAAAAAAAGCTTCGAAATCACCTATCGCTCTAACCACCAGACCAATCCTTCTTTTGATGGCGGCTGTTAGTAAGATTCTTAACATATTTAACCGATCGTTTCAAAACTATTGAGAATCTGGTCAAAATAAACCATGCTAAGAATACGTATGCTTTATGCGCACGCGCAAGACTTTCACGCTTAAATATATTTTGAAATTTATGCATATTTTGAAGCAAAATTTTAGTTTTTTTCTGTAAGAAGTGGAAAAATTCATAGTAACTGTGAAAATAGTGTGGAGAAAATGCTTAAAATAAATAAAAAAAATAAGTGAAATTGACAAAAAAAATTGCTCTGTTTCGAGACTCGAACTGAAGACCTGCAAAAAAAATCTTCGAAATCACCTATCGCTCTAACCACCAACCAATCCTTCTTGAAACGGCGGCTGGTAGTAAGATTCTTAACATCTTGAACCGATCGTTTCAAAACTAATGAGAATCTGGCCAAAATACACAATGCTAAGAATACCTATGCTTTATGCGCACGCGCAAGGCTTTCACGTTTAAATATATTTTGAAATTTGTGAATATTTTGAAGCAAAATTTTAGTTTTTTTCTGTAAGAAGTGGAAAAATTCAGAGTAACTGTGAAAATAGTGTGGAGAAAATGTTTAAAATAAATAAAAATAAATAAGTGAAATTGACAAATAAAATTGCTCTCTTTCGAGACTCGAACTGAAGACCTGCAAAAAAAAAGCTTCGAAATCACCTATCGCTCTAACCACCAGACCAATCCTTTTTGAAACGGCGGCTGGTAGTAAGATTCTTATCATCTTTAACAGATCGTTTCAAAACTAATGGGAATCTGGTCAAAATATACAATGCTAAGAATACGTATGCTTTATGCGCTCGCGCAAGACTTTCACGCTTAAATATATTTTGAAATTTATGCATATTTTGAAGCAAAATTTTAATTTTTTTCTGTAAGAAGTGGAAAAATTTATATTAACTGTGAAAATAGTGTGGAGAAAATGTTTAAAATAAATTTAAAAAATAAGTGAAATTGACAAATTTTGCTCTGTTTCGAGATTCGAACTGAAGACCTGCAAAAAAAAAGCTTCGAAATCACCTATCGCTCTAACCACCAGACCAATCCTTCTTTTGACGGCGGCTGTTAGTAAGATTCTTAACATATTTAACCGATCGTTTCAAAACTATTGAGAATCTGGTCAAAATAAACCATGCTAAGAATACGTATGCTTTATGCGCACGCGCAAGACTTTCACGCTTAAATATATTTTGAAATTTATGCATATTTTGAAGCAAAATTTTAGTTTTTTTCTGTAAGAAGTGGAAAAATTCAGAGTAACTGTGAAAATAGTGTGGAGAAAATGTTTAAAATAAATAAAAAAAATAAGTGAAATTGACAAAAAAATTGCTGTGTTTCGAGACTCGAACTGAAGAGCTGCAAAAAAAATCTTCGAAATCACCTATCGCTCTAACCACCAGCCCAATCCTTCTTGAAACGGCGGCTGGTAGTAAGATTCTTAACATCTTGAACCGATCGTTTCAAAACTAATGAGAATCTGGTCAAAATACACAATGCTAAGAATACGTATGCTTTATGCGCACGCGCAAGACTTTCACGTTTAAATATATTTTGAAATTTGTGCATATTTTGAAGCAAAATTTTAGTTTTTTTCTGTAAGAAGTGGAAAAATTCAGAGTAACTGTGAAAATATTGTGGAGAAAATGTTTAAAATAAATTTAAAAAATAAGTGAAATTGACAAAAAAATTGCTCTGTTACGAGTATCGAACTGAAGAGCTGCAAAAAAAATCTTCGAAATCACCTATCGCTCTAACCACCAGACCAATCCTTCTTGAAACGGCGGCTGGTAGTAAGATTCTTAACATCTTGAACCGATCGTTTCAAAACTAATGAGAATCTGGCCAAAATACACAATGCTAAGAATACGTATGCTTTATGCGCACGCGCAAGGCTTTCACGTTTAAATATATTTTGAAATTTGTGCATATTTTGAAGCAAAATTTTAATTTTTTTCTGTAAGAAGTGGAAAAATTTATATTAACTGTGAAAATAGTGTGAAGAAAATGTTTAAAATAAATTTAAAAAATAAGTGAAATTGACAAAATTTGCTCGGTTTCGAGATTCGAACTGAAGACCTGCAAATAAAAAGCTTCGAAATCACCTATCGCTCTAACCACCAGACCAATCCTTCTTTTGACGGCGGCTGTTAGTAAGATTCTTAACATATTTAACCGATCGTTTCAAAACTATTGAGAATCTGGTCAAAATAAACCATGCTAAGAATACGTATGCTTTATGCGCACGCGCAAGACTTTCACGCTTAAATATATTTTGAAATTTATGCATATTTTGAAGCAAAATTTTAGTTTTTTTCTGTAAGAAGTGGAAAAATTCAGAGTAACTGTGAAAATAGTGTGGAGAAAATGTTTAAAATAAATAAAAAAAAAATAAGTGAAATTGACAAAAAAATTGCTGTGTTTCGAGACTCGAACTGAAGAGCTGCAAAAAAAATCTTCGAAATCACCTATCGCTCTAACCACCAGCCCAATCCTTCTTGAAACGGCGTCTGGTAGTAAGATTCTTAACATCTTGAACCGATCGTTTCAAAACTAATGAGAATCTGGTCAAAATACACAATGCTAAGAATACGTATGCTTTATGCGCACGCGCAAGACTTTCACGTTTAAATATATTTTGAAATTTGTGCATATTTTGAAGCAAAATTTTAGTTTTTTTCTGTAAGAAGTGGAAAAATTCAGAGTAACTGTGAAAATAGTGTGGAGAAAATGTTTAAAATAAATTTAAAAAATAAGTGAAATTGACAAAAAAATTGCTCTGTTACGAGACTCGAACTGAAGAGCTGCAAAAAAAAATCTTCGAAATCACCTATCGCTCTAACCACCAGACCAATCCTTCTTGAAACGGCGGCTGGTAGTAAGATTCTTAACATCTTGAACCGATCGTTTCAAAACTAATGAGAATCTGGCCAAAATTCACAATGCTAAGAATACGTATGCTTTATGCGCACGCGCAAGGCTTTCACGTTTAAATATATTTTGAAATTTGTGCATATTTTGAAGCAAAATTTTAATTTTTTTCTGTGAGAAGTGGAAAAATTCATGTTAACTGTGAAAATATTGTGGAGAAAATGTTTAAAATAAATTTAAAAAATAAGTGAAATTGACAAAATTTGCTCTGTTTCGAGATTCGAACTGAAGACCTGCAAAAAAAAAGCTTCGAAATCACCTATCGCTCTAACCACCAGACCAATCCTTCTTTTGACGGCGGCTGTTAGTAAGATTCTTAACATATTTAACCGATCGTTTCAAAACTATTGAGAATCTGGTCAAAATAAACCATGCTAAGAATACGTATGCTTTATGCGCACGCGCAAGACTTTCACGCTTAAATATATTTTGAAATTTATGCATATTTTGAAGCAAAATTTTAGTTTTTTTTCTGTAAGAAGTGGAAAAATTCAGAGTAACTGTAAAAATAGTGTGGAGAAAATGTTTAAAATAAATAAAAAAAATAAGTGAAATTGACAAAAAAATTGCTGTGTTTCGAGACTCGAACTGAAGAGCTGCAAAAAAAATCTCCGAAATCACCTATCGCTCTAACCACCAGCCCAATGCTTCTTGAAACGGCGGCTGGTAGTAAGATTCTTAACATCTTGAACCGATCGTTTCAAAACTAATGAGAATCTGGTCAAAATACACAATGCTAAGAATTCGTATGTTTATGCGCACGCGCAAGACTTTCACGTTTAAATATATTTTGAAATTTGTGCATATTTTGAAGCAAAATTTTAGTTTTTTTCTGTAAGAAGTGGAAAAATTCAGAGTAACTGTGAAAATAGTGTGGAGAAAATGTTTAAAATAAATTTAAAAAATAAGTGAAATTGACAAAAAAATTGCTCTGTTACGAGACTCGAACTGAAGAGCTGCAAAAAAAATCTTCGAAATCAAGTATCGCTCTAACCACCAGACCAATCCTTCTTGAAGCGGCGGCTGGTAGTAAGATTCTTAACATCTTGAACCGATCGTTTCAAAACTAATGAGAATCTGGCCAAAATACACAATGCTAAGAATACGTATGCTTTATGCGCACGCGCAAGGCTTTCACGTTTAAATATATTTTGAAATTTGTGCATATTTTGAAGCAAAATTTTAGTTTTTTTCTGTAAGAAGTGGAAAAATTCAGAGTAACTGTGAAAATAGTGTGGAGAAAATGTTTAAAATAAATAAAAATAAATAAGTGAAATTGACAAAAAAAAAATTGCTCTCTTTCGAGACTCGAACTGAAGACCTGCAAAAAAAGCTTCGAAATCACCAGTCGTTCTAACCACCAGATCAATCCTTCTTGAAACGGCGGCTGGTAGTAAGATTCTTAACATCTTGAACCGATCGTTTCAAAACTAATGAGAATCTGGTCAAAATACACAATGCTAAGAATACGTATGCTTTATGCGCACGCGCAAGACTTTCACGTTTAAATATATTTTGAAATTTGTGCATATTTTGAAGCAAAATTTTAGTTTTTTTCTGTAAGAAATGGAAAAATTCAGAGTAACTGTGAAAATAGTGTGGAGAAAATGTTTAAAATAAATTTAAAAAATAAGTGAAATTGACAAAAAAATTGCTCTGTTACGAGACTCGAACTGAAGAGCTGCAAAAAAAATCTTCGAAATCACCTATCGCTCTAACCACCAGACCAATCCTTCTTGAAACGGCGGCTGTTAGTAAGATTCTTAACATCTTGAACCGATCGTTTCAAAACTAATGAGAATCTGGCCAAAATTCACAATGCTAAGAATACGTATGCTTTATGCGCACGCGCAAGGCTTTCACGTTTAAATATATTTTGAAATTTGTGCATATTTTGAAGCAAAATTTTAGTTTTTTTCTGTAAGAAGTGGAAAAATTCAGAGTAACTGTGAAAATAGTGTGGAGAAAATGTTTAAAATAAATAAAAATAAATAAGTGAAATTGACAAAAAAAAATTGCTCTCTTTCGAGACTCGAACTGAAGACCCGCAAAAAAAATCTTCGAAATCACCTATCGCTCTAACCACCAGACCAATCCTTCTTGAAACGGCGGGTGGTAGTAATATTCTTAACATCTTTAACCGATCGTTTCAAAACTAATGGGAATCTGGTCAAAATACACAATGCTAAGAATACATATGCTTTATGCGCAAGCGCAAGACTTTCACGCTTAAATATATTTTGAAATTTATGCATATTTTGAAGCAAAATTTTAGTTTTTTTCTGTAAGAAATGGAAAAATTCAGAGTAACTGTGAAAATAGTGTGGAGAAAATGTTTAAAATAAATTTAAAAAATAAGTGAAATTGACAAAAAAATTGCTCTGTTACGAGACTCGAACTGAAGAGCTGCAAAAAAAATCTTCGAAATCACCTATCGCTCTAACCACCAGACCAATCCTTCTTGAAACGGCGGCTGTTAGTAAGATTCTTAACATCTTGAACCGATCGTTTCAAAACTAATGAGAATCTGGCCAAAATTCACAATGCTAAGAATACGTATGCTTTATGCGCACGCGCAAGGCTTTCACGTTTAAATATATTTTGAAATTTGTGCATATTTTGAAGCAAAATTTTAGTTTTTTTCTGTAAGAAGTGGAAAAATTCAGAGTAACTGTGAAAATAGTGTGGAGAAAATGTTTAAAATAAATAAAAATAAATAAGTGAAATTGACAAAAAAAAATTGCTCTCTTTCGAGACTCGAACTGAAGACCCGCAAAAAAAAACTTCGAAATCACCTGTCGTTCTAACCACCAAACCAATCCTTCTTGAAATGGCGGCTGGTAATAAGATTCTTAACATCTTTAACCGATCGTTTCAAAACTAATGAGAATCTGGTCAAAATACACAATGCTAAGAATACGTATGCTTTATGCGCACGCAAAAGACTTTCACGCTTAAATATATTTTGAAATTTATGCATATTTTGAAGCAAAATTTTAGTTTTTTCCTGTAAGAAGTGGAAAAATTCATATTAACTGTGAAATAGTGTGGAGAAAATGTTTAAAATAAATAAAAAAATAAGTGAAATTGACAAAACAAATTGCTCTGTTTCGAGACTCGAACTGAAGACCTGCAAAAAAAAGCTTCGAAATCACCTATCGCTCAAACCATCAGACCAACCCTTCTTGAATCTGCGGCTGGAAGTAAGATTCTTAACATCTTGAACCGATCGTTTCAAAACTAATGGGAATCTGGTCAAAATACACAACGCTAAGAATACGTATGCTATATGCGCACGCGCAAAACTTTCACGCTTAAAAATATTTTGAAATTTATGCATATTTTGAAGCAAAATTTTAGTTTTTTTTCTGTAAGAAGTGGAAAAATTCAGAGTAACTGTGAAAATAGTGTGGAGAAAATGTTTAAAATAAATTTAAAAAATAAGCGAAATTGACAAAATTTGCTCTGTTTCGAGACTCGAACTGAAGACCTGCAAAAAAAAAAAGCTTCGAAATCACCTATCGCTCTAACCACCAGACCAACCCTTCTTGAATCTGCGGCTGGAAGTAAGATTCTTAACATCTTGAACCGATCGTTTCAAAACTAATGAGAATCTGTTCAAAATACACAATGCTAAGAATACGTATGCTTTATGCGCACGCGCAAGACTTTCACGTTTAAATATATTTTGAAATTTGTGCATATTTTGAAGCAAAATTTTAGTTTTTTTCTGTAAGAAATGGAAAAATTCAGAGTAACTGTGAAAATAGTGTGGAGAAAATGTTTAAAATAAATTTAAAAAATAAGTGAAATTGACAAAAAAATTGCTCTGTTACGAGACTCGAACTGAAGAGCTGCAAAAAAAATCTTCGAAATCACCTATCGCTCTAACCACCAGACCAATCCTTCTTGAAACGGCGGCTGTTAGTAAGATTCTTAACATCTTGAACCGATCGTTTCAAAACTAATGAGAATCTGGCCAAAATTCACAATGCTAAGAATACGTATGCTTTATGCGCACGCGCAAGGCTTTCACGTTTAAATATATTTTGAAATTTGTGCATATTTTGAAGCAAAATTTTAGTTTTTTTCTGTAAGAAGTGGAAAAATTCAGAGTAACTGTGAAAATAGTGTGGAGAAAATGTTTAAAATAAATAAAAATAAATAAGTGAAATTGACAAAAAAAAATTGCTCTCTTTCGAGACTCGAACTGAAGACCCGCAAAAAAAAACTTCGAAATCACCTGTCGTTCTAACCACCAAACCAATCCTTCTTGAAATGGCGGCTGGTAATAAGATTCTTAACATCTTTAACCGATCGTTTCAAAACTAATGAGAATCTGGTCAAAATACACAATGCTAAGAATACGTATGCTTTATGCGCACGCAAAAGACTTTCACGCTTAAATATATTTTGAAATTTATGCATATTTTGAAGCAAAATTTTAGTTTTTTCCTGTAAGAAGTGGAAAAATTCATATTAACTGTGAAATAGTGTGGAGAAAATGTTTAAAATAAATAAAAAAATAAGTGAAATTGACAAAACAAATTGCTCTGTTTCGAGACTCGAACTGAAGACCTGCAAAAAAAAGCTTCGAAATCACCTATCGCTCAAACCACCAGACCAACCCTTCTTGAATCTGCGGCTGGAAGTAAGATTCTTAACATCTTGAACCGATCGTTTCAAAACTAATGGGAATCTGGTCAAAATACACAACGCTAAGAATATGTATGCTATATGCGCACGCGCAAAACTTTCACGCTTAAAAATATTTTGAAATTTATGCATATTTTGAAGCAAAATTTTAGTTTTTTTTCTGTAAGAAGTGGAAAAATTCAGAGTAACTGTGAAAATAGTGTGGAGAAAATGTTTAAAATAAATTTAAAAAATAAGCGAAATTGACAAAATTTGCTCTGTTTCGAGACTCGAACTGAAGACCTGCAAAAAAAAAAAGCTTCGAAATCACCTATCGCTCTAACCACCAGACCAACCCTTCTTGAATCTGCGGCTGGAAGTAAGATTCTTAACATCTTGAACCGATCGTTTCAAAACTAATGGGAATCTGGTCAAAATACACAACGCTAAGAATACGTATGCTTTATGCGCACGCGCAAGACTTTCACGCTTAAATATATTTTTAAATTTATGCATATTTTGAAGCAAAATTTTAGTTTTTTTCTGTAAGAAGTGGAAAAATTCATAGTAACTGTGAAAATAGTGTGGAGAAAATGCTTAAAATAAATTTAAAAAATAAGTGAAATTGACAAAAAAAAATTGCTCTCTTTCGAGACTCGAACTGAAGACCCGCAAAAAAAAACTTCGAAATCACCTGTCGTTCTAACCACCAAACCAATCCTTCTTGAAATGGCGGCTGGTAATAAGATTCTTAACATCTTTAACCGATCGTTTCAAAACTAATGAGAATCTGGTCAAAATACACAATGCTAAGAATACGTATGCTTTATGCGCACGCAAAAGACTTTCACGCTTAAATATATTTTGAAATTTATGCATATTTTGAAGCAAAATTTTAGTTTTTTCCTGTAAGAAGTGGAAAAATTCATATTAACTGTGAAATAGTGTGGAGAAAATGTTTAAAATAAATAAAAAAATAAGTGAAATTGACAAAACAAATTGCTCTGTTTCGAGACTCGAACTGAAGACCTGCAAAAAAAAGCTTCGAAATCACCTATCGCTCAAACCACCAGACCAACCCTTCTTGAATCTGCGGCTAGAAGTAAGATTCTTAACATCTTGAACCGATCGTTTCAAAACTAATGGGAATCTGGTCAAAATACACAACGCTAAGAATACGTATGCTATATGCGCACGCGCAAAACTTTCACGCTTAAAAATATTTTGAAATTTATGCATATTTTGAAGCAAAATTTTAGTTTTTTTTCTGTAAGAAGTGGAAAAATTCAGAGTAACTGTGAAAATAGTGTGGAGAAAATGTTTAAAATAAATTTAAAAAATAAGCGAAATTGACAAAATTTGCTCTGTTTCGAGACTCGAACTGAAGACCTGCAAAAAAAAAAGCTTCGAAATCACCTATCGCTCTAACCACCAGACCAACCCTTCTTGAATCTGCGGCTGGAAGTAAGATTCTTAACATCTTGAACCGATCGTTTCAAAACTAATGAGAATCTGGTCAAAATACACAATGCTAAGAATACGTATGCTTTATGCGCACGCGCAAGACTTTCACGTTTAAATATATTTTGAAATTTGTGCATATTTTGAAGCAAAATTTTAGTTTTTTTCTGTAAGAAATGGAAAAATTCAGAGTAACTGTGAAAATAGTGTGGAGAAAATGTTTAAAATAAATTTAAAAAATAAGTGAAATTGACAAAAAAATTGCTCTTTTACGAGACTCGAACTGAAGAGCTGCAAAAAAAATCTTCGAAATCACCTATCGCTCTAACCACCAGACCAATCCTTCTTGAAACGGCGGCTGTTAGTAAGATTCTTAACATCTTGAACCGATCGTTTCAAAACTAATGAGAATCTGGCCAAAATTCACAATGCTAAGAATACGTATGCTTTATGCGCACGCGCAAGGCTTTCACGTTTAAATATATTTTGAAATTTGTGCATATTTTGAAGCAAAATTTTAGTTTTTTTCTGTAAGAAGTGGAAAAATTCAGAGTAACTGTGAAAATAGTGTGGAGAAAATGTTTAAAATAAATAAAAATAAATAAGTGAAATTGACAAAAAAAAATTGCTCTCTTTCGAGACTCGAACTGAAGACCCGCAAAAAAAAACTTCGAAATAACCTGTCGTTCTAACCACCAAACCAATCCTTCTTGAAATGGCGGCTGGTAATAAGATTCTTAACATCTTGAACCGATCGTTTCAAAACTAATGGGAATCTGGTCAAAATACACAACGCTAAGAATACGTATGCTTTATGCGCACGCGCAAGACTTTCACGCTTAAATATATTTTTAAATTTATGCATATTTTGAAGCAAAATTTTAGTTTTTTTCTGTAAGAAGTGGAAAAATTCATAGTAACTGTGAAAATAGTGTGGAGAAAATGCTTAAAATAAATTTAAAAAATAAGTGAAATTGACAAAAAAATTGCTCTGTTACGAGACTCGAACTGAAGAGCTGCAAAAAAAATCTTCGAAATCACCTATCGCTCTAACCACCAGACCAATCCTTCTTGAAACGGCGGCTGGTAGTAAGATTCTTAACATCTTGAACCGATCGTTTCAAAACTAATGAGAATCTGGCCAAAATACACAATGCTAAGAATACGTATGCTTTATGCGCACGCGCAAGGCTTTCACGTTTAAATATATTTAGAAATTTGTGCATATTTTGAAGCAAAATTTTAGTTTTTTTCTGTAAGAAGTGGAAAAATTCAGAGTAACTGTGAAAATAGTGTGGAGAAAATGTTTAAAATAAATAAAAATAAATAAGTGAAATTGACAAAAAAAATTGCTCTCTTTCGAGACTCGAACTGAAGACCTGCAAAAAAAAGCTTCGAAATCACCTGTCGTTCTAACCACCAGACCAATCCTTCTTGAAACGGCGGCTGGTAGTAAGATTCTTAACATCTTTAACCGATCGTTTCAAAACTAATGAGAATCTGGTCAAAATACACAATGCTAAGAATACGTATGCTTTATGCGCACGCAAAAGACTTTCACGCTTAAATATATTTTGAAATTTATGCATATTTTGAAGCAAAATTTTAGTTTTTTCCTGTAAGAAGTGGAAAAATTCATATTAACTGTGAAATAGTGTGGAGAAAATGTTTAAAATAAATAAAAAAAATAAGTGAAATTGACAAAACTAATTGCTCTGTTTCGAGACTCGAACTGAAGACCTGCAAAAAAAAGCTTCGAAATCACCTATCGCTCAAACCACCAGACCAACCCTTCTTGAATCTGCGGCTGGAAGTAAGATTCTTAACATCTTGAACCGATCGTTTCAAAACTAATGGGAATCTGGTCAAAATACACAACGCTAAGAATACGTATGCTTTATGCGCACGCGCAAAACTTTCACGCTTAAATATATTTTGAAATTTATGCATATTTTGAAGCAAAATTTTAGTTTTTTTTCTGTAACAAGTGGAAAAATTCATAGTAACTGTGAAAATAGTGTGGAGAAAATGTTTAAAATAAATTTAAAAAATAAGTGAAATTGACAAAATTTGCTCTGTTTCGAGACTCGAACTGAAGACCTGCAAAAAAAAAAAAAGCTTCGAAATCACCTATCGCTCTAACCACCAGACCAATTCTTCTTTTGACGGCGGCTGGTAGTAAGATTCTTAACATATTTAACCGATCGTTTCAAAACGAATGAGAATCTGGTCAAAATACACAATGCTAAGAATACGTATGCTTTATGCGCACGCGCAAGACTTTCACGCTTAAATATATTTTTAAATTTATGCATATTTTGAAGCAAAATTTTAGTTTTTTTCTGTAAGAAGTGGAAAAATTCATAGTAACTGTGAAAATAGTGTGGAGAAAATGCTTAAAATAAATTTAAAAAATAAGTGAAATTGACAAAAAAATTGCTCTGTTACGAGACTCGAACTGAAGAGCTGCAAAAAAAATCTTCGAAATCACCTATCGCTCTAACCACCAGACCAATCCTTCTTGAAACGGCGGCTGGTAGTAAGATTCTTAACATCTTGAACCGATCGTTTCAAAACTAATGAGAATCTGGCCAAAATACACAATGCTAAGAATACGTATGCTTTATGCGCACGCGCAAGGCTTTCACGTTTAAATATATTTAGAAATTTGTGCATATTTTGAAGCAAAATTTTAGTTTTTTTCTGTAAGAAGTGGAAAAATTCAGAGTAACTGTGAAAATAGTGTGGAGAAAATGTTTAAAATAAATAAAAATAAATAAGTGAAATTGACAAAAAAAATTGCTCTCTTTCGAGACTCGAACTGAAGACCTGCAAAAAAAAGCTTCGAAATCACCTGTCGTTCTAACCACCAGACCAATCCTTCTTGAAACGGCGGCTGGTAGTAAGATTCTTAACATCTTTAACCGATCGTTTCAAAACTAATGAGAATCTGGTCAAAATACACAATGCTAAGAATACGTATGCTTTATGCGCACGCAAAAGACTTTCACGCTTAAATATATTTTGAAATTTATGCATATTTTGAAGCAAAATTTTAGTTTTTTCCTGTAAGAAGTGGAAAAATTCATATTAACTGTGAAATAGTGTGGAGAAAATGTTTAAAATAAATAAAAAAAATAAGTGAAATTGACAAAACTAATTGCTCTGTTTCGAGACTCTAACTGAAGACCTGCAAAAAAAAGCTTCGAAATCACCTATCGCTCAAACCACCAGACCAACCCTTCTTGAATCTGCGGCTGGAAGTAAGATTCTTAACATCTTGAACCGATCGTTTCAAAACTAATGGGAATCTGGTCAAAATACACAACGCTAAGAATACGTATGCTTTATGCGCACGCGCAAAACTTTCACGCTTAAATATATTTTGAAATTTATGCATATTTTGAAGCAAAATTTTAGTTTTTTTTCTGTAACAAGTGGAAAAATTCATAGTAACTGTGAAAATAGTGTGGAGAAAATGTTTAAAATAAATTTAAAAAATAAGTGAAATTGATAAAATTTGCTCTGTTTCGAGACTCGAACTGAAGACCTGCAAAAAAAAAAAAAGCTTCGAAATCACCTATCGCTCTAACCACCAGACCAATTCTTCTTTTGACGGCGGCTGGTAGTAAGATTCTTAACATATTTAACCGATCGTTTCAAAACGAATGAGAATCTGGTCAAAATACACAATGCTAAGAATACGTATGCTTTATGCGCACGCGCAAGACTTTCACGCTTAAATATATTTTGAAATTTATGCATATTTTGAAGCAAAATTTTAGTTTTTTTCTATAAGAATTTTAAAAATTCTTATTAACTGTGAAAATAGTGTGGAGAAAATGTTTAAAATAAATAAAAAAAAATAAGTGAAATTGACAAAACAAATTGCTCTGTTTCGAGACTCGAACTGAAGACCTGCAAAAAAAAACTTCGAAATCACCTATCGCTCTAACCACCAGACCAACCCTTCTTGAATCTGCGGCTGGAAGTAAGATTCTTAACATCTTGAACCGATCGTTTCAAAACTAATGAGAATCTGGTCAAAATACACAATGCTAAGAATACGTATGCTTTATGCGCACGCAAAAGACTTTCACGCTTAAATATATTTTGAAATTTATGCATATTTTGAAGCAAAATTTTAGTTTTTTCCTGTAAGAAGTGGAAAAATTCATATTAACTGTGAAATAGTGTGGAGAAAATGTTTAAAATAAATAAAAAAAATAAGTGAAATTGACAAAACTAATTGCTCTGTTTCGAGACTCGAACTGAAGACCTGCAAAAAAAAGCTTCGAAATCACCTATCGCTCAAACCACCAGACCAACCCTTCTTGAATCTGCGGCTGGAAGTAAGATTCTTAACATCTTGAACCGATCGTTTCAAAACTAATGGGAATCTGGTCAAAATACACAACGCTAAGAATACGTATGCTTTATGCGCACGCGCAAAACTTTCACGCTTAAATATATTTTGAAATTTATGCATATTTTGAAGCAAAATTTTAGTTTTTTCCTGTAAGAAGTGGAAAAATTCATATTAACTGTGAAATAGTGTGGAGAAAATGTTTAAAATAAATAAAAAAAATAAGTGAAATTGACAAAACAAATTGCTCTGTTTCGAGACTCGAACTGAAGACCTGCAAAAAAAAGCTTCGAAATCACCTATCGCTCAAACCACCAGACCAACCCTTCTTGAATCTGCGGCTGGAAGTAAGATTCTTAACATCTTGAACCGATCGTTTCAAAACTAATGGGAATCTGGTCAAAATACACAACGCTAAGAATACGTATGCTTTATGCGCACGCGCAAGACTTTCACGCTTAAATATATTTTGAAATTTATGCATATTTTGAAGATAAATTTTAGTTTTTTTTCTCTAAGAAGTGGAAAAATTTATAGTAACTGTGAAAAGAGTGTGGAGAAAATGTTTAAAATAAATAAAAAAAATAAGTGAAATTGACAAAACAAATTGCTCTGTTTCGAGACTCGAACTGAAGACCTGCAAAAAAAAGCTTCGAAATCACCTATCGCTCAAACCACCAGACCAACCCTTCTTGAATCTGCGGCTGGAAGTAAGATTCTTAACATCTTGAACCGATCGTTTCAAAACTAATGGGAATCTGGTCAAAATACACAACGCTAAGAATACGTATGCTTTATGCGCACGCGCAAGACTTTCACGCTTAAATATATTTTGAAATTTATGCATATTTTGAAGATAAATTTTAGTTTTTTTTCTCTAAGAAGTGGAAAAATTTATAGTAACTGTGAAAAGAGTGTGGAGAAAATGTTTAAAATAAATTTAAAAAATAAGTGAAATTGACAAAATTTGCTCTGTTTTGAGACTCGAACTGAAGAGCTGCAAAAAAAATCTTCGAAATCACCTATCGCTCTAACCACCAGACCAATCCTTCTTGAAACGGCGGCTGGTAGTAAGATTCTTAACATCTTGAACCGATCGTTTCAAAACTAATGAGAATCTGGCCAAAATACACAATGCTAAGAATACGTATGCTTTATGCGCACGCGCAAGGCTTTCACGTTTAAATATATTTAGAAATTTGTGCATATTTTGAAGCAAAATTTTAGTTTTTTTCTGTAAGAAGTGGAAAAATTCAGAGTAACTGTGAAAATAGTGTGGAGAAAATGTTTAAAATAAATAAAAATAAATAAGTGAAATTGACAAAAAAAATTGCTCTCTTTCGAGACTCGAACTGAAGACCTGCAAAAAAAAGCTTCGAAATCACCTGTCGTTCTAACCACCAGACCAATCCTTCTTGAAACGGCGGCTGGTAGTAAGATTCTTAACATCTTTAACCGATCGTTTCAAAACTAATGAGAATCTGGTCAAAATACACAATGCTAAGAATACGTATGCTTTATGCGCACGCAAAAGACTTTCACGCTTAAATATATTTTGAAATTTATGCATATTTTGAAGCAAAATTTTAGTTTTTTCCTGTAAGAAGTGGAAAAATTCATATTAACTGTGAAATAGTGTGGAGAAAATGTTTAAAATAAATAAAAAAAATAAGTGAAATTGACAAAACTAATTGCTCTGTTTCGAGACTCGAACTGAAGACCTGCAAAAAAAAGCTTCGAAATCACCTATCGCTCAAACCACCAGACCAACCCTTCTTGAATCTGCGGCTGGAAGTAAGATTCTTAACATCTTGAACCGATCGTTTCAAAACTAATGGGAATCTGGTCAAAATACACAACGCTAAGAATACGTATGCTTTATGCGCACGCGCAAAACTTTCACGCTTAAATATATTTTGAAATTTATGCATATTTTGAAGCAAAATTTTAGTTTTTTTTCTGTAACAAGTGGAAAAATTCATAGTAACTGTGAAAATAGTGTGGAGAAAATGTTTAAAATAAATTTAAAAAATAAGTGAAATTGACAAAATTTGCTCTGTTTCGAGACTCGAACTGAAGACCTGCAAAAAAAAAAAAAAGCTTCGAAATCACCTATCGCTCTAACCACCAGACCAATTCTTCTTTTGACGGCGGCTGGTAGTAAGATTCTTAACATATTTAACCGATCGTTTCAAAACGAATGAGAATCTGGTCAAAATACACAATGCTAAGAATACGTATGCTTTATGCGCACGCGCAAGACTTTCACGCTTAAATATATTTTTAAATTTATGCATATTTTGAAGCAAAATTTTAGTTTTTTTCTGTAAGAAGTGGAAAAATTCATAGTAACTGTGAAAATAGTGTGGAGAAAATGCTTAAAATAAATTTAAAAAATAAGTGAAATTGACAAAAAAATTGCTCTGTTACGAGACTCGAACTGAAGAGCTGCAAAAAAAATCTTCGAAATCACCTATCGCTCTAACCACCAGACCAATCCTTCTTGAAACGGCGGCTGGTAGTAAGATTCTTAACATCTTGAACCGATCGTTTCAAAACTAATGAGAATCTGGCCAAAATACACAATGCTAAGAATACGTATGCTTTATGCGCACGCGCAAGGCTTTCACGTTTAAATATATTTAGAAATTTGTGCATATTTTGAAGCAAAATTTTAGTTTTTTTCTGTAAGAAGTGGAAAAATTCAGAGTAACTGTGAAAATAGTGTGGAGAAAATGTTTAAAATAAATAAAAATAAATAAGTGAAATTGACAAAAAAAATTGCTCTCTTTCGAGACTCGAACTGAAGACCTGCAAAAAAAAGCTTCGAAATCACCTGTCGTTCTAACCACCAGACCAATCCTTCTTGAAACGGCGGCTGGTAGTAAGATTCTTAACATCTTTAACCGATCGTTTCAAAACTAATGAGAATCTGGTCAAAATACACAATGCTAAGAATACGTATGCTTTATGCGCACGCAAAAGACTTTCACGCTTAAATATATTTTGAAATTTATGCATATTTTGAAGCAAAATTTTAGTTTTTTCCTGTAAGAAGTGGAAAAATTCATATTAACTGTGAAATAGTGTGGAGAAAATGTTTAAAATAAATAAAAAAAATAAGTGAAATTGACAAAACTAATTGCTCTGTTTCGAGACTCGAACTGAAGACCTGCAAAAAAAAGCTTCGAAATCACCTATCGCTCAAACCACCAGACCAACCCTTCTTGAATCTGCGGCTGGAAGTAAGATTCTTAACATCTTGAACCGATCGTTTCAAAACTAATGGGAATCTGGTCAAAATACACAACGCTAAGAATACGTATGCTTTATGCGCACGCGCAAAACTTTCACGCTTAAATATATTTTGAAATTTATGCATATTTTGAAGCAAAATTTTAGTTTTTTTTCTGTAACAAGTGGAAAAATTCATAGTAACTGTGAAAATAGTGTGGAGAAAATGTTTAAAATAAATTTAAAAAATAAGTGAAATTGACAAAATTTGCTCTGTTTCGAGACTCGAACTGAAGACCTGCAAAAAAAAAAAAAAGCTTCGAAATCACCTATCGCTCTAACCACCAGACCAATTCTTCTTTTGACGGCGGCTGGTAGTAAGATTCTTAACATATTTAACCGATCGTTTCAAAACGAATGAGAATCTGGTCAAAATACACAATGCTAAGAATACGTATGCTTTATGCGCACGCGCAAGACTTTCACGCTTAAATATATTTTGAAATTTATGCATATTTTGAAGCAAAATTTTAGTTTTTTTCTATAAGAATTTTAAAAATTCTTATTAACTGTGAAAATAGTGTGGAGAAAATGTTTAAAATAAATAAAAAAAAAATAAGTGAAATTGACAAAACAAATTGCTCTGTTTCGAGACTCGAACTGAAGACCTGCAAAAAAAAGCTTCGAAATCACCTATCGCTCTAACCACCAGACCAACCCTTCTTGAATCTGCGGCTGGAAGTAAGATTCTTAACATCTTGAACCGATCGTTTCAAAACTAATGAGAATCTGGTCAAAATACACAATGCTAAGAATACGTATGCTTTATGCGCACGCAAAAGACTTTCACGCTTAAATATATTTTGAAATTTATGCATATTTTGAAGCAAAATTTTAGTTTTTTCCTGTAAGAAGTGGAAAAATTCATATTAACTGTGAAATAGTGTGGAGAAAATGTTTAAAATAAATAAAAAAAATAAGTGAAATTGACAAAACTAATTGCTCTGTTTCGAGACTCGAACTGAAGACCTGCAAAAAAAAGCTTCGAAATCACCTATCGCTCAAACCACCAGACCAACCCTTCTTGAATCTGCGACTGGAAGTAAGATTCTTAACATCTTGAACCGATCGTTTCAAAACTAATGGGAATCTGGTCAAAATACACAACGCTAAGAATACGTATGCTTTATGCGCACGCGCAAAACTTTCACGCTTAAATATATTTTGAAATTTATGCATATTTTGAAGCAAAATTTTAGTTTTTTCCTGTAAGAAGTGGTAAAATTCATATTAACTGTGAAATAGTGTGGAGAAAATGTTTAAAATAAATAAAAAAAATAAGTGAAATTGACAAAACAAATTGCTCTGTTTCGAGACTCGAACTGAAGACCTGCAAAAAAAAGCTTCGAAATCACCTATCGCTCAAACCACCAGACCAACCCTTCTTGAATCTGCGGCTGGAAGTAAGATTCTTAACATCTTGAACCGATCGTTTCAAAACTAATGGGAATCTGGTCAAAATACACAACGCTAAGAATACGTATGCTTT
This sequence comes from Argiope bruennichi, assembly GCF_947563725.1. Taxonomy (NCBI): domain Eukaryota; kingdom Metazoa; phylum Arthropoda; class Arachnida; order Araneae; family Araneidae; genus Argiope; species Argiope bruennichi. The sequence goes on along the minus strand of NC_079156.1, from coordinate 20,226,953 downwards.
ATGCGCACGCGCAAGACTTTCACGCTTAAATATATTTTGAAATTTATGCATATTTTGAAGATAAATTTTAGTTTTTTTTCTCTAAGAAGTGGAAAAATTTATAGTAACTGTGAAAAGAGTGTGGAGAAAATGTTTAAAATAAATAAAAAAAATAAGTGAAATTGACAAAACAAATTGCTCTGTTTCGAGACTCGAACTGAAGACCTGCAAAAAAAAGCTTCGAAATCACCTATCGCTCAAACCACCAGACCAACCCTTCTTGAATCTGCGGCTGGAAGTAAGATTCTTAACATCTTGAACCGATCGTTTCAAAACTAATGGGAATCTGGTCAAAATACACAACGCTAAGAATACGTATGCTTTATGCGCACGCGCAAGACTTTCACGCTTAAATATATTTTGAAATTTATGCATATTTTGAAGATAAATTTTAGTTTTTTTTCTCTAAGAAGTGGAAAAATTTATAGTAACTGTGAAAAGAGTGTGGAGAAAATGTTTAAAATAAATTTAAAAAATAAGTGAAATTGACAAAATTTGCTCTGTTTTGAGACTCGAACTGAAGACCTGCAAAAAAAAAGCTTCGAAATCACCTATCGCTCTATCCACCAGACCAATCCTTCTTTTGACGGCGGCTGGTAGTAAGATTCTTAACATCTTTAACCGATCGTTTCAAAACTAATGAGAATCTGGTCAAAATACACAATGCTAAGAATACGTATGCTTTATGCGCACGCGCAAGACTTTCACGCTTAAATATATTTTGAAATTTATGCATATTTTGAAGCAAAATTTTAGTTTTTTTCTGTTAGAAGTGGAAAAATTCAGAGTAACTGTGAAAATAGTGTGGAGAAAATGTTTAAAATAAATAAAAAATATAAGTGAAATTGACAAAAAAATTGCTCTGTTTCGAGACTCGAACTGAAGACCTGCAAAAAAAAAAGCTTCGAAATCACCTATCGCTCTAACCACCAGACCAATTCTTCTTTTGACGGCGGCTGGTAGTAAGATTCTTAACATATTTAACCGATCGTTTCAAAACTAATGAGAATCTGGTCAAAATACACAATGCTAAGAATACGAATGCTTTATGCGCACGCGCAAGACTTTCACGCTTAAATATATTTTGAAATTTATGCATATTTTGAAGCAAAATTTTAGTTTTTTTCTATAAGAATTTTAAAAATTCATATTAACTGTGAAAATAGTGTGGAGAAAATGTTTAAAATAAATAAAAAAAAAAATAAGTGAAATTGACAAAACAAATTGCTCTGTTTCGAGACTCGAACTGAAGACCTGCAAAAAAAAGCTTCGAAATCACCTATCGCTCAAACCACCAGACCAACCCTTCTTGAATCTGCGGCTGGAAGTAAGATTCTTAACATCTTGAACCGATCGTTTCAAAACTAATGGGAATCTGGTCAAAATACACAACGCTAAGAATACGTATGCTTTATGCGCACGCGCAAGACTTTCACGCTTAAATATATTTTGAAATTTATGCATATTTTGAAGCAAAATTTTAGTTTTTTTCTATAAGAATTTTAAAAATTCATATTAACTGTGAAAATAGTGTGGAGAAAATGTTTAAAATAAATAAAAAAAAAATAAGTGAAATTGACAAAACAAATTGCTCTGTTTCGAGACTCGAACTGAAGACCTGCAAAAAAAAGCTTCGAAATCACCTATCGCTCAAACCACCAGACCAACCCTTCTTGAATCTGCGGCTGGAAGTAAGATTCTTAACATCTTGAACCGATCGTTTCAAAACTAATGGGAATCTGGTCAAAATACACAACGCTAAGAATACGTATGCTTTATGCGCACGCGCAAGACTTTCACGCTTAAATATATTTTGAAATTTATGCATATTTTGAAGATAAATTTTAGTTTTTTTTCTCTAAGAAGTGGAAAAATTTATAGTAACTGTGAAAAGAGTGTGGAGAAAATGTTTAAAATAAATTTAAAAAATAAGTGAAATTGACAAAATTTGCTCTGTTTTGAGACTCGAACTGAAGACCTGCAAAAAAAAAGCTTCGAAATCACCTATCGCTCTATCCACCAGACCAATCCTTCTTTTGACGGCGGCTGGTAGTAAGATTCTTAACATCTTTAACCGATCGTTTCAAAACTAATGAGAATCTGGTCAAAATACACAATGCTAAGAATACGTATGCTTTATGCGCACGCGCAAGACTTTCACGCTTAAATATATTTTGAAATTTATGCATATTTTGAAGCAAAATTTTAGTTTTTTTCTGTTAGAAGTGGAAAAATTCAGAGTAACTGTGAAAATAGTGTGGAGAAAATGTTTAAAATAAATAAAAAATATAAGTGAAATTGACAAAAAAATTGCTCTGTTTCGAGACTCGAACTGAAGACCTGCAAAAAAAAAAGCTTCGAAATCACCTATCGCTCTAACCACCAGACCAATTCTTCTTTTGACGGCGGCTGGTAGTAAGATTCTTAACATATTTAACCGATCGTTTCAAAACTAATGAGAATCTGGTCAAAATACACAATGCTAAGAATACGTATGCTTTATGCGCACGCGCAAGACTTTCACGCTTAAATATATTTTGAAATTTATGCATATTTTGAAGCAAAATTTTAGTTTTTTTCTATAAGAATTTTAAAAATTCATATTAACTGTGAAAATAGTGTGGAGAAAATGTTTAAAATAAATAAAAAAAAAAATAAGTGAAATTGACAAAACAAATTGCTCTGTTTCGAGACTCGAACTGAAGACCTGCAAAAAAAAGCTTCGAAATCACCTATCGCTCTATCCACCAGACCAATCCTTCTTTTGACGGCGGCTGGTAGTAAGATTCTTAACATCTTTAACCGATCGTTTCAAAACTAATGAGAATCTGGTCAAAATACACAATGCTAAGAATACGTATGCTTTATGCGCACGCGCAAGACTTTCACGCTTAAATATATTTTGAAATTTATGCATATTTTGAAGCAAAATTTTAGTTTTTTTCTGTTAGAAGTGGAAAAATTCAGAGTAACTGTGAAAATAGTGTGGAGAAAATGTTTAAAATAAATAAAAAAAATAAGTGAAATTGACAAAAAAATTGCTCTGTCTAGAGACTCGAACTGAAGACCTGCAAAAAAAATCTTCGAAATCACCTATCGCTCTAACCAAGAGACCAATCCTTCTTGAAACGGCGGCTGGTAGTAAGATTCTTAACATCTTTAACCGATCGTTTCAAAACTAATGAGAATCTGGTCAAAATACACAATGCTAAGAATACGTATGCTTTATGCGCACGCGCAAGACTTTCACGCTTAAATATATTTTGAAATTTATGCATATTTTGAAGATAAATTTTAGTTTTTTTTCTCTAAGAAGTGGAAAAATTTATAGTAACTGTGAAAAGAGTGTGGAGAAAATGTTTAAAATAAATTTAAAAAATAAGTGAAATTGACAAAATTTGCTCTGTTTTGAGACTCGAACTGAAGACCTGCAAAAAAAAAGCTTCGAAATCACCTATCGCTCTATCCACCAGACCAATCCTTCTTTTGACGGCGGCTGGTAGTAAGATTCTTAACATCTTTAACCGATCGTTTCAAAACTAATGAGAATCTGGTCAAAATACACAATGCTAAGAATACGTATGCTTTATGCGCACGCGCAAGACTTTCACGCTTAAATATATTTTGAAATTTATGCATATTTTGAAGCAAAATTTTAGTTTTTTTCTGTTAGAAGTGGAAAAATTCAGAGTAACTTTAAAATAGTGTGGAGAAAATGTTTAAAATAAATAAAAATAAATAAGTGAAATTGGCAAAAAAAATTGCTCTCTTTCGAGACTCGAACTGAAGACCGGCAAAAAAAAACTTCGAAATCACCTATCGCTCTAACCACCAGACCAACCCTTCTTGAATCTGCGGCTGGAAGTAAGATTCTTAACCTCTTGAACCGATCGTTTCAAAACTAATGGGAATCTGGTCAAAATACACAACGCTAAGAATACGTATGCTTTATGCGCACGCGCAAAACTTTCACGCTTAAATATATTTTGAAATTTATGCATATTTTGAAGCAAAATTTTAGTTTTTTTTCTCTAAGAAGTGGAAAAAATCATAGTAACTGTGAAAATAGTGTGGAGAAAATGTTTAAAATAAATTGAAAAAATAAGTGAAATTGACAAAATTTGCTCTGTTTCGAGACTCGAACTGAAAACCTGCAAAAAAAAAACCTTCGAAATCACCTATCGCTCTAACCACCAGACCAATCCTTCTTTTGACAGAGGCTGGTAGTAAGATTCTTAACATATTTAACCGATCGTTTCCAAACTAATGAGAATCTGGTCAAAATACACAATGCTAAGAATACGTATGCTTTATGCGCACGCGCAAGACTTTCACGCTTAAATATATTTTGAAATTTCTGCATATTTTGAAGCAAAATTTTAGTTTTTTTCTGTAAGTATTTTAATAATTCATATTAACAGTGAAAATAATGTGGAGAAAATGTTTAAAATAAATAAAAAAAAAATAAGTGAAATTGACAAAATAAATTGCTCGGTTTCGAGACTCGAACTGAAGATCTGCAAAAAAAAAGTTTCGAAATCACCTATCGCTCTAACCACCAGACCAACCCTTCTGGAATCTGCGGCTGGAAGTAAGATTCTTAACATCTTGAACCGATCGTTTCAAAACTAATGGGAATCTGGTCAAAATACACAACGCTAAGAATACGTATGCTTTATGCGCACGCGCAAGACTTTCACGCTTAAATATATTTTGAAATTTATGCATATTTTCAAGCAAAATTTTAGTTTTTTTTCTGTTAGAAGTGGAAAAATTCAGAGTAACTCTGAAAATAGTGTGGAGAAAATGTTTAAAATAAATAAAAAATATAAGTGAAATTGACAAAAAAATTGCTCTGTTTCGAGACTCGAACTGAAGACCTGCAAAAAAAATCTTCGAAATCACCTATCGCTCGACCAATCCTTCTTGAAACGGCGGCTGGTAGTAAGATTCTTAACATCTTTAACCGATCGTTTCAAAACTAATGAAAATAGTGTGGAAAAATTCATAGTAACTGTGAAAATAGCGTGGAGAAAATGTTTAAAATAAATTTTAAAAATAAGTAAAATTGACAAAATTTGCTCTGTTTCAAGACTGGAACTGAAGACCTGCAAAAAAAAAGCTTCGAAATCACCTATCGCTCTAACCACCAGACCAATCCTTCTTTTGACGGCGGCTGGTAGTAAGATTCTTAACATATTTAACCGATCGTTTCAAAACTAATGAGAATCTGGTCAAAATACACAATGCTAAGAATACGTATGCTTTATGCGCACGCGCAAGACTTTCACGCTTAAATATATTTTGAAATTTATGCATATTTTGAAACAAAATTTTAGTTTTTTTCTGTAAGAATTTTAATAATTCATATTAACTGTGAAAATAGTGTGGAGAAAATGTTTAAAATAAAAAAAAAATAAGTGAAATTGACAAAACAAATTGCTCTGTTTCGAGACTCGAACTGAAGACCTGCAAAAAAAATCTTCGAAATCACCTATCGCTCTAACCACCAGACCAATCCTTCTTGAAACGGCGGCTGGTAGTAAGATTCTTAACATCTTTAACCGATCGTTTCAAAACTAATGAGAATCTGGTCAAAATACACAATGCTAAGAATACGTATGCTTTATGCGCACGCACAAGACTTTCACGCCTAAATATATTTTGAAGCAAAATTTTAGTTTTTTTCTGTTAGAAGTGGAAAAATTCAGAGTAACTGTGAAAATAGTGTGGAGAAAATGTTTAAAATAAATAAAAAATATAAGTGAAATTGACAAAAAAATTGCTCTGTTTCAAGACTCGAACTGAAGACCTGCAAAAAAAATCTTCGAAATCACCTATCGCTCGACCAATCCTTCTTGAAACGGCGGCTGGTAGTAAGATTCTTAACATCTTTAACCGATCGTTTCAAAACTAATGAAAATAGTGTGGAAAAATTCATAGTAACTGTGAAAATAGCGTGGAGAAAATGTTTAAAATAAATTTAAAAAATAAGTAAAATTGACAAAATTTGCTCTGTTTCAAGACTGGAACTGAAGACCTGCAAAAAAAAAGCTTCGAAATCACCTATCGCTCTAACCACCAGACCAATCCTTCTTTTGACGGCGGCTGGTAGTAAGATTCTTAACATATTTAACCGATCGTTTCAAAACTAATGGGAATCTGGTCAAAATACACAATGCTAAGAATACGTATGCTTTATGCGCACGCGATAGACTTTCACGCTTAAATATATTTTGAAATTTATGCATATTTTGAAACAAAATTTTAGTTTTTTTCTGTAAGAATTTTAATTATTCATATTAACTGTGAAAATAGTGTGGAGAAAATGTTTAAAATAAAAAAAAAATAAGTGAAATTGACAAAACAAATTGCTCTGTTTCGAGACTCGAACTGAAGACCTGCAAAAAAAATCTTCGAAATCACCTATCGCTCTAACCACCAGACCAATCCTTCTTGAAACGGCGGCTGGTAGTAAGATTCTTAACATCTTTAACCGATCGTTTCAAAACTAATGGGAATCTGGTCAAAATACACAACGCTAAGAATACGTATGCTTTATGCGCACGCGCAAGACTTTCACGCTTAAATATGTTTTGAAATTTATGCATATTTGAAGCAAAATTTTAGTTTTTTTCTGTAAGAAGTGGAAAAATTCAGAGTAACTGTGAAAATAGTGTGGAGAAAATGTTTAAAATAAATAAAAAAAATAAGTGAAATTGACAAAAAAATTGCTCTGTTTAGAGACTCGAACTGAAGACCTGCAAAAAAAATCTTCGAAATCACCTATCGCTCTAACCAAGAGACCAATCCTTCTTGAAACGGCGGCTGGTAGTAAGATTCTTAACATCTTTAACCGATCGTTTCAAAACTAATGAGAATCTGGTCAAAATACACAATGCTAAGAATACGTATGCTTTATGCGCACGCGCAAGACTTTCACGCTTAAATATATTTTGAAATTTATGCATATTTTGAAGCAAAATTTTAGTTTTTTTCTATAAGAATTTTAAAAATTCATATTAACTGTGAAAATAGTGTGGAGAAAATGTTTAAAATAAATAAAAAAAAAATAAGTGAAATTGACAAAACAAATTGCTCTGTTTCGAGACTCGAACTGAAGACCTGCAAAAAAAATCTTCGAAATCACCTATCGCTCTAACCACCAGACCAACCCTTCTTGAATCTGCGGCTGGAAGTAAGATTCTTAACATCTTGAACCGATCGTTTCAAAACTAATGGGAATCTGGTCAAAATACACAACGCTAAGAATACGTATGCTTTATGCGCACGCGCAAGACTTTCACGCTTAAATATATTTTAAAATTTATGCATATTTTGAAGCAAAATTTTAGTTTTTTTTTCTGTAAGAAGTGGAAAAATTCATAGTAACTGTGAAAAGAGTGTGGAGAAAATGTTTAAAATAAATTTAAAAAATAAGTGAAATTGACAAAATTTGCTCTGTTTCGAGACTCGAACTGAAGACCTGCAAAAAAAAAAAGCTTCGAAATCACCTATCGCTCTATCCACCAGACCAATCCTTCTTTTGACGGCGGCTGGTAGTAAGATTCTTAACATCTTTAACCGATCGTTTCAAAACTAATGAGAATCTGGTCAAAATACACAATGCTAAGAATACGTATGCTTTATGCGCACGCGCAAGACTTTCACGCTTAAATATATTTTGAAATTTATGCATATTTTGAAGCAAAATTTTAGTTTTTTTCTGTTAGAAGTGGAAAAATTCAAAGTAACTGTGAAAATAGTGTGGAGAAAATGTTTAAAATAAATTTAAAAAATAAGTGAAATTGACAAAATTTGCTCTGTTTCGAGACTCGAACTGAAGACCTGCAAAAAAAAAGATTCGAAATCACCTATCGCTCTAACCACCAGACCAATCCTTCTTTTGACGGCGGCTGGTAGTAAGATTCTTAACATCTTTAACCGATCGTTTCAAAACTAATGAGAATCTGGTCAAAATACACAATGCTAAGAATACGTATGCTTTATGCGCACGCGCAGTACTTTCACGCTTAAATATATTTTGAAATTTATGCATATTTTGAAGCAAAAATTTAGTTTTTTTATCTGTAAGAAGTGGAAAAATTCATAGTAACTGTTAAAATAGTGTGGAGAAAATGTTTAAAATAAATTTAAAAAATAAGTGAAATTGACAAAATTTGCTTTGTTTCGAGACTCAAACTGAAGACCTGCAAAAAAAAAAGCTTCGAAATCACCTATCGCTCTAACCACCGGACCAATCCTTCTTCTGACGGCGGCTGGTAGTAAGATTCTTAACATATTTAACCGATCGTTTCAAAACTAATGAGAATCTGGTCAAAATACACAATGCTAAGAATACGTATGCTTTATGCGCACGCGCAAGACTTTCACGCTTAAATATATTTTGAAATTTATGCATATTTTGAAGCAAAATTTTAGTTTTTTAATGTAAGAAGTGGAAAAATTCAGAGTAACTTTAAAATAGTGTGGAGAAAATGTTTAAAATAAATAAAAATAAATAAGTGAAATTGGCAAAAAAAATTGCTCTCTTTCGAGACTCGAACTGAAGACCGGCAAAAAAAAACTTCGAAATCACCTATCGCTCTAACCACCAGACCAACCCTTCTTGTTTCTGCGGCTGGAAGTAAGATTCTTAACATCTTGAACCGATCGTTTCAAAACTAATGGGAATCTGGTCAAAATACACAACGCTAAGAATACGTATGCTTTATGCGCACGCGCAAAACTTTCACGCTTAAATATATTTTGAAATTTATGCATATTTTGAAGCAAAATTTTAGTTTTTTTTCTCTAAGAAGTGGAAAAAATCATAGTAACTGTGAAAATAGTGTGGAGAAAATGTTTAAAATAAATTGAAAAAATAAGTGAAATTGACAAAATTTGCTCTGTTTCGAGACTCGAACTGAAAACCTGCAAAAAAAAAACCTTCGAAATCACCTATCGCTCTAACCACCAGACCAATCCTTCTTTTGACGGCGGCTGGTAGTAAGATTCTTAATATATTTAACCGATCGTTTCCAAACTAATGAGAATCTGGTCAAAATACACAATGCTAAGAATACGTATGCTTTATGCGCACGCGCAAGACTTTCACGCTTAAATATATTTTGAAATTTCTGCATATTTTGAAGCAAAATTTTAGTTTTTTTCTGTAAGTATTTTAATAATTCATATTAACAGTGAAAATAATGTGGAGAAAATGTTTAAAATAAATAAAAAAAAAATAAGTGAAATTGACAAAACAAATTGCTCGGTTTCGAGACTCGAACTGAAGATCTGCAAAAAAAAAGCTTCGAAATCACCTATCGCTCTAACCACCAGACCAACCCTTCTGGAATCTGCGGCTGGAAGTAAGATTCTTAACATCTTGAACCGATCGTTTCAAAACTAATGGGAATCTGGTCAAAATACACAACGCTAAGAATACGTATGCTTTATGCGCACGCGCAAGACTTTCACGCTTAAATATATTTTGAAATTTATGCATATTTTCAAGCAAAATTTTAGTTTTTTTTCTGTAAGAAGTGGAAAAATTCATAGTAACTGTGAAAATAGTGTGGAGAAAATGTTTAAAATAAATTTAAAAAATAAGTGAAATTGACAAAATTTGCTCTGTTTCGAGACTCGAACTGAAGACCTGCAAAAAAAAAAGATTCGAAATCACCTATTTCTCTAACCACCAGACCAATCCTTCTTTTGACGGCGGCTGGTAGTAAGATTCTTAACATCTTTAACCGATCGTTTCAAAACTAATGAGAATCTGGTCAAAATACACAATGCTAAGAATACGTATGCTTTATGCGCACGCACAAGACTTTCACGCTTAAATATATTTTGAAATTTATGCATATTTTGAAGCAAAATTTTAGTTTTTTTCTGTTAGAAGTGGAAAAATTCAGAGTAACTCTGAAAATAGTGTGGAGAAAATGTTTAAAATAAATAAAAAATATAAGTGAAATTGACAAAAAAATTGCTCTGTTTCGAGACTCGAACTGAAGACCTGCAAAAAAAATCTTCGAAATCACCTATCGCTCGACCAATCCTTCTTGAAACGGCGGCTGGTAGTAAGATTCTTAACATCTTTAACCGATCGTTTCAAAACTAATGAAAATAGTGTGGAAAAATTCATAGTAACTGTGAAAATAGCGTGGAGAAAATGTTTAAAATAAATTTTAAAAATAAGTAAAATTGACAAAATTTGCTCTGTTTCAAGACTGGAACTGAAGACCTGCAAAAAAAAAGCTTCAAAATCACCTATCGCTCTAACCACCAGACCAATCCTTCTTTTGACGGCGGCTGGTAGTAAGATTCTTAACATATTTAACCGATCGTTTCAAAACTAATGAGAATCTGGTCAAAATACACAATGCTAAGAATACGTATGCTTTATGCGCACGCGCAAGACTTTCACGCTTAAATATATTTTGAAATTTATGCATATTTTGAAACAAAATTTTAGTTTTTTTCTGTAAGAATTTTAATAATTCATATTAACTGTGAAAATAGTGTGGAGAAAATGTTTAAAAAAAAAAAAAAATAAGTGAAATTGACAAAACAAATTGCTCTGTTTCGAGACTCGAACTGAAGACCTGCAAAAAAAATCTTCGAAATCACCTATCGCTCTAACCACCAGACCAATCCTTCTTGAAACGGCGGCTGGTAGTAAGATTCTTAACATCTTTAACCGATCGTTTCAAAACTAATGGGAATCTGGTCAAAATACACAACGCTAAGAATACGTATGCTTTATGCGCACGCGCAAGACTTTCACGCTTAAATATGTTTTGAAATTTATGCATATTTGAAGCAAAATTTTAGTTTTTTTCTGTAAGAAGTGGAAAAATTCAGAGTAACTGTGAAAATAGTGTGGAGAAAATGTTTAAAATAAATAAAAAAAATAAGTGAAATTGACAAAAAAATTGCTCTGTTTAGAGACTCGAACTGAAGACCTGCAAAAAAAATCTTCGAAATCACCTATCGCTCTAACCAAGAGACCAATCCTTTTTGAAACGGCGGCTGGTAGTAAGATTCTTAACATCTTTAACCGATCGTTTCAAAACTAATGAGAATCTGGTCAAAATACACAATGCTAAGAATACGTATGCTTTATGCGCACGCAAAAGACTTTCACGCTTAAATATATTTTGAAATTTATGCATATTTTGAAGCAAAATTTTAGTTTTTTCCTGTAAGAAGTGGAAAAATTCATAGTAACTGTGAAATAGTGTGGAGAAAATGTTTAAAATAAATAAAAAAATAAGTGAAATTGACAAAACAAATTGCTCTGTTTCGAGACTCGAACTGAAGACCTGCAAAAAAAAGCTTCGAAATCACCTATCGCTCAAACCACCAGACCAACCCTTCTTGAATCTGCGGCTGGAAGTAAGATTCTTAACATCTTGAACCGATCGTTTCAAAACTAATGGGAATCTGGTCAAAATACACAACGCTAAGAATACGTATGCTATATGCGCACGCGCAAAACTTTCACGCTTAAAAATATTTTGAAATTTATGCATATTTTGAAGCAAAATTTTAGTTTTTTTTCTGTAAGAAGTGGAAAAATTCAGAGTAACTGTGAAAATAGTGTGGAGAAAATGTTTAAAATAAATTTAAAAAATAAGCGAAATTGACAAAATTTGCTCTGTTTCGAGACTCGAACTGAAGACCTGCAAAAAAAAAAAGCTTCGAAATCACCTATCGCTCTAACCACCAGACCAACCCTTCTTGAATCTGCGGCTGGAAGTAAGATTCTTAACATCTTGAACCGATCGTTTCAAAACTAATGGGAATCTGGTCAAAATACACAACGCTAAGAATACGTATGCTTTATGCGCACGCGCAAGACTTTCACGCTTAAATATATTTTTAAATTTATGCATATTTTGAAGCAAAATTTTAGTTTTTTTCTGTAAGAAGTGGAAAAATTCATAGTAACTGTGAAAATAGTGTGGAGAAAATGCTTAAAATAAATTTAAAAAATAAGTGAAATTGACAAAAAAATTGCTCTGTTACGAGACTCGAACTGAAAAGCTGCAAAAAAAATCTTCGAAATCACCTATCGCTCTAACCACCAGACCAATCCTTCTTGAAACGGCGGCTAGTAGTAAGATTCTTAACATCTTGAACCGATCGTTTCAAAACTAATGAGAATCTGGCCAAAATACACAATGCTAAGAATACGTATGCTTTATGCGCACGCGCAAGGCTTTCACGTTTAAATATATTTAGAAATTTGTGCATATTTTGAAGCAAAATTTTAGTTTTTTTCTGTAAGAAGTGGAAAAATTCAGAGTAACTGTGAAAATAGTGTGGAGAAAATGTTTAAAATAAATAAAAATAAATAAGTGAAATTGACAAAAAAAATTGCTCTCTTTCGAGACTCGAACTGAAGACCTGCAAAAAAAAGCTTCGAAATCACCTGTCGTTCTAACCACCAGACCAATCCTTCTTGAAACGGCGGCTGGTAGTAAGATTCTTAACATCTTTAACCGATCGTTTCAAAACTAATGAGAATCTGGTCAAAATACACAATGCTAAGAATACGTATGCTTTATGCGCACGCAAAAGACTTTCACGCTTAAATATATTTTGAAATTTATGCATATTTTGAAGCAAAATTTTAGTTTTTTCCTGTAAGAAGTGGAAAAATTCATATTAACTGTGAAATAGTGTGGAGAAAATGTTTAAAATAAATAAAAAAAATAAGTGAAATTGACAAAACTAATTGCTCTGTTTCGAGACTCGAACTGAAGACCTGCAAAAAAAAGCTTCGAAATCACCTATCGCTCAAACCACCAGACCAACCCTTCTTGAATCTGCAGCTGGAAGTAAGATTCTTAACATCTTGAACCGATCGTTTCAAAACTAATGGGAATCTGGTCAAAATACACAACGCTAAGAATACGTATGCTTTATGCGCACGCGCAAAACTTTCACGCTTAAATATATTTTGAAATTTATGCATATTTTGAAGCAAAATTTTAGTTTTTTTTCTGTAACAAGTGGAAAAATTCATAGTAACTGTGAAAATAGTGTGGAGAAAATGTTTAAAATAAATTTAAAAAATAAGTGAAATTGACAAAATTTGCTCTGTTTCGAGACTCGAACTGAAGACCTGCAAAAAAAAAAAAAGCTTCGAAATCACCTATCGCTCTAACCACCAGACCAATTCTTCTTTTGACGGCGGCTGGTAGTAAGATTCTTAACATATTTAACCGATCGTTTCAAAACGAATGAGAATCTGGTCAAAATACACAATGCTAAGAATACGTATGCTTTATGCGCACGCGCAAGACTTTCACGCTTAAATATATTTTGAAATTTATGCATATTTTGAAGCAAAATTTTAGTTTTTTTCTATAAGAATTTTAAAAATTCTTATTAACTGTGAAAATAGTGTGGAGAAAATGTTTAAAATAAATAAAAAAAAATAAGTGAAATTGACAAAACAAATTGCTCTGTTTCGAGACTCGAACTGAAGACCTGCAAAAAAAAGCTTCGAAATCACCTATCGCTCTAACCACCAGACCAACCCTTCTTGAATCTGCGGCTGGAAGTAAGATTCTTAACATCTTGAACCGATCGTTTCAAAACTAATGGGAATCTGGTCAAAATACACAACGCTAAGAATACGTATGCTTTATGCGCACGCGCAAGACTTTCACGCTTAAATATATTTTTAAATTTATGCATATTTTGAAGCAAAATTTTAGTTTTTTTCTGTAAGAAGTGGAAAAATTCATAGTAACTGTGAAAATAGTGTGGAGAAAATGTTTAAAATAAATTTAAAAAATAAGTGAAATTGACAAAATTTGCTCTTTTTCGAGACTCGAACTGAAGACCTGCAAAAAAAAAAAAAAAAAAAGCTTCGAAATCACCTATCGTTCTAACCACCAGACCAATCCTTCTTGAAACGGCGGCTCGTAGTAAGATTCTTAACATCTTTAACCGATCGTTTCAAAACTAATGAGAATCTGGTCAAAATACACAATGCTAAGAATACGTATGCTTTATGCGCACGCAAAAGACTTTCACGCTTAAATATATTTTGAAATTTATGCATATTTTGAAGCAAAATTTTAGTTTTTTCCTGTAAGAAGTGGAAAAATTCATATTAACTGTGAAATAGTGTGGAGAAAATGTTTAAAATAAATAAAAAAAATAAGTGAAATTGACAAAACAAATTGCTCTGTTTCGAGACTCGAACTGAAGACCTGCAAAAAAAAGCTTGGAAATCACCTATCGCTCAAACCACCAGACCAACCCTTCTTGAATCTGCGGCTGGAAGTAAGATTCTTAACATCTTGAACCGATCGTTTCAAAACTAATGGGAATCTGGTCAAAATACACAACGCTAAGAATACGTATGCTTTATGCGCACGCGCAAGACTTTCACGCTTAAATATATTTTGAAATTTATGCATATTTTGAAGATAAATTTTAGTTTTTTTTCTCTAAGAAGTGGAAAAATTTATAGTAACTGTGAAAAGAGTGTGGAGAAAATGTTTAAAATAAATTTAAAAAATAAGTGAAATTGACAAAATTTGCTCTGTTTTGAGACTCGAACTGAAGACCTGCAAAAAAAAAGCTTCGAAATCACCTATCGCTCTATCCACCAGACCAATCCTTCTTTTGACGGCGGCTGGTAGTAAGATTCTTAACATCTTTAACCGATCGTTTCAAAACTAATGAGAATCTGGTCAAAATACACAATGCTAAGAATACGTATGCTTTATGCGCACGCGCAAGACTTTCACGCTTAAATATATTTTGAAATTTATGCATATTTTGAAGCAAAATTTTAGTTTTTTTCTATAAGAATTTTAAAAATTCATATTAACTGTGAAAATAGTGTGGAGAAAATGTTTAAAATAAATAAAAAAAAAATAAGTGAAATTGACAAAACAAATTGCTCTGTTTCGAGACTCGAACTGAAGACCTGCAAAAAAAATCTTCGAAATCACCTATCGCTCTAACCACCAGACCAACCCTTCTTGAATCTGCGGCTGGAAGTAAGATTCTTAACATCTTGAACCGATCGTTTCAAAACTAATGGGAATCTGGTCAAAATACACAACGCTAAGAATACGTATGCTTTATGCGCACGCGCAAGACTTTCACGCTTAAATATATTTTGAAATTTATGCATATTTTGAAGCAAAATTTTAGTTTTTTTTCTGTAAGAAGTGGAAAAACTCATAGCAACTGTGAAAAGAGTGTGGAGAAAATGTTTAAAATAAATTTAAAAAATAAGTGAAATTGACAAAATTTGCTCTGTTTCGAGACTCGAACTGAAGACCTGCAAAAAAAAAAAGCTTCGAAATCACCTATCGCTCTATCCACCAGACCAATCCTTCTTTTGACGGCGGCTGGTAGTAAGATTCTTAACATATTTAACCGATCGTTTCAAAACTAATGAGAATCTGGTCAAAATACACAATGCTAAGAATACGTATGCTTTATGCGCACGCGCAAGACTTTCACGCTTAAATATATTTTGAAATTTATGCATATTTTGAAGCAAAATTTTAGTTTTTTTCTATAAGAATTTTAAAAATTCATATTAACTGTGAAAATAGTGTGGAGAAAATGTTTAAAATAAATAAAAAAAAAATAAGTGAAATTGACAAAACAAATTGCTCTGTTTCGAGACTCGAACTGAAGACCTGCAAAAAAAATCTTCGAAATCACCTATCGCTCTAACCACCAGACCAACCCTTCTTGAATCTGCGGCTGGAAGTAAGATTCTTAACATCTTGAACCGATCGTTTCAAAACTAATGGGAATCTGGTCAAAATACACAACGCTAAGAATACGTATGCTTTATGCGCACGCGCAAGACTTTCACGCTTAAATATATTTTGAAATTTATGCATATTTTGAAGCAAAATTTTAGTTTTTTTTCTGTAAGAAGTGGAAAAATTCATAGCAACTGTGAAAAGAGTGTGGAGAAAATGTTTAAAATAAATTTAAAAAATAAGTGAAATTGACAAAATTTGCTCTGTTTCGAGACTCGAACTGAAGACCTGCAAAAAAAAAAAGCTTCGAAATCACCTATCGCTCTATCCACCAGACCAATCCTTCTTTTGACGGCGGCTGGTAGTAAGATTCTTAACATCTTTAACCGATCGTTTCAAAACTAATGAGAATCTGGTCAAAATACACAATGCTAAGAATACGTATGCTTTATGCGCACGCGCAAGACTTTCACGCTTAAATATATTTTGAAATTTATGCATATTTTGAAGCAAAATTTTAGTTTTTTTCTGTTAGAAGTGGAAAAATTCAAAGTAACTGTGAAAATAGTGTGGAGAAAATGTTTAAAATAAATTTAAAAAATAAGTGAAATTGACAAAATTTGCTCTGTTTCGAGACTCGAACTGAAGACCGCCAAAAAAAAAGATTCGAAATCACCTATCGCTCTAACCACCAGACCAATCCTTCTTTTGACGGCGGCTGGTAGTAAGATTCTTAACATCTTTAACCGATCGTTTCAAAACTAATGAGATTCTGGTCAAAATACACAATGCTAAGAATACGTATGCTTTATGCGCACGCGCAGTACTTTCACGCTTAAATATATTTTGAAATTTATGCATATTTTGAAGCAAAAATTTAGTTTTTTTATCTGTAAGAAGTGGAAGAATTCATAGTAACTGTGAAAATAGTGTGGAGAAAATGTTTAAAATAAATTTAAAAAATAAGTGAAATTGACAAAATTTGCTCTGTTTCGAGACTCGAACTGAAGACCTGCAAAAAAAAAAAGCTTCGAAATCACCTATCGCTCTAACCACCGGACCAATCCTTCTTCTGACGGCGGCTGGTAGTAAGATTCTTAACATATTTAACCGATCGTTTCAAAACTAATGAGAATCTGGTCAAAATACACAATGCTAAGAATACGTATGCTTTATGCGCACGCGCAAGACTTTCACGCTTAAATATATTTTGAAATTTATGCATATTTTGAAGCAAAATTTTAGTTTTTTAATGTAAGAAGTGGAAAAATTCAGAGTAACTGTGAAAATAGTGTGGAGAAAATGTTTAAAAATAAATAAAAAATATAAGTGAAATTGACAAAAAAATTGCTCTGTTTCGAGACTCGAACTGAAGACCTGCAAAAAAAATCTTCGAAATCACCTATCGCTCGACCAATCCTTCTTGAAACGGCGGCTGGTAGTAAGATTCTTAACATCTTTAACCGATCGTTTCAAAACTAATGAAAATAGTGTGGAAAAATTCATAGTAACTGTGAAAATAGCGTGGAGAAAATGTTTAAAATAAATTTTAAAAATAAGTAAAATTGACAAAATTTGCTCTGTTTCAAGACTGGAACTGAAGACCTGCAAAAAAAAAGCTTCGAAATCACCTATCGCTCTATCCACCAGACCAATCCTTCTTTTGACGGCGGCTGGTAGTAAGATTCTTAACATATTTAACCGATCGTTTCAAAACTAATGAGAATCTGGTCAAAATACACAATGCTAAGAATACGTATGCTTTATGCGCACGCGCAAGACTTTCACGCTTAAATATATTTTGAAATTTATGCATATTTTGAAACAAAATTTTAGTTTTTTTCTGTAAGAATTTTAATAATTCATATTAACTGTGAAAATAGTGTGGAGAAAATGTTTAAAATAAAAAAAAAATAAGTGAAATTGACAAAACAAATTGCTCTGTTTCGAGACTCGAACTGAAGACCTGCAAAAAAAATCTTCGAAATCACCTATCGCTCTAACCACCAGACCAATCCTTCTTGAAACGGCGGCTGGTAGTAAGATTCTTAACATCTTTAACCGATCGTTTCAAAACTAATGGGAATCTGGTCAAAATACACAACGCTAAGAATACGTATGCTTTATGCGCACGCGCAAGACTTTCACGCTTAAATATGTTTTGAAATTTATGCATATTTTCAAGCAAAATTTTAGTTTTTTTTCTGTAAGAAGTGGAAAAATTCATAGTAACTGTGAAAATAGTGTGGAGAAAATGTTTAAAATAAATTTAAAAAATAAGTGAAATTGACAAAATTTGCTCTGTTTCGAGACTCGAACTGAAGACCTGCAAAAAAAAAGATTCGAAATCACCTATTGCTCTAACCACCAGACCAATCCTTCTTTTGACGGCGGCTGGTAGTAAGATTCTTAACATCTTTAACCGATCGTTTCAAAACTAATGAGAATCTGGTCAAAATACACAATGCTAAGAATACGTATGCTTTATGCGCACGCACAAGACTTTCACGCTTAAATATATTTTGAAATTTATGCATATTTTGAAGCAAAATTTTAGTTTTTTTCTGTTAGAAGTGGAAAAATTCAGAGTAACTGTGAAAATAGTGTGGAGAAAATGTTTAAAATAAATAAAAAATATAAGTGAAATTGACAAAAAAATTGCTCTGTTTCGAGACTCGAACTGAAGACCTGCAAAAAAAAGCTTCGAAATCACCTATCGCTCAAACCACCAGACCAACCCTTCTTGAATCTGCGGCTGGAAGTAAGATTCTTAACATCTTGAACCGATCGTTTCAAAACTAATGGGAATCTGGTCAAAATACACAACGCTAAGAATACGTATGCTATATGCGCACGCGCAAAACTTTCACGCTTAAAAATATTTTGAAATTTATGCATATTTTGAAGCAAAATTTTAGTTTTTTTTCTGTAAGAAGTGGAAAAATTCAGAGTAACTGTGAAAATAGTGTGGAGTAAATGTTTAAAATAAATTTAAAAAATAAGCGAAATTGACAAACTTTGCTCTGTTTCGAGACTCGAACTGAAGACCTGCAAAAAAAAAAGCTTCGAAATCACCTATCGCTCTAACCACCAGACCAACCCTTCTTGAATCTGCGGCTGGAAGTAAGATTCTTAACATCTTGAACCGATCGTTTCAAAACTAATGGGAATCTGGTCAAAATACACAACGCTAAGAATACGTATGCTTTATGCGCACGCGCAAGACTTTCACGCTTAAATATATTTTTAAATTTATGCATATTTTGAAGCAAAATTTTAGTTTTTTTCTGTAAGAAGTGGAAAAATTCATAGTAACTGTGAAAATAGTGTGGAGAAAATGCTTAAAATAAATTTAAAAAATAAGTGAAATTGGCAAAATTTGCTCTGTTTCGAGACTCGAACTGAAGACCTGCAAAAAAAAAAAGCTTCGAAATCACCTATCGCTCTAACCACCGGACCAATCCTTCTTCTGACGGCGGCTGGTAGTAAGATTCTTAACATATTTAACCGATCGTTTCAAAACTAATGAGAATCTGGTCAAAATACACAATGCTAAGAATACGTATGCTTTATGCGCACGCGCAAGACTTTCACGCTTAAATATATTTTGAAATTTATGCATATTTTGAAGCAAAATTTTAGTTTTTTAATGTAAGAAGTGGAAAAATTCAGAGTAACTGTGAAAATAGTGTGGAGAAAATGTTTAAAATAAATAAAAATAAATAAGTGAAATTGGCAAAAAAAATTGCTCTCTTTCGAGACTCGAACTGAAGACCGGCAAAAAAAAACTTCGAAATCACCTATCGCTCTAACCACCAGACCAACCCTTCTTGAATCTGCGGCTGGAAGTAAGATTCTTAACATCTTGAACCGATCGTTTCAAAACTAATGGGAATCTGGTCAAAATACACAACGCTAAGAATACGTATGCTTTATGCGCACGCGCAAAACTTTCACGCTTAAATATATTTTGAAATTTATGCATATTTTGAAGCAAAATTTTAGTTTTTTTTCTGTAAGAAGTGGAAAAAATCATAGTAACTGTGAAAATAGTGTGGAGAAAATGTTTAAAATAAATTGAAAAAATAAGTGAAATTGACAAAATTTGCTCTGTTTCGAGACTCGAACTGAAAACCTGCAAAAAAAAAACCTTCGAAATCACCTATCGCTCTAACCACCAGACCAATCCTTCTTTTGACGGCGGCTGGTAGTAAGATTCTTAACATATTTAACCGATCGTTTCCAAACTAATGAGAATCTGGTCAAAATACACAATGCTAAGAATACGTATGCTTTATGCGCACGCGCAAGACTTTCACGCTTAAATATATTTTGAAATTTATGCATATTTTGAAGCAAAATTTTAGTTTTTTTCTGTAAGAATTTTAATAATTCATATTAACAGTGAAAATAATGTGGAGAAAATGTTTAAAATAAATAAAAAAAAATAAGTGAAATTGACAAAACAAATTGCTCGGTTTCGAGACTCGAACTGAAGATCTGCAAAAAAAAAGCTTCGAAATCACCTATCGCTCTAACCACCAGACCAACCCTTCTGGAATCTGCGGCTGGAAGTAAGATTCTTAACATCTTTAACCGATCGTTTCAAAACTAATGAGAATCTGGTCAAAATACACAATGCTAAGTATACGTATGCTTTATGCGCACGCACAAGACTTTCACGCTTAAATATATTTTGAAATTTATGCATATTTTGAAGCAAAATTTTAGTTTTTTTCTGTTAGAATTGGAAAAATTCAGAGTAACTGTGAAAATAGTGTGGAGAAAATGTTTAAAAATAAATAAAAAATATAAGTGAAATTGACAAAAAAATTGCTCTGTTTCGAGACTCGAACTGAAGACCTGCAAAAAAAATCTTCGAAATCACCTATCGCTCGACCAATCCTTCTTGAAACGGCGGCTGGTAGTAAGATTCTTAACATCTTTAACCGATCGTTTCAAAACTAATGAAAATAGTGTGGAAAAATTCATAGTAACTGTGAAAATAGCGTGGAGAAAATGTTTAAAATAAATTTTAAAAATAAGTAAAATTGACAAAATTTGCTCTGTTTCAAGACTGGAACTGAAGACCTGCAAAAAAAAAGCTTCGAAATCACCTATCGCTCTATCCACCAGACCAATCCTTCTTTTGACGGCGGCTGGTAGTAAGATTCTTAACATATTTAACCGATCGTTTCAAAACTAATGAGAATCTGGTCAAAATACACAATGCTAAGAATACGTATGCTTTATGCGCACGCGCAAGACTTTCACGCTTAAATATATTTTGAAATTTATGCATATTTTGAAACAAAATTTTAGTTTTTTTCTGTAAGAATTTTAATAATTCATATTAACTGTGAAAATAGTGTGGAGAAAATGTTTAAAATAAAAAAAAAATAAGTGAAATTGACAAAACAAATTGCTCTGTTTCGAGACTCGAACTGAAGACCTGCAAAAAAAATCTTCGAAATCACCTATCGCTCTAACCACCAGACCAATCCTTCTTGAAACGGCGGCTGGTAGTAAGATTCTTAACATCTTTAACCGATCGTTTCAAAACTAATGGGAATCTGGTCAAAATACACAACGCTAAGAATACGTATGCTTTATGCGCACGCGCAAGACTTTCACGCTTAAATATGTTTTGAAATTTATGCATATTTTCAAGCAAAATTTTAGTTTTTTTTCTGTAAGAAGTGGAAAAATTCATAGTAACTGTGAAAATAGTGTGGAGAAAATGTTTAAAATAAATTTAAAAAATAAGTGAAATTGACAAAATTTGCTCTGTTTCGAGACTCGAACTGAAGACCTGCAAAAAAAAAGATTCGAAATCACCTATTGCTCTAACCACCAGACCAATCCTTCTTTTGACGGCGGCTGGTAGTAAGATTCTTAACATCTTTAACCGATCGTTTCAAAACTAATGAGAATCTGGTCAAAATACACAATGCTAAGAATACGTATGCTTTATGCGCACGCACAAGACTTTCACGCTTAAATATATTTTGAAATTTATGCATATTTTGAAGCAAAATTTTAGTTTTTTTCTGTTAGAAGTGGAAAAATTCAGAGTAACTGTGAAAATAGTGTGGAGAAAATGTTTAAAATAAATAAAAAATATAAGTGAAATTGACAAAAAAATTGCTCTGTTTCGAGACTCGAACTGAAGACCTGCAAAAAAAAAGCTTCGAAATCACCTATCGCTCAAACCACCAGACCAACCCTTCTTGAATCTGCGGCTGGAAGTAAGATTCTTAACATCTTGAACCGATCGTTTCAAAACTAATGGGAATCTGGTCAAAATACACAACGCTAAGAATACGTATGCTATATGCGCACGCGCAAAACTTTCACGCTTAAAAATATTTTGAAATTTATGCATATTTTGAAGCAAAATTTTAGTTTTTTTTCTGTAAGAAGTGGAAAAATTCAGAGTAACTGTGAAAATAGTGTGGAGAAAATGTTTAAAATAAATTTAAAAAATAAGCGAAATTGACAAAATTTGCTCTGTTTCGAGACTCGAACTGAAGACCTGCAAAAAAAAAAAGCTTCGAAATCACCTATCGCTCTAACCACCAGACCAACCCTTCTTGAATCTGCGGCTGGAAGTAAGATTCTTAACATCTTGAACCGATCGTTTCAAAACTAATGGGAATCTGGTCAAAATACACAACGCTAAGAATACGTATGCTTTATGCGCACGCGCAAGACTTTCACGCTTAAATATATTTTTAAATTTATGCATATTTTGAAGCAAAATTTTAGTTTTTTTCTGTAAGAAGTGGAAAAATTCATAGTAACTGTGAAAATAGTGTGGAGAAAATGCTTAAAATAAATTTAAAAAATAAGTGAAATTGACAAAAAAATTGCTCTGTTACGAGACTCGAACTGAAGAGCTGCAAAAAAAATCTTCGAAATCACCTATCGCTCTAACCACCAGACCAATCCTTCTTGAAACGGCGGCTAGTAGTAAGATTCTTAACATCTTGAACCGATCGTTTCAAAACTAATGAGAATCTGGCCAAAATACACAATGCTAAGAATACGTATGCTTTATGCGCACGCGCAAGGCTTTCACGTTTAAATATATTTAGAAATTTGTGCATATTTTGAAGCAAAATTTTAGTTTTTTTCTGTAAGAAGTGGAAAAATTCAGAGTAACTGTGAAAATAGTGTGGAGAAAATGTTTAAAATAAATAAAAATAAATAAGTGAAATTGACAAAAAAAATTGCTCTCTTTCGAGACTCGAACTGAAGACCTGCAAAAAAAAGCTTCGTAATCACCTGTCGTTCTAACCACCAGACCAATCCTTCTTGAAACGGCGGCTGGTAGTAAGATTCTTAACATCTTTAACCGATCGTTTCAAAACTAATGAGAATCTGGTCAAAATACACAATGCTAAGAATACGTATGCTTTATGCGCACGCAAAAGACTTTCACGCTTAAATATATTTTGAAATTTATGCATATTTTGAAGCAAAATTTTAGTTTTTTCCTGTAAGAAGTGGAAAAATTCATATTAACTGTGAAATAGTGTGGAGAAAATGTTTAAAATAAATAAAAAAAATAAGTGAAATTGACAAAACTAATTGCTCTGTTTCGAGACTCGAACTGAAGACCTGCAAAAAAAAGCTTCGAAATCACCTATCGCTCAAACCACCAGACCAACCCTTCTTGAATCTGCGGCTGGAAGTAAGATTCTTAACATCTTGAACCGATCGTTTCAAAACTAATGGGAATCTGGTCAAAATACACAACGCTAAGAATACGTATGCTTTATGCGCACGCGCAAAACTTTCACGCTTAAATATATTTTGAAATTTATGCATATTTTGAAGCAAAATTTTAGTTTTTTTTCTGTAACAAGTGGAAAAATTCATAGTAACTGTGAAAATAGTGTGGAGAAAATGTTTAAAATAAATTTAAAAAATAAGTGAAATTGACAAAATTTGCTCTGTTTCGAGACTCGAACTGAAGACCTGCAAAAAAAAAAAAAGCTTCGAAATCACCTATCGCTCTAACCACCAGACCAATTCTTCTTTTGACGGCGGCTGGTAGTAAGATTCTTAACATATTTAACCGATCGTTTCAAAACGAATGAGAATCTGGTCAAAATACACAATGCTAAGAATACGTATGCTTTATGCGCACGCGCAAGACTTTCACGCTTAAATATATTTTGAAATTTATGCATATTTTGAAGCAAAATTTTAGTTTTTTTCTATAAGAATTTTAAAAATTCTTATTAACTGTGAAAATAGTGTGGAGAAAATGTTTAAAATAAATAAAAAAAAATAAGTGAAATTGACAAAACAAATTGCTCTGTTTCGAGACTCGAACTGAAGACCTGCAAAAAAAAGCTTCGAAATCACCTATCGCTCTAACCACCAGACCAACCCTTCTTGAATCTGCGGCTGGAAGTAAGATTCTTAACATCTTGAACCGATCGTTTCAAAACTAATGGGAATCTGGTCAAAATACACAACGCTAAGAATACGTATGCTTTATGCGCACGCGCAAGACTTTCACGCTTAAATATATTTTTAAATTTATGCATATTTTGGAGCAAAATTTTAGTTTTTTTCTGTAAGAAGTGGAAAAATTCATAGTAACTGTGAAAATAGTGTGGAGAAAATGTTTAAAATAAATTTAAAAAATAAGTGAAATTGACAAAATTTGCTCTTTTTCGAGACTCGAACTGAAGACCTGCAAAAAAAAAAAAAAAAAAGCTTCGAAATCACCTATCGTTCTAACCACCAGACCAATCCTTCTTGAAACGGCGGCTCGTAGTAAGATTCTTAACATCTTTAACCGATCGTTTCAAAACTAATGAGAATCTGGTCAAAATACACAATGCTAAGAATACGTATGCTTTATGCGCACGCAAAAGACTTTCACGCTTAAATATATTTTGAAATTTATGCATATTTTGAAACAAAATTTTAGTTTTTTCCTGTAAGAAGTGGAAAAATTCATATTAACTGTGAAATAGTGTGGAGAAAATGTTTAAAATAAATAAAAAAAATAAGTGAAATTGACAAAACAAATTGCTCTGTTTCGAGACTCGAACTGAAGACCTGCAAAAAAAAGCTTCGAAATCACCTATCGCTCAAACCACCAGACCAACCCTTCTTGAATCTGCGGCTGGAAGTAAGATTCTTAACATCTTGAACCGATCGTTTCAAAACTAATGGGAATCTGGTCAAAATACACAACGCTAAGAATACGTATGCTTTATGCGCACGCGCAAGACTTTCACGCTTAAATATATTTTGAAATTTATGCATATTTTGAAGATAAATTTTAGTTTTTTTTCTCTAAGAAGTGGAAAAATTTATAGTAACTGTGAAAAGAGTGTGGAGAAAATGTTTAAAATAAATTTAAAAAATAAGTGAAATTGACAAAATTTGCTCTGTTTCGAGACTCGAACTGAAGACCTGCAAAAAAAAAAGCTTCGAAATCACCTATCGCTCTAACCACCAGACCAATTCTTCTTTTGACGGCGGCTGGTAGTAAGATTCTTAACATATTTAACCGATCGTTTCAAAACTAATGAGAATCTGGTCAAAATACACAATGCTAAGAATACGTATGCTTTATGCGCACGCGCAAGACTTTCACGCTTAAATATATTTTGAAATTTATGCATATTTTGAAGCAAAATTTTAGTTTTTTTCTGTTAGAAGTGGAAAAATTCAAAGTAACTGTGAAAATAGTGTGGAGAAAATGTTTAAAATAAATAAAAAAAAAATAAGTGAAATTGACAAAACAAATTGCTCTGTTTCGAGACTCGAACTGAAGACCTGCAAAAAAAATCTTCGAAATCACCTATCGCTCTAACCACCAGACCAACCCTTCTTGAATCTGCGGCTGGAAGTAAGATTCTTAACATCTTGAACCGATCGTTTCAAAACTAATGGGAATCTGGTCAAAATACACAACGCTAAGAATACGTATGCTTTATGCGCACGCGCAAGACTTTCACGCTTAAATATATTTTGAAATTTATGCATATTTTGAAGCAAAATTTTAGTTTTTTTTCTGTAAGAAGTGGAAAAATTCATAGCAACTGTGAAAAGAGTGTGGAGAAAATGTTTAAAATAAATTTAAAAAATAAGTGAAATTGACAAAATTTGCTCTGTTTCGAGACTCGAACTGAAGACCTGCAAAAAAAAAAAGCTTCGAAATCACCTATCGCTCTATCCACCAGACCAATCCTTCTTTTGACGGCGGCTGGTAGTAAGATTCTTAACATCTTTTACCGATCGTTTCAAAACTAATGAGAATCTGGTCAAAATACACAATGCTAAGAATACGTATGCTTTATGCGCACGCGCAAGACTTTCACGCTTAAATATATTTTGAAATTTATGCATATTTTGAAGCAAAATTTTAGTTTTTTTCTGTTAGAAGTGGAAAAATTCAAAGTAACTGTGAAAATAGTGTGGAGAAAATGTTTAAAATAAATTTAAAAAATAAGTGAAATTGACAAAATTTGCTCTGTTTCGAGACTCGAACTGAAGACCTGCAAAAAAAAAGATTCGAAATCACCTATCGCTCTAACCACCAGACCAATCCTTCTTTTGACGGTGGCTGGTAGTAAGATTCTTAACATCTTTAACCGATCGTTTCAAAACTAATGAGAATCTGGTCAAAATACACAATGCTAAGAATACGTATGCTTTATGCGCACGCGCAGTACTTTCACGCTTAAATATATTTTGAAATTTATGCATATTTTGAAGCAAAAATTTAGTTTTTTTATCTGTAAGAAGTGGAAGAATTCATAGTAACTGTGAAAATAGTGTGGAGAAAATGTTTAAAATAAATTTAAAAAATAAGTGAAATTGACAAAATTTGCTCTGTTTCGAGACTCGAACTGAAGACCTGCAAAAAAAAAAGCTTCGAAATCACCTATCGCTCTAACCACCGGACCAATCCTTCTTCTGACGGCGGCTGGTAGTAAGATTCTTAACATATTTAACCGATCGTTTCAAAACTAATGAGAATCTGGTCAAAATACACAATGCTAAGAATACGTATGCTTTATGCGCACGCGCAAGACTTTCACGCTTAAATATATTTTGAAATTTATGCATATTTTGAAGCAAAATTTTAGTTTTTTAATGTAAGAAGTGGAAAAATTCAGAGTAACTGTGAAAATAGTGTGGAGAAAATGTTTAAAATAAATAAAAATAAATAAGTGAAATTGGCAAAAAAAATTGCTCTCTTTCGAGACTCGAACTGAAGACCGGCAAAAAAAAACTTCGAAATCACCTATCGCTCTAACCACCAGACCAACCCTTCTTGAATCTGCGGCTGGAAGTAAGATTCTTAACATCTTGAACCGATCGTTTCAAAACTAATGGGAATCTGGTCAAAATACACAACACTAAGAATACGTATGCTTTATGCGCACGCGCAAAACTTTCACGCTTAAATATATTTTGAAATTTATGCATATTTTGAAGCAAAATTTTAGTTTTTTTTCTGTAAGAAGTGGAAAAAATCATAGTAACTGTGAAAATAGTGTGGAGAAAATGTTTAAAATAAATTGAAAAAATAAGTGAAATTGACAAAATTTGCTCTGTTTCGAGACTCGAACTGAAAACCTGCAAAAAAAAAACCTTCGAAATCACCTATCGCTCTAACCACCAGACCAATCCTTCTTTTGACGGCGGCTGGTAGTAAGATTCTTAACATATTTAACCGATCGTTTCCAAACTAATGAGAATCTGGTCAAAATACACAATGCTAAGAATACGTATGCTTTATGCGCACGCGCAAGACTTTCACGCTTAAATATATTTTGAAATTTATGCATATTTTGAAGCAAAATTTTAGTTTTTTTCTGTAAGAATTTTAATAATTCATATTAACTGTGAAAATAGTGTGGAGAAAATGTTTAAAATAAAAAAAAAATAAGTGAAATTGACAAAACAAATTGCTCTGTTTCGAGACTCGAACTGAAGACCTGCAAAAAAAATCTTCGAAATCACCTATCGCTCTAACCACCAGACCAATCCTTCTTGAAACGGCGGCTGGTAGTAAGATTCTTAACATCTTTAACCGATCGTTTCAAAACTAATGGGAATCTGGTCAAAATACACAACGCTAAGAATACGTATGCTTTATGCGCACGCGCAAGACTTTCACGCTTAAATATGTTTTGAAATTTATGCATATTTTGAAGCAAAATTTTAGTTTTTTTCTGTAAGAAGTGGAAAAATTCATAGTAACTGTGAAAATAGTGTGGAGAAAATGTTTAAAATAAATAAAAAATAAGTGAAATTGACAAAACAAATTGCTCTGTTTCGAGACTCGAACTGAAGACCTGCAAAAAAAAGCTTCGAAATCACCTATCGCTCTAACCACCAGACCAACCCTTCTTGAATCTGCGGCTGGAAGTAAGATTCTTAACATCTTGAACCGATCGTTTCAAAACTAATGGGAATCTGGTCAAAATACACAACGCTAAGAATACGTATGCTTTATGCGCACGCGCAAGACTTTCACGCTTAAAAAAATTTTTAGATTTATGCATATTTTGAAGCAAAAGTTTAGTTTTTTTTCTGTTAGAAGTGGAAAAATTCATAGTAACTGTGAAAATAGTGTGGAGAAAATGTTTAAAATAAATAAAAAATAAGTGAAATTGACAAAACAAATTGCTCTGTTTCGAGACTCGAACTGAAGACCTGCAAAAAAAAGCTTCGAAATCACCTATCGCTCTAACCACCAGACCAACCCTTCTTGAATCTGCGGCTGGAAGTAAGATTCTTAACATCTTGAACCGATCGTTTCAAAACTAATGGGAATCTGGTCAAAATACACAACGCTAAGAATACGTATGCTTTATGCGCACGCGCAAGACTTTCACGCTTAAAAAAATTTTTAGATTTATGCATATTTTGAAGCAAAAGTTTAGTTTTTTTTCTGTTAGAAGTGGAAAAATTCATAGTAACTGTGAAAATAGTGTGGAGAAAATGTTTAAAATAAATTTAAAAAATAAGTGAAATTGACAAAATTTGCTCTGTTTCGAGACTCGAACTGAAGACCTGCAAAAAAAAGCTTCGAAATCACCTATCGCTCTAACCACAGACCAATCCTTCTTGAAACGGTGGCTGGTAGTAAGATTCTTAACATCTTTAACCGATCATTTCAAAACTAATGGGAATCTGGTCAAAATACACAATGCTAAGAATACGTATGCTTTATGCGCACGCGCAAGACTTTCACGCTTAAATATATTTTGAAATTTATGCATATTTTGAAGCAAAATTTTAGTTTTTTTTCTGTAAGAAGTGGAAAAATTCATAGTAACTGTGAAAATAGTGTGGAGAAAATGTTTAAAATAAATTTAAAAAATAAGTGAAATTGACAAAATTTGCTCTGTTTCGAGACTCGAACTGAAGACCTGCAAAAAAAAAGATTCGAAATCACCTATTGTTCTAACCACCAGACCAATCCTTCTTTTGACGGCGGCTGGTAGTAAGATTCTTAACATCTTTAACCGATCGTTTCAAAACTAATGAGAATCTGGTCAAAATACACAATGCTAAGAATACGTATGCTTTATGCGCACGCACAAGACTTTCACGCTTAAATATATTTTGAAATTTATGCATATTTTGAAGCAAAATTTTAGTTTTTTCTGTTAGAAGTGGAAAAATTCAGAGTAACTGTGAAAATAGTGTGGAGAAAATGTTTAAAATAAATAAAAAATATAAGTGAAATTGACAAAAAAATTGCTCTGTTTCGAGACTCGAACTGAAGACCTGCAAAAAAAATCTTCGAAATCACCTATCGCTCGACCAATCCTTCTTGAAACGGCGGCTGGTAGTAAGATTCTTAACATCTTTAACCGATCGTTTCAAAACTAATGAAAATAGTGTGGAAAAATTCATAGTAACTGTGAAAATAGCGTGGAGAAAATGTTTAAAATAAATTTAAAAAATAAGTAAAATTGACAAAATTTGCTCTGTTTCAAGACTGGAACTGAAGACCTGCAAAAAAAAAGCTTCGAAATCACCTATCGCTCTAACCACCAGACCAATCCTTCTTTTGACGGCGGCTGGTAGTAAGATTCTTAACATATTTAACCGATCGTTTCAAAACTAATGAGAATCTGGTCAAAATACACAATGCTAAGAATACGTATGCTTTATGCGCACGCGCAAGACTTTCACGCTTAAATATATTTTGAAATTTATGCATATTTTGAAACAAAATTTTAGTTTTTTTCTGTAAGAATTTTAATAATTCATATTAACTGTGAAAATAGTGTGGAGAAAATGTTTAAAATAAAAAAAAAATAAGTGAAATTGACAAAACAAATTGCTCTGTTTCGAGACTCGAACTGAAGACCTGCAAAAAAAATCTTCGAAATCACCTATCGCTCTAACCACCAGACCAATCCTTCTTGAAACGGCGGCTGGTAGTAAGATTCTTAACATCTTTAACCGATCGTTTCAAAACTAATGGGAATCTGGTCAAAATACACAACGCTAAGAATACGTTTGCTTTATGCGCATGCGCAAAACTTTCACGCTTAAATATATTTTGGAAATTTATGCATATTTTGAAGCAAAATTTTAGTTTTTTTCTGTAAGAAGTGGAAAAATTCATAGTAACTGTGAAAATAGTGTGGAGAAAATGTTTAAAATAAATAAAAAAAATAAGTGAAATTGACAAAACAAATTGCTCTGTTTCGAGACTCGAACTGAAGACCTGCAAAAAAAAGCTTCGAAATCAACTACCGCTCTAACCACCAGACCAACGCTTCTTGAATCTGCGGCTGGAAGTAAGATTCTTAACATCTTGAACCGATCGTTTCAAAACTAATGGGAATCTGGTCAAAATACACAACGCTAAGAATACGTATGCTTTATGCGCACTCGCAAAACTTTCACGCTTAAATATATTTTGAAATTTATGCATATTTTGAAGCAAAATTTTAGTTTTTTTCTGTAAGAAGTGGAAAAATTCATAGTAACTGTGAAAATAGTGTGGAGAAAATGTTTAAAATAAATAAAAAATAAGTGAAATTGACAAAACAAATTGCTCGGTTTCGAGACTCGAACTGAAGACCTGCAAAAAAAAGCTTCGAAATCACCTATCGCTCTAACCACCAGACCAACCCTTCTTGAATCTGCGGCTGGAAGTAAGATTCTTAACATCTTGAACCGATCGTTTCAAAACTAATGGGAATCTGGTCAAAATACACAACGCTAAGAATACGTATGCTTTATGCGCACGCGCAAGACTTTCACGCTTAAAAAAATTTTTAGATTTATGCATATTTTGAAGCAAAAGTTTAGTTTTTTTTCTGTTAGAAGTGGAAAAATTCATAGTAACTGTGAAAATAGTGTGGAGAAAATGTTTAAAATAAATAAAAAATAAGTGAAATTGACAAAACAAATTGCTCTGTTTCGAGACTCGAACTGAAGACCTGCAAAAAAAAGCTTCGAAATCACCTATCGCTCTAACCACCAGACCAACCCTTCTTGAATCTGCGGCTGGAAGTAAGATTCTTAACATCTTGAACCGATCGTTTCAAAACTAATGGGAATCTGGTCAAAATACACAACGCTAAGAATACGTATGCTTTATGCGCACGCGCAATACTTTCACGCTTAAAAACATTTTTAGATTTATGCATATTTTGAAGCAAAAGTTTAGTTTTTTTTCTGTTAGAAGTGGAAAAATTCATAGTAACTGTGAAAATAGTGTGGAGAAAATGTTTAAAATAAATTTAAAAAATAAGTGAAATTGACAAAATTTGCTCTGTTTCGAGACTCGAACTGAAGACCTGCAAAAAAAACCTTCGAAATCACCTATCGCTCTAACCACAGACCAATCCTTCTTGAAACGGTGGCTGGTAGTAAGATTCTTAACATCTTTAACCGATCATTTCAAAACTAATGGGAATCTGGTCAAAATACACAATGCTAAGAATACGTATGCTTTATGCGCACGCGCAAGACTTTCACGCTTAAATATATTTTGAAATTTATGCATATTTTGAAGCAAAATTTTTGTTTTTTTCTGTAAGAAGTGGAAAAATTCATAGTAACTGTGAAAATAGTGTTGAGAAAATGTTTAAAATAAATTTAAAAAAATAAGTGAAATAGACAAAAAAATTGCTCTGTTTCGAGACTCGAACTGAAGACCTGCAAAAAAAAGCTTCGAAATCACCTATCGCTCTAACCACCAGACCAATCCTTCTTTAATCTGCTGCTGGAAGTAAGATTCTTAACATCTTTAACCGATCGTTTCAAAACTAATGGGAATCTAGTCAAAATACACAATGCTAAGAATACTTAATCTTTATGCGCACGCGCAAGACTTTCACGCTTACATATATTTTGAAATTTATGCATATTTTGAAGCAAAATTTTAGTTTTTTTCTGTAAGAAGTGGAAAAATTCATAGTAACTGTGAAAATAGAGTGGAGAAAATGTTTAAAATAAATTTTAAAAAAATAAGTGAAATCGACAAAAAAATTGCTCAATTTCGAGACTCGAACTCAAGAGATGCAAAAAAAGCTTTGAAATCATCTATCGCCCTAACCACCAGTCCAATCCTTCTTGAATCTGCGGCTGGAAGTAAGATTCTTAACATATTTAACCGGTCGTTTCAAAACTAATGGGAATCTGGTCAAAATACACAATGCTAAGAATACTTAATCTTTATGCGCACGCGCAAGACTTTCACGCTTAAATATATTTTGAAATTTATGCATATTTTGAAGCAAAATTTTAGTTTTTTTCTGTAAGAAGTGGATAAATTCATAGTAACTGTGAAAATAGTGTGAAGAAAATGTTTAAAATAAATAAAAAAAATAAGTGAAATTGACGAATAAAAAATTGCTCTGTTTCGAGACTCGAACTGAAGACCTGCAAAAAAAAGCTTCAAAATCACCTATCGCTCTAACTACCAGACCAACCCATCTTGAATCTGCGGCTGGAAGTAAGATTCTTAACATCTTTAACCGATCGTTTCAAAACTAATGAGAATCTGGTCAAAATACACAATGCTAAGAATACTTAATCTTTATGCGCACGCGCAAGACTTTCACGCTTAAATATATTTTGAAATTTGTGCATATTTTGAAGCAAAATTTTAGTTTTTTTCTGTATGAAGTGGAAAAATTCAGAGTAACTGTGAAAATAGTGTGGAGAAAATGTTTAAAATAAATTTAAAAAAATAAGTGAAATTGACAAAACAAATTGCTCTGTTTCGAGACTCGAACTGAAGACCTGCAAAAAAAAGCTTCGAAATCACCTATCGCTCTAACCACCAGACCAACCCTTCTTGAATATGCGGCTGGAAGTAAGATTCTTAACATCTTGAACCGATCGTTTCAAAACTAATGGGAATCTGGTCAAAATACACAACGCTAAGAATACGTATGCTTTATGCGCACGCGCAAAACTTTCAGGCTTAAATATATTTTGTATATTTATGCATATTTTGAAGCAAAATTTTAGTTTTTTTCTGTAAGAAGTGGAAAAATTCATAGTAACTGTGAAAATAGTGTGGAGAAAATGTTTAAAATAAATAAAAAATAAGTGAAATTGACAAAACAAATTGCTCTGTTTCGAGACTCGAACTGAAGACCTGCAAAAAAAAGCTTCGAAATCACCTATCGCTCTAACCACCAGACCAACCCTTCTTGAATCTGCGGCTGGAAGTAAGATTCTTAACATCTTGAACCGATCGTTTCAAAACTAATGGGAATCTGGTCAAAATACACAACGCTAAGAATACGTATGCTTTATGCGCACGCGCAAGACTTTCACGCTTAAAAAAATTTTGAGATGTATGCATATTTTGAAGCAAAAGTTTAGTTTTTTTTCTGTTAGAAGTGGAAAAATTCATAGTAACTGTGAAAATAGAGTGGAGAAAATGTTTAAAATAAATTTTAAAAAAAATAAGTGAAATCAACAAAAAAATTGCTCAATTTCGAGACTCGAACTCAAGAGATGCAAAAAAAGCTTTGAAATCATCTATCGCCCTAACCACCAGACCAATCCTTCTTGAATCTGCGGCTGGAAGTAAGATTCTTCACATTTTTAACCGATCGTTTCAAAACTAATGGGAATCTGGTCAAAATACACAATGCTAAGAATACTTAATCTTTATGCGCACGCGCAAGACTTTCACGCTTACATATATTTTGAAATTTATGCATATTTTGAAGCAAAATTTTAGTTTTTTTCTGTAAAAAG
The DNA here is from genome assembly GCF_947563725.1 of Argiope bruennichi. Lineage (NCBI taxonomy): Eukaryota > Metazoa > Arthropoda > Arachnida > Araneae > Araneidae > Argiope > Argiope bruennichi. Next base: position 20,192,916 of record NC_079156.1, on the reverse strand, counting down.
TGGAAAAATTCATAGTAACTGTGAAAATAGAGTGGAGAAAATGTTTAAAATAAATTTTTAAAAAAATAAGTGAAATCAACAAAAAAATTGCTCAATTTCGAGACTCGAACTCAAGAGATGCAAAAAAAGATTTGAAATCATCTATCGCCCTAACCACCAGACCAATCCTTCTTGAATCTGCGGCTGGAAGTAAGATTCTTCACATCTTTAACCGATCGTTTCAAAACTAATGGGAATCTGGTCAAAATACACAATGCTAAGAATACTTAATCTTTATGCGCACGCGCAAGACTTTCACGCTTAAATATATTTTGAAATTTATGCATATTTTGAAGCAAAATTTTAGTTTTTTTTGTAAGAAGTGGATAAATTCAGAGTAACTGTGAAAATAGTGTGAAGAAAATGTTTAAAATAAATAAAAAAAATAAGTGAAATTGACAAAAAAAAAATTGCTCTGTTTCGAGACTCGAACTGAAGACCTGCAAAAAAAAGCTTCGAAATCACCTATCGCTCTAACCACCAGACCAACCCTTCTTGAATCTGCGGCTGGAAGTAAGATTCTTAACATCTTGAACCGATCGTTTCAAAACTAATGGGAATCTGGTCAAAATACACAACGCTAAGAATACGTATGCTTTATGCGCACGCGCAAGACTTTCACGCTTAAATAAATTTTGAGATTTATGCATATTTTGAAGCAAAATTTTAGTTTTTTTTTCTGTTAGAAGTGGAAAAATTCATAGTAACTGTGAAAATAGTGTGGAGAAAATGTTTAAAATAAATTTAAAAAATAAGTGAAATTGACAAAATTTGCTCTGTTTCGAGACTCGAACTGAAGACCTACAAAAAAAAAGCTTCGAAAATACCTATCGCTCTAACCAAAAGACCAATCCTTCTTCTGACGGCGGCTGGTAGTAAGATTCTTAACATCTTTAACCGATAGTTTCAAAACTAATGGGAATCTGTTCAAAATACACAATGCTAAGAATACGTATGCTTTATGCGCACGCGCAATACTTTCACGCTTAAATATATTTTAAAATTTCTGCATATTTTGAAGTAAAATTTTAGTATTTTTCTGAAAGAAGTGGAACAATTCATAGTAACTGTGAAAATAGTGTGGAGAAAATGTTTAAAATAAATAAAAAAAATAAGTGAAATTGACAAAAATATGCTCTGTTTCGAGACTCGAACTGAAGATCTGCAAAAAAAGCTTCCAAATCACCTATCGCTCTAACCACCAGACCAATCCTTCGTGAAACTGCTGCTGGAAATAAGTCTCTTAACATGTTTGACTAATCGTTTCAAAACTAATGGGAATCTAGTCAAAACAGACAACGCTAAGAATACGTATGCTTTACGCGCACGCGCAAGACTTTCACGCTTAAATATATTTTGAAATTTATGCATATTTTGAAGCAAAAGTTTAGTTTTTTTTCTGTTAGAAGTGGAAAAACTCATAGTAACTGTGAAAATAGAGTGGAGAAAATGTTTAAAATAAATTTTAAAAAAAATAAGTGAAATCAACAAAAAAATTGCTCAATTTCGAGACTCGAACTCAAGAGATGCAAAAAAAGCTTTGAAATCATCTATCGCCCTAACCACCAGACCAATCCTTCTTGAATCTGCGGCTGGAAGTAAGATTCTTCACATCTTTAACCGATCGTTTCAAAACTAATGGGAATCTGGTCAAAATACACAATGCTAAGAATACTTAATCTTTATGCGCACGCGCAAGACTTTCACGCTTAAATATATTTTGAAATTTATGCATATTTTGAAGCAAAATTTTAGTTTTTTTCTGTAAGAAGTGGATAAATTCAGAGTAACTGTGAAAATAGTGTGAAGAAAATGTTTAAAATAAATAAAAAAAATAAGTGAAATTGACAAAAAAAAAAATTGCTCTGTTTCGAGACTCGAACTGAAGACCTGCAAAAAAAAGCTTCGAAATCACCTATCGCTCTAACCACCAGACCAACCCTTCTTGAATCTGCGGCTGGAAGTAAGATTCTTAACATCTTGAACCGATCGTTTCAAAACTAATGGGAATCTGGTCAAAATACACAACGCTAAGAATACTTAATCTTTATGCGCACGCGCAAGACTTTCACGCTTAAATAAATTTTGAGATTTATGCATATTTTGAAGCAAAATTTTAGTTTTTTTTTCTGTTAGAAGTGGAAAAATTCATAGTAACTGTGAAAATAGTGTGGAGAAAATGTTTAAAATAAATTTAAAAAATAAGAAATTGACAAAATTTGCTCTGTTTCGAGACTCGAACTGAAGACCTGCAAAAAAAAAGCTTCGAAAATACCTATCGCTCTAACCAAAAGACCAATCCTTCTTCTGACGGCGGCTGGTAGTAAGATTCTTAACATATTTAACCGATCGTTTCAAAACTAATGAGAATCTGGTCAAAATACACAACGCTAAGAATACGTATGCTTTATGCGCACGCGCAAAACTTTCACGCTTAAATATATTTTGAAATTTATGCATATTTCGAAGCAAAATTTTAGTTTTTTTCTGTAAGAAGTGGAAAAGTTCATAGTAACTGTGAAAATAGTGTGGAGAAAATGTTTAAAATAAATAAAAAAAATAAGTGAAATTGACAAAACAAATTGCTCTGTTTCGAGACTCGAACTGAAGACCTGCAAAAAAAAGCTTCGAAATCAACTACCGCTCTAACCACCAGACCAACGCTTCTTGAATCTGCGGCTGGAAGTAAGATTCTTAACATCTTGAACCGATCGTTTCAAAACTAATGGGAATCTGGTCAAAATACACAACGCTAAGAATACGTATGCTTTATGCGCACTCGCAAAACTTTCACACTTAAATATATTTTGAAATTTATGCATATTTCGAAGCAAAATTTTAGTTTTTTCCTGTAAGAAGTGGAAAAATTCATATTAACTGTGAAATAGTGTGGAGAAAATGTTTAAAATAAATAAAAAAATAAGTGAAATTGACAAAACAAATTGCTCTGTTTCGAGACTCGAACTGAAGACCTGCAAAAAAAAGCTTCGAAATCACCTATCGCTCAAACCACCAGACCAACCCTTCTTGAATCTGCGGCTGGTAGTAAGATTCTTAACATCTTTAACCGATCGTTTCAAAACTAATGGGAATCTGGTCAAAATATACAATGCTAAGAATACATATGCTTTATGCGCACGCGCAAGACATTCACGCTTAAATATATTTTGAAATTTATGCATATTTTGAAGCAAAATTTTTGTTTTTTTCTGTATGAAATGGAAAAATTCAGAGTAACTGTGAAAATAGTGTGGAGAAAATGTTTAAAATAAATAAAAAAAATAAGTGAAATTGACAAAACAAATTGCTCTGTTTCGAGACTCGAACTGAAGACCTGCAAAAAAAAGCTTCGAAATCACCTATCGCTCTAACCACCAGACCAACCCTTCTTGAATCTGCGGCTGGAAGTAAGATTCTTAACATCTTGAACCGATCGTTTCAAAACTAATGGGAATCTGGTCAAAATACACAACGCTAAGAATACGTATGCTTTATGCGCACGCGCAAAACTTTCACGCTTAAATATATTTTGTATATTTATGCATATTTTGAAGCAAAATTTTAGTTTTTTACTGCAAGAAGTGGAAAAATTCATAGTAACTGTGAAAATAGTGTGGAGAAAATGTTTAAAATAAATAAAAAATAAGTGAAATTGACAAAACAAATTGCTCTGTTTCGAGACTCGAACTGAAGACCTGCAAAAAAAAGCTTCGAAATCACCTATCGCTCTAACCACCAGACCAACCCTTCTTGAATCTGCGGCTGGAAGTAAGATTCTTAACATCTTGAACCGATCGTTTCAAAACTAATGGGAATCTGGTCAAAATACACAACGCTAAGAATACGTATGCTTTATGCGCACGCGCAAGACTTTCACGCTTAAAAAAATTTTTAGATTTATGCATATTTTGAAGCAAAAGTTTAGTTTTTTTTTCTGTTAGAAGTGGAAAAATTCATAGTAACTGTGAAAATAGTGTGGAGAAAATGTTTAAAATAAATTTAAAAAATAAGTGAAATTGACAAAATTTGCTCTGTTTCGAGACTCGAACTGAAGACCTACAAAAAAAAAGCTTCGAAAATACCTATCGCTCTAACCAAAAGACCAATCCTTCTTCTGACGGCGGCTGGTAGTAAGATTCTTAACATCTTTAACCGATAGTTTCAAAACTAATGGGAATCTGTTCAAAATACACAATGCTAAGAATACGTATGCTTTATGCGCACGCGCAATACTTTCACGCTTAAATATATTTTAAAATTTCTGCATATTTTGAAGTAAAATTTTAGTATTTTTCTGAAAGAAGTGGAACAATTCATAGTAACTGTGAAAATAGTGTGGAGAAAATGTTTAAAATAAATAAAAAAAATAAGTGAAATTGACAAAAATATGCTCTGTTTCGAGACTCGAACTGAAGATCTGCAAAAAAAGCTTCCAAATCACCTATCGCTCTAACCACCAGACCAATCCTTCGTGAAACTGCTGCTGGAAATAAGTCTCTTAACATGTTTGACTAATCGTTTCAAAACTAATGGGAATCTAGTCAAAACAGACAACGCTAAGAATACGTATGCTTTACGCGCACGCGCAAGACTTTCACGCTTAAATATATTTTGAAATTTATGCATATTTTGAAGCAAAAGTTTAGTTTTTTTTCTGTTAGAAGTGGAAAAACTCATAGTAACTGTGAAAATAGAGTGGAGAAAATGTTTAAAATAAATTTTAAAAAAAATAAGTGAAATCAACAAAAAAATTGCTCAATTTCGAGACTCGAACTCAAGAGATGCAAAAAAAGCTTTGAAATCATCTATCGCCCTAACCACCAGACCAATCCTTCTTGAATCTGCGGCTGGAAGTAAGATTCTTAACATATTTAACCGATCGTTTCAAAACTAATGAGAATCTGGTCAAAATACACAACGCTAAGAATACGTATGCTTTATGCGCACGCGCAAAACTTTCACGCTTAAATATATTTTGAAATTTATGCATATTTCGAAGCAAAATTTTAGTTTTTTTCTGTAAGAAGTGGAAAAGTTCATAGTAACTGTGAAAATAGTGTGGAGAAAATGTTTAAAATAAATAAAAAAAATAAGTGAAATTGACAAAACAAATTGCTCTGTTTCGAGACTCGAACTGAAGACCTGCAAAAAAAAGCTTCGAAATCAACTACCGCTCTAACCACCAGACCAACGCTTCTTGAATCTGCGGCTGGAAGTAAGATTCTTAACATCTTGAACCGATCGTTTCAAAACTAATGGGAATCTGGTCAAAATACACAACGCTAAGAATACGTATGCTTTATGCGCACTCGCAAAACTTTCACACTTAAATATATTTTGAAATTTATGCATATTTCGAAGCAAAATTTTAGTTTTTTCCTGTAAGAAGTGGAAAAATTCATATTAACTGTGAAATAGTGTGGAGAAAATGTTTAAAATAAATAAAAAAATAAGTGAAATTGACAAAACAAATTGCTCTGTTTCGAGACTCGAACTGAAGACCTGCAAAAAAAAGCTTCGAAATCACCTATCGCTCAAACCACCAGGCCAACCCTTCTTGAATCTGCGGCTGGTAGTAAGATTCTTAACATCTTTAACCGATCGTTTCAAAACTAATGGGAATCTGGTCAAAATATACAATGCTAAGAATACATATGCTTTATGCGCACGCGCAAGACATTCACGCTTAAATATATTTTGAAATTTATGCATATTTTGAAGCAAAATTTTTGTTTTTTTCTGTATGAAGTGGAAAAATTCAGAGTAACTGTGAAAATAGTGTGGAGAAAATGTTTAAAATAAATAAAAAAAATAAGTGAAATTGACAAAACAAATTGCTCTGTTTCGAGACTCGAACTGAAGACCTGCAAAAAAAAGCTTCGAAATCACCTATCGCTCTAACCACCAGACCAACCCTTCTTGAATCTGCGGCTGGAAGTAAGATTCTTAACATCTTGAACCGATCGTTTCAAAACTAATGGGAATCTGGTCAAAATACACAACGCTAAGAATACGTATGCTTTATGCGCACGCGCAAAACTTTCACGCTTAAATATATTTTGTATATTTATGCATATTTTGAAGCAAAATTTTAGTTTTTTACTGCAAGAAGTGGAAAAATTCATAGTAACTGTGAAAATAGTGTGGAGAAAATGTTTAAAATAAATAAAAAATAAGTGAAATTGACAAAACAAATTGCTCTGTTTCGAGACTCGAACTGAAGACCTGCAAAAAAAAGCTTCGAAATCACCTATCGCTCTAACCACCAGACCAACCCTTCTTGAATCTGCGGCTGGAAGTAAGATTCTTAACATCTTGAACCGATCGTTTCAAAACTAATGGGAATCTGGTCAAAATACACAACGCTAAGAATACGTATGCTTTATGCGCACGCGCAAGACTTTCACGCTTAAAAAAATTTTTAGATTTATGCATATTTTGAAGCAAAAGTTTAGTTTTTTTTCTGTTAGAAGTGGAAAAATTCATAGTAACTGTGAAAATAGTGTGGAGAAAATGTTTAAAATAAATTTAAAAAATAAGTGAAATTGACAAAATTTGCTCTGTTTCGAGACTCGAACTGAAGACCTGCAAAAAAAAGCTTCGAAATCACCTATCACTCTAACCACAGACCAATCCTTTTTGAAACGGTGGCTGGTAGTAAGATTCTTAACATCTTTAACCGATCATTTCAAAACTAATGGGAATCTGGTCAAAATACACAATGCTAAGAATACGTATGCTTTATGCGCACGCGCAAGACTTTCACGCTTAAATATATTTTGAAATTTATGCATATTTTGAAGCAAAATTTTTGTTTTTTTCTGTAAGAAGTGGAAAAATTCATAGTAACTGTGAAAATAGTGTAGAGAAAATGTTTAAAATAAATTTAAAAAAATAAGTGAAATAGACAAAAAAATTGCTCTGTTTCGAGACTCGAACTGAAGACCTGCAAAAAAAAGCTTCGAAATCACCTATCGCTCTAACCACCAGACCAATCCTTCTTGAAACTGCGGCTGGAAGTAAGATTCTTAACATCTTTAACCGATCGTTTCAAAACTAATGGGAATCAAGTCAAAATACACAATGCTAAGAATACTTAATCTTAATGTGCACGCGCAAGACTTTCACGCTTAAATATATTTTGAAATTTATGCATATTTTGAAGCAAAATTTTAGTTTTTTTCTGTAAGAAGTGGATAAATTTCGAGTAACTGTGAAAATAGTGTGAAGAAAATGTTTAAAATAAATAAAAAAAATAAGTGAAATTGACAAAAAAAAAATTGCTCTGTTTCGAGACTCGAACTGAAGACCTGCAAAAAAAAGCTTCGAAATCACCTATCGCTCTAACCACCAGACCAACCCTTCTGGAATCTGCGGCTGGAAGTAAGATTCTTAACATCTTGAACCGATCGTTTCAAAACTAATGGGAATCTGGTCAAAATACGCAACGCTAAGAATACGTATGCTTTATGCGCACGCGCAAGACTTTCACGCTTAAATAAATTTTGAGATTTATGCATATTTTGAAGCAAAATTTTAGTTTTTTTTCTGTTAGAAGTGGAAAAATTCATAGTAACTGTGAAAATAGTGTGGAGAAAATGTTTAAAATAAATTTAAAAAATAAGTGAAATTGATAAAATTTGCTCTGTTTCGAGACTCGAACTGAAGACCTGCAAAAAAAAAGCTTCGAAAATACCTATCGCTCTAACCAAAAGACCAATCCTTCTTCTGACGGCGGCTGGTAGTAAGATTCTTAACATATTTAACCGATCGTTTCAAAACTAATGAGAATCTGGTCAAAATACACAACGCTAAGAATACGTATGCTTTATGCGCACGCGCAAAACTTTCACGCTTAAATATATTTTGAAATTTATGCATATTTCGAAGCAAAATTTTAGTTTTTTTCTGTAAGAAGTGGAAAAGTTCATAGTAACTGTGAAAATAGTGTGGAGAAAATGTTTAAAATAAATAAAAAAAAATAAGTGAAATTGACAAAACAAATTGCTCTGTTTCGAGACTCGAACTGAAGACCTGCAAAAAAAAGCTTCGAAATCAACTACCGCTCTAACCACCAGACCAACGCTTCTTGAATCTGCGGCTGGAAGTAAGATTCTTAACATCTTGAACCGATCGTTTCAAAACTAATGGGAATCTAGTCAAAATAGACAACGCTAAGAATACGTATGCTTTATGCGCACGCGCAAAACTTTCACGCTTAAATATATTTTGAAATTTATGCATATTTTGAAGCAAAATTTTAGTTTTTTTCTGTAAGAAGTGGAAAAATTCATAGTAACTGTGAAAATAGTGTGGAGAAAATGTTTAAAACAAATAAAAAATAAGTGAAATTTACAAAAATATTGCTCGGTTTCGAGACTCGAACAGAAGATCTGCAAAAAAAGCTTCGAAATCACCTACCGCTCTAACCACCAGACAAATCCTTCTTGAATCTGCGGCTGGAAGTAAGATTCTTCACATCTTTAACCGATCGTTTCAAAACTAATGGGAATCTGGTCAAAATACACAATGCTAAGAATACTTAATCTTTATGCGCACGCGCAAAACTTTCACGCTTAAATATATTTTGAAATTTATGCATATTTTGAAGCAAAATTTTAGTTTTTTTCTGTAAGAAGTGGATAAATTCATAGTAACTGTGAAAATAGTGTGGTGAAAATGTTTAAAATAAATAAAAAAAAAATAACTGAAATTGACAAAAAAATTGCTCGGTTTCGAGACTCGAACTGAAGACCTGCAAAAAAAAGCTTCGAAATCACCTATCGCTCTAACCACCAGGCCAATCCTTCTAGAATCTGCGGCTTGAAGTAAGATTCTTAACATGTTTAACCGATAGTTTCAAAACTAATGGGAATCTGTTCAAAATACACAATGCTAAGAATACGTATGCTTTATGCGCACGCGCAATACTTTCACGCTTAAATATATTTTGAAATTTATGCATATTTAGAAGCAAAATTTTATTTTTTTTCTGTAAGAAGTGGATAAATTCATAGTAACTGTGAAAATAGTGTGGTGAAAATGTTTAAAATAAATTTTAAAAAAAAGTGAAATTGACAAAAAAATTGCTCTGTTTCGAGACTCGAACTGAAGACCTGCAAAAAAAAAGCTTCGAAATCACCTATCGCTCTAATCACCAGACAAATCCTTCTTGAATCTGCGGCTGGAAGTAAGATTCTTAACATCTTTAACCGATCGTTTCAAAACTCATGTCAATCTGGTCAAAATACACAATGCTAAGAATACGTATGCTTTATGCGCATTCGCAATACTGAAATTTATGCATATTTTGAAGCAAAATTTTGGTTTTTTTGTGTAAGCATTGGAAAAATTCATAGTAACTGAGAAAATAGGGTGGAGAAAATGTTTAAAATAAATAAAAAAATAAGTGAAATTGACAAAAAAAATTGCTTTGTTTCGAGACTCGAACTGAAGGCCTGCAAAAAAAAAGCTTCGAAATCACCTATCGCTCTAACCACCAGACCACTCCTTCTTGATACGGCGGCTGGTAGTAAGATTCTTAACATCTTTAACCGATCGTTTCAAAACTAATGGGAATCTGGTCAAAATACACAATGCTAAGAATACGTATGCTTTATGCGCACGCGCAATACTTTCACGCTTAAATATATTTTAAAATTTATGCATATTTTAAAGCAAAATTTTGGTTTTTTTTGTGTAAGCATTGGAAAAATTCATAGTAACTGAGAAAATAGGGTGGAGAAAATGTTTAAAATAAATAAAAAAATAAGTGAAATTTACAAAAATATTGCTCTGTTTCGAGACTCGAACAGAAGACCTGCAAAAAAAGCTTCGAATTCACCTATCGCTCTAACCACCAGACAAATCCTTCTTGAATCTGCGGCTGAAAGTAAGTTTCTTCTAATCTTTAACCGATCGTTTCAAAACTAATGGGAATCTGGTCAAAATACACAATGCTAAGTATACGTATGCTTTATGCGCACGCGCAAGACTTTCACGCTTAAATATATTTTGAAATTTATGCATATTTTGAAGCAAAATTTTAGTTTTTTTTTTTTGTAAGAAGTTTAAAAATTCATAGTAACTCTGAAAATAGTGTGGAGAAAATGTTTAAAATAAATAAAAAAATAAGTGAAATTTACAAAAATATTGTTCTGCTTCGAGACTGGAACTGAAGACCTGCAAAAAAAAAGCTTCGAAATCACCTATCGCTCTAACCACCAGACCAACCCTTCTTGAATCTGCGGCTGGAAGTAAGATTCTTAACATCTTGAACCGATCGTTTCAAAACTAATGGGAATCTGGTCAAAATACACAACGCTAAGAATACGTATGCTTTATGCGCACGCGCAAAACTTTCACGCTTAAATATATTTTGTATATTTATGCATATTTTGAAGCAAAATTTTAGTTTTTTACTGCAAGAAGTGGAAAAATTCATAGTAACTGTGAAAATAGTGTGGAGAAAATGTTTAAAATAAATAAAAAATAAGTGAAATTGACAAAACAAATTGCTCTGTTTCGAGACTCGAACTGAAGACCTGCAAAAAAAAGCTTCGAAATCACCTATCGCTCTAACCACCAGACCAACCCTTCTTGAATCTGCGGCTGGAAGTAAGATTCTTAACATCTTGAACCGATCGTTTCAAAACTAATGGGAATCTGGTCAAAATACACAACGCTAAGAATACGTATGCTTTATGCGCACGCGCAAGACTTTCACGCTTAAAAAAATTTTTAGATTTATGCATATTTTGAAGCAAAAGTTTAGTTTTTTTTCTGTTAGAAGTGGAAAAATTCATAGTAACTGTGAAAATAGTGTGGAGAAAATGTTTAAAATAAATTTAAAAAATAAGTGAAATTGACAAAATTTGCTCTGTTTCGAGACTCGAACTGAAGACCTGCAAAAAAAAGCTTCGAAATCACCTATCACTCTAACCACAGACCAATCCTTTTTGAAACGGTGGCTGGTAGTAAGATTCTTAACATCTTTAACCGATCATTTCAAAACTAATGGGAATCTGGTCAAAATACACAATGCTAAGAATACGTATGCTTTATTGGCACGCGCAAGACTTTCACGCTTAAATATATTTTGAAATTTATGCATATTTTGAAGCAAAATTTTAGTTTTTTTCTGTAAGAAGTGGATAAATTCAGAGTAACTGTGAAAATAGTGTGAAGAAAATGTTTAAAATAAATAAAAAAAATAAGTGAAATTGACAAAAAAAAAATTGCTCTGTTTCGAGACTCGAACTGAAGACCTGCAAAAAAAAGCTTCGAAATCACCTATCGCTCTAACCACCAGACCAACCCTTCTGGAATCTGCGGCTGGAAGTAAGATTCTTAACATCTTGAACCGATCGTTTCAAAACTAATGGGAATCTGGTCAAAATACGCAACGCTAAGAATACGTATGCTTTATGCGCACGCGCAAGACTTTCACGCTTAAATAAATTTTGAGATTTATGCATATTTTGAAGCAAAATTTTAGTTTTTTTTTCTGTTAGAAGTGGAAAAATTCATAGTAACTGTGAAAATAGTGTGGAGAAAATGTTTAAAATAAATTTAAAAAATAAGTGAAATTGACAAAATTTGCTCTGTTTCGAGACTCGAACTGAAGACCTGCAAAAAAAAAACCTTGAAAATACCTATCGCTCTAACCAAAAGACCAATCCTTCTTCTGACGGCGGCTGGTAGTAAGATTCTTAACATATTTAACCGATCGTTTCAAAACTAATGAGAATCTGGTCAAAATACACAACGCTAAGAATACGTATGCTTTATGCGCACGCGCAAAACTTTCACGCTTAAATATATTTTGAAATTTATGCATATTTCGAAGCAAAATTTTAGTTTTTTTCTGTAAGAAGTGGAAAAGTTCATAGTAACTGTGAAAATAGTGTGGAGAAAATGTTTAAAATAAATAAAAAAAATAAGTGAAATTGACAAAACAAATTGCTCTGTTTCGAGACTCGAACTGAAGACCTGCAAAAAAAAGCTTCGAAATCACCTATCGCTCTAACCACCAGACCAACCCTTCTTGAATATGCGGCTGGAAGTAAGATTCTTAACATCTTGAACCGATCGTTTCAAAACTAATGGGAATCTGGTCAAAATACACAACGCTAAGAATACGTATGCTTTATGCGCACGCGCAAAACTTTCAGGCTTAAATATATTTTGTATATTTATGCATATTTTGAAGCAAAATTTTAGTTTTTTTCTGTAAGAAGTGGAAAAATTCATAGTAACTGTGAAAATAGTGTGGAGAAAATGTTTAAAATAAATAAAAAATAAGTGAAATTGACAAAACAAATTGCTCTGTTTCGAGACTCGAACTGAAGACCTGCAAAAAAAAGCTTCGAAATCACCTATCGCTCTAACCACCAGACCAATCCTTCTTGAATCTGCGGCTGGAAGTAAGATTCTTCACATCTTTAACCGATCGTTTCAAAACTAATGGGAATCTGGTCAAAATACACAATGCTAAGAATACTTAATCTTTATGCGCACGCGCAAGACTTTCACGCTTACATATATTTTGAAATTTATGCATATTTTGAAGCAAAATTTTAGTTTTTTTCTGTAAAAAGTGGAAAAATTCATAGTAACTGTGAAAATAGAGTGGAGAAAATGTTTAAAATAAATTTTTTTAAAAATAAGTGAAATCAACAAAAAAATTGCTCAATTTCGAGACTCGAACTCAAGAGATGCAAAAAAAGATTTGAAATCATCTATCGCCCTAACCACCAGACCAATCCTTCTTGAATCTGCGGCTGGAAGTAAGATTCTTCACATCTTTAACCGATCGTTTCAAAACTAATGGGAATCTGGTCAAAATACACAATGCTAAGAATACTTAATCTTTATGCGCACGCGCAAGACTTTCACGCTTAAATATATTTTGAAATTTATGCATATTTTGAAGCAAAATTTTAGTTTTTTTTGTAAGAAGTGGATAAATTCAGAGTAACTGTGAAAATAGTGTGAAGAAAATGTTTAAAATAAATAAAAAAAATAAGTGAAATTGACAAAAAAAAAATTGCTCTGTTTCGAGACTCGAACTGAAGACCTGCAAAAAAAAGCTTCGAAATCACCTATCGCTCTAACCACCAGACCAACCCTTCTTGAATCTGCGGCTGGAAGTAAGATTCTTAACATCTTGAACCGATCGTTTCAAAACTAATGGGAATCTGGTCAAAATACACAACGCTAAGAATACGTATGCTTTATGCGCACGCGCAAGACTTTCACGCTTAAATAAATTTTGAGATTTATGCATATTTTGAAGCAAAATTTTAGTTTTTTTTCTGTTAGAAGTGGAAAAATTCATAGTAACTGTGAAAATAGTGTGGAGAAAATGTTTAAAATAAATTTAAAAAATAAGTGAAATTGACAAAATTTGCTCTGTTTCGAGACTCGAACTGAAGACCTACAAAAAAAAAGCTTCGAAAATACCTATCGCTCTAACCAAAAGACCAATCCTTCTTCTGACGGCGGCTGGTAGTAAGATTCTTAACATCTTTAACCGATAGTTTCAAAACTAATGGGAATCTGTTCAAAATACACAATGCTAAGAATACGTATGCTTTATGCGCACGCGCAATACTTTCACGCTTAAATATATTTTAAAATTTCTGCATATTTTGAAGTAAAATTTTAGTATTTTTCTGAAAGAAGTGGAACAATTCATAGTAACTGTGAAAATAGTGTGGAGAAAATGTTTAAAATAAATAAAAAAAATAAGTGAAATTGACAAAAATATGCTCTGTTTCGAGACTCGAACTGAAGATCTGCAAAAAAAGCTTCCAAATCACCTATCGCTCTAACCACCAGACCAATCCTTCGTGAAACTGCTGCTGGAAATAAGTCTCTTAACATGTTTGACTAATCGTTTCAAAACTAATGGGAATCTAGTCAAAACAGACAACGCTAAGAATACGTATGCTTTACGCGCACGCGCAAGACTTTCACGCTTAAATATATTTTGAAATTTATGCATATTTTGAAGCAAAAGTTTAGTTTTTTTTCTGTTAGAAGTGGAAAAACTCATAGTAACTGTGAAAATAGAGTGGAGAAAATGTTTAAAATAAATTTTTAAAAAAATAAGTGAAATCAACAAAAAAATTGCTCAATTTCGAGACTCGAACTCAAGAGATGCAAAAAAAGCTTTGAAATCATCTATCGCCCTAACCACCAGACCAATCCTTCTTGAATCTGTGGCTGGAAGTAAGATTCTTCACATCTTTAACCGATCGTTTCAAAACTAATGGGAATCTGGTCAAAATACACAATGCTAAGAATACTTAATCTTTATGCGCACGCGCAAGACTTTCACGCTTAAATATATTTTGAAATTTATGCATATTTTGAAGCAAAATTTTAGTTTTTTTCTGTAAGAAGTGGATAAATTCAGAGTAACTGTGAAAATAGTGTGAAGAAAATGTTTAAAATAAATAAAAAAAATAAGTGAAATTGACAAAAAAAAAAATTGCTCTGTTTCGAGACTCGAACTGAAGACCTGCAAAAAAAAGCTTCGAAATCACCTATCGCTCTAACCACCAGACCAACCCTTCTTGAATCTGCGGCTGGAAGTAAGATTCTTAACATCTTGAACCGATCGTTTCAAAACTAATGGGAATCTGGTCAAAATACACAACGCTAAGAATACTTAATCTTTATGCGCACGCGCAAGACTTTCACGCTTAAATAAATTTTGAGATTTATGCATATTTTGAAGCAAAATTTTAGTTTTTTTTTCTGTTAGAAGTGGAAAAATTCATAGTAACTGTGAAAATAGTGTGGAGAAAATGTTTAAAATAAATTTAAAAAATAAGAAATTGACAAAATTTGCTCTGTTTCGAGACTCGAACTGAAGACCTGCAAAAAAAAAGCTTCGAAAATACCTATCGCTCTAACCAAAAGACCAATCCTTCTTCTGACGGCGGCTGGTAGTAAGATTCTTAACATATTTAACCGATCGTTTCAAAACTAATGAGAATCTGGTCAAAATACACAACGCTAAGAATACGTATGCTTTATGCGCACGCGCAAAACTTTCACGCTTAAATATATTTTGAAATTTATGCATATTTCGAAGCAAAATTTTAGTTTTTTTCTGTAAGAAGTGGAAAAGTTCATAGTAACTGTGAAAATAGTGTGGAGAAAATGTTTAAAATAAATAAAAAAAATAAGTGAAATTGACAAAACAAATTGCTCTGTTTCGAGACTCGAACTGAAGACCTGCAAAAAAAAGCTTCGAAATCAACTACCGCTCTAACCACCAGACCAACGCTTCTTGAATCTGCGGCTGGAAGTAAGATTCTTAACATCTTGAACCGATCGTTTCAAAACTAATGGGAATCTGGTCAAAATACACAACGCTAAGAATACGTATGCTTTATGCGCACTCGCAAAACTTTCACACTTAAATATATTTTTAAATTTATGCATATTTTAAAGCAAAATTTTAGTTTTTTTCTGTAAGAAGTTGAAAAATTCAGAGTAACGGTGAAAATAGTGTGGAGAAAATGTTTAAAATAAAAAAAAAATAAGTGAAATTGACAAAAAAAAATTGCTCTGTTTCGAGACTCGAACTGAAGACCTGCAAAAAAAATCTGCGAAATCACCTATAGCTCTAACCACCAGACAAAACCTTCTTGAAACGGCGGCTGGTAGTAAGATTCTTAACATCTTTAACCGATCGTTTCAAAACTAATGGGAATCTGGTCAAAATATACAATGCTAAGAATACATATGCTTTATGCGCACGCGCAAGACATTCACGCTTAAATATATTTTGAAATTTATGCATATTTTGAAGCAAAATTTTTGTTTTTTTCTGTATGAAGTGGAAAAATTCAGAGTAACTGTGAAAATAGTGTGGAGAAAATGTTTAAAATAAATAAAAAAAATAAGTGAAATTGACAAAACAAATTGCTCTGTTTCGAGACTCGAACTGAAGACCTGCAAAAAAAAGCTTCGAAATCACCTATCGCTCTAACCACCAGACCAACCCTTCTTGAATCTGCGGCTGGAAGTAAGATTCTTAACATCTTGAACCGATCGTTTCAAAACTAATGGGAATCTGGTCAAAATACACAACGCTAAGAATACGTATGCTTTATGCGCACGCGCAAAACTTTCACGCTTAAATATATTTTGTATATTTATGCATATTTTGAAGCAAAATTTTAGTTTTTTACTGCAAGAAGTGGAAAAATTCATAGTAACTGTGAAAATAGTGTGGAGAAAATGTTTAAAATAAATAAAAAATAAGTGAAATTGACAAAACAAATTGCTCTGTTTCGAGACTCGAACTGAAGACCTGCAAAAAAAAGCTTCGAAATCACCTATCACTCTAACCACAGACCAATCCTTTTTGAAACGGTGGCTGGTAGTAAGATTCTTAACATCTTTAACCGATCATTTCAAAACTAATGGGAATCTGGTCAAAATACACAATGCTAAGAATACGTATGCTTTATGCGCACGCGCAAGACTTTCACGCTTAAATATATTTTGAAATTTATGCATATTTTGAAGCTAAATTTTTGTTTTTTTCTGTAAGAAGTGGAAAAATTCATAGTAACTGTGAAAATAGTGTAGAGAAAATGTTTAAAATAAATTTAAAAAAATAAGTGAAATAGACAAAAAAATTGCTCTGTTTCGAGACTCGAACTGAAGACCTGCAAAAAAAAGCTTCGAAATCACCTATCGCTCTAACCACCAGACCAATCCTTCTTGAAACTGCGGCTGGAAGTAAGATTCTTAACATCTTTAACCGATCGTTTCAAAACTAATGGGAATCAAGTCAAAATACACAATGCTAAGAATACTTAATCTTTATGCGCACGCGCAAGACTTTCACGCTTAAATATATTTTGAAATTTATGCATATTTTGAAGCAAAATTTTAGTTTTTTTCTGTAAGAAGTGGATAAATTCAGAGTAACTGTGAAAATAGTGTGAAGAAAATGTTTAAAATAAATAAAAAAAATAAGTGAAATTGACAAAAAAAAAATTGCTCTGTTTCGAGACTCGAACTGAAGACCTGCAAAAAAAAGCTTCGAAATCACCTATCGCTCTAACCACCAGACCAACCCTTCTAGAATCTGCGGCTGGAAGTAAGATTCTTAACATCTTGAACCGATCGTTTCAAAACTAATGGGAATCTGGTCAAAATACGCAACGCTAAGAATACGTATGCTTTATGCGCACGCGCAAGACTTTCACGCTTAAATAAATTTTGAGATTTATGCATATTTTGAAGCAAAATTTTAGTTTTTTTTTCTGTTAGAAGTGGAAAAATTCATAGTAACTGTGAAAATAGTGTGGAGAAAATGTTTAAAATAAATTTAAAAAATAAGTGAAATTGATAAAATTTGCTCTGTTTCGAGACTCGAACTGAAGACCTGCAAAAAAAAAGCTTCGAAAATACCTATCGCTCTAACCAAAAGACCAATCCTTCTTCTGACGGCGGCTGGTAGTAAGATTCTTAACATATTTAACCGATCGTTTCAAAACTAATGAGAATCTGGTCAAAATACACAACGCTAAGAATACGTATGCTTTATGCGCACGCGCAAAACTTTCACGCTTAAATATATTTTGAAATTTATGCATATTTCGAAGCAAAATTTTAGTTTTTTTCTGTAAGAAGTGGAAAAGTTCATAGTAACTGTGAAAATAGTGTGGAGAAAATGTTTAAAATAAATAAAAAAAATAAGTGAAATTGACAAAACAAATTGCTCTGTTTCGAGACTCGAACTGAAGACCTGCAAAAAAAAGCTTCGAAATCAACTACCGCTCTAACCACCAGACCAACGCTTCTTGAGTCTGCGGCTGGAAGTAAGATTCTTAACATCTTGAACCGATCGTTTCAAAACTAATGGGAATCTAGTCAAAATAGACAACGCTAAGAATACGTATGCTTTATGCGCACGCGCAAAACTTTCACGCTTAAATATATTTTGAAATTTATGCATATTTAGAAGCAAAATTTTATTTTTTTTCTGTAAGAAGTGGATAAATTCATAGTAACTGTGAAAATAGTGTGGTGAAAATGTTTAAAATAAATTTTAAAAAAAAGTGAAATTGACAAAAAAATTGCTCTGTTTCGAGACTCGAACTGAAGACCTGCAAAAAAAAGCTTCGAAATCACCTATCGCTCTAATCACCAGACAAATCCTTCTTGAATCTGCGGCTGGAAGTAAGATTCTTAACATCTTTAACCGATCGTTTCAAAACTCATGTCAATCTGGTCAAAATACACAATGCTAAGAATACGTATGCTTTATGCGCATTCGCAATACTGAAATTTATGCATATTTTGAAGCAAAATTTTGGTTTTTTTGTGTAAGCATTGGAAAAATTCATAGTAACTGAGAAAATAGGGTGGAGAAAATGTTTAAAATAAATAAAAAAATAAGTGAAATTGACAAAAAAAATTGCTTTGTTTCGAGACTCGAACTGAAGGCCTGCAAAAAAAAAGCTTCGAAATCACCTATCGCTCTAACCACCAGACCACTCCTTCTTGATACGGCGGCTGGTAGTAAGATTCTTAACATCTTTAACCGATCGTTTCAAAACTAATGGGAATCTGGTCAAAATACACAATGCTAAGAATACGTATGCTTTATGCGCACGCGCAATACTTTCACGCTTAAATATATTTTAAAATTTATGCATATTTTAAAGCAAAATTTTGGTTTTTTTGTGTAAGCATTGGAAAAATTCATAGTAACTGAGAAAATAGGGTGGAGAAAATGTTTAAAATAAATAAAAAAATAAGTGAAATTTACAAAAATATTGCTCTGTTTCGAGACTCGAACTGAAGACCTGCAAAAAAAGCTTCGAATTCACCTATCGCTCTAACCACCAGACAAATCCTTCTTGAATCTGCGGCTGAAAGTAAGTTTCTTCTAATCTTTAACCGATCGTTTCAAAACTAATGGGAATCTGGTCAAAATACACAATGCTAAGTATACGTATGCTTTATGCGCACGCGCAAGACTTTCACGCTTAAATATATTTTGAAATTTATGCATATTTTGAAGCAAAATTTTAGTTTTTTTTTTTGTAAGAAGTTTAAAAATTCATAGTAACTCTGAAAATAGTGTGGAGAAAATGTTTAAAATAAATAAAAAAATAAGTGAAATTTACAAAAATATTGTTCTGCTTCGAGACTGGAACTGAAGACCTGCAAAAAAAAAGCTTCGAAATCACCTATCGCTCTAACCACCAGACCAACCCTTCTTGAATCTGCGGCTGGAAGTAAGATTCTTAACATCTTGAACCGATCGTTTCAAAACTAATGGGAATCTGGTCAAAATACACAACGCTAAGAATACGTATGCTTTATGCGCACGCGCAAAACTTTCACGCTTAAATATATTTTGTATATTTATGCATATTTTGAAGCAAAATTTTAGTTTTTTACTGCAAGAAGTGGAAAAATTCATAGTAACTGTGAAAATAGTGTGGAGAAAATGTTTAAAATAAATAAAAAATAAGTGAAATTGACAAAACAAATTGCTCTGTTTCGAGACTCGAACTGAAGACCTGCAAAAAAAAGCTTCGAAATCACCTATCGCTCTAACCACCAGACCAACCCTTCTTGAATCTGCGGCTGGAAGTAAGATTCTTAACATCTTGAACCGATCGTTTCAAAACTAATGGGAATCTGGTCAAAATACACAACGCTAAGAATACGTATGCTTTATGCGCACGCGCAAGACTTTCACGCTTAAAAAAATTTTTAGATTTATGCATATTTTGAAGCAAAAGTTTAGTTTTTTTTCTGTTAGAAGTGGAAAAATTCATAGTAACTGTGAAAATAGTGTGGAGAAAATGTTTAAAATAAATTTAAAAAATAAGTGAAATTGACAAAATTTGCTCTGTTTCGAGACTCGAACTGAAGACCTGCAAAAAAAAGCTTCGAAATCACCTATCACTCTAACCACCAGACCAATCCTTCTAGAATCTGCGGCTTGAAGTAAGATTCTTAACATGTTTAACCGATAGTTTCAAAACTAATGGGAATCTGTTCAAAATACACAATGCTAAGAATACGTATGCTTTATGCGCACGCGCAATACTTTCACGCTTAAATATATTTTGAAATTTATGCATATTTAGAAGCAAAATTTTAGTTTTTTTCTGTAAGAAGTGGATAAATTCATAGTAACTGTGAAAATAGTGTGGTGAAAATGTTTAAAATAAATTTTAAAAAAAAGTGAAATTGACAAAAAAATTGCTCTGTTTCGAGACTCGAACTGAAGACCTGCAAAAAAAAGCTTCGAAATCACCTATCGCTCTAATCACCAGACAAATCCTTCTTGAATCTGCGGCTGGAAGTAAGATTCTTAACATCTTTAACCGATCGTTTCAAAACTCATGTCAATCTGGTCAAAATACACAATGCTAAGAATACGTATGCTTTATGCGCACGGGCAATACTTTCACGCTTAAATATATTTTGAAATTTATGCATATTTAGAAGCAAAATTTTACTTTTTTTCTGTAAGAAGTGGATAAATTCATAGTAACTGTGAAAATAGTGTGGTGAAAATGTTTAAAATAAATTTTAAAAAAAAGTGAAATTGACAAAAAAATTGCTTTGTTTCGAGACTCGAACTGAAGGCCTGCAAAAAAAAAGCTTCGAAATCACCTATCGCTCTAACCACCACACCACTCCTTCCTGATACGGCGGCTGGTAGTAAGATTCTTAACATCTTTAACCGATCGTTTCAAAACTAATGGGAATCTGGTCAAAATACACAATGCTAAGTATACGTATGCTTTATGCGCACGCGCAAGACTTTCACGCTTAAATATATTTTGAAATTTATGCATATTTTGAAGCAAAATTTTAGTTTTTTTTTTGTAAGAAGTTTAAAAATTCATAGTAACTCTGAAAATAGTGTGGAGAAAATGTTTAAAATAAATAAAAAAATAAGTGAAATTTACAAAAATATTGTTCTGCTTCGAGACTGGAACTGAAGACCTGCAAAAAAAAAGCTTCGAAATCACCTATCGCTCTAACCACCAGACCAATCCTTCTTGAAACGGCGGCTGGTAGTAACATTCTTAACATCTTTAACCGATCGTTTCAAAACTAATGGGAATCTGGTCAAAATACACAATGCTAAGAATACGTATGCTTTATGCGCACGCGCAAGACTTTCACGCTTAAATATATTTTGAAATTTATGCATATTTTGAAGCAAAATTTTAGTTTTTTTCTGTAAGAAGTGGAAAAATTCATAGTAACTGTGAAAATAGTGTGGAGAAAATGTTTAAAATAAATAAAAAAATAAGTGAAATTGACAAAAAAATTGCTCTGTTTCGAGACTCGAACTGAAGACCTGCAAAAAAAAACTCCGATATCACCTATCGCTCTAACCACCAGACCAATCCTTCTAGAATCTGCGGCTGGAAGTAAGATTCTTAACATCTTTAACCGATCGTTGAAAACTAATGGGAATCTGGTCAAAATACACAATGCTAAGAATACGTATGCTTTATGCGCACGCGCAAGACTTTCACGCTTAAATATATTTTGAAATTTATGCATATTTTGAAGCAAAATTTTAGTTTTTTTCTGTAAGAAGTGGAAAAATTCATAGTAACTGTGAAAAAAGTGTGGAGAAAATGTTTAAAATAAATAAAAAAAATAAGTGAATTTGACAAAAAAATATTGCTCTGTTTCGAGACTCGAACTGAAGACCTGCAAAAAAAAAGCTTCGAAATCATCTATCGCCCTAACCACCAGACCAAACCTTCTTGAAACTGCGGCTTTAAGTAAGATTCTTAACACCTTTAACCGATAGTTTCAAAACGAATGGGAATCTGTTCAAAATACACAATGCTAAGAATACGTATGCTTTATGCGCACGCGCAATACTTTCACGCTTAAATATATTTTAAAATTTCTGCATATTTTGAAGTAAAATTTTAGTATTTTTCTGAAAGAAGTGGAACAATTCATAGTAACTGTGAAAATAGTGTGGAGAAAATGTTTAAAATAAATAAAAAAATAAGTGAAATTGACAAAAAAATGCTCTGTTTCGAGACTCGAACTGAAGATCTGCAAAAAAAGCTTCCAAATCACCTATCGCTCTAACCACCAGACCAATCCTTCGTGAAACTGGTGCTGGAAGTAAGTCTCTTAACATGTTTGACTGATCGTTTCAAAACTAATGGGAATCTAGTCAAAATAGACAACGCTAAGAATACGTATGCTTTATGCGCAAGCGCAAGACTTTCACGCTTAAATATATTTTGAAATTTATGCATATTTTAAAGCAAAATTTCGGTTTTTTTGTGTAAGCATTGGAAAAATTCATAGTAACTGAGAAAATAGTGTGGAGAAAATGTTTAAAATAAATAAAACAAATAAGTGAAATTGACAAAACAAATTGCTCTGTTTCGAGACTCGAACTGAAGACCTGCAAAAAAAAGCTTCGAAATCACCTATCGCTCTAACCACCAGACCAATCCTTCTTGAAACTGCGGCTGGAAGTAAGATTCTTAACATCTTTAACCGATCGTTTCAAAACTAATGGGAATCAAGTCAAAATACACAATGCTAAGAATACTTAATCTTTATGCGCACGCGCAAGACTTTCACGCTTAAATATATTTTGAAATTTATGCATATTTTGAAGCAAAATTTTAGTTTTTTTCTGTAAGAAGTGGATAAATTCAGAGTAACTGTGAAAATAGTGTGAAGAAAATGTTTAAAATAAATAAAAAAAATAAGTGAAATTGACAAAAAAAAAATTGCTCTGTTTCGAGACTCGAACTGAAGACCTGCAAAAAAAAGCTTCGAAATCACCTATCGCTCTAACCACCAGACCAACCCTTCTAGAATCTGCGGCTGGAAGTAAGATTCTTAACATCTTGAACCGATCGTTTCAAAACTAATGGGAATCTGGTCAAAATACGCAACGCTAAGAATACGTATGCTTTATGCGCACGCGCAAGACTTTCACGCTTAAATAAATTTTGAGATTTATGCATATTTTGAAGCAAAATTTTAGTTTTTTTTTCTGTTAGAAGTGGAAAAATTCATAGTAACTGTGAAAATAGTGTGGAGAAAATGTTTAAAATAAATTTAAAAAATAAGTGAAATTGATAAAATTTGCTCTGTTTCGAGACTCGAACTGAAGACCTGCAAAAAAAAAGCTTCGAAAATACCTATCGCTCTAACCAAAAGACCAATCCTTCTTCTGACGGCGGCTGGTAGTAAGATTCTTAACATATTTAACCGATCGTTTCAAAACTAATGAGAATCTGGTCAAAATACACAACGCTAAGAATACGTATGCTTTATGCGCACGCGCAAAACTTTCACGCTTAAATATATTTTGAAATTTATGCATATTTCGAAGCAAAATTTTAGTTTTTTTCTGTAAGAAGTGGAAAAGTTCATAGTAACTGTGAAAATAGTGTGGAGAAAATGTTTAAAATAAATAAAAAAAATAAGTGAAATTGACAAAACAAATTGCTCTGTTTCGAGACTCGAACTGAAGACCTGCAAAAAAAAGCTTCGAAATCAACTACCGCTCTAACCACCAGACCAACGCTTCTTGAGTCTGCGGCTGGAAGTAAGATTCTTAACATCTTGAACCGATCGTTTCAAAACTAATGGGAATCTAGTCAAAATAGACAACGCTAAGAATACGTATGCTTTATGCGCACGCGCAAAACTTTCACGCTTAAATATATTTTGAAATTTATGCATATTTAGAAGCAAAATTTTATTTTTTTTCTGTAAGAAGTGGATAAATTCATAGTAACTGTGAAAATAGTGTGGTGAAAATGTTTAAAATAAATTTTAAAAAAAAGTGAAATTGACAAAAAAATTGCTCTGTTTCGAGACTCGAACTGAAGACCTGCAAAAAAAAGCTTCGAAATCACCTATCGCTCTAATCACCAGACAAATCCTTCTTGAATCTGCGGCTGGAAGTAAGATTCTTAACATCTTTAACCGATCGTTTCAAAACTCATGTCAATCTGGTCAAAATACACAATGCTAAGAATACGTATGCTTTATGCGCATTCGCAATACTGAAATTTATGCATATTTTGAAGCAAAATTTTGGTTTTTTTGTGTAAGCATTGGAAAAATTCATAGTAACTGAGAAAATAGGGTGGAGAAAATGTTTAAAATAAATAAAAAAATAAGTGAAATTGACAAAAAAAATTGCTTTGTTTCGAGACTCGAACTGAAGGCCTGCAAAAAAAAAGCTTCGAAATCACCTATCGCTCTAACCACCAGACCACTCCTTCTTGATACGGCGGCTGGTAGTAAGATTCTTAACATCTTTAACCGATCGTTTCAAAACTAATGGGAATCTGGTCAAAA
This sequence comes from Argiope bruennichi, assembly GCF_947563725.1. Taxonomy (NCBI): domain Eukaryota; kingdom Metazoa; phylum Arthropoda; class Arachnida; order Araneae; family Araneidae; genus Argiope; species Argiope bruennichi. The sequence continues at coordinate 20,168,499 of NC_079156.1, read as the reverse complement.
TACACAATGCTAAGAATACGTATGCTTTATGCGCACGCGCAATACTTTCACGCTTAAATATATTTTAAAATTTATGCATATTTTAAAGCAAAATTTTGGTTTTTTTGTGTAAGCATTGGAAAAATTCATAGTAACTGAGAAAATAGGGTGGAGAAAATGTTTAAAATAAATAAAAAAATAAGTGAAATTTACAAAAATATTGCTCTGTTTCGAGACTCGAACTGAAGACCTGCAAAAAAAGCTTCGAATTCACCTATCGCTCTAACCACCAGACAAATCCTTCTTGAATCTGCGGCTGAAAGTAAGTTTCTTCTAATCTTTAACCGATCGTTTCAAAACTAATGGGAATCTGGTCAAAATACACAATGCTAAGTATACGTATGCTTTATGCGCACGCGCAAGACTTTCACGCTTAAATATATTTTGAAATTTATGCATATTTTGAAGCAAAATTTTAGTTTTTTTTTTTGTAAGAAGTTTAAAAATTCATAGTAACTCTGAAAATAGTGTGGAGAAAATGTTTAAAATAAATAAAAAAATAAGTGAAATTTACAAAAATATTGTTCTGCTTCGAGACTGGAACTGAAGACCTGCAAAAAAAAAGCTTCGAAATCACCTATCGCTCTAACCACCAGACCAACCCTTCTTGAATCTGCGGCTGGAAGTAAGATTCTTAACATCTTGAACCGATCGTTTCAAAACTAATGGGAATCTGGTCAAAATACACAACGCTAAGAATACGTATGCTTTATGCGCACGCGCAAAACTTTCACGCTTAAATATATTTTGTATATTTATGCATATTTTGAAGCAAAATTTTAGTTTTTTACTGCAAGAAGTGGAAAAATTCATAGTAACTGTGAAAATAGTGTGGAGAAAATGTTTAAAATAAATAAAAAATAAGTGAAATTGACAAAACAAATTGCTCTGTTTCGAGACTCGAACTGAAGACCTGCAAAAAAAAGCTTCGAAATCACCTATCGCTCTAACCACCAGACCAACCCTTCTTGAATCTGCGGCTGGAAGTAAGATTCTTAACATCTTGAACCGATCGTTTCAAAACTAATGGGAATCTGGTCAAAATACACAACGCTAAGAATACGTATGCTTTATGCGCACGCGCAAGACTTTCACGCTTAAAAAAATTTTTAGATTTATGCATATTTTGAAGCAAAAGTTTAGTTTTTTTTCTGTTAGAAGTGGAAAAATTCATAGTAACTGTGAAAATAGTGTGGAGAAAATGTTTAAAATAAATTTAAAAAATAAGTGAAATTGACAAAATTTGCTCTGTTTCGAGACTCGAACTGAAGACCTGCAAAAAAAAGCTTCGAAATCACCTATCACTCTAACCACCAGACCAATCCTTCTAGAATCTGCGGCTTGAAGTAAGATTCTTAACATGTTTAACCGATAGTTTCAAAACTAATGGGAATCTGTTCAAAATACACAATGCTAAGAATACGTATGCTTTATGCGCACGCGCAATACTTTCACGCTTAAATATATTTTGAAATTTATGCATATTTAGAAGCAAAATTTTAGTTTTTTTCTGTAAGAAGTGGATAAATTCATAGTAACTGTGAAAATAGTGTGGTGAAAATGTTTAAAATAAATTTTAAAAAAAAGTGAAATTGACAAAAAAATTGCTCTGTTTCGAGACTCGAACTGAAGACCTGCAAAAAAAAGCTTCGAAATCACCTATCGCTCTAATCACCAGACAAATCCTTCTTGAATCTGCGGCTGGAAGTAAGATTCTTAACATCTTTAACCGATCGTTTCAAAACTCATGTCAATCTGGTCAAAATACACAATGCTAAGAATACGTATGCTTTATGCGCACGGGCAATACTTTCACGCTTAAATATATTTTGAAATTTATGCATATTTAGAAGCAAAATTTTACTTTTTTTCTGTAAGAAGTGGATAAATTCATAGTAACTGTGAAAATAGTGTGGTGAAAATGTTTAAAATAAATTTTAAAAAAAAGTGAAATTGACAAAAAAATTGCTTTGTTTCGAGACTCGAACTGAAGGCCTGCAAAAAAAAAGCTTCGAAATCACCTATCGCTCTAACCACCACACCACTCCTTCCTGATACGGCGGCTGGTAGTAAGATTCTTAACATCTTTAACCGATCGTTTCAAAACTAATGGGAATCTGGTCAAAATACACAATGCTAAGTATACGTATGCTTTATGCGCACGCGCAAGACTTTCACGCTTAAATATATTTTGAAATTTATGCATATTTTGAAGCAAAATTTTAGTTTTTTTTTTGTAAGAAGTTTAAAAATTCATAGTAACTCTGAAAATAGTGTGGAGAAAATGTTTAAAATAAATAAAAAAATAAGTGAAATTTACAAAAATATTGTTCTGCTTCGAGACTGGAACTGAAGACCTGCAAAAAAAAAGCTTCGAAATCACCTATCGCTCTAACCACCAGACCAATCCTTCTTGAAACGGCGGCTGGTAGTAACATTCTTAACATCTTTAACCGATCGTTTCAAAACTAATGGGAATCTGGTCAAAATACACAATGCTAAGAATACGTATGCTTTATGCGCACGCGCAAGACTTTCACGCTTAAATATATTTTGAAATTTATGCATATTTTGAAGCAAAATTTTAGTTTTTTTCTGTAAGAAGTGGAAAAATTCATAGTAACTGTGAAAATAGTGTGGAGAAAATGTTTAAAATAAATAAAAAAATAAGTGAAATTGACAAAAAAATTGCTCTGTTTCGAGACTCGAACTGAAGACCTGCAAAAAAAAACTCCGATATCACCTATCGCTCTAACCACCAGACCAATCCTTCTAGAATCTGCGGCTGGAAGTAAGATTCTTAACATCTTTAACCGATCGTTGAAAACTAATGGGAATCTGGTCAAAATACACAATGCTAAGAATACGTATGCTTTATGCGCACGCGCAAGACTTTCACGCTTAAATATATTTTGAAATTTATGCATATTTTGAAGCAAAATTTTAGTTTTTTTCTGTAAGAAGTGGAAAAATTCATAGTAACTGTGAAAAAAGTGTGGAGAAAATGTTTAAAATAAATAAAAAAAATAAGTGAATTTGACAAAAAAATATTGCTCTGTTTCGAGACTCGAACTGAAGACCTGCAAAAAAAAAGCTTCGAAATCATCTATCGCCCTAACCACCAGACCAAACCTTCTTGAAACTGCGGCTTTAAGTAAGATTCTTAACACCTTTAACCGATAGTTTCAAAACGAATGGGAATCTGTTCAAAATACACAATGCTAAGAATACGTATGCTTTATGCGCACGCGCAATACTTTCACGCTTAAATATATTTTAAAATTTCTGCATATTTTGAAGTAAAATTTTAGTATTTTTCTGAAAGAAGTGGAACAATTCATAGTAACTGTGAAAATAGTGTGGAGAAAATGTTTAAAATAAATAAAAAAATAAGTGAAATTGACAAAAAAATGCTCTGTTTCGAGACTCGAACTGAAGATCTGCAAAAAAAGCTTCCAAATCACCTATCGCTCTAACCACCAGACCAATCCTTCGTGAAACTGGTGCTGGAAGTAAGTCTCTTAACATGTTTGACTGATCGTTTCAAAACTAATGGGAATCTAGTCAAAATAGACAACGCTAAGAATACGTATGCTTTATGCGCAAGCGCAAGACTTTCACGCTTAAATATATTTTGAAATTTATGCATATTTTAAAGCAAAATTTCGGTTTTTTTGTGTAAGCATTGGAAAAATTCATAGTAACTGAGAAAATAGTGTGGAGAAAAGGTTTAAAATAAATAAAAAAATAAGTGTAATTGACAAAAAAAATTGCTTTGTTTCGAGACTCGAACTGAATCCCTGCAAAAAAAAAAAAGCTTCGAAATCATTTATCGCTCTAACCACCAGACCACTCCTTCTTGAAACGGCGGCTGGTAGTAAGATTCTTAACATCTTTAACCGATCGTTTCAAAACTAATGGGAATCTGGTCAAAATACACAATGCTAAGAATACGTATGCTTTATGCGCACGCGCAATACTTTCACGCTTAAATATATTTTGAAATTTATGCATATTTTGAAGCAAAATTTTAGTTTTTTTTTTTGTAAGAAGTTGATAAATTCATAGTAACTGTGAAAATAGTGTGGTGAAAATGTTTAAAATAAATTTTTAAAAAAAGTGAAATTGACAAAAAAATTGCTCTGTTTCGAGACTCGAACTGAAGACCTGCAAAAAAAACCTTCGAAATCACCTATCGCTCTAACCACCAGACAAATCCTTCTTGAATCTGCGGCTCGAAGTAAGATTCTTCACATCTTTAACCGATCGTTACAAAACTAATGGGAATGTGATCAAAATACACAATGCTAAGAATACTTAATCTTTATGCGCACGCGCAAGACTTTCACGCTTAAATATATTTTGAAATTTATGCATATTTTGAAGCAAAATTTTAGTTTTTTTCTGTAAGAAGTGGATAAATTCATAGTAACTGTGAAAATAGTGTGGTGAAAATGTTTAAAATAAATAAAAAAAAATAAGTGAAATTGACAAAAAAATTGCTCTGTTTCGAGACTCGAACTGAAGACCTGCAAAAAAAAGCTTCGATATCACCTATCGCTCTAACCACCAGACCAATCCTTCTAGAATCTGCGGCTTGAAGTAAGATTCTTAACATGTTTAACCGATAGTTTCAAAACTAATAGGAATCTGGTCAAAATACACAATGCTAAGAATACGTATGCTTTATGCGCACGCGCAAGACTTTCACGCTTAAATATATTTTGAAATTTATGCATATTTTGAAGCAAAATTTTAGTTTTTTTTTGTAAGAAGTTTAAAAATTCATAGTAACTCTGAAAATAGTGTGGAGAAAATGTTTAAAATAAATAAAAAAATAAGTGAAATTTACAAAAATATTGTTCTGCTCGAGACTGGAACTGAAGACCTGCAAAAAAAAAGCTTCGAAATCACCTATCGCTCTAACCACCAGACCAATCCTTCTAGAATCTGCCGCTGGAAGTAAGATTCTTAACATCTTTAACCGATCGTTGAAAACTAATGGGAATTTGGTCAAAAGACACAATGCTAAGAATACGTATGCTTTATGCGCACGCGCAAGACTTTCACGCTTAAATAAATTTTGAGATTTATGCATATTTTGAAGCAAAATTTTAGTTTTTTTTTCTGTAAGAAGTGGAAAAATTCATAGTAACTGTGAAAGTAGTGTGGAGAAAATGTTTAAAATAAATTTAAAAAAAAAGTGAATTAGACAAAAAAAAATATTGCTCTGTTTCGAGACTCGAACTGAAGACCTGCAAAAAAAAGCTTCGAAATCATCTATCGCCCTAACCACCAGACCAATCCTTCTTGAAACTGCGGCTTTAAGTAAGATTCTTAACACCTTTAACCGATAGTTTCAAAACTAATGGGAATCTGTTCAAAATACACAATGCTAAGAATACGTATGCTTTATGCGCACGCGCAAGACTTTCACGCTTAAATATATTTTGAAATTTATGCATATTTTGAAGCAAAATTTTAGTTTTTTTCTGTAAGAAGTGGATAAATTCAGAGTAACTGTGAAAATAGTGTGAAGAAAATGTTTAAAATAAATAAAAAAAATAAGTGAAATTGACAAAAAAAAAATTGCTCTGTTTCGAGACTCGAACTGAAGACCTGCAAAAAAAAGCTTCGAAATCACCTATCGCTCTAACCACCAGACCAACCCTTCTTGAATCTGCGGCTGGAAGTAAGATTCTTATCATCTTGAACCGATCGTTTCAAAACTAATGGGAATCTGGTCAAAATACACAACGCTAAGAATACGTATGCTTTATGCGCACGCGCAAGACTTTCACGCTTAAATAAATTTTGAGATTTATGCATATTTTGAAGCAAAATTTTAGTTTTTTTTTCTGTTAGAAGTGGAAAAATTCATAGTAACTGTGAAAATAGTGTGGAGAAAATGTTTAAAATAAATTTAAAAAATAAGAAATTGACAAAATTTGCTCTGTTTCGAGACTCGAACTGAAGACCTGCAAAAAAAAGCTTCGAAAATACCTATCGCTCTAACCAAAAGACCAATCCTTCTTCTGACGGCGGCTGGTAGTAAGATTCTTAACATATTTAACCGATCGTTTCAAAACTAATGAGAATCTGGTCAAAATACACAACGCTAAGAATACGTATGCTTTATGCGCACGCGCAAAACTTTCACGCTTAAATATATTTTGAAATTTATGCATATTTCGAAGCAAAATTTTAGTTTTTTTCTGTAAGAAGTGGAAAAGTTCATAGTAACTGTGAAAATAGTGTGGAGAAAATGTTTAAAATAAATAAAAAAAATGAAATTGACAAAACAAATTGCTCTGTTTCGAGACTCGAACTGAAGACCTGCAAAAAAAAGCTTCGAAATCAACTACCGCTCTAACCACCAGACCAACGCTTCTTGAATCTGCGGCTGGAAGTAAGATTCTTAACATCTTTAACCGATCATTTCAAAACTAATGGGAATCTGGTCAAAATACACAATGCTAAGAATACGTATGCTTTATGCGCACGCGCAAGACTTTCACGCTTAAATATATTTTGAAATTTATGCATATTTTGAAGCAAAATTTTTGTTTTTTTCTGTAAGAAGTGGAAAAATTCATAGTAACTGTGAAAATAGTGTTGAGAAAATGTTTAAAATAAATTTAAAAAAATAAGTGAAATAGACAAAAAAATTGCTCTGTTTCGAGACTCGAACTGAAGACCTGCAAAAAAAAGCTTCGAAATCCCCTATCGCTCCAACCACCAGACCAATCCTTCTTGAAACTGCGGCTAGAAGTAAGATTCTTAACATCTTTAACCGATCGTTTCAAAACTAATGGGAATCAAGTCAAAATACACAATGCTAAGAATACTTAATCTTTATGCGCACGCGCAAGACTTTCACGCTTAAATATATTTTGAAATTTATGCATATTTTGAAGCAAAATTTTAGTTTTTTTCTGTAAGAAGTGGATAAATTCAGAGTAACTGTGAAAATAGTGTGAAGAAAATGTTTAAAATAAATAAAAAAAATAAGTGAAATTGACAAAAAAAAAAATTGCTCTGTTTCGAGACTCGAACTGAAGACCTGCAAAAAAAAGCTTCGAAATCACCTATCGCTCTAACCACCAGACCAACCCTTCTGGAATCTGCGGCTGGAAGTAAGATTCTTAACATCTTGAACCGATCGTTTCAAAACTAATGGGAATCTGGTCAAAATACGCAACGCTAAGAATACGTATGCTTTATGCGCACGCGCAAGACTTTCACGCTTAAATAAATTTTGAGATTTATGCATATTTTGAAGCAAAATTTTAGTTTTTTTTTCTGTTAGAAGTGGAAAAATTCATAGTAACTGTGAAAATAGTGTGGAGAAAATGTTTAAAATAAATTTAAAAAATAAGTGAAATTGACAAAATTTGCTCTGTTTCGAGACTCGAACTGAAGACCTGCAAAAAAAAAGCTTCGAAAATACCTATCGCTCTAACCAAAAGACCAATCCTTCTTCTGACGGCGGCTGGTAGTAAGATTCTTAACATATTTAACCGATCGTTTCAAAACTAATGAGAATCTGGTCAAATACACAACGCTAAGAATACGTATGCTTTATGCGCACGCGCAAAACTTTCACGCTTAAATATATTTTGAAATTTATGCATATTTCGAAGCAAAATTTTAGTTTTTTTCTGTAAGAAGTGGAAAAGTTCATAGTAACTGTGAAAATAGTGTGGAGAAATTGTTTAAAATAAATAAAAAAAATAAGTGAAATTGACAAAACAAATTGCTCTGTTTCGAGACTCGAACTGAAGACCTGCAAAAAAAAGCTTCGATATCAACTACCGCTCTAACCACCAGACCAACGCTTCTTGAATCTGCGGCTGGAAGTAAGATTCTTAACATCTTGAACCGATCGTTTCAAAACTAATGGGAATCTAGTCAAAATAGACAACGCTAAGAATACGTATGCTTTATGCGCACGCGCAAGACTTTCACGCTTAAAAAAATTTTTAGATTTATGCATATTTTGAAGCAAAAGTTTAGTTTTTTTTCTGTTAGAAGTGGAAAAATTCATAGTAACTGTGAAAATAGTGTGGAGAAAATGTTTAAAATAAATTTAAAAAATAAGTGAAATTGACAAAATTTGCTCTGTTTCGAGACTCGAACTGAAGACCTGCAAAAAAAAGCTTCGAAATCACCTATCACTCTAACCACAGACCAATCCTTCTTGAAACGGTGGCTGGTAGTAAGATTCTTAACATCTTTAACCGATCATTTCAAAACTAATGGGAATCTGGTCAAAATACACAATGCTAAGAATACGTATGCTTTATGCGCACGCGCAAGACTTTCACGCTTAAATATATTTTGAAATTTATGCATATTTTGAAGCAAAATTTTTGTTTTTTTCTGTAAGAAGTGGAAAAATTCATAGTAACTGTGAAAATAGTGTTGAGAAAATGTTTGAAATAAATTTAAAAAAATAAGTGAAATAGACAAAAAAATTGCTCTGTTTCGAGACTCGAACTGAAGACCTGCAAAAAAAAGCTTCGAAATCACCTATCGCTCTAACCACCAGACCAATCCTTCTTGAAACTGCGGCTGGAAGTAAGATTCTTAACATCTTGAACCCATCGTTTCAAAACTAATGGGAATCTGGTCAAAATACGCAACTCTAAGAATACGTATGCTTTATGCGCACGCGCAAGACTTTCACGCTTAAATAAATTTTGAGATTTATGCATATTTTGAAGCAAAATTTTAGTTTTTTTTTCTGTTAGAAGTGGAAAAATTCATAGTAACTGTGAAAATAGTGTGGAGAAAATGTTTAAAATAAATTTAAAAAATAAGTGAAATTGACAAAATTTGCTCTGTTTCGAGACTCGAACTGAAGACCTGCAAAAAAAAAGCTTCGAAAATACCTATCTCTCTAACCAAAAGACCAATCCTTCTTCTGACGGCGGCTGGTAGTAAGATTCTTAACATATTTAACCGATCGTTTCAAAACTAATGAGAATCTGGTCAAAATACACAACGCTAAGAATACGTATGCTTTATGCGCACGCGCAAAACTTTCACGCTTAAATATATTTTGAAATTTATGCATATTTCGAAGCAAAATTTTAGTTTTTTTCTGTAAGAAGTGGAAAAGTTCATAGTAACTGTGAAAATAGTGTGGAGAAATTGTTTAAAATAAATAAAAAAAATAAGTGAAATTGACAAAACAAATTGCTCTGTTTCGAGACTCGAACTGAAGACCTGCAAAAAAAAGCTTCGAAATCATCTATCGCCCTAACCACCAGACCAATCCTTCTTGAAACTGCGGCTTTAAGTAAGATTCTTAACACCTTTAACCGATAGTTTCAAAACTAATGGGAATCTGTTCAAAATACACAATGCTAAGAATACGTATGCTTTATGCGCACGCGCAAGACTTTCACGCTTAAATATATTTTGAAATTTATGCATATTTTGAAGCAAAATTTTAGTTTTTTTCTGTAAGAAGTGGATAAATTCAGAGTAACTGTGAAAATAGTGTGAAGAAAATGTTTAAAATAAATAAAAAAAATAAGTGAAATTGACAAAAAAAAAATTGCTCTGTTTCGAGACTCGAACTGAAGACCTGCAAAAAAAAGCTTCGAAATCACCTATCGCTCTAACCACCAGACCAACCCTTCTTGAATCTGCGGCTGGAAGTAAGATTCTTAACATCTTGAACCGATCGTTTCAAAACTAATGGGAATCTGGTCAAAATACACAACGCTAAGAATACGTATGCTTTATGCGCACGCGCAAGACTTTCACGCTTAAATAAATTTTGAGATTTATGCATATTTTGAAGCAAAATTTTAGTTTTTTTTTCTGTTAGAAGTGGAAAAATTCATAGTAACTGTGAAAATAGTGTGGAGAAAATGTTTAAAATAAATTTAAAAAATAAGAAATTGACAAAATTTGCTCTGTTTCAAGACTCGAACTGAAGACCTGCAAAAAAAAAGCTTCGAAAATACCTATCGCTCTAACCAAAAGACCAATCCTTCTTCTGACGGCGGCTGGTAGTAAGATTCTTAACATATTTAACCAACCGTTTCAAAACTAATGAGAATCTGGTCAAAATACACAACGCTAAGAATACGTATGCTTTATGCGCACGCGCAAAACTTTCACGCTTAAATATATTTTGAAATTTATGCATATTTCGAAGCAAAATTTTTGTTTTTTTCTGTAAGAAGTGGAAAAGTTCATAGTAACTGTGAAAATAGTGTGGAGAAAATGTTTAAAATAAATAAAAAAAATAAGTGAAATTGACAAAACAAATTGCTCTGTTTCGAGACTCGAACTGAAGACCTGCAAAAAAAAGCTTCGAAATCAACTACCGCTCTAACCACCAGACCAACGCTTCTTGAATCTGCGGCTGGAAGTAAGATTCTTAACATCTTGAACCGATCGTTTCAAAACTAATGGGAATCTGGTCAAAATACACAACGCTAAGAATACGTATGCTTTATGCGCACTAGCAAAACTTTCACACTTAAATATATTTTGTATATTTATGCATATTTTGAAGCAAAATTTTAGTTTTTTACTGTAAGAAGTGGAAAAATTCATAGTAACTGTGAAAATAGTGTGGAGAAAATGTTTAAAATAAATAAAAAATAAGTGAAATTGACAAAACAAATTGCTCTGTTTCGAGACTCGAACTGAAGACCTGCAAAAAAAAGCTTCGAAATCACCTATCGCTCTAACCACCAGACCAACCCTTCTTGAATCTGCGGCTGGAAGTAAGATTCTTAACATCTTGAACCGATCGTTTCAAAACTAATGGGAATCTGGTCAAAATACACAACGCTAAGAATACGTATGCTTTATGCGCACGCGCAAGACTTTCACGCTTAAAAAAATTTTTAGATTTATGCATATTTTGAAGCAAAAGTTTAGTTTTTTTTCTGTTAGAAGTGGAAAAATTCATAGTAACTGTGAAAATAGTGTGGAGAAAATGTTTAAAATAAATTTAAAAAATAAGTGAAATTGACAAAATTTGCTCTGTTTCGAGACTCGAACTGAAGACCTGCAAAAAAAAGCTTCGAAATCACCTATCACTCTAACCACAGACCAATCCTTCTTGAAACGGTGGCTGGTAGTAAGATTCTTAACATCTTTAACCGATCATTTCAAAACTAATGGGAATCTGGTCAAAATACACAATGCTAAGAATACGTATGCTTTATGCGCACGCGCAAGACTTTCACGCTTAAATATATTTTGAAATTTATGCATATTTTGAAGCAAAATTTTTGTTTTTTTCTGTAAGAAGTGGAAAAATTCATAGTAACTGTGAAAATAGTGTTGAGAAAATGTTTGAAATAAATTTAAAAAAATAAGTGAAATAGACAAAAAAATTGCTCTGTTTCGAGACTCGAACTGAAGACCTGCAAAAAAAAAGCTTCGAAATCACCTATCGCTCTAACCACCAGACCAATCCTTCTTGAAACTGCGGCTGGAAGTAAGATTCTTAACATCTTTAACCGATCGTTTCAAAACTAATGGGAATCAAGTCAAAATACACAATGCTAAGAATACTTAATCTTTATGCGCACGCGCAAGACTTTCACGCTTAAATATATTTTGAAATTTATGCATATTTTGAAGCAAAATTTTAGTTTTTTTCTGTAAGAAGTGGATAAATTCAGAGTAACTGTGAAAATAGTGTGAAGAAAATGTTTAAAATAAATAAAAAAAATAAGTGAAATTGACAAAAAAAAAATTGCTCTGTTTCGAGACTCGAACTGAAGACCTGCAAAAAAAAGCTTCGAAATCACCTATCGCTCTAACCACCAGACCAACCCTTCTGGAATCTGCGGCTGGAAGTAAGATTCTTAACATCTTGAACCCATCGTTTCAAAACTAATGGGAATCTGGTCAAAATACGCAACTCTAAGAATACGTATGCTTTATGCGCACGCGCAAGACTTTCACGCTTAAATAAATTTTGAGATTTATGCATATTTTGAAGCAAAATTTTAGTTTTTTTTTCTGTTAGAAGTGGAAAAATTCATAGTAACTGTGAAAATAGTGTGGAGAAAATGTTTAAAATAAATTTAAAAAATAAGTGAAATTGACAAAATTTGCTCTGTTTCGAGACTCGAACTGAAGACCTGCAAAAAAAAAGCTTCGAAAATACCTATCTCTCTAACCAAAAGACCAATCCTTCTTCTGACGGCGGCTGGTAGTAAGATTCTTAACATATTTAACCGATCGTTTCAAAACTAATGAGAATCTGGTCAAAATACACAACGCTAAGAATACGTATGCTTTATGCGCACGCGCAAAACTTTCACGCTTAAATATATTTTGAAATTTATGCATATTTCGAAGCAAAATTTTAGTTTTTTTCTGTAAGAAGTGGAAAAGTTCATAGTAACTGTGAAAATAGTGTGGAGAAATTGTTTAAAATAAATAAAAAAAATAAGTGAAATTGACAAAACAAATTGCTCTGTTTCGAGACTCGAACTGAAGACCTGCAAAAAAAAGCTTCGAAATCATCTATCGCCCTAACCACCAGACCAATCCTTCTTGAAACTGCGGCTTTAAGTAAGATTCTTAACACCTTTAACCGATAGTTTCAAAACTAATGGGAATCTGTTCAAAATACACAATGCTAAGAATACGTATGCTTTATGCGCACGCGCAAGACTTTCACGCTTAAATATATTTTGAAATTTATGCATATTTTGAAGCAAAATTTTAGTTTTTTTCTGTAAGAAGTGGATAAATTCAGAGTAACTGTGAAAATAGTGTGAAGAAAATGTTTAAAATAAATAAAAAAAATAAGTGAAATTGACAAAAAAAAAATTGCTCTGTTTCGAGACTCGAACTGAAGACCTGCAAAAAAAAGCTTCGAAATCACCTATCGCTCTAACCACCAGACCAACCCTTCTTGAATCTGCGGCTGGAAGTAAGATTCTTAACATCTTGAACCGATCGTTTCAAAACTAATGGGAATCTGGTCAAAATACACAACGCTAAGAATACGTATGCTTTATGCGCACGCGCAAGACTTTCACGCTTAAATAAATTTTGAGATTTATGCATATTTTGAAGCAAAATTTAGTTTTTTTTTCTGTTAGAAGTGGAAAAATTCATAGTAACTGTGAAAATAGTGTGGAGAAAATGTTTAAAATAAATTTAAAAAATAAGAAATTGACAAAATTTGCTCTGTTTCAAGACTCGAACTGAAGACCTGCAAAAAAAAAGCTTCGAAAATACCTATCGCTCTAACCAAAAGACCAATCCTTCTTCTGACGGCGGCTGGTAGTAAGATTCTTAACATATTTAACCGATCGTTTCAAAACTAATGAGAATCTGGTCAAAATACACAACGCTAAGAATACGTATGCTTTATGCGCACGCGCAAAACTTTCACGCTTAAATATATTTTGAAATTTATGCATATTTCGAAGCAAAATTTTAGTTTTTTTCTGTAAGAAGTGGAAAAGTTCATAGTAACTGTGAAAATAGTGTGGAGAAAATGTTTAAAATAAATAAAAAAAATAAGTGAAATTGACAAAACAAATTGCTCTGTTTCGAGACTCGAACTGAAGACCTGCAAAAAAAAGCTTCGAAATCAACTACCGCTCTAACCACCAGACCAACGCTTCTTGAATCTGCGGCTGGAAGTAAGATTCTTAACATCTTGAACCGATCGTTTCAAAACTAATGGGAATCTGGTCAAAATACACAACGCTAAGAATACGTATGCTTTATGCGCACTAGCAAAACTTTCACACTTAAATATATTTTGTATATTTATGCATATTTTGAAGCAAAATTTTAGTTTTTTACTGTAAGAAGTGGAAAAATTCATAGTAACTGTGAAAATAGTGTGGAGAAAATGTTTAAAATAAATAAAAAATAAGTGAAATTGACAAAACAAATTGCTCTGTTTCGAGACTCGAACTGAAGACCTGCAAAAAAAAGCTTCGAAATCACCTATCGCTCTAACCACCAGACCAACCCTTCTTGAATCTGCGGCTGGAAGTAAGATTCTTAACATCTTGAACCGATCGTTTCAAAACTAATGGGAATCTGGTCAAAATACACAACGCTAAGAATACGTATGCTTTATGCGCACGCGCAAGACTTTCACGCTTAAAAAAATTTTTAGATTTATGCATATTTTGAAGCAAAAGTTTAGTTTTTTTTCTGTTAGAAGTGGAAAAATTCATAGTAACTGTGAAAATAGTGTGGAGAAAATGTTTAAAATAAATTTAAAAAATAAGTGAAATTGACAAAATTTGCTCTGTTTCGAGACTCGAACTGAAGACCTGCAAAAAAAAGCTTCGAAATCACCTATCACTCTAACCACAGACCAATCCTTCTTGAAACGTTGGCTGGTAGTAAGATTCTTAACATCTTTAACCGATCATTTCAAAACTAATGGGAATCTGGTCAAAATACACAATGCTAAGAATACGTATGCTTTATGCGCACGCGCAAGACTTTCACGCTTAAATATATTTTGAAATTTATGCATATTTTGAAGCAAAATTTTTGTTTTTTTCTGTAAGAAGTGGAAAAATTCATAGTAACTGTGAAAATAGTGTTGAGAAAATGTTTAAAATAAATTTAAAAAAATAAGTGAAATAGACAAAAAAATTGCTCTGTTTCGAGACTCGAACTGAAGACCTGCAAAAAAAAAGCTTCGAAATCACCTATCGCTCCAACCACCAGACCAATCCTTCTTGAAACTGCGGCTGGAAGTAAGATTCTTAACATCTTTAACCGATCGTTTCAAAACTAATGGGAATCAAGTCAAAATACACAATGCTAAGAATACTTAATCTTTATGCGCACGCGCAAGACTTTCACGCTTAAATATATTTTGAAATTTATGCATATTTTGAAGCAAAAGTTTAGTTTTTTTCTGTAAGAAGTGGATAAATTCAGAGTAACTGTGAAAATAGTGTGAAGAAAATGTTTAAAATAAATAAAAAAAATAAGTGAAATTGACAAAAAAAAAATTGCTCTGTTTCGAGACTCGAACTGAAGACTTGCAAAAAAAAAGCTTCGAAATCACCTATCGCTCTAACCACCAGACCAACCCTTCTGGAATCTGCGGCTGGAAGTAAGATTCTTAACATCTTGAATCGATCGTTTCAAAACTAATGGGAATCTGGTCAAAATACGCAACGCTAAGAATACGTATGCTTTATGCGCACGCGCAAGACTTTCACGCTTAAATAAATTTTGAGATTTATGCATATTTTGAAGCAAAATTTTAGTTTTTTTTTCTGTTAGAAGTGGAAAAATTCATAGTAACTGTGAAAATAGTGTGGAGAAAATGTTTAAAATAAATTTAAAAAATAAGTGAAATTGACAAAATTTGCTCGGTTTCGAGACTCGAACTGAAGACCTGCAAAAAAAAAGCTTCGAAAATACCTATCGCTCTAACCAAAAGACCAATCCTTCTTCTGACGGCGGCTGGTAGTAAGATTCTTAACATATTTAACCGATCGTTTCAAAACTAATGAGAATCTGGTCAAAATACACAACGCTAAGAATACGTATGCTTTATGCGCACGCGCAAAACTTTCACGCTTAAATATATTTTGAAATTTATGCATATTTCGAAGCAAAATTTTAGTTTTTTTCTGTAAGAAGTGGAAAAGTTCATAGTAACTGTGAAAATAGTGTGGAGAAATTGTTTAAAATAAATAAAAAAAATAAGTGAAATTGACAAAACAAATTGCTCTGTTTCGAGACTCGAACTGAAGACCTGCAAAAAAAAGCTTCGATATCAACTACCGCTCTAACCACCAGACCAACGCTTCTTGAATCTGCGGCTGGAAGTAAGATTCTTAACATCTTGAACCGATCGTTTCAAAACTAATGGGAATCTAGTCAAAATAGACAACGCTAAGAATACGTATTCTTTATGCGCACGCGCAAGACTTTCACGCTTAAAAAAATTTTTAGATTTATGCATATTTTGAAGCAAAAGTTTAGTTTTTTTTCTGTTAGAAGTGGAAAAATTCATAGTAACTGTGAAAATAGTGTGGAGAAAATGTTTAAAATAAATTTAAAAAATAAGTGAAATTGACAAAATTTGCTCTGTTTCGAGACTCGAACTGAAGACCTGCAAAAAAAAGCTTCGAAATCACCTATCACTCTAACAACAGACCAATCCTTCTTGAAACGGTGGCTGGTAGTAAGATTCTTAACATCTTTAACCGATCATTTCAAAACTAATGGGAATCTGGTCAAAATACACAATGCTAAGAATACGTATGCTTTATGCGCACGCGCAAGACTTTCACGCTTAAATATATTTTGAAATTTATGCATATTTTGAAGCAAAATTTTTGTTTTTTTCTGTAAGAAGTGGAAAAATTCATAGTAACTGTGAAAATAGTGTTGAGAAAATGTTTGAAATAAATTTAAAAAAATAAGTGAAATAGACAAAAAAATTGCTCTGTTTCGAGACTCGAACTGAAGACCTGCAAAAAAAAGCTTCGAAATCACCTATCGCTCTAACCACCAGACCAACCCTTCTGGAATCTGCGGCTGGAAGTAAGATTCTTAACATCTTGAATCGATCGTTTCAAAACTAATGGGAATCAAGTCAAAATACACAATGCTAAGAATACTTAATCTTTATGCGCACGCGCAAGACTTTCACGCTTAAATATATTTTGAAATTTATGCATATTTTGAAGCAAAATTTTAGTTTTTTTCTGTAAGAAGTGGATAAATTCAGAGTAACTGTGAAAATAGTGTGAAGAAAATGTTTAAAATAAATAAAAAAAATAAGTGAAATTGACAAAAAAAAAATTGCTCTGTTTCGAGACTCGAACTGAAGACCTGCAAAAAAAAGCTTCGAAATCACCTATCGCTCTAACCACCAGACCAACCCTTCTGGAATCTGCGGCTGGAAGTAAGATTCTTAACATCTTGAACCCATCGTTTCAAAACTAATGGGAATCTGGTCAAAATACGCAACTCTAAGAATACGTATGCTTTATGCGCACGCGCAAGACTTTCACGCTTAAATAAATTTTGAGATTTATGCATATTTTGAAGCAAAATTTTAGTTTTTTTCTGTAAGAAGTGGAAAAGTTCATAGTAACTGTGAAAATAGTGTGGAGAAATTGTTTAAAATAAATAAAAAAAATAAGTGAAATTGACAAAACAAATTGCTCTGTTTCGAGACTCGAACTGAAGACCTGCAAAAAAAAGCTTCGAAATCAACTACCGCTCTAACCACCAGACCAACGCTTCTTGAATCTGCGGCTGGAAGTAAGATTCTTAACATCTTGAACCGTTCGTTTCAAAACTAATGGGAATCTAGTCAAAATAGACAACGCTAAGAATACGTATGCTTTATGCGCACGCGCAAAACTTTCACGCTTAAATATATTTTGAAATTTATGCATATTTTGAAGCAAAATTTTAGTTTTTTTCTGTAAGAAGTGGAAAAATTCATAGTAACTGTGAAAATAGTGTGGAGAAAATGTTTAAAACAAATAAAAAATAAGTGAAATTTACAAAAATATTGCTCGGTTTCGAGACTCGAACAGAAGATCTGCAAAAAAAGCTTCGAAATCACCTATCGCTCTAACCACCAGACAAATCCTTCTTGAATCTGCGGCTGGAAGTAAGATTCTTCACATCTTTAACCGATCGTTTCAAAACTAATGGGAATCTGGTCAAAATACACAATGCTAAGAATACTTAATCTTTATGCGCACGCGCAAGACTTTCACGCTTAAATATATTTTGAAATTTATGCATATTTTGAAGCAAAATTTTAGTTTTTTTCTGTAAGAAGTGGATAAATTCATAGTAACTGTGAAAATAGTGTGGTGAAAATGTTTAAAATAAATAAAAAAAAAATAAGTGAAATTGACAAAAAAATTGCTCGGTTTCGAGACTCGAACTGAAGCCCTGCAAAAAAAAGCTTCGAAATCACCTATCGCTCTAACCACCAGACCAATCCTTCTAGAATCTGCGGCTTGAAGTAAGATTCTTAACATGTTTAACCGATAGTTTCAAAACTAATGGGAATCTGTTCAAAATACACAATGCTAAGAATACGTATGCTTTATGCGCACGCGCAATACTTTCACGCTTAAATATATTTTGAAATTTATGCATATTTAGAAGCAAAATTTTAGTTTTTTTCTGTAAGAAGTGGATAAATTCATAGTAACTGTGAAAATAGTGTGGTGAAAATGTTTAAAATAAATTTTTAAAAAAAGTGAAATTGACAAAAAAATTGCTCTGTTTCGAGACTCGAACTGAAGACCTGCAAAAAAAAGCTTCGAAATCACCTATCGCTCTAATCACCAGACAAATCCTTCTTGAATCTGCGGCTGGAAGTAAGATTCTTAACATCTTTAACCGATCGTTTCAAAACTCATGTCAATCTGGTCAAAATACACAATGCTAAGAATACGTATGCTTTATGCGCATTCGCAATACTGAAATTTATGCATATTTTGAAGCAAAATTTTGGTTTTTTTGTGTAAGCATTGGAAAAATTCATAGTAACTGAGAAAATAGGGTGGAGAAAATGTTTAAAATAAATAAAAAAATAAGTGAAATTGACAAAAAAAATTGCTTTGTTTCGAGACTCGAACTGAAGGCTTGCAAAAAAAAAGCTTCGAAATCACCTATCGCTCTAACCACCAGACCACTCCTTCTTGATACGGCGGCTGGTAGTAAGATTCTTAACATCTTTAACCGATCGTTTCAAAACTAATGGGAATCTGGTCAAAATACACAATGCTAAGAATACGTATGCTTTATGCGCACGCGCAATACTTTCACGCTTAAATATATTTTAAAATTTATGCATATTTTAAAGCAAAATTTTGGTTTTTTTTGTGTAACCATTGGAAAAATTCATAGTAACTGAGAAAATAGGGTGGAGAAAATGTTTAAAATAAATAAAAAAATAAGTGAAATTTACAAAAATATTGCTCTGTTTCGAGACTCGAACTGAAGACCTGCAAAAAAAGCTTCGAATTCACCTATCGCTCTAACCACCAGACAAATCCTTCTTGAATCTGCGACTGAAAGTAAGTTTCTTCTAATCTTTAACCGATCGTTTCAAAACTAATGGGAATCTGGTCAAAATACACAATGCTAAGTATACGTATGCTTTATGCGCACGCGCAAGACTTTCACGCTTAAATATATTTTGAAATTTATGCATATTTTGAAGCAAAATTTTAGTTTTTTTTTTGTAAGAAGTTTAAAAATTCATAGTAACTCTGAAAATAGTGTGGAGAAAATGTTTAAAATAAATAAAAAAATAAGTGAAATTTACAAAAATATTGTTCTGCTTCGAGACTGGAACTGAAGACCTGCAAAAAAAAAGCTTCGAAATCACCTATCGCTCTAACCACCAGACCAATCCTTCTTGAAACGGCGGCTGGTAGTAACATTCTTAACATCTTTAACCGATCGTTTCAAAACTAATGGGAATCTGGTCAAAATACACAATGCTAAGAATACGTATGCTTTATGCGCACGCGCAAGACTTTCACGCTTAAATATATTTTGAAATTTATGCATATTTTGAAGCAAAATTTTAGTTTTTTTCTGTAAGAAGTGGAAAAATTCATAGTAACTGTGAAAAAGTGTGGAGAAAATGTTTAAAATAAATAAAAAAAATAAGTGAATTTGACAAAAAAATATTGCTCTGTTTCGAGACTCGAACTGAAGACCTGCAAAAAAAAAGCTTCGAAATCATCTATCGCCCTAACCACCAGACCAAACCTTCTTGAAACTGCGGCTTTAAGTAAGATTCTTAACACCTTTAACCGATAGTTTCAAAACGAATGGGAATCTGTTCAAAATACACAATGCTAAGAATACGTATGCTTTATGCGCACGCGCAATACTTTCACGCTTAAATATATTTTAAAATTTCTGCATATTTTGAAGTAAAATTTTAGTATTTTTCTGAAAGAAGTGGAACAATTCATAGTAACTGTGAAAATAGTGTGGAGAAAATGTTTAAAATAAATAAAAAAATAAGTGAAATTGACAAAAAAATGCTCTGTTTCGAGACTCGAACTGAAGATCTGCAAAAAAAGCTTCCAAATCACCTATCGCTCTAACCACCAGACCAATCCTTCGTGAAACTGGTGCTGGAAGTAAATCTCTTAACATGTTTGACTGATCGTTTCAAAACTAATGGGAATCTAGTCAAAATAGACAACGCTAAGAATACGTATGCTTTATGCGCAAGCGCAAGACTTTCACGCTTAAATATATTTTGAAATTTATGCATATTTTAAAGCAAAATTTCGGTTTTTTTGTGTAAGCATTGGAAAAATTCATAGTAACTGAGAAAATAGTGTGGAGAAAATGTTTAAAATAAATAAAAAAATAAGTGTAATTGACAAAAAAAATTGCTTTGTTTCGAGACTCGAACTAAATCCCTGCAAAAAAAAAAAAGCTTCGAAATCACCTATCGCTCTAACAGCCAGACCACTCCTTCTTGAAACGGCGGCTGGTAGAAAGATTCTTAACATCTTTAACCGATCGTTTCAAAACTAATGGGAATCTGGTCAAAATACACAATGCTAAGAATACGTATGCTTTATGCGCACGCGCAAGACTTTCACGCTTAAATATATTTTGAAATTTATGCATATTTTGAAGCAAAATTTTAGTTTTTTTCTGTAAGAAGTGGAAAAATTCATAGTAACAGTGAAAATAGTGTGGAGAATATGTTTAAAATAAATAAAAAAATAAGTGAAATTTACAAAAATATTGCTCTGTTTCGAGACTCGAACTGAAGACCTACAAAAAAAGCTACGAAATCACCTATCGCTCTAACCACCAGACAAATCCTTCTTGAATCTGCGCCTAGAAGTAAGATTCTTCACATCTTTAACCGATCGTTTCAAAACTAATGGGAATCTGGTCAAAATACACAATGCTAAGAATACTTAATCTTTATGCGCACGCGCAAGACTTTCACGCTTAAATATATTTTGAAATTTATGCATATTTTGAAGCAAAATTTTAGTTTTTTTTTTTTTGTAAGAAGTGGATAAATTCATAGTAACTGTGAAAATAGTGTGGTGAAAATGTTTAAAATAAATTTTTAAAAAAAGTGAAATTGACAAAAAAATTGCTCTGTTTCGAGACTCGAACTGAAGACCTGCAAAAAAAACCTTCGAAATCACCTATCGCTCTAACCACCAGACAAATCCTTCTTGAATCTGCGGCTCGAAGTAAGATTCTTCACATCTTTAACCGATCGTTACAAAACTAATGGGAATGTGATCAAAATACACAATGCTAAGAATACTTAATCTTTATGCGCACGCGCAAGCCTTTCACGCTTAAATATATTTTGAAATTTATGCATATTTTGAAGCAAAATTTTAGTTTTTTTCTGTAAGAAGTGGATAAATTCATAGTAACTGTGAAAATAGTGTGGTGAAAATGTTTAAAATAAATAAAAAAAAATAAGTGAAATTGACAAAAAAATTGCTCTGTTTCGAGACTCGAACTGAAGACCTGCAAAAAAAAGCTTCGAAATCACCTATCGCTCTAACCACCAGACCAATCCTTCTAGAATCTGCGGCTTGAAGTAAGATTCTTAACATGTTTAACCGATAGTTTCAAAACTAATAGGAATCTGGTCAAAATACACAATGCTAAGAATACGTATGCTTTATGCGCACGCGCAAGACTTTCACGCTTAAATATATTTTGAAATTTATGCATATTTTGAAGCAAAATTTTAGTTTTTTTTTGTAAGAAGTTTAAAAATTCATAGTAACTCTGAAAATAGTGTAGGGAAAATGTTTAAAATAAATAAAAAAATAAGTGAAATTTACAAAAATATTGTTCTGCTTCGAGACTGGAACTGAAGACCTGCAAAAAAAAAGCTTCGAAATCACCTATCGCTCTAACCACCAGACCAATCCTTCTAGAATCTGCGGCTGGAAGTAAGATTCTTAACATCTTTAACCGATCGTTGAAAACTAATGGGAATTTGGTCAAAAGACACAATGCTAAGAATACTTAATCTTTATGCGCACGCGCAAGACTTTCACGCTTAAATATATTTTGAAATTTATGCATAATTTGAAGCAAAATTTTAGTTTTTTTCTGTAAGAAGTGGAAAAATTCATAGTAACTGTGAAAGTAGTGTGGAGAAAATGTTTAAAATAAATTTTAAAAAAAAGTGAATTTGACAAAAAAAAATATTGCTCTGTTTCGAGACTCGAACTGAAGACCTGCAAAAAAAAGCTTCGAAATCATCTATCGCCCTAACCACCAGACCAATCCTTCTTGAAACTGCGGCTTTAAGTAAGATTCTTAACACCTTTAACCGATAGTTTCAAAACTAATGGGAATCTGTTCAAAATACACAATGCTAAGAATACGTATGCTTTATGCGCACGCGCAATACTTTCACGCTTAAATATATTTTGAAATTTATGCATATTTTGAAGCAAAATTTTAGTTTTTCTTTCTTTGTAAGAAGTGGAAAAATTCATAGTAACTGTGAAAATAGTGTGGAGAAAATGTTTAAAATAAATAAAAAAAATAAGTGAAATTGACAAAAAAAAATTGCTCTGTTTCGAGACTCGAACTGAAGACCTGCAAAAAAAAGCTTCGAAATCATCTATCGCCCTAACCATCAGACCAATCCTTCTTGAAACTGCGGCTGGAAGTAAGATTCTTAACATCTTTAACCGATAGTTTCAAAACTAATGGGAATCTGTTCAAAATACACAATGCTAAGAATACGTATGCTTTATGCGCACGCGCAATACTTTCACGCTAAAATATATTTTAAAATTTTTGCATATTTTGAAGTAAAATTTTAGTATTTTTCTGAAAGAAGTGAAACAATTCATAGTAACTTTTAAAATAGTGTGGAGAAAATGTTTAAAATAAATAAAAAAATAAGTGAAATTGACAAAAATATTGCTCTGTTTCGAGACTCCAACAGAAGACCTGCAAAAAAAGCTTCGAAATTACCTATCGCTCTAACCACCAGAAAAATCCTTCTTGAATCTGCGGCTGGAAGTAAGATTCTTCACATCTTTAACCGATCGTTTCAAAACTAATGGGAATCTGGTCAAAATACACAATGCTAAGAATACTTAATCTTTATGCGCACGCGCAAGACTTTCACGCTTAAATATATTTTGAAATTTATGCATATTTTGAAGCAAAATTTTAGTTTTTTTCTGCAAGAAGTGGATAAATTCATAGTAACTGTGAAAATAGTGTGGTGAAAATGTTTAAAATAAATAAAAAAAAAATAAGTGAAATTGACAAAAAAATTGCTCTGTTTCGAGACTCGAACTGAAGACCTGCAAAAAAAAGCTTCGGAATCACCTATCGCTCTAACCACCAGACCAATCCTTCTAGAATCTGCGGCTTGAAGTAAGATTCTTAACATGTTTAACCGATAGTTTCAAAACTAATGGGAATCTGGTCAAAATACACAATGCTAAGAATACGTATGCTTTATGCGCACGCGCAAGACTTTCACGCTTAAATATATTTTGAAATTTATGCATATTTTGAAGCAAAATTTTAGTTTTTTTCTGTAAGAAGTGGAAAAATTCATAGTAACTGTGAAAATAGTGTGGAGAAAATGTTTAAAATAAACAAAAAAAATAAGTGAAATTTACAAAAATATTGCTCTGTTTCGAGACTCGAACTGAAGACCTACAAAAAAAGCTTCGAAATCACCTATCGCTCTAACCACCAGACAAATCCTTCTTGAATCTGCGGCTAGAAGTAAGATTCTTCACATCTTTAACCGATCGTTTAGAAACTAATGGGAATCTGGTCAAAATACACAATGCTAAGAATACTTAATCTTTATGCGCACGCGCAAGACTTTCACGCTTAAATATATTTTGAAATTTATGCATATTTTGAAGCAAAATTTTAGTTTTTTTCTGTAAGAAGTGGATAAATTCATAGTAACTGTGAAAATAGTGTGGTGAAAATGTTTAAAATAAATTTTAAAAAAAAGTGAAATTGACAAAAAAATTGCTCTGTTTCGAGACTCGAACTGAAGACCTGCAAAAAAAACCTTCGAAATCACCTATCGCTCTAACCACCAGACAAATCCTTCTTGAATCTGCGGCTGGAAGTAAGATTCTTCACATCTTTAACCGATCGTTACAAAACTAATGGGAATGTGGTCAAAATACACAATGCTAAGAATACTTAATCTTTATGCGCACGCGCAAGACTTTCACGCTTAAATATATTTTGAAATTTATGCATATATTGAAGCAAAATTTTAGTTTTTTTCTGTAAGAAGTGGATAAATTCATAGTAACTGTGAAAATAGTGTGGTGAAAATGTTTAAAATAAATAAAAAAAAATAAGTGAAATTGACAAAAAAATTGCTCTGTTTCGAGACTCGAACTGAAGACCTGCAAAAAAAAAGCTTCGAAATCACCTATCGCTCTAACCACCAGACCAATCCTTCTAGAATCTGCGGTTTGAAGTAAGATTCTTAACATGTTTAACCGATAGTTTCAAAACTAATAAGAATCTGGTCAAAATACACAATGCTAAGAATAAGTATGCTTTATGCGCACGCGCAATACTTTCACGCTTAAATATATTTTAAAATTTCTGCATATTTTGAAGTAAAATTTTAGTATTTTTCTGAAAGAATTGGAACAATTCATAGTAACTGTGAAAATAGTGTGGAGAAAATGTTTAAAATAAATAAAAAAATAAGTGAAATTGACAAAAAAATGCTCTGTTTCGAGACTCGAACTGAAGATCTGCAAAAAAAAACTTCCAAATCACCTATCGCTCTAACCACCAGACCAATCCTTCGTGAAACTGGTGCTGGAAGTAAGTCTCTTAACATGTTTGACTGATCGTTTCAAAACTAATGGGAATCTAGTCAAAATAGACAACGCTAAGAATACGTATGCTTTATGCGCACGCGCAAGACTTTCACGCTTAAATATATTTTGAAATTTATGCATATTTTAAAGCAAAATTTTGGTTTTTTTGTGTAAGCATTGGAAAAATTCATAGTAACTGAGAAAATAGTGTGGAGAAAATGTTTAAAATAAATAAAAAAATAAGTGTAATTGACAAAAAAAATTGCTTTGTTTCGAGACTCGAACTGAATCCCTGCAAAAAAAAAAAAAGCTTCGAAATCACCTATCGCTCTAACCACCAGACCACTCCTTCTTGAAACGGCGGCTGGTAGTAAGATTCTTAACATCTTTAACCGATCGTTTCAAAACTAATGGGAATCTGGTCAAAATACACAATGCTAAGAATACGTATGCTTTATGCGCACGCGCAAGACTTTCACGCTTAAATATATTTTGAAATTTATGCATATTTTGAAGCAAAATTTTAGTTTTTTTCTGTAAGAAGTGGAAAAATTCATAGTAACTGTGAAAATAGTGTGTAGAATATGTTTAAAATAAATAAAAAAATAAGTGAAATTTACAAAAATATTGCTCTGTTTCGAGACTCGAACTGAAGACCTGCAAAAAAAAGCTTCGAAATCACCTATCGCTCTAACCACCAGACAAATACTTCTTGAATCTGCGGCTGGAAGTAAGATTCTTCACATCTTTAACCGATCGTTGCAAAACTAATGGGAATCTGGTCAAAATACACAATGCTAAGAATACTTAATCTTTCTGCGCACGCGCAAGACTTTCACGGTTAAATATATTTTGAAATTTATGCATATTTTGAAGCAAAATTTTAGTTTTTCTTTCTTTGTAAGAAGTGGAAAAATTCATAGAAACTGTGAAAAAAGTGTGGAGAAAATGTTTAAAATAAATAAAAAAAATAAGTGAAATTGACAAAAAAAAAAATTGCTCTGTTTCGAGACTCGAACTGAAGACCTGCAAAAAAAGCTTCGAAATCATCTATCGCCCTAACCACCAGACCAATCCTTCTTGAAACTGCGGCTGGAAGTAAGATTCTTAACATCTTTAACCGATAGTTTAAAAACTAATGGGAATCTGTTCAAAATACACAATGATAAGAATACGTATGCTTTATGCGCACGCGCAATACTTTCACGCTAAAATATATTTTAAAATTTCTGCATATTTTGAAGTAAAATTTTAGTATTTTTCTGAAAGAAGTGGAACAATTCATAGTAACTGTGAAAATAGTGTGGAGAAAATGTTTAAAATAAATAAAAAAATAAGTGAAATTGACAAAAATATGCTCTGTTTCGAGACTCGAACTGAAGATCTGCAAAAAAAGCTTCCAAACCACCTATCGCTCTAACCACCAGACCAATCCCTCGTGAAACTGCTGCTGGAAATAAGTCTCTTAACATGTTTGACTAATCATTTCAAAACTAATGGGAATCTAGTCAAAATAGACAACGCTAAGAATACGTATGCTTTATGCGCACGCGCAATACTGAAATTTATGCATATTTTGAAGCAAAATTTTGGTTTTTTTGTGTAAGCATTGGAAAAATTCATAGTAACTGAGAAAATAGGGTGGAGAAAATGTTTAAAATAAATAAAAAAATAAGTGAAATTGACAAAAAAAATTGCTTTGTTTCGAGACTCGAACTGAAGGCCTGCAAAAAAAAAGCTTCGAAATCACCTATCGCTCTAACCACCAGACCACTCCTTCTTGATACGGCGGCTGGTAGTAAGATTCTTAACATCTTTAACCGATCGTTTCAAAACTAATGGGAATCTGGTCAAAATACACAATGCTAAGAATACGTATGCTTTATGCGCACGCGCAATACTTTCACGCTTAAATATATTTTAAAATTTATGCATATTTTAAAGCAAAATTTTGGTTTTTTTGTGTAAGCATTGGAAAAATTCATAGTAACTGAGAAAAAAGGGTGGAGAAAATGTTTAAAATAAATAAAAAAATAAGTGAAATTGACAAAAAAAATTGCTTTGTTTCGAGACTCGAACTGAAGGCCTGCAAAAAAAAAACTTCCAAATCACCTATCGCTCTAACCACCAGACCAATCCTTCGTGAAACTGGTGCTGGAAGTAAGTCTCTTAACATGTTTGACTGATCGTTTCAAAACTAATGGGAATCTAGTCAAAATAGACAACGCTAAGAATACGTATGCTTTATGCGCACGCGCAAGACTTTCACGCTTAAATATATTTTGAAATTTATGCATATTTTAAAGCAAAATTTTGGTTTTTTTGTGTAAGCATTGGAAAAATTCATAGTAACTGAGAAAATAGTGTGGAGAAAATGTTTAAAATAAATAAAAAAATAAGTGTAATTGACAAAAAAAATTGCTTTGTTTCGAGACTCGAACTGAATCCCTGCAAAAAAAAAAAAGCTTCGAAATCACCTATCGCTCTAACCACCAGACCACTCCTTCTTGAAACGGCGGCTGGTAGTAAGATTCTTAACATCTTTAACCGATCGTTTCAAAACTAATGGGAATCTGGTCAAAATACACAATGCTAAGAATACGTATGCTTTATGCGCACGCGCAATACTTTCACGCTTAAATATATTTTAAAATTTATGCATATTTTAAAGCAAAATTTTGGTTTTTTTGTGTAAGCATTGGAAAAATTCATAGTAACTGAGAAAATAGGGTGGAGAAAATGTTTAAAATAAATAAAAAAATAAGTGAAATTTACAAAAATATTGCTCTGTTTCGAGACTCGAAATGAAGACCTGCAAAAAAAGCTTCGAATTCACCTATCGCTCTAACCACCAGACAAATCCTTCTTGAATCTGCGGCTGAAAGTAAGTTTCTTCTAATCTTTAACCGATCGTTTCAAAACTAATGGGAATCTGGTCAAAATACACAATGCTAAGTATACGTATGCTTTATGCGCACGCGCAAGACTTTCACGCTTAAATATATTTTTAAATTTATGCATATTTTGAAGCAAAATTTTAGTTTTTTTTTGTAAGAAGTTTAAAAATTCATAGTAACTCTGAAAATAGTGTGGAGAAAATGTTTAAAATAAATAAAAAAATAAGTGAAATTTACAAAAATATTGTTCTGCTTCGAGACAGGAACTGAAGACCTGCAAAAAAAAAGCTTCGAAATCACCTATCGCTCTAACCACCAGACCAATCCTTCTTGAAACGGCGGCTGGTAGTAACATTCTTAACATCTTTAACCGATCGTTTAAAAACTAATGGGAATCTGGTCAAAATACACAATGCTAAGAATACGTATGCTTTATGCGCACGCGCAAGACTTTCACGCTTAAATATATTTTGAAATTTATGCATATTTTGAAGAAAAATTTTAGTTTTTTTCTGTAAGAAGTGGAGAAATTCATAGTAACTGTGAAAATAGTGTGGAGAAAATGTTTAAAATAAATAAAAAAATAAGTGAAATTTACAAAAAAATTGCTCTGTTTCGAGACTCGAACTGAAGACCTACAAAAAAAATCTTCGAAATCACCTATTGCTCTAACCACCAGACCAATCCTTCTTGAAACGGCGGCTGGTAGTAAGATTCTTAACATCTTTAACCGATCGTTTCAAAACTAATGGGAATCTGGTCAAAATACACAATGCTAAGAATACGTATGCTTTATGCGCACGCGCAAGACTTTCACGCTTAAATATATTTTGAAATTTATGCATATTTTGAAGCAAAATTTTAGTTTTTTTCTGTAAGAAGTGGAAAAATTCATAGTAACTGTGAAAATAGTGTGGAGAAAATGTTTAAAATAAATAAAAAAATAAGTGAAATTGACAAAAAAATTGCTCTGTTTCGAGACTCGAACTGAAGACCTGCAAAAAAAACCTCCGAAATCACCTATCGCTCTAACCACCAGACCAATCCTTCTAGAATCTGCGGCTGGAAGTAAGATTCTTAACATCTTTAACCGATCGTTGAAAATTAATGGGAATTTGGTCAAAAGACACAATGCTAAGAATACTTAATCTTTATGCGCACGCGCAAGACTTTCACGCTTAAATATATTTTGAAATTTATACATATTTTGAAGCAAAATTTTAGTTTTTTTCTGTGAGAAGTGGAAAAATTCATAGTAACTGTGAAAATAGTGTGGAGAAAATGTTTAAAATAAAGAAAAAATAAGTGAAATTGACAAAAAAATTGCTCTGTTTCGAGACTGGAACTGAAGACCTGCAAAAAAAGCTTCGAAATCACCTATCGCTCTAACCACCAGACCAATCCTTCTTGAAAACGGCGGCTGGTAGTAACATTCTTAACATCTTTAACCGATCGTTTCAAAACTAATGGAAATCTGGTCAAAATACACAATGCTAAGAATACGTATGCTTTATGCGCACGCGCAACACTTTCACGCTTTAATATATTTTGAAATTTATGCATATTTTGAAGCAAAATTTTAGTTTATTTCTGTAAGAAGTGGAAAATTTCATAGTTACTGTGAAAATAGTGTGGAGAAAATGTTTAAAATAAATAAAAAAAATAAGTGAAATTGACAAAAAAATTGCTCTGTTTCGAGACTCGAACTGAAGACCTGCAAAAAAAATCTTCGAAATCACCTATTGCTCTAACCACCAGACCAATCCTTCTAGAATCTGCGGCTGGAAGTAAGATTCTTAACATCTTTAACCGATCGTTTCAAAACTAATGGGAATCTGGTCAAAATACACAATGCTAAGAATACGTATGCTTTATGCGCACGCGCAAGACTTTCACGCTTAAATATATTTTTTAATTTATGCATATTTTGAAGGAAAATTTTAGTTTTTTTCTGTGAGAAGTGGAAAAATTCATAGTAACTGTTAAAATAGTGTGGAGAAAATGTTTAAAATAAAGAAAAAATAAGTGAAATTTACAAAAAAATTGCTCTGTTTCGAGACTGGAACTGAAGACCTGCAAAAAAAAGCTTCGAAATCACCTATCGCTCTAACCACCAGACCAATCCTTCTTGAAACGGCGGCTGGTAGTAAGATTCTTAACATCTTTAACCGATCGTTTCAAAACTAATGGGAATCTTGTCAAAATACACAATGCTACGAATACGTATGCTTTATGCGCACGCGCAACACTTTCACGCTTTAATATATTTTGAAATTTATGCATATTTTGAAGCAAAATTTTAGTTTTTTTCTGTAAGAAGTGGAAAAATTCATAGTAACTGTGAAAATAGTGTGGAGAAAATGTTTATAATAAATAAAAAAAATAAGTGAAATTGACAAAAAAATTGCTCTGTTTCGAGACTCGAACTGAAGACCTGCAAAAAAAAGCTTCGAAATCACCTATCGCTCTAACCACCAGACGAATCCTTCTAGAATCTGCGGCTGGAAGTAAGATTCTTAACATCTTTAACAGATCGTTTCAAAACTAATGGGAATCTGTTCAAAATACACAATGCTAAGAATACTTAATCTTTATGCGCACGCGCAAGACTTTCACGCTTAAATATATTTTGAAATTTATGCATATTTTGAAGCAAAATTTTAGTTTTTTTCTGTAAGAAGTGGAAAAATTCATAGTTACTGTGAAAATAGTGTGGAGAAAATGTTTAAAATAAATAAAAAAAATAAGTGAATTTGACAAAAAAATTGCTCTGTTTCGAGACTCGAACTGAAGACCTGCAAAAAAAATCTTCGAAATCACGTATTGCTCTAACCACCAGACCAATCCTTCTTGAAACGGCGGCTGGTAGTAAGATTCTTAACATCTTTAACCGATCGTTTCAAAACTAATGGGAATCTGGTCAAAATACACAATGCTAAGAATACGTATGCTTTATGCGCACGCGCAAGACTTTCACGCTTAAATATATTTTGAAATTTATGCATATTTTGAAGCAAAATTTTAGTTTTTTTCTGTAAGAAGTGGAAAAATTCATAGTAACTGTGAAAATAGTGTGGAGAAAATGTTTAAAATAAATAAAAAAATAAGTGAAATTGACAAAAAAATTGCTCTGTTTCGAGACTCGAACTGAAGACCTGCAAAAAAAACCTCCGAAATCACCTATCGCTCTAACCACCAGACCAATCCTTCTAGAATCTGCGGCTGGAAGTAAGATTCTTAACATCTTTAACCGATCGTTGAAAATTAATGGGAATTTGGTCAAAAGACACAATGCTAAGAATACTTAATCTTTATGCGCACGCGCAAGACTTTCACGCTTAAATATATTTTGAAATTTATACATATTTTGAAGCAAAATTTTAGTTTTTTTCTGTGAGAAGTGGAAAAATTCATAGTAACTGTGAAAATAGTGTGGAGAAAATGTTTAAAATAAAGAAAAAATAAGTGAAATTGACAAAAAAATTGCTCTGTTTCGAGACTGGAACTGAAGACCTGCAAAAAAAGCTTCGAAATCACCTATCGCTCTAACCACCAGACCAATCCTTCTTGAAACGGCGGCTGGTAGTAAAATTCTTAACATCTTTAACCGATCGTTTAAAAACTAATGGGAATCTGGTCAAAATACACAATGCTAAGAATACGTATGCTTTATGCGCACGCGCAAGACTTTCACGCTTAAATATATTTTGAAATTTATGCATATTTTGAAGAAAAATTTTAGTTTTTTTCTGTAAGAAGTGGAGAAATTCATAGTAACTGTGAAAATAGTGTGGAGAAAATGTTTAAAATAAATAAAAAAATAAGTAAAATTTACAAAAAAATTGCTCTGTTTCGAGACTCGAACTGAAGACCTACAAAATAAATCTTCGAAATCACCTATAGCTCTAACCACCAGACCAATCCTTCTTGAAACGGCGGCTGGTAGTAAGATTCTTAACATCTTTAACCGATCGTTTCAAAACTAATGGGAATCTGGTCAAAATACACAATGCTAAGAATACGTATGCTTTATGCGCACGCGCAAGACTTTCACGCTTAAATATATTTTGAAATTTATGCATATTTTGAAGCAAAATTTTAGTTTTTTTCTGTAAGAAGTGGAAAAATTCATAGTAACTGTGAAAATAGTGTGGAGAAAATGTTTAAAATAAATAAAAAAATAAGTGAAATTGACAAAAAAATTGCTCTGTTTCGAGACTCGAACTGAAGACCTGCAAAAAAAACCTCCGAAATCACCTATCGCTCTAACCACCAGACCAATCCTTCTAGAATCTGCGGCTGGAAGTAAGATTCTTAACATCTTTAACCGATCGTTGAAAATTAATGGGAATTTGGTCAAAAGACACAATGCTAAGAATACTTAATCTTTATGCGCACGCGCAAGACTTTCACGCTTAAATATATTTTGAAATTTATACATATTTTGAAGCAAAATTTTAGTTTTTTTCTGTGAGAAGTGGAAAAATTCATAGTAACTGTGAAAATAGTGTGGAGAAAATGTTTAAAATAAAGAAAAAATAAGTGAAATTGACAAAAAAATTGCTCTGTTTCGAGACTGGAACTGAAGACCTGCAAAAAAAGCTTCGAAATCACCTATCGCTCTAACCACCAGACCCATCCTTCTTGAAAACGGCGGCTGGTAGTAACATTCTTAACATCTTTAACCGATCGTTTCAAAACTAATGGAAATCTGGTCAAAATACACAATGCTAAGAATACGTATGCTTTATGCGCACGCGCAACACTTTCACGCTTTAATATATTTTGAAATTTATGCATATTTTGAAGCAAAATTTTAGTTTTTTTCTGTAAGAAGTGGAAAAATTCATAGTAACTGTGAAAATAGTGTGGAGAAAATGTTTATAATAAATAAAAAAAATAAGTGAAATTGACAAAAAAATTGCTCTGTTTCGAGACTCGAACTGAAGACCTGCAAAAAAAAAGCTTCGAAATCACCTATCGCTCTAACCACCAGACCAATCCTTCTAGAATCTGCGGCTGGAAGTAAGATTCTTAACATCTTTAACAGATCGTTTCAAAACTAATGGGAATCTGATCAAAATACACAATGTTAAGAATACTTAATCTTTATGCGCACGCGCAAGACTTTCACGCTTAAATATATTTTCAAATTTATGCATATTTTGAAGCAAAATTTTAGTTTATTTCTGTAAGAAGTGGAAAATTTCATAGTTACTGTGAAAATAGTGTGGAGAAAATGTTTAAAATAAATAAAAAAATAAGTGAAATTGACAAAAAAATTGCTCTGTTTCGAGACTCGAACTGAAGACCTGCAAAAAAAACCTCCGAAATCACCTATCGCTCTAACCACCAGACCAATCCTTCTAGAATCTGCGGCTGGAAGTAAGATTCTTAACATCTTTAACCGATCGTTGAAAATTAATGGGAATTTGGTCAAAAGACACAATGCTAAGAATACTTAATCTTTATGCGCACGCGCAAGACTTTCACGCTTAAATATATTTTGAAATTTATACATATTTTGAAGCAAAATTTTAGTTTTTTTCTGTGAGAAGTGGAAAAATTCATAGTAACTGTGAAAATAGTGTGGAGAAAATGTTTAAAATAAAGAAAAAATAAGTGAAATTGACAAAAAAATTGCTCTGTTTCGAGACTGGAACTGAAGACCTGCAAAAAAAGCTTCGAAATCACCTATCGCTCTAACCACCAGACCAATCCTTCTTGAAAACGGCGGCTGGTAGTAACATTCTTAACATCTTTAACCGATCGTTTCAAAACTAATGGAAATCTGGTCAAAATACACAATGCTAAGAATACGTATGCTTTATGCGCACGCGCAACACTTTCACGCTTTAATATATTTTGAAATTTATGCATATTTTGAAGCAAAATTTTAGTTTTTTTCTGTAAGAAGTGGAAAAATTCATAGTAACTGTGAAAATAGTGTGGAGAAAATGTTTATAATAAATAAAAAAAATAAGTGAAATTGACAAAAAAATTGCTCTGTTTCGAGACTCGAACTGAAGACCTGCAAAAAAAAAGCTTCGAAATCACCTATCGCTCTAACCACCAGACCAATCCTTCTAGAATCTGCGGCTGGAAGTAAGATTCTTAACATCTTTAACAGATCGTTTCAAAACTAATGGGAATCTGATCAAAATACACAATGTTAAGAATACTTAATCTTTATGCGCACGCGCAAGACTTTCACGCTTAAATATATTTTCAAATTTATGCATATTTTGAAGCAAAATTTTAGTTTATTTCTGTAAGAAGTGGAAAATTTCATAGTTACTGTGAAAATAGTGTGGAGAAAATGTTTAAAATAAATAAAAAAAATAAGTGAAATTGACAAAAAAATTGCTCTGTTTCGAGACTCGAACTGAAGACCTGCAAAAAAAATATTCGAAATCACCTATTGCTCTAACCACCAGACCAATCCTTCTAGAATCTGCGGCTGGAAGTAAGATTCTTAACATCTTTAACCGATCGTTTCAAAACTAATGGGAATCTGGTCAAAATACACAATGCTAAGAATACGTATGCTTTATGCGCACGCGCAAGACTTTCACGCTTAAATATATTTTTTAATTTATGCATATTTTGAAGGAAAATTTTAGTTTTTTTCTGTGAGAAGTGGAAAAATTCATAGTAACTGTTAAAATAGTGTGGAGAAAATGTTTAAAATAAAGAAAAAATAAGTGAAATTTACAAAAAAATTGCTCTGTTTCGAGACTGGAACTGAAGACCTGCAAAAAAAAGCTTCGAAATCACCTATCGCTCTAACCACCAGACCAATCCTTCTTGAAACGGCGGCTGGTAGTAAGATTCTTAACATCTTTAACCGATCGTTTCAAAACTAATGGGAATCTTGTCAAAATACACAATGCTACGAATACGTATGCTTTATGCGCACGCGCAACACTTTCACGCTTTAATATATTTTGAAATTTATGCATATTTTGAAGCAAAATTTTAGTTTTTTTCTGTAAGAAGTGGAAAAATTCATAGTAACTGTGAAAATAGTGTGGAGAAAATGTTTATAATAAATAAAAAAAATAAGTGAAATTGACAAAAAAATTGCTCTGTTTCGAGACTCGAACTGAAGACCTGCAAAAAAAAGCTTCGAAATCACCTATCGCTCTAACCACCAGACGAATCCTTCTAGAATCTGCGGCTGGAAGTAAGATTCTTAACATCTTTAACAGATCGTTTCAAAACTAATGGGAATCTGTTCAAAATACACAATGCTAAGAATACTTAATCTTTATGCGCACGCGCAAGACTTTCACGCTTAAATATATTTTGAAATTTATGCATATTTTGAAGCAAAATTTTAGTTTTTTTCTGTAAGAAGTGGAAAAATTCATAGTTACTGTGAAAATAGTGTGGAGAAAATGTTTAAAATAAATAAAAAAAATAAGTGAATTTGACAAAAAAATTGCTCTGTTTCGAGACTCGAACTGAAGACCTGCAAAAAAAATCTTCGAAATCACGTATTGCTCTAACCACCAGACCAATCCTTCTTGAAACGGCGGCTGGTAGTAAGATTCTTAACATCTTTAACCGATCGTTTCAAAACTAATGGGAATCTGGTCAAAATACACAATGCTAAGAATACGTATGCTTTATGCGCACGCGCAAGACTTTCACGCTTAAATATATTTTGAAATTTATGCATATTTTGAAGCAAAATTTTAGTTTTTTTCTGTAAGAAGTGGAAAAATTCATAGTAACTGTGAAAATAGTGTGGAGAAAATGTTTAAAATAAATAAAAAAATAAGTGAAATTGACAAAAAAATTGCTCTGTTTCGAGACTCGAACTGAAGACCTGCAAAAAAAACCTCCGAAATCACCTATCGCTCTAACCACCAGACCAATCCTTCTAGAATCTGCGGCTGGAAGTAAGATTCTTAACATCTTTAACCGATCGTTGAAAATTAATGGGAATTTGGTCAAAAGACACAATGCTAAGAATACTTAATCTTTATGCGCACGCGCAAGACTTTCACGCTTAAATATATTTTGAAATTTATACATATTTTGAAGCAAAATTTTAGTTTTTTTCTGTGAGAAGTGGAAAAATTCATAGTAACTGTGAAAATAGTGTGGAGAAAATGTTTAAAATAAAGAAAAAATAAGTGAAATTGACAAAAAAATTGCTCTGTTTCGAGACTGGAACTGAAGACCTGCAAAAAAAGCTTCGAAATCACCTATCGCTCTAACCACCAGACCAATCCTTCTTGAAACGGCGGCTGGTAGTAAAATTCTTAACATCTTTAACCGATCGTTTAAAAACTAATGGGAATCTGGTCAAAATACACAATGCTAAGAATACGTATGCTTTATGCGCACGCGCAAGACTTTCACGCTTAAATATATTTTGAAATTTATGCATATTTTGAAGAAAAATTTTAGTTTTTTTCTGTAAGAAGTGGAGAAATTCATAGTAACTGTGAAAATAGTGTGGAGAAAATGTTTAAAATAAATAAAAAAATAAGTAAAATTTACAAAAAAATTGCTCTGTTTCGAGACTCGAACTGAAGACCTACAAAATAAATCTTCGAAATCACCTATAGCTCTAACCACCAGACCAATCCTTCTTGAAACGGCGGCTGGTAGTAAGATTCTTAACATCTTTAACCGATCGTTTCAAAACTAATGGGAATCTGGTCAAAATACACAATGCTAAGAATACGTATGCTTTATGCGCACGCGCAAGACTTTCACGCTTAAATATATTTTGAAATTTATGCATATTTTGAAGCAAAATTTTAGTTTTTTTCTGTAAGAAGTGGAAAAATTCATAGTAACTGTGAAAATAGTGTGGAGAAAATGTTTAAAATAAATAAAAAAATAAGTGAAATTGACAAAAAAATTGCTCTGTTTCGAGACTCGAACTGAAGACCTGCAAAAAAAACCTCCGAAATCACCTATCGCTCTAACCACCAGACCAATCCTTCTAGAATCTGCGGCTGGAAGTAAGATTCTTAACATCTTTAACCGATCGTTGAAAATTAATGGGAATTTGGTCAAAAGACACAATGCTAAGAATACTTAATCTTTATGCGCACGCGCAAGACTTTCACGCTTAAATATATTTTGAAATTTATACATATTTTGAAGCAAAATTTTAGTTTTTTTCTGTGAGAAGTGGAAAAATTCATAGTAACTGTGAAAATAGTGTGGAGAAAATGTTTAAAATAAAGAAAAAATAAGTGAAATTGACAAAAAAATTGCTCTGTTTCGAGACTGGAACTGAAGACCTGCAAAAAAAGCTTCGAAATCACCTATCGCTCTAACCACCAGACCAATCCTTCTTGAAAACGGCGGCTGGTAGTAACATTCTTAACATCTTTAACCGATCGTTTCAAAACTAATGGAAATCTGGTCAAAATACACAATGCTAAGAATACGTATGCTTTATGCGCACGCGCAACACTTTCACGCTTTAATATATTTTGAAATTTATGCATATTTTGAAGCAAAATTTTAGTTTTTTTCTGTAAGAAGTGGAAAAATTCATAGTAACTGTGAAAATAGTGTGGAGAAAATGTTTATAATAAATAAAAAAAATAAGTGAAATTGACAAAAAAATTGCTCTGTTTCGAGACTCGAACTGAAGACCTGCAAAAAAAAAGCTTCGAAATCACCTATCGCTCTAACCACCAGACCAATCCTTCTAGAATCTGCGGCTGGAAGTAAGATTCTTAACATCTTTAACAGATCGTTTCAAAACTAATGGGAATCTGATCAAAATACACAATGTTAAGAATACTTAATCTTTATGCGCACGCGCAAGACTTTCACGCTTAAATATATTTTCAAATTTATGCATATTTTGAAGCAAAATTTTAGTTTATTTCTGTAAGAAGTGGAAAATTTCATAGTTACTGTGAAAATAGTGTGGAGAAAATGTTTAAAATAAATAAAAAAAATAAGTGAAATTTACAAAAAAATTGCTCTGTTTCGAGACTGGAACTGAAGACCTGCAAAAAAAAGCTTCGAAATCACCTATCGCTCTAACCACCAGACCAATCCTTCTTGAAACGGCGGCTGGTAGTAAGATTCTTAACATCTTTAACCGATCGTTTCAAAACTAATGGGAATCTTGTCAAAATACACAATGCTACGAATACGTATGCTTTATGCGCACGCGCAACACTTTCACGCTTTAATATATTTTGAAATTTATGCATATTTTGAAGCAAAATTTTAGTTTTTTTCTGTAAGAAGTGGAAAAATTCATAGTAACTGTGAAAATAGTGTGGAGAAAATGTTTATAATAAATAAAAAAAATAAGTGAAATTGACAAAAAAATTGCTCTGTTTCGAGACTCGAACTGAAGACCTGCAAAAAAAAGCTTCGAAATCACCTATCGCTCTAACCACCAGACGAATCCTTCTAGAATCTGCGGCTGGAAGTAAGATTCTTAACATCTTTAACAGATCGTTTCAAAACTAATGGGAATCTGTTCAAAATACACAATGCTAAGAATACTTAATCTTTATGCGCACGCGCAAGACTTTCACGCTTAAATATATTTTGAAATTTATGCATATTTTGAAGCAAAATTTTAGTTTTTTTCTGTAAGAAGTGGAAAAATTCATAGTTACTGTGAAAATAGTGTGGAGAAAATGTTTAAAATAAATAAAAAAAATAAGTGAATTTGACAAAAAAATTGCTCTGTTTCGAGACTCGAACTGAAGACCTGCAAAAAAAATCTTCGAAATCACGTATTGCTCTAACCACCAGACCAATCCTTCTTGAAACGGCGGCTGGTAGTAAGATTCTTAACATCTTTAACCGATCGTTTCAAAACTAATGGGAATCTGGTCAAAATACACAATGCTAAGAATACGTATGCTTTATGCGCACGCGCAAGACTTTCACGCTTAAATATATTTTGAAATTTATGCATATTTTGAAGCAAAATTTTAGTTTTTTTCTGTAAGAAGTGGAAAAATTCATAGTAACTGTGAAAATAGTGTGGAGAAAATGTTTAAAATAAATAAAAAAATAAGTGAAATTGACAAAAAAATTGCTCTGTTTCGAGACTCGAACTGAAGACCTGCAAAAAAAACCTCCGAAATCACCTATCGCTCTAACCACCAGACCAATCCTTCTAGAATCTGCGGCTGGAAGTAAGATTCTTAACATCTTTAACCGATCGTTGAAAATTAATGGGAATTTGGTCAAAAGACACAATGCTAAGAATACTTAATCTTTATGCGCACGCGCAAGACTTTCACGCTTAAATATATTTTGAAATTTATACATATTTTGAAGCAAAATTTTAGTTTTTTTCTGTGAGAAGTGGAAAAATTCATAGTAACTGTGAAAATAGTGTGGAGAAAATGTTTAAAATAAAGAAAAAATAAGTGAAATTGACAAAAAAATTGCTCTGTTTCGAGACTGGAACTGAAGACCTGCAAAAAAAGCTTCGAAATCACCTATCGCTCTAACCACCAGACCAATCCTTCTTGAAAACGGCGGCTGGTAGTAACATTCTTAACATCTTTAACCGATCGTTTCAAAACTAATGGAAATCTGGTCAAAATACACAATGCTAAGAATACGTATGCTTTATGCGCACGCGCAACACTTTCACGCTTTAATATATTTTGAAATTTATGCATATTTTGAAGCAAAATTTTAGTTTTTTTCTGTAAGAAGTGGAAAAATTCATAGTAACTGTGAAAATAGTGTGGAGAAAATGTTTATAATAAATAAAAAAAATAAGTGAAATTGACAAAAAAATTGCTCTGTTTCGAGACTCGAACTGAAGACCTGCAAAAAAAAAGCTTCGAAATCACCTATCGCTCTAACCACCAGACCAATCCTTCTAGAATCTGCGGCTGGAAGTAAGATTCTTAACATCTTTAACAGATCGTTTCAAAACTAATGGGAATCTGATCAAAATACACAATGCTAAGAATACTTAATCTTTATGCGCACGCGCAAGACTTTCACGCTTAAATATATTTTGAAATTTATGCATATTTTGAAGCAAAATTTTAGTTTATTTCTGTAAGAAGTGGAAAATTTCATAGTTACTGTGAAAATAGTGTGGAGAAAATGTTTAAAATAAATAAAAAAAATAAGTGAAATTGACAAAAAAATTGCTCTGTTTCGAGACTCGAACTGAAGACCTGCAAAAAAAATCTTCGAAATCACCTATTGCTCTAACCACCAGACCAATCCTTCTAGAATCTGCGGCTGGAAGTAAGATTCTTAACATCTTTAACCGATCGTTTCAAAACTAATGGGAATCTGGTCAAAATACACAATGCTAAGAATACGTATGCTTTATGCGCACGCGCAAGACTTTCACGCTTAAATATATTTTGAAATTTATGCATATTTTGAAGTAAAATTTTAGTTTTTTTCTGTGAGAAGTGGAAAAATTCATAGTAACTGTGAAAATAGTGTGGAGAAAATGTTTAAAATAAAGAAAAAATAAGTGAAATTGACAAAAAAATTGCTCTGTTTCGAGACTGGAACTGAAGACCTGCAAAAAAAAGCTTCGAAATCACCTATCGCTCTAACCACCAGACCAATCCTTCTTGAAACGGCGGCTGGTAGTAAGATTCTTAACATCTTTAACCGATCGTTTCAAAACTAATGGGAATCTGGTCAAAATACACAATGCTAAGAATACGTATGCTTTATGCGCACGCGCAACACTTTCACGCTTTAATATATTTTGAAATTTATGCATATTTTGAAGCAAAATTTTAGTTTTTTTCTGTAAGAAGTGGAAAAATTCATAGTAACTGTGAAAATAGTGTGGAGAAAATGTTTATAATAAATAAAAAAAATAAGTGAAATTGACAAAAAAATTGCTCTGTTTCGAGACTCGAACTGAAGACCTGCAAAAAAAATCTTCGAAATCACCTATTGCTCTAACCACCAGACCAATCCTTCTAGAATCTGCGGCTGGAAGTAAGATTCTTAACATCTTTAACCGATCGTTTCAAAACTAATGGGAATCTGGTCAAAATACACAATGCTAAGAATACGTATGCTTTATGCGCACGCGCAAGACTTTCACGCTTAAATATATTTTTTAATTTATGCATATTTTGAAGTAAAATTTTAGTTTTTTTCTGTGAGAAGTGGAAAAATTCATAGTAACTGTTAAAATAGTGTGGAGAAAATGTTTAAAATAAAGAAAAAATAAGTGAAATTTACAAAAAAATTGCTCTGTTTCGAGACTGGAACTGAAGACCTGCAAAAAAAAGCTTCGAAATCACCTATCGCTCTAACCACCAGACCAATCCTTCTTGAAACGGCGGCTGGTAGTAAGATTCTTAACATCTTTAACCGATCGTTTCAAAACTAATGGGAATCTGGTCAAAATACACAATGCTAAGAATACGTATGCTTTATGCGCACGCGCAACACTTTCACGCTTTAATATATTTTGAAATTTATGCATATTTTGAAGCAAAATTTTAGTTTTTTTCTGTAAGAAGTGGAAAAATTCATAGTAACTGTGAAAATAGTGTGGAGAAAATGTTTATAATAAATAAAAAAAATAAGTGAAATTGACAAAAAAATTGCTCTGTTTCGAGACTCGAACTGAAGACCTGCAAAAAAAAGCTTCGAAATCACCTATCGCTCTAACCACCAGACGAATCCTTCTAGAACCTGCGGCTGGAAGTAAGATTCTTAACATCTTTAACAGATCGTTTCAAAACTAATGGGAATCTGTTCAAAATACACAATGCTAAGAATAGTTAATCTTTATGCGAACGCGCAAGACTTTCACGCTTAAATATATTTTGAAATTTATGCATATTTGGAAGCAAAATTTTAGTTTTTTTCTGTAAGAAGTGGAAAAATTCATAGTTACTGTGAAAATAGTGTGGAGAAAATGTTTAAAATAAATAAAAAAAATAAGTGAATTTGACAAAAAAATTGCTCTGTTTCGAGACTCGAACTGAAGACCTGCAAAAAAAATCTTCGAAATCACGTATTGCTCTAACCACCAGACCAATCCTTCTAGAATCTGCGGCTGGAAGTAAGATTCTTAACATCTTTAACCGATCGTTTCAAAACTAATGGGAATCTGGTCAAAATACACAATGCTAAGAATACGTATGCTTTATGCGCACGCGCAAGACTTTCATGCTTAAATATATTTTGAAATTTATGCATATTTTGAAGTAAAATTTTAGTCTTTTTCTGTAAGAAGTGGAAAAATTCATAGTAACTGTGAAAATAGTGTGGAGAAAATGTTTAAAATAAAGAAAAAATAAGTGAAATTGACAAAAAAATTGCTCTGTTTCGAGACTGGAACTGAAGACCTGCAAAAAAAAGCTTCGAAATCACCTATCGCTCTAACCACCAGACCAATCCTTCTTGAAACGGCGGCTGGTAGTAAGATTCTTAACATCTTTAACCGATCGTTTCAAAACTAATGGGAATCTGGTCAAAATACACAATGCTAAGAATACGTATGCTTTATGCGCACGCGCAAGACTTTCACGCTTAAATATATTTTGAAATTTATGCATATTTTGAAGTAAAATTTTAGTTTTTTTCTGTGAGAAGTGGAAAAATTCATAGTAACTGTGAAAATAGCGTGGAGAAAATGTTTAAAATAAAGAAAAAATAAGTGAAATTGACAAAAAAATTGCTCTGTTTCGAGACTGGAACTGAAGACCTGCAAAAAAAACTTCGAAATCACCTATCGCTCTAACCACCAGACCAATCCTTCTTGAAACGGCGGCTGGTAGTAAGATTCTTAACATCTTTAACCGATCGTTTCAAAACTAATGGGAATCTGGTCAAAATACACAATGCTAAGAATACGTATGCTTTATGCGCACGCGCAACACTTTCACGCTTTAATATATTTTGAAATTTTTGCATATTTTGAAGCAAAATTTTAGTTTTTTTCTGTAAGAAGTGGAAAAATTCATAGTAACTGTGAAAATAGTGTGGAGAAAATGTTTATAATAAATAAAAAAAATAAGTGAAATTGACAAAAAAATTGCTCTGTTTCGAGACTCGAACTGAAGACCTGCAAAAAAAAGCTTCGAAATCACCTATCGCTCTAACCACCAGACCAATCCTTCTAGAATCTGCGGCTGGAAGTAAGATTCTTAACATCTTTAACAGATCGTTTCAAAACTAATGGGAATCTGATCAAAATACACAATGCTAAGAATACTTAATCTTTATGCGCACGCGCAAGACTTTCACGCTTAAATATATTTTGAAATTTATGCATATTTTGAAGCAAAATTTTAGTTTTTTTCTGTAAGAAGTGGAAAAATTCATAGTACCTGTGAAAATAGTGTGGAGAAAATGTTTAAAATAAATAAAAAATAAGTGAAATTGACAAAAAAAAATTGCTCTGTTTCGAGACTCGAACTGAAGACCTGCAAAAAAAAGCTTCGAAATCGCCTATCGCTCTAACCACCAGACCAATCCTTCTTGAAACGGCGGCTGGTAGTAAGATTCTTAACATCTTTAACCGATCGTTTCAAAACTAATGGCAATCTGGTCAAAATACACAACGCTAAGAATATGTATGCTTTATGCGCACGTACAAGACTTTCACGCTTAAATATATTTTGAAATTTATACATATTTTAAAGCAAAATTTTAGTTTTTTTCTGTAAGAAGTGGAAAAATTCATAGTTACTGTGAAAATAGTGTGGAGAAAATGTTTAAAATAAATAAAAAAAAATAAGTGAAATTGACAAAAAAATTGCTCTGTTTCGAGACTCGAACTGAAGACCTGCAAAAAAAATCTTCGAAATCACCTATTGCTCTAACCACCAGACCAATCCTTCTAGAATCTGCGGCTGGAAGTAAGATTCTTAACATCTTTAACCGATCGTTTCAAAACTAATGGGAATCTGGTCAAAATACACAATGCTAAGAATACGTATGCTTTATGCGCACGCGCAAGACTTTCACGCTTAAATATATTTTTTAATTTATGCATATTTTGAAGTAAAATTTTAGTTTTTTTCTGTGAGAAGTGGAAAAATTCATAGTAACTGTTAAAATAGTGTGGAGAAAATGTTTAAAATAAAGAAAAAATAAGTGAAATTTACAAAAAAATTGCTCTGTTTCGAGACTGGAACTGAAGACCTGCAAAAAAAAGCTTCGAAATCACCTATCGCTCTAACCACCAGACCAATCCTTCTTGAAACGGCGGCTGGTAGTAAGATTCTTAACATCTTTAACCGATCGTTTCAAAACTAATGGGAATCTGGTCAAAATACACAATGCTAAGAATACGTATGCTTTATGCGCACGCGCAACACTTTCACGCTTTAATATATTTTGAAATTTATGCATATTTTGAAGCAAAATTTTAGTTTTTTTCTGTAAGAAGTGGAAAAATTCATAGTAACTGTGAAAATAGTGTGGAGAAAATGTTTATAATAAATAAAAAAAATAAGTGAAATTGACAAAAAAATTGCTCTGTTTCGAGACTCGAACTGAAGACCTGCAAAAAAAAGCTTCGAAATCACCTATCGCTCTAACCACCAGACGAATCCTTCTAGAATCTGCGGCTGGAAGTAAGATTCTTAACATCTTTAACAGATCGTTTCAAAACTAATGGGAATCTGTTCAAAATACACAATGCTAAGAATACTTAATCTTTATGCGCACGCGCAAGACTTTCACGCTTAAATATATTTTGAAATTTATGCATATTTTGAAGCAAAATTTTAGTTTTTTTCTGTAAGAAGTGGAAAAATTCATAGTTACTGTGAAAATAGTGTGGAGAAAATGTTTAAAATAAATAAAAAAAATAAGTGAATTTGACAAAAAAATTGCTCTGTTTCGAGACTCGAACTGAAGACCTGCAAAAAAAATCTTCGAAATCACGTATTGCTCTAACCACCAGACCAATCCTTCTAGAATCTGCGGCTGGAAGTAAGATTCTTAACATCTTTAACCGATCGTTTCAAAACTAATGGGAATCTGGTCAAAATACACAATGCTAAGAATACGTATGCTTTATG
The DNA here is from genome assembly GCF_947563725.1 of Argiope bruennichi. Lineage (NCBI taxonomy): Eukaryota > Metazoa > Arthropoda > Arachnida > Araneae > Araneidae > Argiope > Argiope bruennichi. Next base: position 20,123,727 of record NC_079156.1, on the reverse strand, counting down.
CGCACGCGCAAGACTTTCATGCTTAAATATATTTTGAAATTTATGCATATTTTGAAGTAAAATTTTAGTCTTTTTCTGTAAGAAGTGGAAAAATTCATAGTAACTGTGAAAATAGTGTGGAGAAAATGTTTAAAATAAAGAAAAAATAAGTGAAATTGACAAAAAAATTGCTCTGTTTCGAGACTGGAACTGAAGACCTGCAAAAAAAAGCTTCGAAATCACCTATCGCTCTAACCACCAGACCAATCCTTCTTGAAACGGCGGCTGGTAGTAAGATTCTTAACATCTTTAACCGATCGTTTCAAAACTAATGGGAATCTGGTCAAAATACACAATGCTAAGAATACGTATGCTTTATGCGCACGCGCAAGACTTTCACGCTTAAATATATTTTGAAATTTATGCATATTTTGAAGTAAAATTTTAGTTTTTTTCTGTGAGAAGTGGAAAAATTCATAGTAACTGTGAAAATAGCGTGGAGAAAATGTTTAAAATAAAGAAAAAATAAGTGAAATTGACAAAAAAATTGCTCTGTTTCGAGACTGGAACTGAAGACCTGCAAAAAAAACTTCGAAATCACCTATCGCTCTAACCACCAGACCAATCCTTCTTGAAACGGCGGCTGGTAGTAAGATTCTTAACATCTTTAACCGATCGTTTCAAAACTAATGGGAATCTGGTCAAAATACACAATGCTAAGAATACGTATGCTTTATGCGCACGCGCAACACTTTCACGCTTTAATATATTTTGAAATTTTTGCATATTTTGAAGCAAAATTTTAGTTTTTTTCTGTAAGAAGTGGAAAAATTCATAGTAACTGTGAAAATAGTGTGGAGAAAATGTTTATAATAAATAAAAAAAATAAGTGAAATTGACAAAAAAATTGCTCTGTTTCGAGACTCGAACTGAAGACCTGCAAAAAAAAGCTTCGAAATCACCTATCGCTCTAACCACCAGACCAATCCTTCTAGAATCTGCGGCTGGAAGTAAGATTCTTAACATCTTTAACAGATCGTTTCAAAACTAATGGGAATCTGATCAAAATACACAATGCTAAGAATACTTAATCTTTATGCGCACGCGCAAGACTTTCACGCTTAAATATATTTTGAAATTTATGCATATTTTGAAGCAAAATTTTAGTTTTTTTCTGTAAGAAGTGGAAAAATTCATAGTAACTGTGAAAATAGTGTGGAGAAAATGTTTAAAATAAATAAAAAATAAGTGAAATTGACAAAAAAAAATTGCTCTGTTTCGAGACTCGAACTGAAGACCTGCAAAAAAAAGCTTCGAAATCGCCTATCGCTCTAACCACCAGACCAATCCTTCTTGAAACGGCGGCTGGTAGTAAGATTCTTAACATCTTTAACCGATCGTTTCAAAACTAATGGCAATCTGGTCAAAATACACAACGCTAAGAATATGTATGCTTTATGCGCACGCACAAGACTTTCACGCTTAAATATATTTTGAAATTTATACATATTTTAAAGCAAAATTTTAGTTTTTTTCTGTAAGAAGTGGAAAAATTCATAGTAACTGTGAAAATAGTGTGGAGAAAATGTTTAAAATAAATAAAAAAAAATAAGTGAAATAGACAAAAAAATTGCTCTGTTTCGAGACTCGAACGGAAGAACTGCAAAAAAAATCTTCGAAATCACCTATCGCTCTAACCACCAGACCAATCCTTCTTGAAACTGCGGCTGGAAGTAAGATTCTTAACATCTTTAACCGATCGTTTCAAAACTAATGGGAATCTGGTCAAAATACACAATGCTAAGAATACGTATGCTTTATGCGCACGCGCAAGACTTTCACGCTTAAATATATTTTGAAATTTATGCATATTTTGAAGTAAAATTTTAGTTTTTTTCTGTAAGAAGTGGAAAAATTCATAGTAACTGTGAAAATAGTGTGGAGAAAATGTTTAAAATAAATTTAAAAAAATAAGTGAAATGACAAAAAAAAAAATTGCTCTGTTTCGAGACTCGAACTGAAGACCTGCAAAAAAAAGCTTCGAAATCACCTATCGCTCTAACCACCAGACCAATCCTTCTAGAATCTGCGGCTGGAAGTAAGATTCTTAACATCTTTAACAGATCGTTTCAAAACTAATGGGAATCTGATCAAAATACACAATGCTAAGAATACGTATGCTTTATGCGCACGCGCAAGACTTTCACGCTTAAATATATTTTGAAATTTATGCATATTTTGAAGTAAAATTTTAGTCTTTTTCTGTAAGAAGTGGAAAAATTCATAGTAACTGTGAAAATAGTGTGGAGAAAATGTTTAAAATAAATAAAAAATAAGTGAAACTGACAAAAAAAAATTGCTCTGTTTCGAGACTCGAACGGAAGACCTGCAAAAAAATCTTCGAAATCACCTATTGCTCTAACCACCAGACCAATCCTTCTAGAATCTGCGGCTGGAAGTAAGATTCTTAACATCTTTAACCGATCGTTTCAAAACTAATGGGAATCTGGTCAAAATACACAATGCTAAGAATACGAATGCTTTATGAGCATGTGCAAGTCCTTGACACTTAATGCATTTTTGAGTTATCCTTTTTGCCTACTTCTTAAACCGCAGATCCTTAGATATGGAACTCTTTGTTGGGTTTTGCTCAAAATTAAATAGGTCTCTACACTATACATATGAATTCTGCGTACGAATTTTATCCATCTAGCTCCTTTCGTTTTGTATTGGGACTGTTAATTTACATTCAAACAACCGGACAAGAAGACTTCAAATGAATAGTTTTTACTCAAAATTTGATAAAAATTTGGTGTAAAGACCATATACCAAGTTTTATTTATCTAACTCAAAATGGTGTTGTGTTATCTTTGTCACACAGACAGCTGGACGGACAGGCATTTTTTCAAAAATATATTTTTTGAATTCAGCTAATTCTAAAACGTGGGAACTTGTCCAAAATCCCGAGTTCAATTTTTTTTTTTTTTTTTTTTTTTTGCTTATCACAATAGTTTTTCAAAATTTCCAAAACAAGAAACTAAAATTGAACTTTCAGATATCATAGAAGTGTGAAACAAAGCGATTCATCCAAGTTTAAGACTCGTATTTCTTTTCTTATCTTTTTTTTTACAATCATTGTTCTTTATTTTTGATATACTTTATGGATGCTAATTTTTTTTTTAAAGCAAGAAATGTTTCATATAAAAAATGATGGGTATATTTAACATTTTATATACATCAGAAAAGAAGGGTCCACTTTAAAAGAAATGCCATCACATGGTAACATTTTCTCTTCAAAATCGGTCTAGGTATTTCGCAAGAACTGTCCACCATTTTGAAACGGTAATTGTATGAACAAGTTTCAAACATGACAGAACTGTTCTAACCAATGAACGGTTTGGATAACGCTGAACAATTTATGGGGGAAATCTCGAGGGTATATTTTTGCTCCCACACCCATCTAGAGTAGATAAAAGGAAAATTCTATTTTTGCTCTCTTCTGCGGAAGATGAAGAACATGAAGATTTCTGCTAAGTATGCTTATTTTCGGTGATGAGAGCCCCCACGACTCATAATTTAATAACATTGTTGTGGTTTATGAAAAATTTTTACGCATATTTTCTCTTTCAATTGTGTTTAAATCAATTGTCAATTGTGTTTAATTAAACCAAATTTTGAGCAAATTATGTTCAGAGGAAGACTGCCTGTCCGACTGTTCGAATGTGAATAAACACAATAACTACAAAACGAAAAGATCTAGATAAATAAATTAGGTACGCAGAATTAACATCTCTTGCCTAGAGACCTATCAAAATTTGATAGGTCTCTAGGCAAAAAATCTGAAAAGGAGTTGAGCCAAATCCAACAAGGGGTTGATTGTCTGTCGGCCTGTACTTTCAGAAATATGCAAAAGCGATAACTCAAAAAAAAAGAGATTACTTAAATAAATCAAGGTTGATTTGAAACTACAAATGTTGTTTTGTGCCAAATTTTTGTTTCAATCGGTTGGGAAAAACGAGTCTAAAATGGAAATTTTATTTTCGGATCTTACTAATCGATTGAAACAAGCCAGGGATTAATAGCCAAATAACTCGCCGAGGATGTATGACTGATTGAATCAAAATGCTAAATTCACGCCAAGGTTTAATATTTGGTAACTATTGTACACCAATGCTATCCAAGGCTTTCTCGAGGGAACAACTTTATTGAGAGAAAGTTTTGAAGAGACCACTCCCGTTGGTTTAGATATGAATAAGAAAGCGGAAGTAAGTTTGCAAAAACATGTATAATATTTTCATTCAATAAAAATGACATTGCAGGTATTTACGAAAGGCCGGGATAGCCTGGTTGGTAGAGCGTTGGATTCGCGTCCCTTAGGTTGGGAGTTCGACCCCGCCAGAAGAAGATTACCCACGTGCTTGCTGGCTGACGCGAGTATAAATCTGTCGTGGTGCAATTAACCTGAAATTAACAAGCAACTGCAATATCACTCTCCAAGAAATTCATAGGAAATTCCCCCAAACTGAAAACAAGCTTATCAGAAACATGATTGCAATCCAACCAGCTAATGAAGAAGAAATAACCAAATCATAGAAATATTAACAGAGAAGAACGAAGATTTTATACCATCCGAAAATTACGAAGAAAGGCCCATTAAAGTTATTTTGAAAGGACTCCCACTAAATGCAGATAAGGAAGAACACACTAAAGAACTTGAAGAAAGAAATTACAAAATAATCAGAATTTCACAACTAAGAAACTACAAGATGCAAACCCTTTATCCAATATTCCTACTTGAAGTCTAGAAGCGCGCTCAATATTTACAACGAAAAATCCCTCCTCCACCTAAAAATTAAAATAGAAAGTTACATAAGAAAATCAACCGCAACAATGTGTTATAACTGTTCAGGTTTTTACCACTCCGCCAGAAATTGCAGACTTGCACCCAAGTGTATAAAATGCGGTGGAGTTCACGCAACCAGGAACTGCAGCATAACAGAAAGAATCCAAGATCCAGTTTGCATAAACTGCAAGGAAATGGGACATACAGCCACATGGAAAGGATGCAGTAAATTCCCCAAATTAACAACAATAAATGGAAGACCCTCCTACGCTGAAATAACGAGAAAAAATCAAAGAAATCAAGACCCTCAACCCGTGCCCCCTCCACGAAAACTGAACATGGAGCCCACTTTGACAGCTAATGAAGAATTACCATTCCTCCTAGAAACCCTCCAAATACTAAAAGAACTTAGAGAAGTACTTAAAGAATTCCCCAAATTAATAGAAGCAGCCAAGCTAGCAAAGAAAACTAATAATAAAGAAGAGAAAAAGATGATACTCCTGAACGCTCTGATCGGCTAAGTTCCAACAAAAGTAAAGTCAATCCTCTGCAATATCCCAGCATTCTGATTGGCCATCTAAGTACATTAGTTTATCCCTCACCGGACTCAGAAAACCCACTGCATCACCCTCTCCTACTCCCATGACAGCCTGCTTCCCTATTGGCCAAGACTTCACACCCACTCTCCCTCACCTGCAAAGAGCAAATTTCGTTTGAAGAACCAAGGCAGTTTCTCTCCTTCCACCGTAGTATCAGGAACCACCACAGTTCATTTCAACATACTAAAAGTCAAGTCTATCCTATTCCTATTCCAAGGACGGGTGTCCCGATAAGTCTACCATCGAACTCGAAGTCCTCCATGTCGAGAGTAATACCATTGGGGGTACTGGATCAGGGATGATCGTTCTCTGATTCAGGTCTAAATTACGATCTGTGGATGAGTGAATGAAATGTATGAAGTCCACCCCATAAAAAGGGTTGAGATGTGTGTGTAGCTAAGTCGTTCTCTTGGCCCTAGATGGCGCTACTATAAAAACAAGAGATGCTCCCCCACCGGCTTAAAATCGCTGTCTTCGTAACAACGGGCTTGTCCATGGCAAGTCCCATAAGAAACAACAACAGCAGAAAATGAGCAATCATAAAATTCGTATATATTTTATATTCTTGGGTTATTTAAAAATTGTTGGCCGATAATAACAACATAATAGCATTCTTTTTACATTCTCGTATACGTAGTATAGAGAAAGTATTGTAATCGTAAAAAAAATTCAAATTCGAGATTTTGGCGAATCTGCACGTTTTAGACCTCCCTGAGTTCGAAAAACACATTTTTTTTGGTGGGGGGGCATATGTTTCTTTGTCTGTTATATAGATAACTCAAAAACACTTTGAACTGCATGAATGTAATTTGGTATGCAGTCTTTCACAAGTTTGTAGACTTCCTTTAAAGTTCTTTCAATGGAAGTTTGTATGTCCGGTTGTTCTAATTTAAGTTAACATGATAACTACAAACAGAGGGAGCCGGATAGATGAAATTCGGCATACAGATTTAACGTTATTAGTGTAAATGCTATCAAAATGTGAGCCAAATCCATTAAGGAGTTGCCAATCCGTCGGTCTGTCAGTCTTTCAGAAGTATGTAAGTGTGATAACTCAAAAACGCAATGACTTAAACATATCAAATTTGATAGGTAATTTTGTGATTATAATTGTAGTTCTGAGCCATGAAATAAAAAAGCTAAATTCATACCAGAGGTTAATACTTCGTAACTATTGTGCGCCAATGCCATGCAAGGCGTTTCTTTGTTTTACCCAAAGTCTACTGTTTTGCAGGGGTTGAAATATAATGCATTTATTAAATAGAGTGCTATAAAGTTTTGGAGAGACCATGCCAGCTGGTTAGTGTTTAGGGGAAGTCAACTGACTCTCCGACCCGCCACGAAGGCACACGGATTTAAACCATAAGGCTGAATTATCGGACCGCCGCAACAGCAACACTGGCGGGAACTGTGGTTGAGTCCTAAGGGCCATCACCGGCCACGGTACAACCCTTCCCTAAGGAAGTACGTCCGGTCATCGATGGGAGGACTCACATCCCCCACCTATTTGTGTACCTTCCAGTGTGGCGAGATCCAACCACTTGCCGGAAGCTTCTCATCCTCATTTCGAGGTGCCCTCCCGGGGGTCAGTGTTTAGGGAAAGCTCAAAAAGTAAGGTAGGGCAAGATAAAAGTAAGGTAAATTAAAAGTAAATGCAAGCTTTTCTTTATATACCGAAAATTCACAAGTGATACTGATTTCTATCGATGCTAAGCCACAGTAATATGGCCCGTTTATTCTGCTCCAAAATTTGAGAAGGAAAGAAGTATATTGTACAGAAATACAGTATCTTCTTTAATTGTACAGGCGGAATCAAACATTTTCTTTTTTTATTTCAGAATATATTGGGGTAAAAGGGCAAGATTAAAATAAATAAAAAAATTTCAAAACAAATTGAGCAATAGAGATTGGAACAAAAAATGGCATAAAAGTAATGAAATAAAATTTAATTGTTATGTATTACAATGTCGACAACTAAAATTCAAATAAAATATGTTATACTATTTTTTGTAGATAAATATCAAAATTCAATGAGTATTATTTTATTTTAGTTTACACTGTCTCATGAATATTCAGTTTCAGCCATAGTTAGGTAAATATTTGTAAATGTGAAATGACTTCATTATGATAAAATTGTGGAAGTTTGATGGAGCTAATTCAAGTAACAAATGTAATTACGAATTCATCGTACATATAATTTCACGTAGCATTGCGCTTTAATGTAAAGAAATGCTCATTCTTCTGTAGTGAGATGTCTAATGAATTCCAAAATTAAATGAATTCGTTTTATCCTTACTTGATTCTTGTCAAATTTGCATTAGCATTTTTCCATTCAGGCATCCAGGTGGAAAGTGGATGCAGTTTTGGTGGCAGTAAGAATTCTTGTATTTTTCCATTGCAAATCCAGGTGGGGAAAAAAGTGACGTCATTGACATATGCAGTTTTTCTGATTATTCGGTGATATCACAAGAATAGAATTCAAGATATAAGTAAGTTCGGAGATTTTTTTTTTTTTTAGTATTTACTAGAACTTTTACTTAAAATAAATTGAGAAAACATTACGTAACAAAAATATATCAGTTATAAACCAAAAATGGTTTGAAAAAGTAAAACAGTGTTTTGTAGTTTTTAAAAAAAAAAAAAGTATGCAGTTAGCTTTTTTATTTAAAAATTTATCACAAAATTCAATCAAACTTTTTTTAAATAACACGAAATATATTTCTTAGTTTCTGAACCATTTTTAAATACTGGAATCTGACTGATTAACATGAAGTTTTAATTTTTTTTTTTTTCGCATGTAAAATATTGAAAACTGCAGAAATTGATAGGAAAATATTATCAAAAAATTTTTTGAAGAAAAAATATGCATTACATTTTTATTTATGAGACTTTTTGTAAGAAGATTTTGCAAAAATTAACAAAAAAGGCTTTAATTATGAAAACTATATTTTATGCAAATATAAAAATGAATGTTATTCCCCAAGGAGTGAATGTAAAAAAAAAAAATAAAGAAAGAAAGAAATAAAGAAAACCACGCAGAAATTAAGAATATTCTATTTCAAATATTTTATATTTTGGTCAAAAATTGATTTTTGATCATAGGCCCCTTAGTTTAAATATTTTATGAATATCAGATAACCATGATTGATGACATTTAGAATTGTGAGTTTTATCTGAAGTTCAAACGAATTATAGAGAAAATGGCAAACCTAACTGTATTTTTGTTAAACTAAGTTCCTAGCTCCTTTTTATTTTAGTTTCATTTCTTGAATAGTTTATCTGAAATTGGGTTATGATGAAGAGCTGATGCCAGCGGGATAAAATTTTTCGCAAACGTATTGGAAAATTTGCAAACACAACAGTCTGGTAAGTTTCTTTTCTTTTCTTTTTTTTCAGTTTAAAACACGCATGAATGCTTTTATTTTGAATTTTTGAATTTACAATTGATATCGAAACGTTACCAACAGCATTTAAAGATCGACATTGACTCTACAGGATATAATTTCTTTTACATAAACGTATAGAAAAACTATTTCTCTGAGAAGAAACGGAAATGTGTTGATTTAATTTAGCTCTAGAGAATCGAAGTTCACTATTTCCAACGTCTGTTATGCAAATATTTTCCATGCTTAGGAGTCCGTTTAAAATTCCTTTAAATGAAGCAACTTTTAAGGATTTTTAAGCTTTTTCTTTTACTTACTTTCTCATACACAAAGAGAAAGTATTTTAATCGTCAAACAATTCCCAGATTTTGACGACTTTCTCCATTTCTGACATTCCTGGATAGAAAAAGTACATTTTTGGCATTATATCTATCTATATGTAAAAACCCATCAATAAAAAAGCGCTCTAAGAACTTTCTGAAACTGTGTTACGACCGTATTTGCAAATTTCTATCAAGTTTGTACGTTTAACTTCAAGTTAAGTTATATTAACGTCTCTTTTCTATAACAAAGCTAGGGCTATTTTGTGACGGACCTCGTAATTTTGAACTGCGGTCAGAAGACAGGGAAAGCACCTGAGCTGGCACCCCCGCGTCAAACTTCCACATCACACCAGCGAGAGGGCGCTAATGTGATTGGCCTCGGCGGATTTAGCGTACACTAGGGCCACTTACACTGATAGTACTTCGGTGGAATCGAGTCTCGAACCTGAAACCCTCCGGTTCCATAGCCGAAACCTTACCACCACGCCACTGTGGCCCCAAAATTTCAAAGAAATTCAATCAGTGAAAATATGATCTCACGTTCAAATTATCAATACCAAATCCTTTTCTTTTACCTTTTCTTACGTGAATTTAAGATGACAAAGTGGCTAAGGTCGAAATGTAATGCAATAGCAGGGTTTCAGTATCATTTTGAATTAGCATTCCAGAAGATTTCTCCACTAATTTAGACTCGTGTAGAATTTTTCATAAGAGAGATTTACTTCAAAAATAAATTCTCAAAATAAATAATAGTTAAAAAATAAATAGTTTCTCGGGGAATTTTATCTTGGAAAGTGAAAAAAAAAAAATGCTTGAGATCGCAATTGAAACAAAGATGTGAAACCGAACCTCATATATATGCTGCCAAAGAACTCGTCTAATATTTCAACTAATCAAAATCGAAAACTAATTTTCACTTCATTCTCGTATTTTAACACGAAATTTTCCTAAATACCCTCTTCAAATCGAAAATTTCATCCAATTGAAAAAAAAAAAACTACAGGAATATAATAAATAGTGAGAGATTTCTTCTAGAATTTTACATTAGACAGAAACAAAATAAGCTTGGATGAGGAAATGAAAACAAGCTTCGCAAGTGGTGTTATATATTAACGCCCTGCTTTTTAAAACAACGCTAGCGATATTTTGGAACGGAATTCGAAATTTTGACAACATCTTGACTTCAACATCTGTTTCGGTATCATGAAGACACCGCTTTCCTGCAGCGGATCGTCACAGATGATGAGAGCTGGTGCCATCACTACGGGCCAGAGACAAAATGGGACAGCATGCAGTGGAAGTATACATCGTCACCTCCCCCTAAAAAGTTCAAAACCATGTTGAAGGTGTTGCTCACCGTCTTTTTCGACGACCAAGGTCCGCTACTTGTTGAATTTCTCGAACACAGAAGAAACATCAACTCCGATGTGCACTATGAGACACTCCGGAGGCTACGCAGGCCCATCAAGAACAAAAGACCGGGGCGACTCACGGAGGGTGTGGTTAAGCTCCATGATAACGCGCATCCACACGTCTCCAGGATCACACATGTGGAACTGGCCAAGTTCAAGTGGGAGAAGCTCGACCATCCACCCTACAGCCCGGACATATCACCCTGCGATTTTCATGTGTTTGGCCCCCTGAAAAAACATCTAAAAAGGTCAACTCGGACGCAGAACTCGAGGATGCTGTCAAAGACTGGGTCTCGTCACGGCCACAGGAATTTGGGGGAAAAGGAATCCTTCGATTCGTTAATCAATGGAATCGTTGTGCTCAGGCCTATGGTGTATACCTCTAATAAAGTCTTCATTAATATCCACAGTGTCATTTTCATTTAAAGACACCTTGTAATTCTACAATTAATACGAATAATTCAAAATCTTATATTTCCAAATTAAATTTTAGATCAATATACCTATAAAACAAATTAAATTTTTGTGTAAAAATCTTGCATATGCGCAGAAAATAGTTTTAATCTTAGCATTGTGCCTTTAGACCAGATTCCCACGAATTGTTAATCGTATTAAGAATCTTAGATCTCAATGGTGATCGAATGGTGTTTGGCCTGGAGGAGTGAGCGGCAGGTCATTTCTCTGTTTTTGATGGGCTTCATTTCAAATCTGACATCTGCTTATAATTTTATATATATATATACTGTTCAAAATTAAGGTCACAGACATAAAATCTGCGAAATATGAAAAAATATTCACTGTGTTGCCACGAAATTTGGCACAGAGGTACACTATAATGGAAGAAAGAAGATAGGCACATAACAACATGGAAAAGGTTTTAATTGGGGATTAAGAAACAGGGCATATCAGAAAGTGTTACATTATGTATCAGAGGTAAAGCATTTATCTCGGGAAAAGCTTGCCTAATATGGAGTGTAACCACTGTGCCCAACATTATGCTATACAGGCTTCACAACGAGCTTTCATACTGTTTATGAGGGTGTCAATAAATGTTTGGGACAACAATGCCCATTCTTCCAAAAGCGCGGCTTTTAACTCTTGGAGGGTATTAGGAGGGGGGTTACGCTGTGCAATGACTCTTCCGAGACCATCCCAAATATGTTCAATAGGATTGAGATCCGCAGACCTCGAGGGTTAGTCTATACGTCGAATATTCTCTTCCTCAAGAAAATCATCAACAATCTGGGCTCTTTGTGGACGCGTGTTATCGTCCATAAACATGAAGTCTGGGCCAAAAGCACCCCGGAACACCTCACATAGGCTTCAAGGATCCCATCCCTATAGCGATGTGCATTGACAGTACCCGCATCGAAGAAGTGCAGTGATGTACGACTGCCCAACATTATGCCACCCCAGACAACGATTTCTTTTACATAGGAGGGATGATAGCGAGCTCCTCACTCGCTCCAGATAAAGATTCGACGAGTGTCACTCTGTGTGGTAAATCTCGACTCATCACTGAAAAGAACACGCCCCTATTCTTGCTGTGCCCAAGACTGATGTGTTTGGCACCACAACAACCGGGCTTTTCTGTTGGATGCAGTGAAAGGGACACACTCAACTGGTCGCCAGGCATATAGTGTCCTCTCTGCTAGACGTCTATATACTGTTTGTCTGGAAATTCTTATTCCAGATGCGGCAGCAAGGTCACGAACAAGTTGAGGAGCCGTTGTCAGCCTATGCCGTCGTGCGCTTAATGTCAAATAGCGATCCTGTGCAGGCGTCGTTGTTCTGTGACGGCCGGCCTTCCTGGTTACAATACCACTTCTTTGGAATTGATTCCACAACCTGAATACCACATTCGGTGCCACTTGTAACCATCGAGCCACCTCCGCTTGAGACTACCCAGCTTCAAGCCTACCAACGGCTCTCCATCTCAAGGAATCTTCTAAACAATTATGAGAACTCATTCTCATTGGAAACAGGTTAAATCTTTTGTTTTAATGCAATATTCACAAAATTGTAGGCAAAACTCCCAGATGCCTAAAAAGTCTAATTTCAGTAGCTCCTCAAAAACTAATGCTAAACAACATTTTCTCCCACTACAAAGGATAATATCGTGTTACCGGTCCTTCACAATATATAAAATATAATTTGTTTAAATTTTACTGGTAGCTATTTAGAATTACTTTGAAAAACATTTTTGTGTCCTTAATTTTGGACATGAGTGTATATATATATTCATATTATTCTGAAATAATTCTAAATACTAATTATACAGTTAATATTACTTATTCTGATTGTTATACAGCATAAATTAAATTTTATATCAAAATATCTATAAGACAAATTGAATTTTTGAGTGACAAAATCTCGCACATGCACAGAAAACATTTTTAATCTTAGTATTGAACATTTAGTCCAGATTCCGATCATATGTGAACCTACGAATGGTTAATCATGTTACGAATCGTCCACCTACATGAAGGTCAAATGGCGTTAAAACAGATGGATTGAACGGCAGGTTCTTTCCCTGGTTTTGCTCGGCTTTAATTCAAATCTGGAATCTGCTTATAATTTTATATATTTTTCTTCTTTTCCATTTATTTTGTAATTATTCTAAATACTAATTCTACCGTTAATACGAATTGTTATACCTCATAAATTAAATTTTATAACAAAATACCTATAAAACAAATTGTATTTTTGAGTGACAAGATCTCGCACCTGCGCAGAAAACATTTTTATACTTAGCATTTCACATTTAGCCCAGATTCCGATCATATCTGAACCAACGGAAGGTTAATCGATTAAGAATCTTAGACATCCTTCCTGTTCGAATTGTGTTTGGGCAAATAGTTTGAGAAGCTAGTTATTCTTCTATTTTTGTTGGACTTCAGTTCAAATCCGGGTTCCGCGGAAAAATTTATATATTTTTTCTTCTTTTTTATATTATTTTGAAATTATTTGAACCATTTCATCGACCGTTTCAAAGAAGAAACGTCAATTAGCGCACAGTTTCCTCACGGCTGACCTGCCTAAGAGTATGAAAATATTGATTGTTCTAAAATTGAATATTCTAAACTTCATAATTCATTCAGATTAATTTTTTTTTTTAAATAAGTTACATTAACATTTCGTTTTTTTAAAGCAACACTAGGGCTATTTTGGGACGGACCTCGTCATTTTGAACCGCGGTCAAACGACACCTGAACTCGCATCCTCCCTTTCCAAGCTTCCACACCAGCGAGAGGTCGTTTGGCCCCGATGGATTTAACGCGCACAGACCCGCTTACACGACCATTCTTCGGTGGAATCTTGTCCCGAACCTGAAACCCTCCCGTTTCGAAGCTGAGACCTTACTACCAAGCCACCGTGAAGTTTAGATTGCAGAAGACAAATTTTATTTATTTAAGAGCTGGAGTGCCAAAACTAATTCATACAGTATGATTCCTTAGGCCCAAAATATTGTGTATTATTTAGATTTCCCAATTTTTTGAAGAATATTTATTAAGCGGGTCTGGTGCTTAAATATTATTTAGCACCAGAATAAAAATTATTTAGGCCATTTAAATCCTTTTGAAAATAAACCTAATTTTATTTTATGATGAATCAGAAATTTTGGTCCTCGTCAGTTTCAACAGCAACCAAAAAGCGGAAAGAAAAAACCAAGGCGATTTCAACCCTCAAACTACATAATGTGTGTGCACTTGAGTATATTTTTATAATTTGGCGAAATTTTTTTCTTGGCGCTTTTTGGTCACCATTAAAATTGAATTGTACCGAAATTTTTATTGAAGTTTTTTGAGATATTGTATAAATTATGAAAATTAATCAGTAGTATAATACATCCAGTGTTAAATGATTCAGTATTCTGCATTTGTATTTAAAAAAAAAAATGCTTGGTTTAAGCAAAAAAAAAAAAAAAAAAAATGCTTTTATATCAAGTTTAATCATTTCTGTTTTAATTTAAAATTCAAATTTTAAGGGGAAAAATTTATTAAGAAACATATACTATGATGAATGTAGAATGGTTTAAGGCAGTTATCATGGCACGAATTGTGTGACTATCAAAATTTGAAACAGAAAAATACTATGTTGAAAAAGTTAGAGAGACCAAGTTACATAAAATATTTAACTGAAAATTTCATCGGGCATTCATTCCAGCGAATCAACTAGTCGCCAAAGATGGCTAGTAATAAATATTTTTAAAAATGCAACATATTTGAAATATTTTACTGGCTTCTCATCACTTTATATATGTGTCAGATTTTGAAGTTCCAGCTTTATCAGCAGATGCGAATTATTTCGTAAAAAGAACAGGCAGGAACGTTCAATATTCGTAGTTTTGGCACTTTTTCTTTTATCGAATCTTGGATTCAATCAGACAGAGTTAAATAGTATAATAGATTATCCTTAAATGAAGAAGCTTAACAGAAGCATATTTTAATAGCACATGAAAATATTGTGGAATTAAGAATCCGGAGTTTTCTGAAAATTTGGCGGATTACAAGATGCTTTTAAAGTTTTAACTTTTTAATATTTGTAAGTTGGCATGCTGTCAGTAAACTGTGTAGAAATATAAAAATCATTTATTGGACTAAAAGGGAAAAAAAATTAGTACTATAGAGGTTCTGTAAGAGTGACGACACACCTTCTTGCAATACAATAGCCTGACACTATCAAAACGAATAAAAAATCGAATCCAACACATTATCATACTACCTCATTAGTGTTTTCACATTAAAACAATTAAAAAGAGGCAAGCACTTGATAATCTTATGAGAATAGTTTTAAGGATATTCTGAAAATATCCTCTACTATTTAAATAAAGCACTTCTACAAACTAAAGAAATAATTGAATGCTTAACATTAAGTCACTGAATATATAAACAATAGATGCCAATTTTAACACATTAATTTATTGAATAGCAAGAAATGGAGAGCTTTCCTTTATTTTATTTGCAACCTATAATTACTCAGAGCGAAAAATATATAATTTTTAATGAAAGCACTGTAAAAATAAAATCTGAAAATGAATTCAATGTTTATCCAAATTCAAAACGCAATGGCCGTTAAGTCACCTACTTCGTGAAGAGTAGATCTATAAATATAAATGTTCGATTTAGTTTAGTTATATTAACGTACCGTTTTAAAGAAACATTAGAGCTATTGTAAATACAAATTAATTTAATATAGTCTCTCAAAAAGCGACCTTCGCAAATATATTGGGGCGATTCTACAATTCTTGTCAATACTTCAAAAAACTCTGAAGCTTACACACAATTCTTTGAATTTTTATATTTCAGCATGTCAACAATGAAATGTGATAATTTTCTTTTAATGGGAACATTCTCTTGAGAAGTATACAAGTTTCCTAGATATCGCCAAAGGAACCTTCTCGTAGATCTTAAGAGGGATTTTATTATATATATATATATATATATATATATATAAACAATAATTTTGTGAAGATGCAATTAAGTCCCCCCCCGTCTCCGTTTGTTATTCATTCGCATTCAGCTGGCCATTATTCTTAAATCTGACCAACGTAGCAGCAAACTACATTCTTCAACTGACAAAATCCCCATTTCCATATACTCAAATATCCTTAACATAAATATGTCAATGAAAAATAATGGGTAACAAGAAGTTCTTAACCTACAGAAATACAAGTATTAGAAATTAAAATGTCTAAACTAAAAAATAAACAATGCTTTTTCAAGATGGAACGTTCTAAAAGGATATTGCAGTTTTTTCAGATATATTAATCTTCCTATAAATTATAATTCAAGTAGAGATTTTACAAATCTTCCTGATACGATTCAAGAACTGCTGACTTTTGTTTATCAGTTATTAAAAGCATGATTTGCCACAATTGCAAATCAACATAAGAGCCGTGTAAACACCTTATCTAAGGCAGGCCATTTATTTTTCAACAATCAAGCTTTTAAAACTTAATATAAAAATCGATTTTTTTAAATCAAGATATAACTGCTTGCGTCTGATTATCATAAGTCACTCCATTAGTCCACCAGATTGAAATACTTTACATGCACAAGCTTGGTTAATGAGTAATTATAACAAGATTACAAATTATAAACCAAAAAAAAAAAAAAAGAAAACTTCTGGTTCAAATATATACATGCTATTTTGTTACAATTCATATTATATGCAAAAATGAATACGATTTTATGGCTGTCATCTAAAACATTTTCTTCAACCATTTTTAATAACTAAATAGAGAAGCTAATTTTAGATTATTAAAATTACTTGCAAGAATAAGAATGCTCAGTCCTTCATTATTACAAATATAACTTAAAATGATTATCCTAGCTAACTTAGAATAATTAAAGCTAATAATAGATTATCACTAAATCGCAAGATTCTGCAGTATTACAGTTCATACAAGTTTCTCGTCAACACAATTTATCCTAATATGCATTAATGTAATTAAAATTTGCATTTCCGTAAAAATGTAACATCTGTATATAGCAAGGTGCCTTAACCTTTCGAAAAGAAAACATCCTTAAACATGGCATTTGTGAAATATTTCAGCCAATAAAGGAAATGCAATATTTTAATAGTTCACAACATCAGAAAAAATCTGAAATCCATATAAGAATGTTGTGTTAATACATGCCTGTTGCCCACGCAAGATATGAATCGCTCTTAAAAAACCATATAAAGCAAATCGTTCAATTTATTCATCTTACCCGAAATGTAGATAAAAAATTACAAAATCTCTAAATCCTACAATTTTTAAGATCTTCCATTGCTTGTGACACACATTTAATTTTAATGAAATGCACAAAGAATCTAATCTAAAAATAGACAAAATGCAGACTTTTTATAAAAGCAACTTTATTAACACAGTGCAACTTCTTGCAGTAAGCTTAATAATGGAACGGGTTAAACATGGCATCAAAGTTCTAAAAAAAGCATTATTGCTGTTTACATTCAGGAGGAGCTTGTTGTTGAGTATTTCCCGACTGGCCTCGAGATTTCTTACGATTCTGAAACAGAGAAATTATTGATTAACCTACTATTGATGTGTTATGAAGGGAAAAGTGCTGAACTGAAAGTCAACCAATTACCTGTTGAAGTTAATTACAATGGAAGTAATTTAAGAAATATTTTCATTAGATGCTGTGCAAATACTCTTTATCAAATTTTAATATAAGTTTATTTTTAAAAACCGAGTATGACAAAAAATTCATTAAATAAATAATGCAAAGTCTTAAATGCAATATAAATCAAGTTTATCACTAAATGATATTTAAATACATTAAAATTTTATAGCAAGTAGTTATATTTTAAACAATCAGTACACTTATACATAAATAAATAGAAAGTATGTCAGTATAAACCAGCATAGATACAAGACAAATGAGAAATTTAAAGTGTCCTATAATTAGATTAGTTTGATTTAGAATTAGATTTTATACATCTAAAAAAGATAAGTATGAAAAGTGGTTTCAATGGGTTTAAAGTTATAGAAAAGACTTATAAGCTTAAGAAATAAGATTAAAATAAGACAAATTTTAAATGGTAAAAAATTTTCTAAATAAAAGATTCAATAATTAAGCAAAGCTTAGGGCATACAAAGATGGAAAGAAATGCAAAATATTTCATCTGTAAGACAAAAAATGCAACTAATTAAAATTCAAGAAATCTATCATTTTCAATGCTTTCCCAATACATGCTCAAGTTTAAAAAGCCACTAAACTATGCCCAATTCAATTTTTAAAAAATTAAAACCATGCAATATTTAAAGTAAATGAAATGTGCATATATTCTGCACATTAGTATTAACTCAATTACCTCATGCATGTATTAAATAGTCAATCATACACTGCCTCCTTAAATACTAGTTTGACAAAATGGATTTAAATTAATTCTACAATAGCCCTTTTCCCCAAGATTCAAAGGGAACATAATTAATGGACATTTCCTCTTCTCCCAAAATATGTGCCTCCCTGCCACCCAAAATATGTAATTACTGATAGTAAAAATCCCAAAGATTACAAAAGAGAATATATTATTTACTGCCTAACAAGAAAAAAAATGACTTTGTATGAAGGCAAATACCTGAATACACAAATAATTTTGGAAAACGAACAAAAATTCAAAGAATTACCTATACACATGGCCAAAGAATTGCCAATCCAAGTTGTTTTTTGGGGGGAAATACATGAAATACAACATAGTTATCTGGATGGATATTTTACAATTAATAAAATTCCATTTATAACTTATATTTTTGATTATAAGTAAATTAAATTATCAATTTCACCAAAATCTGCTTTTCATAAGGAAAAAAAAAATCTTGTATCTTTGTACCGTTCTTTTAATTAAAAGGGTGAGGTTCATAATAAGAATCCAAATCCTTTTTACAAAATTATGAACAAAAACAGACTAGGTTGTTGGAAAATATGAAATACTATGCAAAAAAAATCATGCAAAAGGAGTACTTTAGTGAATATGTGGCTAGAGCACAAGTTATTAGAAATACATTTTTATATATGAACATTAAAATCAGAAAAGAGATCCAAATTTAAATAGAATGTTTATTTAAATAATGTTACAAAAATTGATTAAAAATACAAAACACGTTTGATATGAAATGCAACAGAGAACTTATTTTACCAGGCACTGGTTATCATTTTCATCATCATCTTCTTCCTCTTCCTCTTCATCCTCATCAAAATCCTCTTCATCACCCTCATCATCTTCTTCATCAAACTAGAAAATAAAGATTAATATTTGTTTCAATTAAACAGTTTTACCTATATCTCAATACACTGCAAATTATAAAAATGAAATAAAATAATGTCAGAAGTACAGAAGATTTAAAACAATCCATACTCATTTCAAATTTGTTTTCATTACTCAAAACTAAATATGTTTTCAATGATTCCCATGCATAAATCAGAAAGTCTACAGATTTCTTAAAGCAATGTCTAAATTTAGAACAAAATCCTATTTTGAAATGGCCGATACTTTTAACAACTAAACTTGGAAAATCACACTTACTAAATAAAATGAAAGTATATACAATACTAAATAAAATGAAAGTTATTTTTATACTAAATAAAATAAAAGTTAAAGGCCTGACTAAAAGTTATTTTCATTCAAAGCAAATCTCAAACAGCCAATACAGTCCTGTTATCCAATGGTAAATACAAAGAAAACCAAATACACTATAAGATGAGTTATCAAATTATAGGGGGAAAAAAAATAAACATTTCTTTAGAAATTCACGAAATTTAGCAAGAAAGTTTCTTTCAAATACAAAAGTATACCATAAATAACAGTTGAATATATTTTTAAAACTTTTTTTTTGCAAGTTTTTCAAAGTAATAATAATAAGGATAAAGTATTTTCATTTCATATCTAAGATTTCTTTATTATACTACAGTTCATGCTATTAAAAAAACATTGTCACCACTTTATTTATAGAGTGTTTTCATGAAAGGAAAAAAAAAGGACAAGAATGTAAGAAAATAAATATATATAAATTTTACTTTCTCTCGAAATATTCAGTTATCTTATTAATAGCTCTTCAGAATACATAAGACTTTACAAAGAAAAGTCACCTTATTTTGCTAGCAAGTAAGCACATGTGCTTTACTTTCAATTTCAGCAATTTTCATTTTTTGAAAAGAGGCCAAGGAATCTACATTTTTCTTTTGTGTTCTTGGTAGCAATTTCTTTAGCCCTCTATTCCTCCTAAAAATTTACAACATTTTGAAGAGAACTATTCTTGTTGACATTTTTTGAATGAGCCAATATTCTCAATTCCTCATTAATATTTACTGTTTTGTTTTCATTTTTGCAAGCCTTCAATATATTCATTTTTGAAAGTCTACAGTTTATGGAATATCATGGTAAAAGTTCAATAACTTTAGTACAAAAATTACTTGCCGTAAAAATTCACTAATAATGTTGAATTATAATAAGGATCTATAAGTTATTAATCACAAGTATAAAACTGAAGCAATTTAAAAACAAACTCGCATTTCTCCCAAATAATAAAATTATTCTTAGGTGAGGAGGGCATGTGAAAGACTGAATGTCAAGTCAATAAAATGATTTTTTATTTTCTCGTACAATATCAATATTTCCACAAAACTGAGGTAGAGGGAGGTACCTTTACACTGACTTCCAGAAGTACTTTTCATTGAAAGAATGTAAACAAAAAATATATTCATATAATCCAACAACTCTAGCCAATCAAATGAGAGAAAACAATTTTATGCATACCTTCAAAAAGAAAAATAAGCACTAGATTTTCCCCCTCTTAAAAGTGACTTGGTATCTTAGGATATTCAGAAAATTAATGAAATTATTGATTCTCTCATTTTGAATAGATTATCTAGATTTTTATTTTTATAATCTGAAAATTTCAAAATAATTAGACAAGTGTTTAAAGATATGAATTTATAAAGTGATATGGCACTGTTTGCCAATTAAACCTCTTAATATATTAGTATGAAGAAAAATACATTTCTCTTGAATCTGAAACTACTTTTTACATTTACAACTTCACTGCCTTCAATTTAATTTGTGAATCTCTCAGTCTATTTTGATCTTTGATGAAGTCTTTTTCAAAACTTTGATGAAACTTCTTGTAATTTAAAAAAAAAAAAAAATTGATTAATGAAAGACCAGAAATCAAAAGAAAATCACTCGTGTTGTAAATAACCTAAGTTAGAATGCAAACCTAAGTTGGAAACCAAATCTGTCAATTAAAATGGTTTTGAAATTGTGATTATCAATAAAATTGAAATTAAGTACTTGAATTTAAATTCAAGTTATTGTAGAAAATATATATTTATCTTTATTCAGTAACTTATAATTAAGTTATTTATATAAATACTATATATTTTGTCCTGGCTACTTTCAGAAAGGGGCTTCAAGAATTTTCAATTGAGTTTTTCTTAGTTATCAAGAAAAAAAAAATATGTATAAAAAAATATGTACAGAAGTGAATTCATATGTTATGCGAGTTTCTCAATAGATATTATTTTTGATTATTTGTCATAACTTTTTTTCATGAATGCCTTGCTCACTTGGAACTGTTTTTGCAAAATTAAAACATCTTGTAAAACTACTGAAATACCTATTATTTCATTAGAATCTGGCTTCATTTAAAAATGTTTCAAAAAAATTTTTTAGAACATAACTTATTTCTTTCCACATAATTTGGGTGAAAATCTTATTTGCTTTTAAAATGTCTCTTTTCAAGCATCTGATATGCAATTTTTTTTCTATATATTGGCAGATATTTGATTTAAAAACCCGAAAACCAGCAAGAAAAATACTGAATTTTTCAAACGCTATTTTAAATTTCTTAATTGGCATTTAAATAATAAGGTCCAACAGTCTGGGTAATAACATTAATAAATTTTTTGAAACAAATGTAGCATTGCAAAAAAAAAAAAAAAAAAATAGATACAGCATTTCTAAAAATTTCATTATTTGGAAATCTTTAGAGCTATTTTTCTCCCTTCTCTTAAAATTGCAATTGCTGCAAAATGACAAAATCAATTTCATTTAATTCAAATTGCTTCAGATTCTTTAGTCACCTACAAATACATGCTTATTGGAATTATAATTTGAAAAAATACCGAACAAAACAATTTAATGCAGGAAAGAACATCTCATTTTTTCAAAAGTTTATACAACCCCCCCCCCCCCCAGTAACAATGCAGATATCTAAAATCCTGTAATTCTGTGAAGTATTTTGAGGATTCTTTTAAAAAATTTGGTGTGAATTTTTAAATGCTGATGAAATTTTTACTAAACTTAATTTTAAGAAATTAAATTTTTTTAAGAAAACTACTATGTACAATTTTATTCAATTCCAGCAAAATTTGTAAAAAAAAAATACTATCTATTTATACAGAAAAAATTGTGAGTGAGGAAACAATAATATTCTTTTAAAGCCCCTTATATAAAGATAATTTAAGTAATTTTTAAGAACTTTTAATAATGCCAAAATTCCTGTAATAGCATAATTTAAAATATGCATCAGAAAATTAAATATCCAAGATATACTCACATCATCATCAACAAGATTTTCTCCCGTGAAGAAGAGGACAGCATGAGGAATGATTCTATCCTTAATCAAATTTCCAACTTCAAAATCATTATTTAATATGCCTTGTGCTTCTTCATCCTGAAATAAGAGAATTGTTTAATGTTGATAGAAAACTATTAAACAAAATTTTATAAAAAGCAACTGAACTGTAACTTTTAAAACTTACCAAATCCTCTTCATTTTCAGGAACTGAAAAAAGGAAAAAATTGCTTTAACAAAATATTTCAATGGAAACATGCAACAAATTTCAATAGATTTTCATTAGAAGTATTCAAATAAACGAATCTAAAAAAAGTTAACGAAGTATAATTATACTGACTGCTTAACCTAATTTATATTATCATCACTGGCATTTTTCCAATTTTAAATTCACAATTAACTGATTTGACATGCAAGAACAGAACAGAAAGAATGAATTTCTCAATTTAGTGGCCATAGGACACTTTAAAACTCAATGTAAAAGTTATATGAAATTTCAGGACACTTAAATAGCTCAATTTAGTTAGCAAATTTTAAAATATGATTACATGTACAGACAAAGAATGAGTATGAAAGAGCTGGCAAACTTTTAATATGACAAAATAAAAACTAAAACATATTTACAAACCAAAAAAATAAATTTAATAAGAGCAAATTCTTACCAACAGGAGGACTGAAGAAATTGAAGAAAGAATCATTTGTAACAGTTTTGGTAACAGTTCTAACAGCTCCTCTGGCCTTATGCTTTTGCTTCTTCTTAATTGTCTTGACTGTTACATTTTTGTTTTTCTTCCAATCAATAGTGCAACTAAAAATTCATCAGTAATATATGTAAATACATTTAGATCAAGATATCTATTAAACATATTAAGGTTTCAACTTTTCCTACCTCTGCAACCTCTTTTTGGTCCCAAAAATTTCTGCCACTACTTTGGGCATGTATTTACAAATAAATATTTCCATATGGAATTAAAATAAATAAAGAAAAAAAAGGGGGTTAATAAAGTCTCATGGTCATTAATGTATCAAATAAAAAAAACAGTAATTTATAAATACATAAAAAAAACCTTTAGAAAACACTAACGAATGTAACCCCAAAAGAATATATTTGGGACCTGGCAATGCCAGATTAATCAAATTTTTAACAACCTATAATTTCATAACATGCCCATTTTCTTAATCTAGAAACCAAAATATAACCAATAAATAAAAAGAAAATTTTAATGGTATATAATAAAGACAAGAATCAATATTTTCGAGTGCTGCAACTGATTAAAAAGCAATTTATTGAAAGGTAAGCAAAATAAGAACTAAACTAAGTTTTAAAAAAAATTAATTGTTAGCAAAACATTAGTTTATCATGCAAATGTTAAAAAAAATAGGAAGATAAGCAATATTATTTATATCCACATTAGAGGTTCATGAATTATAAAGTTGAATGAATGAAAAGTCCAATTCAATCACAATTCATGAGCCAATTAATCAGAGAAAAGGAAGATAAGGGAAATAAAATCTTACCCTTTGCTTTTAACAATTTCTGGCCCCTCAAATGCAAAGATATCAGTTTCATCTGGCGAACATTTTAATTCATAGAATTTTGTTAGGACAGTATTAGTAAAATATTCATTTGATTCAAAGTGGAATTCCAGCAAAAAGCTCTGAAAATACCAAAATTCTGAAAATTAACCAACAGCATACATATAAAGTTACACAAGGAATCATTCTGTTTATTTCATAAAACTTGTAGCTTTTTTCTTTTTTTAAAATACAGAAAGCAGGGTTTTAAGAAAGATTTCAGAGCAGGATTCCCACAATTTTCTTACATAAAAATTTAAGATCTTATTCAGTTTTTTTTTTTTTTAAGACCACTCTCACTATTTTTAAGGTAATTCAGAATAAAGACTTGATGTACTATTCACAATTACTTTTAACAAGTTTGTTATGAAAAATAAATGAACATGAAATTTTCATCAACATTACACTGACATTTTGAATTTGCTTTTATAAATAAAAATTAAACTAAGAAAAAATTTCAGAAAATATCATCCATTTCATACCATTCTGAACTTCATTTCAGAAATATCAACAATATCTCAAAAGAATGAATATTGTTCCTATCGTCATTATAATTGTACTCTTCATAACAAGCACAAAAATTACAACTTTTCCTTCGGAAGTCACAAAACTTGGAATATACAGGTATGCACCAGGCACAAAAAATATTACAAGGTGGGAAGGACTGTTAATGATCTTTACGAACTTGTTTAAACTTTTACTCAATATTATCTAATTCAAAGCCACCAGCCCTTTTTACTGAATGGAAAAACTATTCAATTGATAGACAATTTATACCATTTCTCAACTATGCTTTTTCTGCTAATTTTTCAGTAATTTTCCAGTAAGCTTCTTTTCTTATTTCTGTAGCAGCTAGCTCATGAGAAAGTATTTAAAGTATTTCATCTTTTACAATTTGCTATTACTTTTATATTTTCTTAAGTAGTCATACAAAAAATTCAATATTAGCTTTTTCTAATGGGACTTACCTAAGAAATTTTGAAGAATTGGGAACTCATCTATACAGAAGTTTAGTTTTTTTCTAAATAACTGCAATCATTTTCTTCTACATATTGTATTTTCATTAAATGAGATAATACATTTTTCAATTTTTTATGCCTATTTGAATCCAATTAATTCTCTTAGATTAATACAACATAATCACCTAACTATTTTCTAATAGATAATTCTTCCAAAATATTATAACATCTATATTTAGTAATGTCAATAAATATTTGACATTGTAATTTTAAATTTAAAAAATGTTCAGAAATTTTAAGTTAAAATTTTGATTCCAGTAAATCCAACCATTATCTTAAGGAGATAACCGACTTATTTTTAAATACTTCAAAATTCATTTGCGGACACTATTCACTTCTCAACATTCCCATAGCTGCTCTTATTTAACAACTTAGTACAGAATTTATTTTATCTATTATTAGACCATGTAGATGAATTTTATTACTTTAAGGATGAATTTTTATCATTTTCTTTAGATATAACTTTTTGCAATAGTACAGAACAAAATGCAGAATACCATTTAATTTATAACTTAAGCCTCAATGAAAAAAAGATTCAAAATTAAATGTCCGATGATCACACATTGAAGCACGATTTAATGAGCACTCGTTATACATATTCATTTGAAAGACAGCTTGCTGTGTTTCTATTTTTAGACTTTCCTGACTTTTGAGTATCCATCTTGGACCACAACAGGTACCAATCCCTCCAACTTCACAAGAATGATTCATTATTTCTGGCATATTCAGCAAATGCTACAAACTTTGTAAAAAAATCACTATTCACCAAGGAATTTTTTTATTCTTCACTGTTAATAAATATGTTTTCACTTTCATATATTTCCATGTTGGAAACTCTTAAGGTGGAAATTAAGATTTCAGAAAAGAAAAACCACTTCTTTTAGGATCTTGAAACAAAAATTATGGTTTTTATAGCATCGTAAAAACTGTCAGACTTCAAATAATTCAGGATATAAATGTAAAAACAATTAGATATGTACATATTAATTTCTGAACACATTAATAAGTAAAGTAAGAAATCTTTCTCGCTACTTTGCTCTTCATGGATATAAATGCATATACAAATATATGCACGAGTGATTTCCAAACAATTTAAAAAGCAAAACAGAGAATAATTTTCTTTATAAATTTATGTTTCCACTAAAGTTTCCAAAAATTCAGTATGACTAGGAAGATATTTCAATGGTGACTTTAAGCTTTTAATCTCAAGTAATGAAAGTAAAATGGAAGTTTACTTATTGAAAAGATGGCACTTAAATATGCAGAACTTGGATAAACTGTTTAATAAAGGCTAATATATTCAATAAAATACTATCCATTGTCTCTCAATAAGGTTTTGCAGTTATCCGATTTTTTCTCCTGTCTGCTTTTTAACGAGCCGTTAAATTCCGATTTCCCTAAATTTGATGACAAACCCGAATTATGTATCACAATCGCTTATACACAAATGTTCATGTGCCAAACTTAAGTTTACAGCACATGGAGAAATAAGTAAGATTCAATCTATTTTATAAATCCTAGGATCATAAAGATTTTAAAGAAATTGAGAATTTTTAAATAGTACAGGACACCTATCATCAGTGATCAGTTAACATCAAAATACTTGCTTCCTTTATCACATACATTTACAGAGAATTGAATAGTTATTTATAACTTCAGCATTATAAAAAATTTATATCCATAATTTAATATTTGTTATATAAATTTTAAGGTAAATCCAAAGTTTCCTTAATTTCTAAATTATATATACAACATAAAAAAATCAACATAGATAAATAAATTGTTTTATAAAATATGCAAGTTAATAACAAAATCTTACCATGGGATCTTTGTATGTTTCTGCTTTAATGTCAATCAAATGTTTTAGAATAGGTTCATCATATTCCTAATAAAATTAATCAAAATTCATACAACTTAACACAGTATCAAATGAAAAAGTGTGCTTTAAATTATAAAATTAATAAGAAAACTTTATTATCTCAAAAAAAGTGAAAAAGTTTTTATGAATATTCATACGAGTTTTATAGATTTGGAATGTTAAAATGTTTTTATAACAGATGAATTACAGCAAAATTCAAATAAATTACTCGAATTTCTTTTATTTTTATCTGATCTAAAAAAGCAATTTTTATTCATTTAATTTCAACACCAAATGTTTATACATATATTTTAAAAATTCTCCAAAAGTAATGTTATGGTACATACTAACCTTCATTTTATTAATTCTAAAATATTAAAAAACTAACTCAATATATAGGAATTGTTAAATTTATATTTAGATATGGGTACAAAATTTGTTGATGAAAAATTTAACCTTTTACAAAATAAATGAATACAAAATTAAGATTGAATTTTCATGCTTGATTATGTATACAAATACAACACACAACTTTTAACTCTACAATACAGAACTAAATTAAGGCTATATATAATTTTCAAATAAATATTTCAAGTTAATTTTATTAAAACTATAAAATTCTAAGTATATAATAACTAGATTAACTCTTAGTTCAAATAACAAAAAATAAAATTAAATCAGAACATGTTCATTCAATATTTTAATATATTAAACCAAACCAAAGCTTTTTATAAAATGTGTTTACATTTTCATTATTTCAACTTGTGAATTTTAATTTCAAAACTACTCCTTTCACTATTTTTTTTAACTGATCTGATATAAAACAATTCCTTAAGTAGTAATCCTTGAAGTAGTAATTTGAAATAATATATTATTCTGCTATATTAAATACAACCAAGTTGCAATATAATTTAAATCCAATTCCATAGAATAACCATTTTTTTAACCACAAAATCTTTCAACTGTACTGTTATTAAAAATAAATACATAAAATAAAGAAGCTATAGGTCTCGCTTCTAACAGATGAATTAACACATAATGGGACAATATTTAATATTGAAAATAGCTATTTATCTTTTCTATTCTGAATAATTTAATAAAATTTACTCACTTATTTTAAAAGATTTCTTTAAAAATTATAAACAAGAAACTCAGTTTCTAGATACTGAAAATTTAACACTGCAGCATTTATCAGCAATTATTTGACATTTACAAGTCAGATTTAAAAGTAAATTTATTTTATATATAATAGAAACTTCAATTATTGAAGAAAATATTAACCTTACATTTTTTTAAGGAAACGAGTAAATATTCTCTGCTTTTGAGGTACATAAAAAAAATTTAAAAAAATGGAGAGGCATTTTCAGCTACATGAAAAATTAATGAGAAAGTAATATATAAATCTGTTACAAAGTTTAGCTTCTTATTCATTATAG
This sequence comes from Argiope bruennichi, assembly GCF_947563725.1. Classification (NCBI taxonomy): domain Eukaryota; kingdom Metazoa; phylum Arthropoda; class Arachnida; order Araneae; family Araneidae; genus Argiope; species Argiope bruennichi. The sequence continues at coordinate 20,095,215 of NC_079156.1, read as the reverse complement.
TTGCATTTGACTTTGTTATTGTTGTTGAAACAATTTTATCCTAAACTTTTGAACAATTTAACTTCATTTTTATGTATGGATACTTAAAATTAAATACCCCAGCCAAGGCATAGTTTGAAATCAATTTACTTCATTTCCTTTTCAAACTAATTTAAGAAAGTCAAAAGCAATCTTTATATTTGATATTTTATTTTACACAAAAAATCATTTTGCAATATGCTTTTAAATAACTGCTTTTTTTTTTTTTTTTGACAATCTTTCTACCAATAATAAAATTTCTTCGGAATTTAGTTTAACTTTACTGTCATCTTTTAATTTAGATGCCAACACACAATTTAAATGAAATATATAATTGAATTTATCATTTCTGGTTTATCACTTATTCACTTATCCAACTTGATAACTAATATTAAAAAAATTAAAATTAAAATGGTAAAATTCAATTCAACAGGCAACTAAAAAATATGCCTACCTCAATCATATCAGCGATGGCAGGAGCATTCTTAAGTGCTGTCAGCCAGAACTCTGGAATGCCTTTAACTAATACAAGAAAAAAAAAATGTAATTTACATAAGGAAGATAGGTAAAATTGCATATGCATCAAACTGAAGAAATTTTTTTTTTTAATGCATGACAATTTCAAACAGATTTTTAGCATAAAAATTTATATTCTCTAAATATTAACTATGAGAAATACAACTAAAGGGATTTTTAATTAAAAACTAAATAGAAAAAAAAAGTAATTTTTTTTTATATTTTAAGTAACAGACTAAAAATCAAAAGTAGAATTTCAAAAAACAAGATTTTTAATAAATGTTAAGATGGCAGATATTTATTCAATAACACAGGACAAATTAACTTAGTATACCTATTTGTATTTAACCTTTGTATTTTAATATTGTGCATTTAATCTTTAATACTACAGTTTTAGACAAATATTAGAACAGAATTTTTCCCAGATCTAAATATTTAAGCATGTAAAATTGAGCTCGCAATACAGAGATTCTATAATTTATATAGCACATCACAATATATTTTATCCTTAAATTAATAACTTAGTCTAACATCAATTAATTCAGAATTAAAATATGCCTTTAAATACTGCATTCATAAAATGATACAAGAAGAGACAATCTAAGACTATGGGGGAAAAAATGTAATATATGGGGAAAAGAAAGTCATTCATTCTGAATAAATAATTTTATGTCAAAAAAAAAAAATTAACATTTTTTAAATTGTTTATTTAGAGTTTCAACCTTTTTAAAAAAAATTTTTAATAAAGAATATTCAAGTTGTCAATTTTGTCAAAATATTTACTTTGACAAAATTAATAGAGTAATGTCTTTAATAAAATACAAATCTTTATAGAATGCTTGTTTATTATATTCTGGATAAAATGCCCATTTCATTAATTCACCAAAAATAAAAATTCCATTAAGATACTCGATATAAATCTATACTTGCAAGACAGAAAAATACTACTTTTCTTAGAATGCTTCATAAAACTAAGATCAAGCAATAATGAGTCTATTTAAGAATCAAATAAAGAATTTCAGTTTGCATTTAAGAGGCTTGCCTTGAAGAAAGCTTTATATTCTTAAATTGATAATACTTATTTACAGTTAACACGCTTAAAGTTCTTCTTGAAATTCAAAATTGCAATTCACAATTTAAAAAACAATGTATTGAAATTATGACCAAAATTCATTAAAATTTGTGATGAAAAATTTTTTTTGAACGCCAAACTTAATTCTAAAAGTTTTAAAATACAAAATTAAATTCATAGCCAGCAATAAGAAGAAAGTATTATACTCTCATTAAAAAGTTTTAAATATGATCAATAGTTTATAAGTAATTGTAAATTCAATCAACTTTTAGTATTTAACATTTGTAGTATGCAATTTTCTGTCAAATAAAATTATTAACAAAAAAGTAGCAAGATTTTTCAGTTTCATAACCTGCCATGTGAAGGTATATAAAAAAAGGCAATTTCCAAATGATACAAGCCTTATGTACTGCCAAATTCAGTCACCATCAATTATAGTAATTAAAATAACTCATCTAAATTTGAATAGACATCAGATGAAACATACCAGGCTCATTTCCATCTCCTTTTTCACCAGAATCTTCATCTTCAACTTTTACTTTTTGCACGGCATCCTGCATATAAAAAAATACTTTTAGGAATAATTCAAATGTTTACATTAAATAAATAGACTTAATAGATATTACTCACTGCCAATTCAATTTCTTTTTCATTATCTGACTGGTAATCACATTCATCTTCTGTTGGTAAATAAGCACCAGTCACAATGGCAGTACGCTAGAGAACAACGAAAATCATTAAAATATGAATTTGCATGCTTTATTTCAAAATAAACAATAAAAGCCTATTATAATTCAATACAAAAGATTGATTTTTTTTCAAAATTCTAAAATAAAATGAACTAGATTTGTAAAAAAAAAAATATTTGAAACTATTAATTTTATTAATAATTGGAGTTTCTTTTAATTTATGTGTGTGTGAGAGAGAGAGAGCTTTATTTCAATTATCTAGAAAATCATAAAACAGCTGTAATAAGTAATTACAAATTATGTCAAAAACTTTATTCATTTACAAAAAAACAGCATTTCAACAAAACAAAAACTATTTTATTGTATTCAAAAGATTCTACTACCTGCAATACTGTAAACAATTAAGTTTCAAAATCAATGTTAACTTAGCAATGTTTATTTCATCCCTAAAACATATCAAAGATGAATTTGATAAAAATAAATTACCTTTTCATATAGTGGGTTGAATTTCTTTTCATATTTTATTTCAAGATCATGCAGTTCTTTGAAGAAGTCAACTTCAATGAGAACATGTTCCAGTTGGAGCTTTTTCAAGGCTCTGACATTTCTCCTTACAGATTTTGGTAAACAATATAAAGGATTAGCTAACAAAGCTGCCATTTCAGCATTTGCAGCAAGGGTTCTCTGTTCGATGGTTTCTAAAAAATAAAAAATCTTCTATTACTTTTTTATTTTTATAATTATAATTAAAAAGCTAAAATTCAAGAATGCTATAAAAACAAGAAAAACTAGTAATTACCAACAATGATTAAATTTTCATAAGTTAAAATGATAGGAATAACTCATGAAAATATGCATGCAATATGCATGAAAATATACAACAATGAGTTAAATCTTAAGTGAATGAGAAATCATTCCTACAGTTTCAGAATAACAGAAAAGTTTTACAAGATAATTATGCTTCAAATTCTGTTTAAGCAAAGCAGTTATTTTTCCCAAACAATGCAATCATACTAAATAATAGTAACTAAAAATAATAACTTAATAGTTAACAAAAATATCAACACGAACATAAATAAATTTGAATTTCATTATTTATAGCTACATTAAGAATATTTATAATGAATCATACTTCATGATTATCCATGCTTTTCATTCAAAAATTCATTTCATTAACCATTATTAAGATTATTACAGAAAATATCAGAATATTGAATAAAAATAACACAATGATTAAAATTTCCAATTCTGATGACTTGCTCTAATTCTAAAATTGATAATTCAATGAGTAACCTTCCTTTAAATTCTCTTACTTAAAGCAGGAATAATGATTTCATTCAACACTGATGTTACCAATCAGGGTTGAATGAAATCATTATTCATACAGAGTTGAACAAAATTAGAGCAACATCCCTGTAGGCAATATAAGTTAGGGATCTGTTACAAAAAGAAAGTATGGCTGTTTTCCTACTGATCAGTGTCTAATAATACAAAGTCATTCTATAATCCATCAATGTAAAAATCTAGTCAAAATGTATACGATATGGACTTGAAAATTAGATATACAAGCAATGATGATTTTATTTCAATCCATTTCCATTCAGTCATTTAAATAGATGCTACGTGAAAATAGCTTCCTAAAGGCAAATTAGTAAAATCTTTCCAGTCATTCAGATTGAAAGCTGTCAAAAGTATTTCTCGAAATGTTGAGGTAGTGGTTAGACAATCATGACGAGTCAGGGAGTCGAAAGCAATCATAAAATAAATGTTCAAAATCAGTATGATGGCGTCGATAAGAAACTCAGTAGAAATCTTTCTCCTACAGAAAAAATATAGTTTAGTAGCATGTTTTTGATTTCTCAAAAATAGAGAATGGTGAAAAATATTTTAAAATTATTTTTAGGCAAAGCTTAAATCCTTTATTAAATATAAAGCTTCATTTTACTATACCTTAAATATTAAAATCGGAAAAATTACATTCATCTAATTTTTAAGGTTTCGTATTTTATATTAAATATTACAACTGCTTTAATTGTATAAAATTAATCATAAATTGAACCATTATAAATTTAATCATTTTCTGCACTAATTTTATAAAATTTACTAAAATGAAGATATAGAAACAAAAAAAAATACAATTATATGCCATTCATTATACATTTTAAGTCGCACACAAAATTAAACTACGCATTGCTTACGCATAAGCAACAATGTATGGATTAACTCTTATTTTGTCGATTTTCACATCCGCTTTACAAGATTGATATAATAATTAATCAGATTGCAATATTAACAAGATATACAAAATGCCTCTTTAATAAAATACTAAACTACCAGATTTACAATTATTAAATTTTTAAGCTATAACTTTATTTATAAAGTATAATATATGCAATTCTATATTAGCCTTAACATGAATTCTACATTAGTTGAAATATTACGGCTTATTCTCGAAAATTTCTTTTATGACTAAATATAAATTCCAAAATATTACAAAGCCTCTCAAATATGGCTTTTTTTTTTCTCCGTAATTCAAATCTTATTCAACCCTGAATGAATAATAAAATCTCTATTTTGTTTTTCAAGATAAAACTTACGTTCAAGTGTTTGTGCACTTTCTATGTCAACTGTTTCCATATTTTCTTGGGTTTTGGCCTTTGATCCGTCACCAGACTGAGCAGCACTGAAAGAAAATATATTTAATAAGTATTTCTATATAGACAAAGACAAGGAATTTGTGAATGGCACTCCAAGAAAAGCACTTCCTAATGCAAATACTAATAAATGTCATTTTTCCTATAAATTAAAGCTTTGAATATCTAATCAAATTTATTTAATTTTTGAAAATTATTAATTCAATTAATCAATATATGAATTTGAAAGCATTCATATCTCGATGCAAGAAATTTTTATCTTCGTTCAGAAAATAAGCAAAAATCTGAAGATGCATATCTAAGGTCACATGATATCCTAGTCTAGTTGTGTTACACTGACATGAAAAGAGATTAAACATATATTATGAATACCTCAATAGAAGAAAAAAAAAATCACAAAATTGAACCAATTTCAATAGAAGATAAATAGAAAGTCCATCACCATAATGAATATAAATAATTTGCTAATTAATAAAGAATATAGACAATTATACACTAGCTTAAATTATTTTTTACAAATTTTCTATTATTACAGCTGAAGATGTAAATTTTCAATTCTACTCACTTTTATAACATTTTTAAATTGGAAACCTTCAGGTAATACGAGTAAATTTCTTAATTTTAATCAGAAAACAGAAACAATATGTTAGTCAATATTTTATGTTTATTTAGTTCAATATTTTGTGAATATCAAAAAAGGGGAAAAGGTGATATATATAATTAAAATTAACTAATTAAAACAAACTATGGCTCTTTAAATTCACATGAACAAATGTACTGAATATTTTATTTCATTAATAAATTTGACTATGGCATTAAAGCAATTCTTAAACGGTTAATTTCTATTTAGTATATTACTAAAGGAATTAATTTCTATTCAGTATAGGATTTTATGATACTCGTACACAAACGAACTGAACAAAACTGGAAAAAAGTTCATACCCTGTGAAATGAATAGCCAATACTTTACGAGATGCAGAATGAACTAATTGTCCATAAATTAAACAAAAAATCTTCCCAAACATAATTAAGCACCATTATTACTAATTCTATGCTAAGAAAATGGGAATAATTACGCTTAATTGTTAGAAATCGTATCGTCTTCAACCGGAAAATATGAAAAGGAAATTCACAAAATATATAGCATTTTCGTTCCTATTCTTAATTATTAACCACTAAAAACAAACATTTAAGTCCTAGAACTTACTCTTTAAGGTCTCCCATGTTATTGATACGATGATACCTATAGAAAAAAAAAGTTATGTCAATTATTTCCAATTAGAAATTAGCAATATGCTCAGAACTAAATCCTTATGATATGTACATACAAAACAAAACTCATAACCGATTTAAAATTAAACTAAGTTAATGGTAAATGACAATTAAAAGAACGGAGAAAATCGCACCGCTCTTGAGAACAAAGAATTCATTTCCAATCTTTCAGAAAAAGCTAATATGTCATAATTACATTCAATTCCATAAGACAACTGATATAATTTGATATAGTTTTCACTTCAATTTTCAAATACTGGCAAAAATCGATCAAAACGAGTAAGAGATCAATTATCCGCATGCTTCGAACACTTTTTTTTTGAGCACGCGTGTGAATCACGCACTTACTTTATCACGCTCATATAATAATTAACATTAAGTTAAGCGACTACGTAGGTTTAAGAGATTAAATCCCTACAAATTAAAATAATAGTTAAATTAAACTAAAGATTAATATTATTTTATGATAATAAAGAAATTTTACCTACACTCTTGCTGTGCCGGAGATTTCAGAGAATAAAGTGATGGCGGTAAAATGATGGAAAGACAAGTTGCCAGTTTTCTGCAATTAAACTAACATGAGAAAGAATGTGATTTGCGGAAATTTTGGTGCTATACGCGCTTGCGCGGCTTGCTACTACTGCAATGTTAATGTTAAGTGTCTAAAAAATAATTTAATTATATTCAAAAACTAATTATAAAAATGTCTGAAAATCTAAAATTATCAACAATAAACTATACACTTCATTTCTTAAATCAATTGGAGAACGTAACTTAGTTCCGCAGTAAGAAAATTAATTTATCACGTGCAAAATATGAAAAATCGAAGGTCGATTACCTTCCCTTGATGTCAAATTTAACTTTGATAGATCTGAAATAAAATGATATAAATAGTACACAAAAAAATCAATCTCAAACAAACCGGAATAATTTCTTGGTTGGAAATTATGTAACATGTCAATAAACATGATTAACGTCATTGTTCAAGTACCTATTTAAAAGCCAGTTCTTAACAAATGTTCATTTTTCTTTTCTTTTTTTTTAATAACATAAAAGATTTACAATAAGCTTTTAGTTTTCTGTAATCAACTTTGAAGGTTGAGCTTCAAGAATTTCAAATATTCTTTATAAATTGAGTTCGCTGCAGTTTTCTAAAAGAGAATAAAATTGTGAAAAAAGGCAATCTGTCGATTAATTAAGATAATACTAAAATAGTTTTTAAGATTGAAATTAATTCTATAAGAAAAACAGGAAAACATTTTACGTCATTTCCAGTGACTTTTCCAAGCTTTATGTTTAGAAAAATTACTGATATTATCAGCTAATGATAAATTATGAAGAAACAAAATATTAATCGACCCCTTTGTACTGATCTGTAAAACTGAACTGTCAAGTCTGAGCGGAGAGTGTGTATTTATAAATTATGGTACGTAAAAAGGAAAACACCTACGGATACCACAATAGGTGTAGTTTTAGCAATGACATTTTTTTAACACTTTTCCAGAATTGAAAGATTTATAGAGTATTATAGCTTCAAATATACTGTAAAAGTTACCTTTAGATACTTATTGAACCTTTATAAATACCTTTTATTGTTTCATAAATACAAATGACATTACTTTATTATTATTATTTTTTTTTTTGCACTGATTAGTAATTTTTAAAATTTAAATACTCGTTATACTCTATGGATGGCGAAGAATTATATTTTGCCCTAGATACCACTTATATTCGCAACGCAATTGGATGGATTATCATTCTGCTCAATAAAATATATTGTGCAATATCTCCACGTTGTTTTTCAATATTCCGAACCTCCACCAATAACGTGATGCTATTGGGCATTTTAGGCTAATAGGAAGCATCAAAAGCTTGAATAGGGCGTCTATAAAAAGCAATATAAAAATTGTCTTCTGTAAACAGAAAAAAAGAAGAAAGTAATAATTTATAGAAATAAATATACTACTTCCAATTAACTAAATATAAGAATATGCATTTACTGTTTATGTAAATCACTTTATGAAGGAACTTTCAACGATGTTTGTTAAAATCATAGTTGTAATCTATTTTATTCTTTTCTTTTAACTTCCATATTTTTAATTTTATACTTTTACATTAACTGACATGGGTTGATAAAAGAGAAAATGTTGGTTCATTTGATGTGTTAAAAGAACGTATCCTTTTGTAGCTATACGAGTGTAACTGTAAACGAAATTTGAAAATTTGAGTTGTAATCAATTTATGCTCCAGCTTACATCCCGTTCATTACACCATGCCAAAATCAAGATATTTATTTCAAGATAATAATTTTAAAATAGCGGTTAACAATAACATATAGACAATAGATTATCGGGGGAATCATGCTACCGAACTTACGATCATCCTATTTATAAAAGATGTTATTATAAGATCAGAACAATCCAACAGAGCCCCAGGTGAATGGTAAGAGTTTGAGATCTGATTATAGCATACATCTGGTCCTGACACCATTTATGTCTCTTGTTGGTTAAATACTTTCCACTTTAGTATGTTTAGCTTAGTTATACAGGGTGTTCATTAATTATTGTCAGGGTTTCCATACCTCATAACTTTCGAATAAAAAATATTACGCAAAAACCGATTACGTATTCGTAAATTACAACTCAAAGAATTTTATTAATGATATTAAAGTGTAAAGCTTGCACAATTTGCACTTTGTAGGCATTCAGCTGAAAGCGATTATGTATTCGTAAATTACAGCTCAAAGAATTTTACACTTATTTTGATATAGATTTTAGTAAAAGGAGAAAATTATATCAAGAACCATCTTAATAAGCAAATTTCAAAATTTCGGTGTCCGTCCCAGAAACATTCTTTTGATTTTGAAACGATATATTTATTAAATAAATATAGTTGTGAAGATTTTCATAGATAAATGGTGAAGATTTTATTGTAATAACTAATAAATTAAATTGCATTCCTAAATTATTCTCTATTTGCCGTGGATGTAATATATTTCTGTTCAATTTCGAATAATTTTTTGATATTTCTTAAATGCACTTTCTCTAACATATGAACAATGTTGCTTCGGCTTGTAATATTACTTTTTGTTTATTATATTATTTTTGGAAATTAATGCCATCCTAATTGAGGACTCTGAGCTGAATATTAAAGATGATATCTCACTAACTCGTATTATAATTCATCTGGCCACAGTGGCCTGGTGATAAGGTTTCAGGTTCGAGAACCGCTTCCACAGAAGAACCGTCGTGTAAGTGGGCTTGGTGCACGTTAAATCCGTTGGGTCAAAAGTTCTCCCCCTGGTGTGGTGTGGAGAGACGGGTGCTAGCTCAGATGTCGTTCTCGTCATCTGACCGCGGTTCAAACTTACAAAGTTCGTCCCAAAATAGTCCTAGTGTTGCTTTAAAACGGGACGTTAATATAACTAAGCTAAACTAAACATATTATAATTCTTTGATTACGTATTAACTTTTTCATGTAAAAGGCAATAATTTGCAATTAGTTGTAGTTTGCTTTTATTACTATTAAGATTTATTTTTGTGTATGTTTCTTTTATTTGCGACAGTTCATAGCAGTTGCATGCAACATTGTTATTATCTTTTGTGCCAAAAATTGTTGTTACATGTGATATAAGCTGTCTGAACATTTATGAATATTCATTAAAATATGTTTTATTAGTTATCTCAAAGGTGTAATATTTTTTTTTCTTTTTCACTTTCTCATACAGAAGGTACAGAAAAAATATTTCAATCGTCAAAAAATTCGAACTGGGGATTTTAATGAATCTTCACGTTTTATTCCTCTCTAAGTTCGAAAAATACATTTTTAGAAAATGTGCATCTGTCTGCCTTTAACAAAGATTGCTGGAAACGCTGGCTGATAAATTTGGTACGTGGTCTTAAAATCAAATTTATAAATTTCTATCAAATTTTGAGCAAAATCCGCTCAGAGGAAGTCTGTCTATTCGGCTGTTCAAATATAATTTATTATGATTACGACAAAACGAAAAGAGCTACATAGATAAAATTCAGTACACATATTTAATATCTATAGTATAGACACTTGTCGAACTTAGCACCAAATCCAACATGATATTGGCCATCGATCAGACTGTACTTTCAGAAGCATGTAAAAGTGATAACTCGAAAATACAATGGCTTAATTATATCAAATTTGATATGTAATTTTGTGATTACAATTGTAATTTTTCTCTCAAAGTTTTGCTTTGGTCGATTGTGAAAAGCACGTCTAAAAAACAAATTCGATTTTTGGATACTTTAAACCATTTACTAGCGATTAATCGCCTAAACGCTCGACACTGTACGATAGATTCAGGAGAAATGCTATATTCACGGCAAATTTTAATAATTAATAAATGTTATACTCCAATACCATGTAAGGTATCCTCTAGGATGACACCTTTATTATATAGTACGTGAGAAAGTTTTGAATAGACCATTGCCACTGGGTTTAGATTACTAATAATCGCTGTGACTGTAGTATGCAACATATTTATTTTTCTGGCCAAAAAAAAAAGCTTATTGTAAAATACGATGCAATTTTATGGCAAATCTCTTAGTCTGACGTACCGTTTACGTTTTCATACGGATTGAAATAACAATAAATGCTTCAAGCAGATTGCATCAGCTAATTTTGACACACCCTATTTGACGTAAGATATTTTAAATTAACCGCATAACTGTTTTTCCCGTATACCGTACGTGCATCAATTTATCGAATTTTGATAGTTGTAATCAAGAAGTAAACCATTTATAACGATTATGATTCAGTATAAAAATGACTTAGAATACATTGATAAGTCAAGTATTCAATGAATTTCCATTTGCATCAAAATAAGAAAATATTCCCACAATAGAAGTTGTCATCTTATTAGATAGTAAAGAAAAAACATTTAAGTGTTTAAAAAAGAATACATTTTTGAAAGATCAAATTTTGCTGATATTTACTGTTTCTGCTATGGTACTCATTTTTTACTTTCTAATATATGGAGAATGTACTGTAATCGTCAAAAATTCTGGACTCAAAATTTTGATGAAAGATCAGATCCGGATCTCCCTGAGTTCCAAAAAACATTTTTGACATTATGTCAGTCTGTGACAAAGATAAATCAAAAACACTTTGAACTAAATGGGCGAAATTTGGCACATGGTTTTTATGCCAAATTTGTAGGTTTCTATCAATTTTTGAGTAAAATTCTTCAGAGGATGCCTGTCTGCCCGACTGTTCAAATATTATTTAACACGATAACTACAAAGGGAAGAGAGCTGGATGGATAAAATTTGGTATGTGTGTTTAATATCTATACTGCAGACAGCTATGAAATTTTGAACCAAACCAACAAGGAGTACAACAAACCAACAAGTACTTTCAAAAGCATGTAGCGCGATAATCGAAATCTGCAATTATTTAAATATATCAAATTTGAGACGTGATTTTGCGACTACAAGCGTAGTTCTGTGTCAAATTTTGGTTTCAATCAAATAGAACAGAGAATATGAAACACATATTCGATTTTTGGAAACTATTAACTGTGTGCCAAGGATTAATCGCACCCCCCTCCCTCAAAAAACACGCCAAGGAATCACACGAGAGACTCATTAAAAATTCTAAATTTATGCTATAAGTTAATATTCAGCAACTATTGTACGCCTATACTATATAAAGCGTTCTCTGGACTAATTCCTTTATTAAAGAATATGCGAGAATGCTTTAGGGGGACTGTTATTATGTGAGAACATATTTTTTAAGTTACGTGGTATCAATCCAATAGAAAATACGTTATATATGACTCATATTTAGATTAATAGAAATTAGTAGAAATTAATAGAAATTAGAAAAATAGAATATATATGACTCATATTTCGTAATCACCAGCATTTAGAAAAGCGATGGTTTTTGACCATTTTAAAATCAATTGAATTCTAAATTTTTTTTTTCTAGAGGCCAGAATTTCTTTTTTCTTGAAAAACTAGTTTAACTCAGTTTTAAATAATCAGACACTCTCAGATTACGCAAGCTCTGATATTTAGAAAACTATAGATTCCCCCTCCTCATCTCAAAATCGTTCGATCTCCAAATCTCGAGGTCCCCTCAGGGGCTCACCTTCTTTAGGTCAGTAGGGTGTCCCAAGCCCGAGGTACCCAGGGATCTTTACTCCCTTTATGTTTACTCTCCCCTACACCTTTTACTGTCTGCTTGATCCTTCCATCTTTCGACAGCAAGAGAGGGAGCTCTCCATAAGAAACTGTCGCCGCTCTGTTTGCTACTTGGTTCTCAAGGACACCAAAAACCTCACGTGTTGGCCGTGCGGGGCGACCCATTAGAAGGGCGGTGCGGTTCCCGGTGTATCAATCGGCTAGTAGCTAGTCACCTGAGTGATTAGTCTGTCAGGGATAAAGCGAAGGGGTTACTCCTTGGGCTTGATGTTAAGCGTGGTTATTGTCCCCGGGGGGTAACTCTGAGCGTATAGGCACTATATAGGCTGGTAATATCCAGATAATATATAGGCTGGTAATATCCAGAGCCGGTGGCTGCCATCCCTTGTTGGGCTCCGTAGGAAATGCCGTCGGGTTGAACCGCACCCCCCCCCCTCCCAATTTTTTCCAACTCAAAATCGTTCACGTTTCCAAACTTTTTTTGAAAAGTTAATACAATTTTGAATTAAAAATTTATATATATATATATATATATATATATATATATATATATATATATATATATATATACAACTTTCGATATCCCTCGTCGGTGTTTCGCGGTCATTCCCATTTTCTTCTGTGTGCTTCTTCGGATGATAACTTCTTATGAGTCCTTTTATTGGCCAGATAGGAGAATCGGGTACATGGCGGTCACTATGCCAAGTTTTAATTTTTTGCAGGCAATAAGTCACCAAATGAACCTTCTTTACAACTTCATGACAACCCTCTTTATCATTTTCTAATAACCCTAATAGCAAAAAATTGATACCTCAAAAGGAATAAATCGCCAATTTTTTGGCCGTGCATTTTGAGACTTCAAAAAGCCCAGACCATAACATCAGGTTCTCACATAATAAAAAAAAAGAAGGGGAGGGACTTTTTTGGGATTATATCTGAATGTGAACATAATAACACAAAAAAGCTTTGAAAATACGGTTTGGATTCGGTTTTTAAATCATTTCGAGAATTCTGTCAGAATTCTCGAAAATTCGAGAATTCTAAGTTTCGAGGAATTCTGTCAGAATCAGAAATTTCGAGATTTCTGTCAAATTTTGAACAATGTCCTTTCACAAGAAGTCTAGCTGGTTAACTATCAGAGGGAACTCAGTAACTGCAAAATGGAAAGAGTTAATTGTTTAAAATTGATGGACAGTTAATGGATGGACAGTTTTCGTATTTAAACAATAAATCCATATAAAATTTTGAACCAAATTAGTGGACAGATCGAATATGTGTCGACCTTCTTTTATTTACATGTATGTAAACGCGACAGCTGAAAAACGCAACAATTTAGATAAATGAAATTTGGTCTGGGGTCTTGTTATTAAAATTGTAGTTCTACGTTCAAAGTATACCTCGGGTTTTTTTTTTTCCATTATACATCAAAGCGTAAAACCCTCAAGTTCCGGACTTTGGGAAAAACATTCTGAGTATTAGTGGCCTTCATGGCTATGCCCAAGGCCCTCAGATTTTATGCGAGAATGAGAGGGGACAATTCTTGTGCTAAGTTTCGAGGAGATATCTTTTGCCGGTTAAAATTTTTATGCTTCTGTTTTGGGGAACCAGTGGAAGTTGTCTCCCCAAAACTTTCTTGCATGCTCTCTAATAAAGCTTTTATCCCAGAGAACGCATAGTATGGCAGTGGCATATAATAATTTCGAAGTATCAGCTTTAGACCTGAATTTAGATTTCTTTTTTACTGAGTTCATCGTGCCACCCTTGGCTGATTTTTTGGCGATTAATGACTTGCATGCAGTTAATAGTATCCAAAAAACGAATTTGGTATCGGAAGCTTTTTTCTCCCAACCGATTGACATTAAACTAAACTTGCAATCTCAAAAACACGTACTGATATATTTAAGTCACTGAGTTTTTGAGTTATAGCGTTTACGTGTTTCTGAAAGTACAGACCCCTTGTTGGATTTTGCTCAAAATTTGGTAGGCGTCTATACTAAAGATATTAAATCTGTGTACCGAATTTTATCCATCTAGCTCTCTTCGTTTTATAGTTATCGTGTTAGCTTATATTCATACAGCCGAACTTCTGCTCAAAATTTGATAGAAATCTGCAATTTTGGTGTAAAGCACCGTAAATCAAATTTCAAGTCTAGTTCAAACGTTTTTCAGTTATCTTTGTCATAGACAGACAGACGGATAGACATTTTCCAAAGATGTGTTTTTCAAACTCAGATAGGTCAAAAACGTGACGATTTGCCAAAATATCGAGTTCAAATTTTTGACGATTATTATACATTCTCTACACTTCGTTAGGAGAAAGTAAAAATCATCAAAATGGTTCAAAAATGTAGAGAGTGAGAGAGATGATTTATGCATGAATTAAACTCGATAGATTTGTTTTGTGAAATGAAATATCTGTGCCTTTTAGTACTTTCTTCATTTATTTATTTTGTAAACAAGAAGAAAAGAGATTTCGTATGTATGAGAGAAAGTGTTTGTGAGTGGTGTCTACAGAAACAAATGATATTTTCAAATATCACGATTATATTTGAAGCAAATACAATCGTGACAGCAATCAAAGCATTTCTAAACAAATATTGAATTCAATTTAGTACTTTTTTTTATGTAATGTTTTTACCGTTTTGATTTATTTCGTTCGTATTTGCCCGTAGTATCGTTTCTAATAATCGTAAGAAAAATATCAATAAGCCTGTTGCGTAACGATGCAACTCTGGGAGAGGTATGTTTTTCTGTTCTGAATTGGCAACAGATATAAGAGAGATTTTGAAAATATGGCAAAAGAGAAAATCGTTTAATATTTGTACTGTGTTGTTTGTTTTAAATATATGTTTCCTTCAGCGTTGTCATCAATTAACAAAATTGTCTACATTTATTTTCTAAGTCAATCCTAGTAGAAATGAACAAAACCACTGAATAAATAAAATTTGTTTTGGATGTCTAACATAAGTAACTGAATTTTTGAGAAATGTATTTTTAAAAAGATGGCCAATTTTTCAGAAAAATTTGAAGAATTAGAATTAATATTTTTGCATTCTAAATTCGTTATTGTTAAGAATTTGTGTGGAAAGGACAAAAATGTTTATGCTTAATTTAAAACAAGAATTCTGGAAGTGTTTTTTCGCAGATTCATCATTAATTGTCTTCCTAATAATTGGATGATTTTTTTTTCACAAATCTATGACAGAAAACGGTCAAAATTTCATCTTCATTACTGGATACTTACTGATTTTCAATAACATTGTCGTTTCATGTTGCTTTAACGATTCTCGGTCTTGGTGACCATTTGATGACATGCTGACGAATCTGGTAACAAAAATTAAAAACCCATAAGAATTTTGAAGATATCTCCAATAAGACTCGAACCCCGATGTTTGTTCTAGAACATTCCATGCCCTGTAGAGGAAATTCTATAAAATCGGAAGAATCGGAGAATTGATCGAAAGTCTCTTTTTAGAGTCTTGAAAAGCAATTCATTCTGAGAGCTTTGTACAATTGTGCTTGTTTTATAGTGATTTGCTGCTTGTATGTTGTTGATTTTGGAAAGTATTGCTTTGAATCCGCTTTGTCTGTGTTTTGTTATTTGGTTTCCATCTTTTATTGGGCTTTTTAGAATTTCAAGTGTATAGCCACAGGATGGATTTTCTACGACGAACGATAGTTAAATAATAAACTATTTTATTTAAAAGCAAAAAAAAAAAAAAAAAAAAATCTTTACTTACGTCCGAAAATTTCACATCGGTAACAAAGTACCTATTATTTCTTAGTACCTATCCATAAAAATGGTTTTCGATTATCAACATGACTCTAAATGAACCAATTATAGACCGATTTAAAGTACTAAATATTAATTCGGCAAAATTTAGTCTTTTTTTGAGGGAAATTACTTAAAAATAATTCCTTTCTTTCCCTTGACCTATGCATCTTATAGAACGAACCCTGGTTGTCTATGATTCTTTTACGACTGCTCTGTGGGGAAATCAATGACATATATTATCTCTTTCTGATATGTTTATAAGCTCCAAGACGCCTTTTCCCCCAATCATTCTCCAAATATCTGTTTCATATAAACCTGTAAGTGCACATGCGAAAGATTTCTTAAAGGTTGAATTTAACCTTTTGCATTTGGATGCCTTCTGTTATTCACCATTTAAGACAATGCGTCATTTTGACATTTTCATTATTTACTTTTTAATTTTGATTTTTAGAAATACCTGTAAGATTCTAATAAAAGATGGATTAATTTTTGCTGGGAAACTCAATTTAAAACAATTACGTGTATTTAATTTTTGGAGCAATAAAACCGGTCTTTGAATTAAGTGAATTATGCATCGAATTACTTTTCCGAGAGCAAAGGGTTAATCCTTACTCGGTAATTCACTTCTTATTTTAGAAATGATCCTAATGATTTGTTATTGTATTCAAGGAAACTCCATACCGGCCATTAGATTGCTTCATCACAAAACCATTGAAGTGTTACTTTGTGTCTTCTAATTGCATTTAATTTCGGATTTATCGGTGATGCAGAGCATTTTCAAATCCCACATAACTTTTTTTTTGTAGCAGGTTTCTTTTTAAAGAAATTTTTCAATCCAGCCACCATTTAAGCCGATTTTTAATTACATCTGATTCATTTCTTTTTCATATGTTTCTGATAAGTTATCCATTGGTATGAGCAAATGCTTTTCATTATTTTTAAATTGTTAATGAGCTTTCTATTAGTGGTCGTCATTTAAATAAATTTTTCGAGAGTCCAATTCATTTATGTAAAGACTGATATTGATATTACCTTTTTATTGGTTATTAGATGCCTTTTTGCGCTCAGCTAGTTCGTTGGGGATATTAATTATCTTTAAGTTCATTTAAGTCATTTAGACATCACTTCATAATACCGTGAAATTAAAACATGTATTACTTTAATTATCTTGTATATGCTCAGCTCATTGAGTAAATGAAACCTTTAATAGATATCAGTTCCACGATATTGTTACGGGTCACCGTGTTCTCTTGTAGTGGGTGTACGGTGCGAAAACACAAGCAGTAGGTCTCTGTAGAAAACAACAACGATGTTTATTAAGCACAAAGACAAGAGGACGAATACAAAGACGACATCTATATACAGCCGAGATGTACACACAGGACAGCACACAGCAGCAAACAGTAGCCCACAAGTAGTAATCGATCACAGCACACGAAGCGGCCAGACAGAATTCAACAGGAGAGGAGATCCTCGGAGCTTCGCTCTATGATCTCTCCAAACGGCTGAAGCTCTCACTGTTTCCTCGCTTTAGTTGTATTCAACTACCGACTTACTGCCACACAACTGGCTACTCCACACAGGACTCGATGTTACTTCCACAACAGGACTCGGCACACAGCCCAGTTCAGCAATAGCTTGGGCTCCACACAACGCTGGCACTCTTCCATTGCTTCGCTATTCTCTTGAAGACTCGTTACTTGTCTACGATTCCGATCTGGTTCCCTTGCAGCTTGAGACTGCCGTCCTTTTATAGATGCCGGGAGGTGGGCCGAGAACATTCAAGGCCAATCAGGCGCATCTTGGTTCCTAATGGACGAATCGTTAAAATTCTCGAAGTTTCCAGCATTATCTATTTTGTCACCGACTTCGTCGCCAAATCGCCAAGCTCTGGGATCACTGGCTTGGCACCCGAGAAGCATCCACTACAAATGATTGTGAGGCCGCGGTGGCCTGGTGGTAAGGTCTCGGCTTCGGAACTGGAGGGTTTCAGGTTCGAGACCCGATTCCACGTAAGAACCGTCGTGTAAGGGGGTCTGTTGCACGTTAAATCCGTCATGCCAAACGTCCTCCCGCTGGTGTGGCGTGGAGAGGGGGTGCCAGCTCTGGTGTCGTCCTCGTCATCTGACCGCGGTTTAAAATTACGAGGTCCATCCCAAAATAGCCCTAGTGTTACGGGACAACAACGGGTACAACCTAGTACAACGGGACGTTAATAAAACTGAACCTGAATCTATAGATTATTGTAAATCAGTCTTTCCGATGATAGTACCAACCATGCTGGGAAGCAATTTTACAGGCGTGTGACAATTATAGCACTAATAAAAATGTAAATGCGTGGTATTTACTATCTTCTAAATTTTATTTTATTTTAACTTCATTTTTTATTCGTCTCGTAAACTACACAAAGGTTAAACTGAATCTTCTTTAACTTTCAATACTGAAAGAAAAATCACGTGATCAGATAGTTGATGAAACAATGAAGATGATTTTAATTTCAAGGCAACAATGTAAATTATTGTTGGAAATTGCGTAAAAGAATTTTTTTAGTAGCCGGAATTCGTCAAAAATTCGCACGATCAGTAAGATAACATCATTAAAAGACAATTTTTTAGATTTTGAGTAGGTGTAAAATTCATTTTTGTTAGTTGATATTTTCGGATATTAACGTGGAAAAATCCCAACATTCAGTTTAATTTTTAATTAATCAAAATTCCAGTTATTTCAATAAAACGCTCAAAGGTGCTTATTTCCCCCCCCTCTAAGGTATGTACGTGCAAATTGGATAGTTGCACATCAAACAATAGAGTCTGAAGAGCACCAAAACATCCCAAATATTCATCTTTATTATTATTAGAGATAAACTTCTACTAACAATAAAGCTAATAACTTAACATCTGGAATTATCATTCCAGTTTTTTGTAAAATCGTCACCTTAAATTTTTACGCTTACTTTCCAACGTTTTTGCTTTCTCTCTGTGTTGCACTCAGTCCCTTGATCTGTATTTTCTTTTACATCTGTACTAATTAGGACTTGAAACAGTTAATACCTGGGGGAGAGAAAATTGCATGGAATGGAATCACGGAGGGATTCATTACCCCATCTTTATATACCCCATCTTTCAATCCCTTTTTTCCATTCCTTCCACGCTGCATTAATTAGGACGCAGAGGGGGTTCGAATCTTAGAGGAAGGAAAAGTTTGAATTGAACCACTGTGAGTTACATCCCTCTAGAGTCATGTCTTC
This sequence comes from Argiope bruennichi, assembly GCF_947563725.1. Taxonomy (NCBI): domain Eukaryota; kingdom Metazoa; phylum Arthropoda; class Arachnida; order Araneae; family Araneidae; genus Argiope; species Argiope bruennichi. The sequence continues at coordinate 20,075,796 of NC_079156.1, read as the reverse complement.
CTCCTTGGAGGAAGATACTACCTTCTTCTTCACTCGGAGATAATTTCAAACTTTCAGTGAAGGGGTGGGTGTGGGGGTAGAGGATAAAACCAGTGGTGGATGCGACACAACTGTATACTGGAACTTCAGCATCTCATCTTTTCACAAATTCAGAAAGACTCCAAACCATTGGAAGAAAGGACTGAGAACCAGATCAGTTAAGGGATCTATTCAAATACATTCACTTACTCTGAGAGAGAGCAATTATATTCCAATGAAAGGGCAATCTTTGACTTCTTATATTAGTGAAAACATGAAATGACTTTGGTCCTTATCGATCGCTGATTACTGTTTGGAGGACTTTTTGATAATTTATTGCCGAATAACTTTTTGCCAATGCTTTTCTGACAAAACATTTAGAGTTCAGAACATTTTATGCAATACCGTCCCATAATCCTGAACATTCAACAGAGTTTTCCTACAAGTTTGATATTATAATTCAATCATTATGCTGGATTTAGAGGCGTAACCACACGAGAGCAAGGAAGATTTAAATGCCCAGTCTTCGGGAGTTTTATGGTGAAAAAAATATTATTGTGCTTGTGTCACTTTTTGAAGAGAAATATGACGAAGGAGGGCCAAGTGAAATGCGAAAGCAAAGCCAGCTCCGGGCGCCATTAACTTTTGTTAAGATACTAAAGACAACATTGGTGGAAAGTGAAGAATTTTATTTTGCCCTAGATACTATTGATCCTCGCTACGTCATTGGTAGGATTATCTTTTTGCTTTTCCTCTCTGAAATGGATCTAATTACTAATTTTCACTCAGTTTCTCGTGTTAGCCTTCCATTTGGAGGTAATTGGATGCAAATCATGCATTGTGGTTTGTACAGCTTGGGCACAATTTGCCTTGGCCTTGTTGATGATACTAAATTTAATTATGTTATTTCTGCAGTTAATTCTGATATTTTTAATTCTGTTAGTGACATAATCTCTAAACCCCCTGATAGAGATAAATATACTGCTTTAAAAAATGTTTGATTGAATTAAATTCCAAGAGCGAGGCTTCAAAAATTCGTACATTCATACAAGGATTAGAGCTTGGAGACCAGAGGCCATCTCAAATGTTTAATACATGAAGGGTTTGGCTGGTGATACTGTCGGCGAACCATTATTAAATACCCACACAGCACCCAAACGATTTCATCTGTTTTGAATGAAGATTTGGATGGTTTGGCATGCATTGCAGATGAAGGTAGCGATTTGACAAACCATTAAAACCGTTCAGAGTACACCTTCATTTTCAGATATTCGAGTTACTCAATTTGAACAGCAAATCGCTCAGTTTACATGGCGAGCTTACATGGTTTACCAGACACGTTCGCCAAGTAAAAATAGGTAGTTTAATTATGGACGCAGCCCCTCTCGAGACCAGTTGAGGAGATATAAAGAACCTTCAAGTGGCATCTACTTTTATCGATAATTTTGGCAAACATGCAAAAAAACTTACTTTTTTAACTTTAAAAGGAAACTATAGCACCTTGATCTTGTTTATCTACCATATGTTTGGCGCAGTATAGCCAAACATGGCTCTTGCGGCCAAACCAAACAACCTTAAAAGGAAACTAAATGAGCGATCGTCCACTGGTTTCGGCCACGATTGCCAGGTAAATTGAATCATGCTGGCCGATAAAATTAGTAAATTGAATTTTTGGTGGATGGTGGGGCAGACGTGTCAGTTTTGCCGAAACATTATGCTTCGAAAGCCGATCCGCAAGACAATTACTTCTTATGGCCATTAATGGTTCGAAAATGCCGACTTTTGATCGAAAGCATCTGATTCTAAACTTGAATTTGCGTCGAACCTTTACTTGGTCTTTCATAATTGCGAATGTTAACTAACCAATAATCGTAGTTGACTTTTTGAAACACTATAATCTTTTGTAGATTGTTAAAAGTGGCTATTTGATTGATAACATAATTAAATTAACTAAGCAAGACAAATACATAAACACTAATTCACTAACTACTGGTATATCAATAGTGCTTGCTGATTTAGAATTCTATTTAATTTTATCGCAGTTCCAGGAATTCACCAATCCATCTCAACCAACGAATAACAATAATCCCACTAAAATCCATCACTTTATTGAAACAACTGGCCAACCAGTATTTTCGAGAACACCGTCACCTATCCCCTCGAGCTGCATTATTCTGCAGTCAAAAAATGAATAAAACAGAATCTTTCAATGTGTCTTCTTGTATTCAGAGTGATAATAAAAATACAAATACATTGTTTACGATAACATAAAAGCAATGCATTTTTAAATAACGGAAGTTGATTTACTCACATCATTGTTAAAATGGCTATTTTTAAGCTTGAGGTGCTGTCTTTCATTTTGAGTGCTTTTGTGAACTGATATTTATTGGAGAGAAACGTTTTTCCTGAATAAATAATGAATGTTCTGTAATTTGCTTCTGTCTGCATTTTTTATGGTGCTATTTTCATTTCTTTTGAATCAATGATTGGACCGCATGTGTTTAATTTTTGCCTTTCTTTCTGATGTTCAAAATCTATCTAATGGAACAACTAAACAAATGTCATATTGGTTGTCAAACATAAATTAATTATGAAAAGCAGAATGAAAAAATGATTAATGATGTAGCGACTTCCACTGCTGAAAATAAGTAGGTTCTCAACGAGGAAGAAATTCATTCAGATCTTACAACTGACGAAGCTGCAAACCTACGTTAGCCACAATCACCTGCTTCAGCAGTAACCATAAACCAATTCACAAATCGCTTCTTCGAGTACTTCAAGTCCGAAGATCTCTTGGTTCATCTTTAAACAAAAAAATCAGATTCTTCAACTTCAATTAAATTCAGCTACGAAAATCTCCTCGAAGTTTCTTCAATAGCGATTTGTAATCATTTCAAATCCTCTGATTATTTCCGGACAAAGAAAAAAGACATTTTTCGACTTTAACAAAATACAGCTACGAAATCACAGCGAAGAGTAGCTTCTAAAAAGTATTTCATCTCATCTTATTACAAATCTTCTGCTTATTCTGATCCAAAAACAAAAGATATATTTTTGGCTATCAAAGAAGGCTATCGTTCTACAATGGTGGCTAATAAAAAAAACTATCTGACCATCATCTTAAATGCTCTGCTATTCTGATGCAAAGGCAAAAGACATTTTTTTCAACATTAACTAAATGCAACTATAAAAATTCCAGCGAATTTTCTGAAATATCAACTTGATTCATTTGAAATCATGTGCAGTTACCGACTTCAGATATTCTGAAACATTAACTTAATACTTCTATGAAAGTCTCACCTAACCTTCTGCAATATATTAGCTTATCTATTTATTTTTTGAAATCCTCTTCTGTACTTTACAAACCAAACCTCCAGAATCAGAGATGAAGCAAAAAGTGCTCAAAGAACGAAATCATGGGCAATCTACTTGTATATATTTTGTGTTTTTTGTATTTATTTATGTACTATATTCACACTGCGAACCTTTTTTATTGCTTGTAAATATTTGCATTATTTTTTCCCGATCATGGACTTTTCTACACCCGAATTCGACTAAATGACCTCATGAGGTCACCAAACTTGTGACATTACGCACTTCTTTATGGAATGAACTTCATGGAAATTTCAAGACATTATTGAAGACTCAAATTGCCGATAACTTTAACGAATTTCTTGATTTGAACATTTAAATCCTGGATTCCACCCCGTTTTCAGCTTTATCAATAGCATTTAATAAGTTAATTAACTAATCTTGTTTTGATCCACCAACCTTCAAAATAAAATTCTCTCTCTTATTGTGCTTATTTCCTTGATTGCAGAATTAATGACACTCTTCAAACTACGAACGTGGCCGCGGAACCGAAGGGCTTCAGGTTTGTGGCCCGATTCCACCGAAAAACCGCCGTGTGAGTGAATCTGGTGGACGTTATATCCATCCGGGCCAAACGTTCTCCCGTTGTGTGGTGTAAAAGTTTGGAGAGTGGTGAAGTGCCAGCTCAGTTGTCGTCCTTGTCATTTGATCGCGGTTCAAAATTACAAGGTCTTTCCCAAAATAGCCCCTAGTGTTGCTTTAAAATAGGATGTTAATGTAATTAAACTAAACTCAAACTCTGAACAGTACTGAGTATTTTACATGACATATCGACGATTAAAAAAAAAAAAAAAAAAAAAAAAAAAAAAACGTATATTTTATTTTATCCTTAATTAGAGCTTTTGGGAGAAAATTATGTTTCACAATGTTTTTCTACTTTTTTCATAACAAAAGCATATGATATACATACTTATGCTTTCAAATTATTATTTTACTAGTAGATATTTCCTATAATTTGATTAAATAAATACAACATATAAGTAAAAATATTATGTCTCGTAGGCACACAATTCATTGACCAATATAAGTAAAGAATTAATAATTCATAAAAACAGAACAGTTCTGATTCACAATATCACTTTGTTCTCAATAAATTTTTCAGTTAAGTGCACAAAAAAAAATTATTATGTGTAATAGTTTAAAATAATCTATTTATCTTATTCATTATCATCACATTCAATAGTTTTAATGTGCTTTTTTCCTTACATTTAACTAAACAAATTGCAAAAAAAAAAAAAAAAAAAAAGCAACAGATATTTTTCATTTAAATAGAAATGTATTCAATATAATGCCCATAAACATCAGCTTGATAATGTTTTGTCATTAGTAATTTAACAGGAAATGTATCTCTGTGCTCTAAGCCCATTTTGCTTAACTGACTGCAAAATGACCATATTTTCTTCAAATGTTTTTGTTCATTTTACAACTATAAACTAGCAATCTTTGATGTACTCATTCAGAAAAAAAAAAAAAAGTGAAGCCCCAGAAATACAAAAATATTTATATTGGTGTGTACTTTTATAAATAAAAAGCTTCAAGATTAATGAAGTGAAGGAAGCATTGATTATCAAGAAAGATAAATATATACAGGTATGAACCCTATCTCTCAAGCAAAGAAGCAATTTTCATGATCAGTATCTATGTTCTCAAATTTTTTTATCTAAGAATATTATTTTCACATTTTAATTCATGGTTACAGAAAAAAAAAAGTTCGAACAAAAATACAGATTATTTAGTATTAAATTATACTTTTCATTCATCGGACATCTTTTATTTCAAGGCAAAGTTGTTTTATTTTGAAGGCCTAAGTTTTTAAATAAACATACATAAACATATGCAAAAAAACATCACAGTTTTATTTCATAATAAAAAAAATATCACATCAATATGGCTAAAAATACCACATTTTTCGTTTTTAGAAAACTCTATCTTTGTAAAGCTCATTATTGGCATCAGCTCGTGAGTGAGATGGCCCTGCACCTTGATGTTGCACATCATCCTTATTCCTCAAACAATATTCAAACATAGATCGAGTATGAGGTTTCAGCATCGTTGTTAGGTCACACGGAAGTGGATCCACCCAGAAAAAATCATGATTCAGGGCTGTATCGGCATCCATCCTTGCAGCAGGATCAATAGTTAATAACTTATCAAGTAAATCAAACGCATGAGGGTCTTTCACATAATTCTAAAAGTATACAAAGGAAAAGATTAACAATGCTATATTGTAAATAAATGCAGTCATGATTAAAAAGCCATCAATCAATTTATTTTAGTTTTGAAAGATTAAAAATAAATCCTAAAAGTAGTTTTCAAGTATTATTACCAGTAAGTACAAGGTATGATCATTGGAAAGAAATGCAATGATCTTTGCCAGTAAGAATATCAAAGAAAATGATGAAGTGAAAGATGAAGTTGGCAATCTTTTAACAGCTCAAAAAGGACATTTTGCATTTCAGAAGTGAAACTGAAATCCAAACTTAGTAGCAGTTGAAGTTACAACTATTAGACCCCAAGTTGTATGGAGAACTTTCATAACTCAGAAGTATGTTTTAATTTTCAATTTTAGGAGATGGGGATTTAAAAAAGTAGATAAACTGAATTCATTAAATATTTAAAATACAAGAATGTATATTATCAAGACATCAAAATATAGTATCATCCAAACACAATAGCAATGAAAGGCAGAACCTTATCTTCAATGAACCAGAAACCCGTCCTTAATTACATTTAAAAAACTGAATAAATGGAAAGGAAAATTCTTTTGCTAAGCAACTTTTTTAAAGCAGGCATAGAATGAAAGAAAACATCATATATTATAACAATATTTAATATAAAATGAGCCCTGCCACATTTATCCATAAATACAAGGGTTGTTTAGATAAATAAAAATAATTCAACAAAATTTTTTAGACAGAACAATGTTCTATAGACATATTGCTTTTTTCAAATTATATAGTCAACAAAAGGGAAATTTTTAGAACAGACTGACAAATAAAAATTATATTCAAATGAAATTATTTGAATCTCACAGAAAACATGACAATAATACAAGCAAATAGTATATATTTCATTCCTTTACAACAATTTATAAACTAATGAAAAAAATCCGTAACATACACAAAACAAGTAAAGTTCTGTTTCTGTTAAGAAGCTAATATTTGAATACATTATTTAAATTTCACAATCATTTTTAAGTTGAAACATGTTTGGCCTATATTTTACCTTTAGACGATCTTGAAGCATGCGCTTTTGCCCTTTTTGAAGCTTCAATTTTATCCACAAATCTAGTTTTTCACAACCTGGAAATGTTTCAGGAGTAATAGAACCACAAAAATAGCTGATCAACATTAATTGATGCTGTTCTGTTTCACCCTGAAAAGAAAGTATGCCTTATATCAACAAGAGGCAATATCATTAATGGAATACAATATTTTGGAGATAGTGTTTCATTAATATCATTTAAATATACCAATTATTGGTAATGGAGTGGCAATTAAAGTTAATAAACACTTCTTTTCACTTTTGAAACAACTATATGACAAGGGCATACTTTAGTTGGCATTCCCTCCATTACAATGGGAGGGAATTTGGCCTTAATGGCTTTAAAGCGCAACAGACCCTCTTACACAATGGTTCTTCTATGGAATCAGGTTTCGAACCTAGAATCCTTTAGCATCAAAGCCAAATTATCACCAGGCCATTGAAGGTAACTAGACTTTGAGAATAGCTTTATTTTCTTGAGTAATCATGAAAGTTAAATCATGCAAATGAGACTCAATTTACAGTGCAACACACACATACACAGTGGGTTACATAAAAAATGATGTAGGTTTGGTTAGATGTAAACCTTCTGTTCTCCTCATAATTTCTTGACAAAATAATCAAACATATATAGTGAAAAGAGAAAGATGAAGCAAGACAGTAGAAGAGGGCACATCGACAAAAAAAATTATATAAAAATAAACTTTCATAACATTTACCCACCAATGTTCACGTTTGTTAATAAATAATACAGAAGAACTTCATTATGCACATAGTGATTTTTAAAATTTCAGTCTAAATCTTGTAAGAAAACATTCAAAACTATGCATTACAACATTTAAAAAAGAAGAGTTTTCATAAGGTATTATGGAAAATAATTTTTAAATATTTTAATTTTAAATATTTCAATATGATTCATTTAAGTGTGGCTGATAGATTGAGAAACATGATTAATGGACTAGGCAAGATTAATTTCTAATGATGACACTACAAAATAAAAGATACTATATTATATATATATATATATATATATATATATATATATATATATATATATATATATATATATATTATATATATATATATATAGTAACAAGAAAAAAGAATACTTCTTTAAAATAGACAAAGTTTTGATAGGACAGATTATTTCATAATTGAATAGAAACTAATTACTTGATTCAAGTTAATATTCTACCAGCATTCAAATTCATTCTCCCCCTGTTCTGTTGGAAAATTAAAATGAACTTATTCATATTCAAAAAGATATATAAAAATTAAGGACTTTTTTTTAGCACACCTGCATAATTGGAGTTCTAGTCCACATTTCTGCCATGATGCAGCCACTGCCCCACATATCAACAGGAGGTCCATAATTTCGATCACCTAGAAGAAGTTCTGGAGGCCTGTACCACAAAGTGACAACTCTGTTGGTAAATGTGTTCCTTTTCTTAAAAGAACTGAAAGCTCTTGCCAAACCAAAATCAGCTATTTTAAGTTTTCCTTCTTTTGTAATAAGAATGTTAGAAGCTTTCATATCTCTACAAATAAAAGAATAAGTTAAATTTAAACACACCAACAAATGAAATGAAACATGAGGAAGGGGGGGGGGGAATGACCGGTTAATTTAAGAGTTAAAAAATGCTGACTTTTGCTGCTTAAGAGCTAAAAAAATGCTGAAAAAACTTTAAATAGATGTATTTAACTTATAGCTTTACCATATGCATTTAATAGAGAAAATGTAATTTTCATTTAATAAATTTGTAAATATAATAGATGCTTTCTTTACCAAACTGAAATTTTAAAATGTTCATAAATTCTTCATTTCATGGAATTGTTTAATGCATACAATTCAAATGATTTTAGCTTACTGATTAACTCTTTTTATTAAATATATAGTTTTTTTTAAACCCTTCAACTCTGACATTTGTTTACAACCATTTAAATTTTTTACTAGACCAAAATATAGTACTAATTCATTTTGAGGGGAAATACCCTAATCCTACTTTGATTTAAACTACAAACAGTTACATGTTACTAGAAACTGAAATTGGAGAAAAATGACATCTTGTAATGTCAAACTAAAATTAAATTACTTAAAATTAAACAAGTATGTATAGAAATTTTAAAACATTACCCTTTTCTACAAAAACATTTGATAAGTATACAGAGTTAGCAAATTCTTTAATCATTGATGTAACTAAAACAAATACAAATGATGTTGCTGACTTGATTAAGAAACATTCATAAGAGTATAAATATGAAATAGCAATTTTTATAGGGTGTGTGAGCGAAGCCCCAAGCTAAAAAGTTCAATTTGAGAAAAAAGAACAGAAAATTATCATAACAGAGAACAACTTACCTGTGAATAATTTTATTAGTGTGTAGGAAATATAAACCATTAAGCATTTGCTTCAAAACCATTTTTATTTCTCCTAGTGTGAATTTCACATTCCGATTGCCAAGTAAACCAGCCAAATCATGCTCACAAAAATCGAAGACAAGGAAAAACTTTACCCCGAAGTTTTCATTAGATTTTGCTGCAGGAAATTAAATATAAGAGAAATTAAATCTAATGTAAAATTTAAGATAAATTTATTTTTAAACATAGATGTTTTCAAAAGGGTTAACATACAATCAATTGCTTTTAAGAAATACGCTTAAAAATATTTTAATAAATTTTTTTTGAAATATAAGCAATATTTCGATTTGTCACTTATTTATTGTAAAACACATAACTTTATGAATATTTCATCAAGTAACCAATAGCAAATTCAAATATATACATATATAGTATATGCAATAATCTCTTAATCTAATTTAAATCCTACTTAATTTTTTAAATTTTTATCTTAATTTAGCCTATATTAATTTCATTTAAAAATATTCTTTTATTTCCTGATCCAATTCATACTTTTTATTTAATTAATTCTGCATGCTCACCAAAAAACTGCTGGTCCCAGCATTTTCGTATGCTCCGAGAAAAGGGATAAAAATCCTTAATGCTTAGAACATTTTTTCAAAGATACCAACCCAAGATTCCATATCCTAAATCTACATGTGCCAAATAAATCTCTATCAGAATCTTATAGTAAAAGGGCAAAATTTAGGTCTCTTCTGCTCGTGTGTTGCAATGTAGATTGAGGCATTTCTTACCACTTATTCTTTGTAAGTAAATTGCGCCTCCTGTGGTGAAATAAATTTTAAATTTTAAAATTTAAAAGTTTGTTCTATCAGGCCAACAATTGCTAAAACATGTTTACATATATATTTTATTAGAAAATAATGATTAACAAGAGTATGTTTTTCCGTACATGTAATATTTGATTAACATTTTTTCCAAGCTAGTTCTTAACTTTAGTCCAATGGGTATTTCTTCAGAAAAATTTTAAGTACTTTTTTTTATCAACAAAAACCTTATTGACATTTTAAATTATAACTCTAAAGTTTCCAACATTTTGCTGCATGCTTTACCCTTTTTTTTTGGGGGGGGGGAGAGAAATTGTAATTTAGTGTTATAGTCAGGGGTTAGCAAACATACATAATAAATAGAAAAAAAAAAAATTATGGCTTAAGTTTTAATTACTCTAGAAAATTCAGTGCTTTATTTCTAACTGAAAATTTAATGATTTTCCAAAAAATTCACTTCTGCCCTCCTGAAAGATGATACATACAGATGAATAAGCTATCTAAATTGAGATATATGGATCTCTATTTAGATAGATCTTTTATCCATCAAAAGTATCTATTCACCCACTCACCCATCCAAAAAATGCTTAAAATTTTTTTCAAGAAAAATTCTAATGCAGTATTATATATTATATATATATATATATATATATATATGTGTGTGTGTGTGTGTGTGTGTGTGTGTGTGTGTGTGTGTAATGATATTTTAAACTCTCAATTTCAATTTAATTAATTTCCAAGATTTTATCTTAATTTAGCTCATAGTAACTTCATTCTAAAAATATTCTCTTATTTCGTGATCCAGTTCCACTTTCTCTACTTAATTAATTCAAGAGAAGCTTCATAAAATTGCTTAGTCAGCTAAACGCCGAGAAACTTTCACACGCTCGGCGTGAAGGGGTAAAAATGTCCAGTAAGCACATTCTTTCTTAAAAGATCCCTGTGTTTCCCTTACATGTGATTGACATGCATCAGAAATCCCTATGAGAATCTTATTAATATATTGGCACTGTGAAGAAATATTTTCCGTATCAAAATCTAAGGTTATATAAGGCGAGGGATAATTTATTTCGGCCCCCTTTTTTCCCCCACTCTGGCTTTTGTACTGCGCTGTGGCGGACGTCTTGTCCGCATTTCTGCTTGTAAATAATTATGCTTTCCCGATGGATTAAAAAGAAGTTAAAAAGATAAAAGGTCTCTTCACTGCTGGTCACAACTGCATCCTGCTTCACATAAAATAATGTTACATATTAAAAAGCTGACAGAATTCGAAAAGTATTATATTATATATATATATATATATATATATATATATATATATATATATATATATATATATATATATATATATATATATATATATATATATATATATATAAAGCAAAGACTGTAGATAAATTAATCCTTTAATACACAATGAACTGCCTAAACACTGCATCAAATTAAAGTATTTACTAACCTATAATGAATTTAAAAGATAAAAAATTACTAGTACATGCTGGAGTAAATCAGGTGTCCTTTTTTTCTTCCCTTTTTGCATAAAAATAATGCTAAATGTGCCCCCAACAAGATAAATTACATAATTAGAAAGTTATAGATAAGGACTTTAGACTACATCTTTTCTATCAATATAGTTCTCTGTAAAATTCAAGACATGTGAATGTTTTGCTAATCCATTTGATATATTTTTAGTTGACAAGTAATCAATACAGTGGAGCATTATTTGCCCACTACAATAACTAATACATAATACCAACATAATTCACACACTGAAGTTTATCAAGATATTTCTGATCATTTAATGTGTCATCAATAAAGTACAATAAGGCCAATCAATGTAATTCAATAAAGCCTTTCAGATTCCATCTATCACAATGATGATGAAAATCAAATTCTACAGAGAATTTATCTGTAAGGGCATGGTATTTTGTAAAATAATTTAAAACCTCAATATCTCTGTTCAGTTATATTAACATCCTATTTGGATGTAATATGAAGAAAATTTTGGGACATAACTCAATTTTTGAACCCCATCAGATGATAAGAATAACACCTTGCTGGCACCCACTTCTCTGAACTTCCACATTACACCAATGAAGAGAACATTTGATCCACAACTTTAGATTTAATATGCACCACACCAGCATACACACGGATCTTCAATGAAATCCAAGTCTAAAACTTTGAACCCTTCGGCTCTGAAGCTGAAAACTTACCACTAGGCAAAAACACCAAATTCAAAGAAATAGAAGGGGCCATAAAAACATGCACATGCCTTTATGATGCGGGGAAAAAAAAAAAAAAAAAAAAAAAAAATTAAGCTTTCACACACAGTTGAAATTTTTTAGGCTTTAAATGTTGAGATTTCTCATTTGTCACAAAATTATTTGCAAACGAATATGACACTGAACATTTTCATTAAGTTTTGTATTTAAAAAAAATTCTCTTTAATAAGTAATGTAACTTGAGAAATGAGAATCAGTCGTCCTTTTAACAGTGTTCTCAAATTCAAACTGATTCACAAGATTACATTATAAGATATGTTGAACTGTGTAATAACCTCAGCTAATAATGCCCATTTCTATATAAAAGACAACATCTATTTTAATGAATGACTTCTATTTGAGATGGCCAGAACACTAGGTCTATAAAACCATTATTAATTGAAAAGCTTTCTAAATTAAAAATAAAAATATAATTTTAGGTAGAAGATTTTTTAAAAAATCATTTTAATGTTATCTTCCTTAAAAGCTAATTCTACAAATTTCAAAGATTTTATGAGATTATTATAAAACAGATATTTTAACCTTGGTACCTATACAAAAATTACAATTACCATCAAGTGCAAATATTTTAAATTCTTGTTAACAAAATTACACTACAAAGAATATATACTCACATCTTTCTCGACATATTTCAATAAGGTTAACAACATTTGCATGCTTCAGTTGTTGAAGAATTTTTATTTCTCTTATGGCTGTGATGGGGAACTACAGAAGACAGAAAAATCATTTGTTAAAAGTTATCATATCAGTATAATTCTCTAAAAGTAATCAATAATGCAATTTCATAATATATTGATGAGTTGAATATTTATTTAAATGCTGCAAAAATATTTATCCACTCATAATCCCCCTCTTCCATTTTACAATATCTGCCATGGACAAAATTTTTCTGCTCCACCAAATGTAAGCAAATTAAAAATTTGCTTACATTTGGCGGAGCAGAAAAATTGTAAGCAAATTTTTAATTTTTTTTGGAAAATTTTAATTTGGTGCTTCAAATTAAATACTTTTCAATCATTTTTATTCATTACTCGTAAAGTACGAGAGAATTTTTTCCCATTAATGCTTCTTCAATCCTAAAAATCATACACAAAGTTAAGAGGTTTGTATCAAACTTTAAAGTTAACACAAGTACAAAGTGCTCTGATAGTTTAGTCAAATAAACTCAACAAAAATGCATGTCTTAAGCAAATCCATTTTTTTTCACATTATTAATGAATAGATGATAAATTATATGCAAAAATTCACTGATATTTTGAAATATGGACTTGCAAAATTTTCTAGCTGGTAACAATGTTATGATATAGGTATATTCTCATATTATGTTGGTCCTAATACTTTTGGGATTATGTAGTCCAATTTGCAGATGCTGTACTTTCACTCATGAATTTGCAGTAAATTGCAACAGCAAAATGATATTTCAACGAAGAAAACTATTTCAATCTTCAAAAATAATATGTTTATCTTTCTGACATTCCAGCTACCCTGGATGTCAATTTCATTGAAAATGTTTGCAATCATCCGAGCAGTAATGACAAACAGATTTTCAACTACAACATTTCTTCAACTCAACTGCTAACTGAAATAAAGCTGCTTCAACCAATAGATTCATCATCCACATAAAGTTATTAATTTTTATCAAAAACAAGCAGAATTTCTTTCTGAGTTGATAAAAACTGAAGCCTTTTCAAAAATGGTCAAGATTTGGATAATCTTAAACACTATTTAAAGCTCTTCTTCAATAGTATTTTATCGATTTCTATTAATATAAAAAACAACAAACCAATTCTTGGTTTTCAAAATTAATGCAAATCCTTCAAAAAATATCTATTTCACAAATAATATATTTCATAAAAAAAAAGAGTAAAAAATCAAAATACAAGAATAAAAAGAGAAACCTTGTATTTCTTATGACAATTAAGACAAAAATATTTAAATCAAACTACAAGAATGAAAAGGAAGTAATCGCAGGAAGAATATCAGTGATTATTGCTAATCTAGAAGGGATATATTACAATAAAGTTAAAATAGTGTATTTTTTGAACCTATTAACTGACAAATAAAACTAAATAAAAATCGCTATCTCCTCAAAAGCCTTAGTTATAAAATTTGAAAATTTTTAGATTAATTAAATAAAAAATTTGTACACAAAAATATAAATATATATTATATATATATTTGGCCATTATGTAAATATAAAAATAGGCATACTTTGAAAATATATTTAAAAAAAAAAGAGAGAAAAGTGACAATTACCTGCATGGATTTACAATTGCATATATATCAATCAAATCCATGAATATTTATTGACTTTTTGATCTTTCTGAAAACTATTCTTTTTTTGAAAAAAATAAGAAATGTATCTTACTCCTTCTTTTTCATTTTCCATCATTATTCTTTTCAGGGCAACAGTTTTTCTTGATGTACGATGGCGAGCTTTGAAAACTTCTCTGTATTTAGATAAACAGAAATTATATATATATATATATAAATTGAAACAAAGATAAATGAAAAAAATTATAACTGAAAGTAATAAAAAATCAATAATTAAACCCCCCCCCCCACCCACCCAAAAAAACTCCACAACATTGTAAAAAACATACTGACCAAGTTTTCCGAGTGTTATTATCAGCTGCAATTACTTTCAAATCTTATGTATTTTACATTATAAAATTTGCAGCTTATAGCCACAGAAAAATGCTAATAAATTACCATTAATTATATTGTTTTCAAATTACTCTTGAGAATAAAGACCCAAATAAGAATTGTTACAGATTAACAATCCATATTTCTATACAACATGATCATTGTTGTATCACTGAATATTAAATAATAAATAAATCATTAAAAAAATGGATGCTTTCTTCAAAATTAAAAAAAAAATCCTACAAATGATACACACACACACACATATATATATATATATATTCAAGATATTTACATAAAGTTCAAAATTCTTTTTCAAATTGTCTAACAATCAACTGTCAAAGAAATGCTAAACTTTCCTACCTTAAATGAACTCATTAGTTAAAACTTTCTATTACTTGTTTTTCTTAAAGCCATTCAAATTTATATAAAATAACAGCATATTATATATATATATATATACTGAATTAGTATAAAAATAAAATAAAGGCCATTTCAGTATTGAGTGCAATAATATCATTAGCATTTACAGTAGAATTATCCAAAAAATTTTCATAATTTTCCTTTTTTTTTTTTTTTTTTTTTTTTGGAATTGGAAATCATATATTTTAATGCAGGTACATAATTAAAATCACTCCAAAATGAACAACAGTCTTTCAAAATTTAATTATGATCTGCAAGAATATAAATGATGTTTGGTAAATATTAAATTCAATCAATGAATTTGTTATAAATGCATATATACATATTTAAATGATTCTAAAATATTAAAAGTATTTTACTTTTACTCGTATAAAAATTTACACTACCAGAATCTAGCTAAGTTATTCAAGCATACTCTCATTTTAAGAGCTGCTATCAACAGAAATAAATTAAAGAATATGTTCTATATTACGAATATATATTTATGGTATGGATATTTTTTTTAGTCATAAAATTCTTATTTTTATTTATTTATTTTTTGTTTAAAATGATTTGAAGGAACTCTTATGAAATAAAAATGTTTCAATTAAAAGACACTAATGTTTTGAAAATGCTGAAGCAATATTTTCTCATTTGTTGTTGGTTAAAAAGAGGTGGAAAGCAAATACTGTCTAGTTCAAAAAATGCTGGACAAAACTGCAACACATGGGAATAATATTATATAAATAAATTATCATTGTCTCTAGCAAAAAATTATTTGCTCAAATGTGGTGATTAAAATGATAAATTACAGCTTGTTGCATGGATGATCCCTTATTTTCATGCTGGTAGTAATGCATTATAAGTTGTCAAGTCATATTCATTTGTAGGATATTTTCAATCTGAAGAACATAATAACTAATGTCAATCTTCTCGGGGTATTCATACCAAAAATAAATTTTTTTCTGAATATGGGTAAAAGCTCTCTTTATTTCATATTTAATAAGCTTATACTCTTTAATTTCATATTTAATATGAATTTTAAAAAGTTGAAGTTCTAATAGTTATGAATTCTTAAATTATTTCTAAAAATTTAAAATGGCAATGAAATTAAAGTTGGCAATGTGCATTTCCCTCCCTCCCCCCAGTATTAAGGATCTTCCATATGATGAATAGGTATATATATTTTCAATATTGTCAATTTAATGTTTTTTTCAAAATCCTTGTGTCGAGTAGATTGTTAATAATAATGAATTAATTCAATAGATAAGACTAATTTCCAGACAGCAACCTACTTTCGGCAAGATTGAATTCAAATAACCACTGCCAGGCCTAGGAAATAAATCGTCCCAGCAGCATTCCCTCGTGCGCCTGTTGAAAACCCCTTAAATGTTACTTGACAACATTCTCCAATGGTGTTGTCTAATATTTGATATCAGAATCAGTCCAAAAAGGTACCTTCCTGAAATGAGATTTGCTATTAAAGAATGAAATATCCCAAAGTCTCTGGTTAAGTTAAGTTGTGAAAGATTTCTTAAAGTATAAAAGTATTACCATAACTTGAACTGTCAGATTATTCAAAGCTTATGTTATAGAATGGCAAAGTAAAACCTGAAAAATTATTGGCCTGCCATCATTAAAAAATACTGGCCTTTTCGCCATTGTTTGAAAAAGAAATTCCAAATAGTGAACATTAGATATAGTTTTTTGAAAGAAAAATAAAAAATTTGATTTTTTTTATAACTTGAAAATTAAATTTTGCTTAATGTATTATTCTTTTGTTTCATGATATTTGACAGTAAATAATTTCGTTAAAATAGCTATTCAACACTTTCTTACCTTCATTGAACAACAGAAAGGAAATCCAACATATTTCATTAAAATTTGAAATAATTTTATGTATTGAAGTATGAATTGCATGTTTTATTTAATGAATTATTGCATTTATAATTTCATTAAATAAAACCTATAATTCTAATCTGTCTTCATTTTAATTTCTAAGCAATGTAGTGGTCATTATTATTATTAGCAACTTAAATTTGTTAATAATAATAATAATAATAATTACTAAATAATTAAGCATCAGAATTATTCAAGATAAAAGAGTAATAAAAAATTCTTATATTATATATATATATATATAATATACAGGAATTATTATTTTAAATGCATATTCATAAATTAGATTTTTATAGTTTTTAGTTCCTTGTATTTTCATTAATAAAACAAAAATCTTAAGAAAAATATGCCTTAATTTCCAGGTTTTGTAATTGAAATATTACATTTTCTTAGTAAAATTTCTAAACTAGAACTTTAGAATTTCCTTTCTAATAAATCAACACTTTTGGATTTATTTATATAAGGGTCATTTTCAAAATTCGGTGCCATTTGGAAATTGAAAAGACAAAAATAAAAAAAATTTTAATTAGTAAATTTCTTTTGATATTATTAAACAGACATTATTTCTGTATATTACTTGAATATTTTTGATACATTTTTTTCTTTTATATATTTTTAATTGATGTTTTTTTGGTCAGATATGATGAAAATTGTCATGTCTGTTACCGGACATTTTTCTTGTAATTTTTGTATTTAAGTTCAGTATACAATAATGTAAAGCTATATTTAATATAAGTATAGAGTCATTTTACCCATATAATAAAGACTTTCAAATAAAAAAATATTTCTTATGGTATTTTTATACTTTTGTTTGTCATGTCTGTTACTAATATAGAATTCTTACAAGGATTTTTTTAATATAAAATACTATAAAAAACAATTAATGCAAAATGTCTGTCATTCTTATATATACTAGGCAGAGTCAATTAATATGTAATTCTAATTGTAGCAATATTATGTCAATTTAAAGTTTTTAAGGAAAATTTTGAAATGGTAACAGACATGACACAAAGTAACAGACGTGACATAAATTCAGGAGCCAAATTTTGATGTAAAGCTTGAAAGGTAGAATTAAGCTAAAATGTGTTTCTCTTTTAGTACATAACTTTTTACTATAAAATAAAAATAAAAAAAAAAAACAAATATGTATATATTATTTGAAATTCACAGATACAGAATTGGAACATGTGTACACATTTTATTTTTTAGTATTTTCTTGAGTTACAATGCTATTTATTCAACATCATATTTGGAGAGATCCACATCAAATATTGTAATTGGCGAAAAGAGCATCCAGTTAGATTTGGAAGTTTCATTACAATATCCTCTGCTTCAATATTATATTCTTTATCATCCTCTCAAAAGAACTTTGCATGATTCCTGACTTTTTTTAAATACTTAACTGTAAAATTGTTGTCCTGGATGTCGATCATTTCTGAAACGAAATATTTTATCGATCGTTTACCCTCCAATTTTACAAGTACGAAGCTTCCTTCTTGAATATTTTGTTGAAAATTGTTGGATAAAGGAGAAGAAAAAGATTTACAATTATTTTCTGCATTATTTATTGTCATGGCCGTGCTTTCTTGTTCATTTTCTTTTAATGCAAATACATTAACTATAAAACAGTCACAGACATTTTTCTGTCTGCAGAAACAGTTTAAATCCCTAAAAAACATTGAGTCGTTCCCAAAAGAAAAAAAATTCATGTACGCTCATCGTTCCTTTTAAAACTGGAATATCAGATGGAATTATTTTTTTAAACATTTCTACATCTGTTCCACAGATATAATGAAGCTGAATGTTTGTTTTATTTATTAAAACATTAAACAGAGTTTTTGCATCGGGTATATCTGTCCTCTGTGCAACTATTTTGTCAGCAGCTCTCTTAATGGCTCCCCCTATTCCATCAGCAGTACCCTTGCCGTGACCAGCCTCAAAAAAAGACCATGATCCATACTTATAACCATTATTTGCTATATGCTCATTCAAAAGGAAGAAACTTTTCTTCTGTCGATATTGCGTGATAGGGCCATCAGAAAAAAAGTGGATAATTTCAACTTCGGGGGAAATTCTCTTAAGCTCATTGAATATTGGCTGAAGGTGAGCCCAAATTGCTGCAGGACCATGGTCGTAACATTCGGAAATTGTGCAGAACGAAATTGGTTCATGCTGGTTTCTTAGATATAAAGCGCCAGTATGCAGAGTTGCCTGCTTTCTCGATCCTCCGAAATGAAATGTCTGCACTTCTGTAGCATGTTTGCACACGTAATTTTCAGAAATAAAGTTTAATAAAGCAAATGATTTGATAACATTGCAAACATTAATCAATTCAGTAAATACAATGTGATAATAAAAAACAAAGAAGATAAGAGAAAAAATGAAAACTGTAACAAATATGCACTTTCAAAAAGTAAGAACTTACATTTATTCCCTTCTCCCCCCCCCTTAAAAAATTCTTCCTAAAATATCAACTAAAATTTAAACAAAACAAACCCAAAAATTGAACCATATTTCAAATCTTGAAACATGTCAAGTCTGTTACCAAGATTGTCATGTCTGTTACTATATAGAGTAACAGACATGACATTTCAAAGTACAAAAATTAAGGAAACTAAATAATTCCATAAAAACATGAAAATAAATTTTAATTAAAATTAAAAGCCTAAAAATCTAAATTAATCAGTTGAATAAATTTATAAATAAATATATTTTATACAAAATATTAAGGTAACAGACATGACATGCAATAAAAATACTTAACACAAAAAGGCTTCAGCTTCTTCAATCAAACATCAAACATTCAAGATGGCTGCTTGCATTTCTTTCTTAGAACATGTTTCAATGGTATACAAGTGTTGTCATTTTAAAATTTCAATCTTGTTGCTTAAAATGCTGAAAATATTGTATGGTAACAGACATGACTTAATGTCTGGACAGCTGTATTTAATTGGTAAAAATCATCTATTCTTCTTAAAAGGTTATTAAAACCTTCTTTATAACATAATTAAAAGTATATTTCACAATAAAAAAATATGTCAGAATAAAAATTATAATTTTTGGAAAGTAATGCAGCAAAAAACATTTTGAGTTTTATGATTTGGACAGCTGAATTTTTGTTTCCTCTCAACTTCTTTATTAGAAAAAAAAATAAAAAATCAGATGAATTATTTTAATTTTATTGTTTCTCCACTGAAAATTGCCTGCTAAAAAGCATGGTAAAAAGAAAAATCATTTAAACTTTATAACATCTTGTAAAAAAAATGTGTTTCACATGGACAACAAATGGCACCGAATTTTGAAAATGACCCATAAAGAAGTGCTTGTTTGTGTCTGTATATCTCATTTCCAGATATTGTTTAATGTTTTGTGATAATTTAAACATTTGAATTTTTAGCTTGAATGCTAATTTAAATTTCTGTTAAAAATATTTTAAAAGTTCAATTATTCAGAAGACTTTTTTTCTGCACCTGAATTTATAATACTAAGAAGTTCCACATAGTTGAAGATAAATTTACTTATCACAGACTGCAATTCTTTAAGAGTAGAAGGAAGAAAATACCATTTTACTGTTATTAATATTTCCATATTTTTAAAATAATCAGGATGAAAACCCAGTTTCCCAGTTATAACTATTGCCCCCATTTTGGTTTTATAAGAAAGCTCATGATATCTAGATACATTATCAGTGATCTCCAGATGCATAGTGCTCATTTTTTTAGAGAAATATTAAAAGCATTTCATTTTCTCTATGGAGGGACAAATACAGCAAACTCCTCAATCTCAATCACAGAAACAACATTGCCAATTTTTATTTAATATGGAAGAGACATCGATGTTGATTTAATCAGTTTTATTTCCAATATATTTAAAATAATTGAAAAACTAAAGAACCAGAAACCCAGTTCCAATCACTGGGCTGATTTTGCCAATTTTTGCTTCATATGTAAGATTATAATCTATAGATACATCATTAAAAGTCATCTACCAAATAGCAGCTACTTTCAAAAGAGATCTCAAAAACATTATTTGACTACATAATTGCCTTAACAGATTACTCCAACCTATACTACTATACCAATTTTTATTTCATATGCAAGTTTATGACCTCCAAATGTCATATATAATTTTCTCACCCTACACCTTCAATTTTTCAGAAATATCACAAAATAAATCTTTTATAGAGTTCCTAGAATAAACATCTGGAATTTTAACAATTTGATTCACCAATATAATTAAAATAACAAGGAAATTTAATATTCCGACAGCTATTATCAATTCAATTTTTATTTCATACAGAAGCTCAGGATGTTTAGTTATGACATCAATGGCTGCTTGTACCCCAACCTCCATATTTCAGAGAAATATCATATTTTATAACACATTCTCTATTGTGAAAAACCTCAACTTTAACCATAACACATTTCATCAGTTTTTATTTTATATGAAAGCTTATGATTTCTAGATCTTCATCAATAATTGCCAATTCTCACCACCCTCTATTTTTATTATATTAAAAAGTGAAATTCACAGAGCCCCTAGCCTCAATAACTTACAACGGTTTAGCTAATTTTATTCACCATTTTCAAACATAATATGCTTTATATTTATTATGCAAATATAAAGTAAGTACTTTCTTTTCTCCAGAAGAAAAAAAGATATAGAAAAACGTTGACTGACATGATTGTCATAACATTATTCAGGGGTGTTTGTGGGACCCCAAAAAATCCCCTGAAACTTTTACGGACTTACTACCGGCATTTTGGAGTTCCGAGAAGGGGGGGGGGGACAGAAATGAAAAATTACAATTATGAAATATTGAATGACCTAATTATAAAAGTTCAATGAATTACTTTTTTTGCAAAATTAATAACCATAAATTTTCAAACATATAAACTACTACATTTTATGCAAATATTTTAAATTACCTGAATTAATTCTTTAAAAAAATTATCTAATTTCTGCTGCTTTTTTTTATTTTCTGATGTTTGTGGGCTTGTCTTTCTTTTGTGGTGAACTTCATAATTGCAGGAAGATTGACTTTTATTTCCCTCATTTACAGTTGAAGAAATTTCCCCGAGAACTGCACATGCAGAGGTAGAAGCAGTTTGCTTTTCTGCTAATGTAGAAGGTTTTTCAGAGACTTTTATAGGTGACTCATCTGAAATACATGTTTTTAAGTCCTCTTGATATGTTTTCCAACTTCTGTTCATATTCAGTAAGAGATCTTTGTGAATTGGATCAGTCATTGGATTTTTTGAGCCATATTTTTCACATGAGGTTTCTTTAGAAGCCATTAAATCATATTTAATAGTCTGCACTGCATCTAGGGAATCAATCTTAAGAGAGGTTCTATAGTCAGTGACAAGTGTATCCATTAAGTTGAATGCACTTTCCACTAATGGGCCATGGAAGCAGCTAAGGCAGGCTTTGACCAATTTAGCCAATGTAGGATACTTATAATCATTTGTGAAATCATCTTTTAAATTAAAAACTTTAGACCAATATTTATCAATTGTACACTTGACTTGATTTCCACTTTCATCAGATGTGTAGAGCATTTCTTTGGTGATATCAATATCACTCTGGTATAACCTTATTTCAGCTTCTACTTTTGACTTTTCATTATCATTAAAAATATGGGACATAAAAGATGATAATTTTTCAAAAGCTAATATTGTACTGGTTTTACCTCTTAGCTCTGAATCTAATGCTGTAAAACTAATTAGATATGAATTTTTAAGGGGTAATTTCTGTTTCATATGCTGAAATTTCAAAGTGAAATTCTCTTGCGTACATAAATAAAAAAATATTTCAATAAGAGAAACGAAAAATTTACACGTGCATCAATAAATGAAACGAAAATTTTACACAGCGGAGAAAAAAAAGTTGCGAAGCGATCAATGACAAATAGCTAATACGGCAAAAAATCCCCCTTCTCTACTTATTGGCGCCACGCCAGGAGAGATAAGACCTTTGAACCCAGAGTCACGTGATCGCACATCTGGTCGCGAAGTCTCTCCCTTTTTTTTCTGCCGCGCCTACTTGCCGAAAAGAATCCAGAAGAGAATGTCCGAGAAACGGGGGAATGAGTCATAACTCGCAATAAGGAAAGAACAAAAAAGAAGTTTTCCCCCCCTTTTCACACATTATCACTGCCTTTGGAGAAAGAAAGGAAAAGTTTTCACCACACACGCTGACCTTGCGTTTTCTGATTTCAAAGCAAACAAAATCGCCCAGATCAAAATAAATAATTCATTATTATTCCTACTTCCTTTTGAACGACGATCCCCGGAATTTCCGGGTATCGAAGTTCAAAATCCCCGGAATTGCGGGGTTTCCCCGGAGCACAAACACCCCTGATTATTAATATGGTGGATGAACAACTGGTCCCGAGGGATTGTTAGTTTTACTTCTTTTGACCCGTATGAATTATTGAATAAAGTGTAGAAATTATTAATTCAATTTCCAACACCTAAAAGAATTGATAAAAATTAATTTCATTTTCTTTCATATAACAAATCTTAGCTTTTCTAATAATGTATAAAGAAGTATTTATATATGCAAGATCAGATAAAATTCACAGCATCTTAATTATCAAAAAAGCTAATCAAACTGGCTAATAAAAATATAAAATAACAATTAACCTTAATCTATCTTTGACTCATAATTTAATAAATAAAGCATGTACAATAATAATCTTCAAATATTAAAAAAAAAAGTTCAAAATATTTGTCAGCTAAAACTGCCCTAGATACACAAGACTTGCATTTATATATATATAATGCAGAAATTAGTACTTCTCTTAATATGAAGGGATATTTAATACTGTACTGAGAGATTAATAGTCAATCCCAAACAGGTAGATGAATTGTTAAAAACAAACAATGATACACAAATCTAACAGTCAACAAAGTTCAAAAGATTTAATTGGTGCTTCGTCAATAAAGCAGACTCAATGCATGTAAGAGTTATAACTCATATGTTTTCAAAAGTTTGAAGTGTTTCAGATGAGCAGGATATAACTAAAATATTTGCACATAAAATACACAAAGAAATTAGTAATCTCTTAGCAGTAGAATAAAACTATTGTGTTAGACTTAATATCTATTCTTAAATATGTCATTCAGAGAAAAGTTCTTTTATAAATGTGGTTTTATTAAGTTCATAATTGGAGAAAATTATAATTTTTGAAATTCAACTGAATCCCTAGAACCTTATTCAAAATTTCTAAAATAGTTATTTTTGGTAATCTAAAATAGCTATTATTTAGCCTTTTAAATTATTCACTTTGCATTCAAAAAAATAATAATTCTCAATATTTTTTTTTTTAACATTTTGAAGTATCCAAATCAAGAAATTTTAAAATAATGCTCAAATAGAGACATCTGTGTGCAAAGGATTAATATTTAACACTTCATACTCACGTAACTAATTCAGTAATTCTAATCACTTACAAGATAGTAGCACAAAGAGATAAAATGCAATAAATAACTCTTTCATAAATGGCAAATACTTTTATAATCATAATAAATGGTTAAAAAAATTACCCAAAGGTTCCTTGACCAATTTTGGCTAATTTTTCATACTTTTCAACATTTTCACAAAAAGGAAAACAATTGTCTCCCATTTTTTCCATCAACTTCTTCAAAGCAATTTTGTCTCTATGATAAAATAAACATACATTAAATACTTAAGTCCAATTTATAAAAATACAATCATAAATTAAAAAAAAAAGACAAAATAAGATCTAAACATAATAATTAACAAAACAAGCAAGTTCAGTCAAATTTGCATATAGAAATTGAAACTAAAAAACTAATATTTGATTTATTCTAATTATTATTTCTCAAGTAGTTCAATATTTTGAAGCGTATTAAGATAAATTGCTTTGAAAATGATCAACAAACTTTTGAAAGAATTTAAATGTAAACTATAATTCCCTCTCCCCTTCCCCAATTCAGTTTTTGTTTGAAATTCTGCATAACTGAAAAGAGCCACACACCATCCAAAATTAAACACAGCAAGCAACATTAATGTATACTAAAAATTCTCCATGATCTAATAGCTTGTTTAATTTTATCTGCAAAATCTTCTTAGTGCTTGACTTTTATTGTTTGACAACGGATTCTAAAACCCTCCATGCTTTTGCTCATGTGTCAGGATGGGTTGAATATGTCAAAATAATAGGGGCGAGAGGAAAGGTGAAGAAGGGGATGTTTACATTTAACAATAAAATAAACTCAGATTACTCGCAGACTGAATGAAAAAAATAGGGTCAGAAATGACACATTATTCACATACACATGAAAAGAAATTGAACAAAAAAAGTATCTGACAGGGCGAAAATCAAGGTCAAGGTATGACGAATTCCGGAAATACGCTACTCCTTCCGTGTCTCTCCCCTTAATGAAATAGAATAGTTGAAAAGTGGTTGTCTCAGAATACTGAAATGAACAGTAGAGCTCACAATAATGAAATACTCAGGAATCACAAAACATGTACCATCAAGATATCAGTGTAAGAGGGACACTAATTTTTTTTTCTTGTAAAATTTCAGAGTTAAACAAAAAATAACCTACAGATATTTATTACATATAGTCCCAATAATATTCACTATAACTAAAGGAATATTCTGTTGATACTGATGCTTAGTCTTCCTGCGGTAACTTTCACATTGCCATTTTCTCTCAATTTGGATGTTAATAATTCCACAAATTATATTTACAATGGGTATAAAAAGTTTCTAGATTTCTATAACAATTAATGTCATCAAAAACATAACTTGTAAAAAAAACCAAGTCTCGCAACTCAATTCTTCTATTGTAAAAAGTTGTGAGATCCATGTAATACCAAGTCAGTCAATTCATTCAGTCCCTACTTAAGGGTCCTTCTGTCTTAAGTTATTACGTAATTAGCTAACCTAACAACATCTTATAGTGACCATATCAATATTAAAAATCTTTTATGGTTTAAATAAATAGATTGACTTGGCCATCGCATGAAAACACAATGCATCTTTACATTAAATTAGATTACATTAACATATTATATTAAATTAGATTGTTTAGTGCGATTGCCAAGTCAATCTATTTATTTAAACCATAAAAGATTTTTAATATTGATATGGTCACTATGAGATGTTGTTAGGTTAGCTAATTACATAATAACTTAAGACAGAAGGACCCTTAAGTAGGGACTGAATGAATTGACCGAATTGGTATTACATGGATCTCACAACTTTTTACGATAGAAGAATTGAGTTGCGAGACTTGGTTTTTTTTACAAGTTATGTTTTTGATGACATTTCATTTCTTTTTGTAGATTTTCCTTTTCTTATTTTTGTACGTAGTCTTCCTCTTTTTCTTTTCCGGTACTACTTCTTGAGCTTCAGCTACAGTTTTTCTCATTGACACTTCGTCTATGATAAATAACACTACTTCTTTCAAATCTGATCTCAGAACTTGGAGCACTTCATCAGAAAGTGGCTTGTACTTCGGTGTTTGCTTGTGTTCTACAGGCAGCTGCAATAGTCTATGTATAGTCAATCTATTCACACTGAATGCAGCTATTCCTGTTGGAGCACTAACTGCCACTTTTTTGTTTAAATACGTCTTAACCCAAACTTTCAGAGTTTTTATTAAATAGCACTTTCCAGTGTCACCAGTTCCACTCCCAAAACAGCATAAAACGTCAGCGTTATTATCAGTTGTGTCCATTTTATTTGTGATCACATCGAAGACTCTTTTTTGATCAGCATTAAGTTTTGCGATCATACTTTGAAGATCAGTTTGCTCTTCTACCAGATTGATTCTCTGAAAGTCAACCATTGCATTTGCAGCTTCCAATTGAATTATTTCAAATTAGATATTGTTACAAACCTGTAATTTTGCCTCCCAGCGAGAATAGTGTCATCATAAGAAAGATCGTTTTACATTAATCTGTATTGGATGCTGTCGGATGCCGAGCCAATGATCTCAGAGCTTGGTGATAAACTTGGCGACGAGTTTGCTGACAAAATGAATAATGCTCGAAACTTCGAGAAATTTATCGATTCGTCCATTATTACACGCATATTTTAGTTTTTCCTTGATTTATACACTAAACACTAATTGCATGCTAAATTTGAAGCTTCTATGTCTGCTAGAAGTGCCTTAGAATTTTGATGATCTGTCAGTCAGTGACAAAATTCACAAATTTTGACTAGTTATAATTCTGAAACTACTGGTTCAAATTTAAGGAAATTTGAAATATACCGTGTTTATTTCATGCCTGCTTGGTTACTGAAAATTCAGGCTTCTAGTTTTATTCACAACGAAGTTATAGGGGGTCGAAAATGGCCTGAACTGCTTCAAGAAAAGGATGGTACTGCCGTGCCGCTTATTTTTGCTCGACATGGCGGGGGCACTGCCGTGCCCCCAGATAAAACATTGTAACATTTGAAGAAATCGAGTACCCAGAGTAAAAAAGGCCCAGTTTAGGAAATAGCAGTTCCTGCAATCTTCATATAATTAAAGATCAAATCTCATTCCCATACTAATTAAATAACTTAATTGAAATTCTATGCTTTGACTAAAACTTGATCTTTTTTATTATAGTGTGTTACTCTCTTTTAACTTGTGTATTAGAGCATTTACCAAATTAAAATCATATGACAACTTCAAAATAATTTTGCCAAAATTGGAAAAGTAATTAGTCTAGTCATAAATAAATGCTTTAAAAAATAAGTTAAATCTAATATAGAACAAGTTCTATTCCTCCACCATAGTTGTTTAAATTGATATAAATAAATGGAAAAACCTAGGAATTAAAAAAAAAAGTTTTTCTTAAATGTATATTTTTAATCAAATAAATAAAAAATATCTGTACTAGTTATTAAATGATTCAAAGTTAATTTGAAAATTATAGGAAAGTGGCATAAACTTACAACAAAATTTAACATTTCCCCATACCTACAAATTAGTTTTGCAATCAAGAAATAAAAATATCTATATCAAATACATAAGTACTGCATATCTGTTTGTATTAATCTTGAATTTAAAAAACGAAAATTCTGCATGTTCTCAAATTAAATATAAATTGAGATCATGCAAAATTTCAGAAAAATTAATTTTCCTTTACATGAATAAGCAGTATTTATGTATTAACTGTATATCAATGATGAACTTAAGGTTTAATCACATATCACTAGTTAGACTAAGACTAAGATGTAATAATAGTAATAAGATGTAAGTAATAGACTAGACATTTTTAAAAAATTTGTTGCTGCTGCAATAAGCATGATATCTTCAGCAAATTATCACTGGAAGCAGTTGACATACAAGCAGTGGATAAGCTATTATTACAGAAATCCTAATAACACTAAATTTATTACAAAATTGTCACAATGTTTTAATGATATTACACAAATATCAACACTGGACAATTAAGCAGCAAACCAAGTAACCATTTGCTTTCTCTAAGTTAATAATTGTACTTTAACGATAAAAGATGAATATTAAAAATTCTTTAGTGGATTCAAAGTTAGCTTTGCATATTTACGTACTATATAAAGATTAAAATTATGGCAAATTTATTTTTAAAAAATTAAGAGACAATGCAATTATTTAATAAAATTATACATTCAAAATAAGCAATATACGTGTTGCTACTTATTTAAAATTCATACTTCTAAAAAATAAGGAAATATAAGTAAACAGTAATATATTTGTTACTTATAGATTACAAGCTAAAATTATTTGAAGTATTTTATTATTATTATAGTTTGCTTAAATATTTGTCACAAATATTGCACACTCTGTGCTGCCATGCAATTGCATGAATGCTAATCATCCACAAACAGGGGATAGTAAACAGGGTTAATGATTAAACAAATAAGGAACATTAAATGTTTGATTTTTAGCTTTGGTATTAAATATGTAAAGATATTAAGCAAACAACAATTTGTTTTTTGAGCTCTTTATATAAATACATGTTACTAGTCATTACAATTATTGTGTTTGTCAAGTATAGTGTTCTATTATAGCAGCAACAATTATAAAAAAATGAGCTTCTATTAAATTTCATTTCACTTGAAATACAGATATCTAAAGATTCCTTAAATAGATTTGAAATAAATAGTACAATGGATAATTTTATGCATTTTTGAATGTTTTAAATGTAAGAAATACAAAAAATGCATTGTTATTGCACCCTTCATATCTTTTTCTTACATTAAGCCTAAGGTTTATTTTTCATATTTAATATAAAATATAGTTTATTTTATAAATAACTGAAACAAAATATAGACAAACATTAATAAAAGAAAAAAGGTCATAGGGAGTTTATAATATTTCTTTTCATTATAAAAAGTCATGCAAACATATATGATGGGAAAGCTTTAAAAAAACTAGCCAATTATTTTGTTCTGGATATTATTAATTAAACAACCTCAAGTGAAATATGCAAGATTATTAAGTTTAATAAAGTATTCATTATGAGTATATACTTGTTGGAAATATGTTAATTAGATAAACAATGCATAAAATATTGCCCATTCTATTTTGTAACTCATCTGACATGCTACATAATGTAGATTTAGTTCATTTTAATTTAACAGAATTGAAAACACAACTTCAATTTTTACAGCAAAAATATCATTCATTATAAAATAAATGCCACTGGCAAATAAAAAATATAGATATAATTACAAACATAAAATTTTTACTTTTAGCATGCATTAATGACAGAAATACAATTGCAAAATTTTTTCCAAAACAAGACTTCTGAAAAACAAGGATTCATTAAAAATAAGATTTAAATAAATTAAAACTGATAATTACATTGAAATGACATTCACTTGAATATAAAATCTTAAGCTTACAGTTCCTTGTCAACAGTTAGGCCTAAGACAATTATTTTTTTGTGAAGAAATTATGCTTTATTTGAATTAAATATTTAATATAACTGGCATAATTAAGCATTTCTTATACCTTAATTTCATTACCTTATCTCCCATAATTACATATTTGAGGCATTAGAGCAATGTTAAACATGTGACCAAGAGTTACAGATTTAGTATGGGAGCAGATGTTGCAGATAATACTAACAATAATTTGTAACTAATTCTATAAACTTTTAAATCTAGTACTTTAGATTTAAAAAAAAAAAAAAAAAAACAGAAAGTTTTAATGAAATTTCAATACTTGCAATTTTTAAAATACAGATTTACAAGCAAATTAGATAGAAAAAAATATATTAATAAAAATGAATGGAGGTAAAAAGGGGGGGGGGGGAAATACATTTAGAACTTACAATGATTATTTTAAAAGGCTAGAAAGCTTTGATTGCAAAAGAAATTACTGCAAAACAACAATTTTTCTGTATTTTGCTTTGCTTTATTAAGCCTCATCTAACTATTAATTTCACAAAATACTACTTTACTATACTTACTCTTCTACAGAATTTGAAGCCATTCTTTTTTTAAATAATTATAACGCTTCAAATTTCGTATTATTTGTTGCTGATACAAAAATTTAATTAATGAAGACTCAAAATCCACACTTCAAACGTCTAGGTTTGTCTGAAAATGTATCTTGAGATTAATGCAACTTCAAAGAAAACGCTAAAATTCAAGTATTGTAACAACCAATGAAAAATTTCTATCGCACCACATGCATGAACTCTTTGGTTGTTTTACCTCAAGTTACCCTTAATTTCAACTTGATATCAGAAATGAGAAAACCAGGAAAGAAGAAAATAGAATAATAATAATTAATAGAAATATTTTAATATAAATATTATGGATAAAAATTAAGAGTTTTACAATTACAAATTTTTTTTCCTATAATGGGTCAAAAATCCATGAAAACGTCTATTTCGATCCAAAATATGCTTCTTTGATTTTCAAAAGAAGATACTGAAAAAAAAATGTCAAATATGATAGAAGAGAGAAAAGAGCAAACAAAAGAGCTGTCAAATATAATAGAAACAAAATAATGAAAAAGAAATTATCGGTGAGCTCTAGTTTTCTAGTATCGAAATTTCCAATCGATATTCCGTTAATTGTTTTTCATCGAATTGCGCGATTTTTCTGCTTGACTTGGCAAATGAGTTTCAGCTGATTTGTGTGTTTTTTAAATTTTGTTCTTGTTTCATTTGAGAAATTCAGAATAACAATATTAAAATTATTACAGCATTTGGCAGAATTTCAAAGATGTCATTGAATAGTTTAGAAAAGTAAGTTCTAATTCGAATATAGTTTATTATTAGAGTCTTCGCTATGAAAAACACTATAGAAGCTTCCAGTAATTTTTTAGTATTCTATTTAAATTAGAAGTTCTTTTAGTTTTTGTATTATTTATCATTCATTAAAATATTTTATGAGTGGTATGACGTTTAAAAATGAATTGAGTGTATTCATAAATTAATTCATTTTTAAAATGTATAATTTTTTAAAAACGGAGCTTAGTTATGTCCGAGCGTAATGAGAAATTTTTATAGCCATGAATAATTATTTTGAATTACTTTGGATTCTGTTTTTAGTCAATGCTTGGTTTTCAAAGAGAAGTGTATAAAGAGATAGAAATTATTCGAATTAATACACAAATTTTCGAAAACTTGAAAACTTTTGTAACATTTCCATTCTGTACTTCATAGAGCTCAATGCAGCTATTTTAATTTCTATGTTTTCTGTCTTGTTATAAACTTTAGAGTTCTTGTTATTATGCTATAAAGTTATATATATGTAATAACTTGATTCTGTAGATAAGAACAAGCTGGCTATAGAAACTTCTTGTGAAAAAAATGTCAAAATATGAATCTGACAATAATTCAAATTGTTGAATAAATAGGTAATGTTAATAGTGATGCAATTAATTTAAATATTTTTCCTCTTAAGCCTTTATGAGAATTTTCAAAATTGATTCTTATGAATGTTTTCAAAATTAGTAATTTATATAGATTAAGAGTATATTACTTGATTACAGCAAAGGGATAAAACGAGAAAGTGAGCAAATAGAAGATACAAAAGTTGCAAAAAAACCTTGTCTCTATGAGGAAAAGTAAGTGCATATCTCTGTTATTAAAAAAAATAATAGCTTTTATATATTTTCCCCCTTATTTTTAATTTTGGATATTTTTATATAAAATGCTCCATGTTAAAAAACTTAGTAATCTTAAGGATAAGTACTATCTATTATTTACACTGTTGTATTTCAGATATTATTTATTATTAATCAGATAGTGCCACCTTGTAGAAAGTTAGAAATTCTAAACTGTATATTAAAAAATATTTAACTAGTATGTTTCTCTTGTTTTATTTTTCGTACTAATATTATTCTAGTGATTATTGTATCCACCTTATATTCAGTTCTTGTACGCTAGTTTTATTTTGTCTGCTTATATCCGACTGTTTCAATAAAGGTTTTTTTAAAGCTAATTTTGTTTACTTTTAAATGTTAAATTTTTATTTTTAATGTTAATTCAATGAATTGCATGATTATAAAGTATTATACAGAACATTCTGAAATTATTATAAAACTTCAGTTTTTATTTATAATGAATAAGAAGTAAGGTTATAAAATTCTATTTTATGATGTAATCTTATCTCATCAAAGATACTAGCAATGTGTAATTGCCAATCAAGATGGCTGCCCTGATAAATAAGATTATAAACTGTTATAGTTGCTGTTTTTTTTATTACAGTTGTGAATACAGTTTATCTGTCTCCTATTCTGGAATAATCTCTGTAAACCAGCTGCATCAGTTTGTGCTTTGGATAGTAAAATAAAAGTATATGATGACTTTGATGTTTAAAAAGGACACTTGATAGAATTTTTTTTTATTGAACATCCTACAATTTTGCTAATGGCAGGAATCTTGTAATTTCCCTACCATATTAAACAAAAGGATCCCCCTTCCCAAATAACACGAAATAAATCATGCATGCAAAGCTTTTGGCATCTGAAAAGGATATTAGGCAGAAATTTTTAACTGTAAAAAACACTACGGCTTTGCTAGCAACAGGATTGCAGATCTAGTAGATTTGCTAGTGCGTTGAAATTAAGGATTCCAAGGATATAAAAGAAACAGAGATATACCAACAATAGTTTTCTTTTTTTACTACTACTAAGGCTACACATAGAATGTCTGGAAATTCATTCAAACCTGTATCTTAATCTATGTAATTCATAGATCTAAAAATTGCAGAATTTATCCAATTGTCTTAGTTACAAACCTTGTTGGTTCATCTTTAATGCTCAACTTAAAACTTGGAATTCAGTGAATTTCTTTTAAACTGAGATAACTGTGAAGTATAAAGAAATTTCCCCCAAATTTTTTTCTGAAATATTTGCTAGATTAGTAAGAAATTGTTTTAGAAATTTTTTATTGATCAAAATATTTCAAGATTGGAAGATATAAGAGTAATAAATTTTTTAAAAATCTTGCATTATCTCAAAAGAAGAAAAAAATAATCCAAATGTCAGTATTGATTATCTGATTATGTATATTATCTGATAGTATATACCTATTAAAAATTGTTTGAGAATATGTATTACTTATTAGATAAAGATAAAAGAAATGACAATTTCAGTGTATACACAGAAGTTAGATGTATCCCTCTTGTGAATTGGGTGCTGGTTATTTGTAAATTAAACGTAGTTTAATGACTTAAAAATAATTAAAATCATTTCTTTTCTTTCTATTCAAATAACATTTTCATTTGTTTATGTGTCATTGAATTTGAAACTTATTCCAAATTTCTGAATTACATTGTAGATATGCATTTTTTAAAGCAGTTGATTAAAATTTAGATAAGTTTTTATTTATTTTCTGGAAAGATAATGGCTTGTAAGAGAAAATTATGTTCTAATTTCAGTTATAAAAATTGAAAAAAAAAAAAAAGCTTTAATATTTTTTCATATTGAATATATCATAATTTTATTACAAAATAAAACTTTAATATTTTTATGGAGTCAATTTTTTAACTTAAAACTGACATTTGGAAACAAAAAGTTTCATTGATATTTTTATTAATTAATATATCTTAATTTTATTTTTTTAGAGAAAAAGTAAATTTTGAGAAATTGATGGAAAAACTTGCAAATGCCTATTACCCATATTGCGAAGAAGTTTCAAAATATGAAAAATTAGCTAAAATTGGACAAGGAACTTTTGGGTAAAGTATAACATACTGTTGTTTTAGGTACTATATTTGATAATTTTAGTTTTATATCAAGATTATCAAGTTC
This sequence comes from Argiope bruennichi, assembly GCF_947563725.1. NCBI lineage: Eukaryota > Metazoa > Arthropoda > Arachnida > Araneae > Araneidae > Argiope > Argiope bruennichi. Next base: position 20,041,493 of record NC_079156.1, on the reverse strand, counting down.
CAGTACATGATACAGCATTCTTGGTTACTTGATGATTGAATGTAGGGCCCGCTATAATATATAATTAACGTATTTTTTTAGGATATTGTTTATTTTAATCTCAAAATAAGTTTTGGGTAACACAAATTCTTAGCTTTATTTAAGGGTCACCATATTAATGGACTTCTATACAATCAGATGTTAAGATAAAGAGGAAAAAATATTTTAAAATTAAGTTTATTGTATGAGCTTTAAAGATATACTTAAACAAAATGAACTTTTCCGTTTGCCGAGCACAAATGAAAAATCGCCAAATAATGTAGAATTCCACCAAATTCGCATTTTGTTTAACAATTGGCGACATTTGTGCCCAGCTAACGGAAAAGTACCAACGAAACATAGTTTCTGATTCATATAAAGCATTTTGAAAAAAAATGCTCCTTACTTTTTATAATATTTTTCTTGTATTTGCAACAAAAGAATGTGTTTTATGGTATGTTTTATATTAAATGATTGCTTGCTTATTATATAATCAGACATATTTAATTGGTACAGTAAAAAATTCTTGCAAAATTGCTTTATCTACTAATTGTTGCCTTGTTATTTTTTTAATTCTGAGAACTGTACATAAAATTCCTGGTTAAAGTGAAGATTAGTGTGCCTCCCAAAGATTAGTGTACCTCCCAAGTTGTTAGTTCTTCTAACAACCCTAATGCTGTTTTGTTTAATACTTTTTAATGGTTGAGTTGTACATGAACTACAACTTTTTAAGAAAAATGTTAAATTAAAAATAATAAAAAATATGGATTAAAGACTTTGATTTTATTATAATTAAGTTTTTTTACAACTAATAAGACATTGCAATTCTATTTTTAATGTGAATATGAACAGAAAATATATATTCTTTTGCAATTTTTAATTGTCAGAATGTGCTTTAAAAAATCATCTGCATTCTTTGTTCAAAACTCTTCTGCAATGAAATTCTTCGCAGTTATCGTAATTCTTTTGGTGCTCTAATGGTTGGTTCTCTTGATAATTTGTTGTATTGGTAATTGTGCAAGAATGGATGTCTGGTGAATGGGATAGCATTAAGTATTGAAGTTAGGAAAGGATGTTTGTTTGTATGCACTGTTCCTGTTATCCACACAGATAGGATGTTTTAAGTTAAAAAATTCTGCCCGGTGCCTTCTTCAGATGCCGACAGGCATCGTGTACTCTACATTTTGCTCTTTACACAACAGACCGGTGCAGCCGGTTTGAAAAACTTATTAAAATAAAAATTACAATACTTATCACTAAAGATCATAATTTTAATGCATAAAGTGGTAATCATAACCGTTTCACAGAAGTGTTTGTATATTTTGTCCGCCATCTTTATTGGCGACTTGGCATCCTTTTTTTTTTTTTTATATATATATATATTTTTTTTAAAGATTGTACTATTCTCACCTCTTAGCTTTCAAAATTTATTTGAATAAATTTTGAAAAATGCTCAATAACTTGGAGTCATGTACTGTCAGTTGTGTATAAAATCTTAATATATATAAATTACGTGTCACGTTGTTTGTCCGCGATGGACTCCTAAACTACTTAACCGATTTTAATCAAATTTGCACACCGTGTGCAGTTTGATCTAACTTAAAAGATAGGATAGCCCTTTTTTGAATTTTTAATTAGAATTTTAATTATTAATTAAAAACTAACTTTCCCGCCGAAAAAATCGTTTCATTTTCCCCACCGCCAAATGAGTACGGCTTCAGTTTTTTTTCCCAACAGTCATGAGGCTAGGCTTAAGATTTTTCTGCTGATTATTTTAAACGATTCTATTTATTTTTTTAATGTTCATTCTTAAGTACTTTTGAATTAATATAAAACAGAATAAAGAAAATTAAAAATTTCTAATCTGCATAGCGTTACCCCAACTGGTGTAGAAAAACTCACGCATTTGCGTTACGTTTCGAATCCGAATGTTCGAATTATTTATGATCCTATCCGAAAACGTTTCTCAGGAATAAGATATCATTTTCCACAATTATTTTTTAATGCATACAATAAATTTGATACGTTGCAACGGATAAAGTATCACGATCTTATGTTTGAATTTTGTTTTACTGTGCACGGTGGCAATTCTCAGAAATAAGATATTTTATTTGAAAATGATTAATTACAAACGTTTTAACGGATCACTGATTAATATAACATACTAAAATTCTGTTGTTTTTTTTAATTTTAAAGAAGTTTGGAAAAATACTTGGAGGTGCACACGGATAATTATTACTTTTCGTTTTGAATGAATTCCGATTCTTTATTTGACTGTTTACTAAGAAAAATGTTGTACGGCAATAACATTTGTTACCTTCATTGAATTTTCAATTAAATGATTTTATTTCTTTTGTTAAGCATATCGTAAAAAAGGTAAGTGAACGAGCCAATAATAAGTTCCTCTAATCGGATAATAAAAAAATATTAACTCATTTGTATGCTAAATGAAATTTAATCTTTTTTACATAAATTATTGAAGATATGATAATAAAAAATGGTTACAATAATCGTTTCAGTTTTTCATTTCTTTACTAATAAACTGCATGTACGTATCAAGTTATGTCAGCTATCATCAACTCAGCTATCATTCACTTCAGCTACAATGCTTATCATTATTTAATAAATGTTTCTGAAACTGATTTCATTTTGTAAATGAATTCTGAATTATTGCAACAGACAAATGTATCAATGACGGAATAAATCTCATGGCAACTTCATGTGTGGAATATAGAACTTTTTTTTAAAAAAAATCTCTCCTTTAAGCTGAGGAAGCCAAAATCGGTATCACTGAAGTTAGAGGATTTATTATACATCATAAAGGGTTTATACTAAGAAGGAAGGTTTTAAGAAGGAACAAATTATTTGTTCATTATTTGACAGTCACAATTATCTGTTAGCTCCAAGCGATTCTAACAGATGGCGGTATCTGTTGACTGGATTGAGTAAGTATTCTAACAGATGGCGCTGTGTTAAAAGTACCAACGTTTCACATAAGCTACAATTTAATGGCATAACCACCACGTGTTGCTGAGGCTAAAGTATAAGTTAAATTTATTTCGTAGTAAACGCAATACAATGAAATTCAATTGTTCTTACTTTTTCAATTTTTGGTATTAGCATAGACGACTACGTGTTATTTAGACTGAAGTATAAATTGAATTCATATTATAGTAAAAGTAATACAGTGCAATTCTTCTTGATTTTTAATTATTAGTGCTTCATTGTTCAACAATCTTTAATTAAAATGCATGTCTAAAACAATCATTCTTATGGCGAAGTGTTGAAACACTTCGATTGGCCATAAACATGCGCTTACAATTGCAAAATGATCCATCTGCACAAATATTTTCTGAATAATTACTAGATATTGGGAACGGTAAAATAGAACTGCAACCAAATGCGCAATGCATTAAACTGCCAGACAATTTCTGCACTGTTCTTGAGGGAAAAATGAATTGATTCAGAGTATTTTTCCGGATATACAGAGTAATTACTTGAATCATAACTGGCTCAGTTATCGGGCTATTTTGGCAGCCAAAAATGTTGATGTTGACGAAATTAACCATATAACCTTCGATTAAAGATTGGTTCACCTATTATTCTCCTGCGTAATTTGAATCCATCTCGATTATGCAACGGTACGCGTTTAGTCATCAAAAAGATCACCGGAAATATACTTGAAGCTACCATTTTAACTGGAAAGTTTAAAGGAGAAGTGGTCCTGTTGCCACGTGTTCCGATGATACCACCAGAATCTACGATACCCTTCAAAAGGTTACAGTTTCCAATTCGTTTAGCTTTTGCCATGTCTATAAATAAGTCTCAAGGCCAAACAATGTCCATTTGTGGTTTAGATTTGGAAAATCCATGTTTTTTTCATGGGCAACTATATGTTGAATGTTCTATGTGTAGGAAAACCGTCAAATCTATTTGAGTTAGCTAAAGACAGGTTAACCAAAAATATTGTGCACCGATTAGGGCTAAATTAAATTGAAATTAAAAGTATTTATAATTCAAAATAATAAACATTAAGATAGTTTTAAATCTTTTATTAATAAACATTAATAAAAGATTTAAAACTATCTGCCCTACCTACCTCATTTATAAGTTTAAGTGTTATGTGTTTTTTACTAACAACTTTGTAATGTACTCATTTGTTACAAACTTGAAAACAAAAAATAAAGAAATTTAAATTTATTTTTTTGTATTGATTTTTGCTCAATATCAACGGTAGTAGAAAATCAATCATGGAGGTCCCCATGTTTTTTTTTTACAAATGGCATCTGTGTAAAAAAGCATGGTGGTCCCCATGACTGGTGTTCTCCTACCGTTTCCCTTGAATAGTTTACTACTATGTAATATTACAAAAACCTTAGCCACAGCAACGAGTGGCCGGGTCTGCTAGTTAATGATAAAAAATGCATGCATATTTTCCATAGATATAAGTAATAATATGCTGCTTAACAACACCAAAGTATTACTTTATTGTATAATTCAATAATATATTGTAGAAATTCGAATATTTAAGTAAATATACAGTAGACTCCCAATTATCCGCGGGCGGGTTATTCGCGGTCCGGATTATCCGCGCCTGCCGCACAAAGGTTTTTTTTTTTTTTTTTTTTGACTGATTTTTTCAAAAAGGTGCAGTTTTACAGTTATGCTTTTGTAATTACATAATACATTACAGTATTAAAACAGTACATATGTATTAATTTTTCTGTGTATCCTTGACGCCTCTCGTAAGTACAAAGTACTTTTCTGTTTTCATTAACAAAATGCATTTTAGGTTAGTTTTGAGTGATATACTAAAATATTAAGCGTTAGTTAAACATTTCCTGCTGTTTATTTTTCGTTTTATTGTACATAAAACGATTTTTCAAAGTTGGAATGACTGTTTTCTTTTTTGCTATACCCGTGTTTAGCTTTTTTCGGATTATCCGCGATTTTTGTTATCTGCGGCGGTCGCGCCACCCAATTCCACGGATAATCGGGAGTGTACTGTATTCTCTTGTATTCAGATCCCATTCATTTAGCATGTAGCATTTTGACCTAATATATGTAACAAATATAGCTAATTCTTAGAATTGCCTTTTGATTTCATGAAAATCTAAAACATAATTGCACTATTTTTTTTCTTGTGCAAGAAAAGCAAGATACAATTAATATGCTGAATTTAATTATTATTTATTTGTTGATTCTATTTGTTTCTGACCTGAATAATTCTTGTCTAAATGTTTATTTTAAAAAAAGAGTACAAGAAAATTAAGAACTGCAATTGGTCCATGAATACTTTGTATGATGCTTTTCCTTATCAATAATCTGTTTTCAACCAAATTGCTGATAGTAAATTTTCCTTTGTTATGTACATAAAATTTGCTTAAGTTACATAAATATAAACATTATAAAAAAAATCTTGCAAATTGTATTTGTGCATGTTTGCTACTATAATTGATAAAATACTAGTTTATTATATACTACAGTTACAGAATTTTTCTGTTAGTAAAAACAGCTGTATCTGATAGCATATATTTTAGAGTTGATCTGTATGTAAGGTGTTTAATTATATATTAAAATAGTTTTCACCATTCAAAAGTAATCTACTTTCATTTTGTCCTCAAGTGCTAAATCATCTTTTTTAATATGTATCTTTTTCCTTCGTTCCTATTCTTTAAACAATTATCTATCGTTTGAGTTATTTATTATTTAGCTTATTTGCTGTATTAAAAATTTCAATATGACAGTCAGTGTGACAATTCATAAATTTATAAGTGAGCTGTTTTTGATTGTATTTGGTTATGGCAAATATATTTTTACAAAAATGGAGCAAGTTATCATTAAACTATTATTTAAAGGCATTTGTAAAATCTTTTGCTTTTAATTTTTCATCAATGAATGGTTTTGGGGCTATTTCTTTTACTCTTGGGGATCAAAGCATTTGATATCTTTTTAACTTTAAAATTTATAATTTGTATATTGTAAATTTTTTGTTTATATTCTAAAGTTTTTAGGAAATATAATAATTTTATCTGCACAGTAATTGGATTGTATGGGTATAATTGGATTTGTGGATATAATTGGATTATGGCCTTTAGAACATGAATTGGAATGTCAAGAATTAAATAGAAATCGATTTACAAATGCATGTGCATTAGCAAAATATAGATGTGAAATTTTCAAATTATTTTAGTTTTTTTTTTTAAACTTTTTTATTTATAAATTACATAAATTTTATATATAAATATAAATGTATATAACTGCCCCTTATAACTAATTTTTTTCATGTTTTGATATAGGGAGGTTTTTAAAGCTCGTCATCGTATTACAAGAAAAATTGTTGCCTTGAAAAAAGTCCTGATGGAAAATGAGAAAGAAGGGGTAATATGTTTCTTCTACATAATTAACATTTAAAGATTTTGAACTCAAGATATTAATTAGAAGGCATTCTTGTCCTTTATTTTTTATTATTATTATTATTTTTTTTTTTTTTTTTTTTTACTTAAACCTATGATTTAACAATAAGAAATACACAAGAAAAATTTCCCTCATTTAAGTTCTAGATTATTTTTAATTTGTTTCTATTATTAATGAAATGCTGACAATATTTGTTCAAATTGCAAATTGTGTATATTAGTTTGGGATGAGTTAGTGTACATTGATGTAAAATGATTTATAGGTTTAGCTGCTATTTTTATTCAGTTTTCAAGTCGTAGATAAGAATCAAAATGCTTTTCTTTTTTAGTTTCCCATAACAGCCTTGAGAGAAATTAAAATTCTTCAGCTCCTGAAACATGAAAATGTTGTTAATTTGATTGAAATCTGCCGAACAAAGCGTACGTATATCCCATGTGTAATATAAATGTTTTTTAAATTCCATATCTGTCACTGCATCTTTTTTTCTATAATAAATTTTTATTTCTCAAGTTAATTGCTTAAATATGTATATAGAAGTTTAATATTGGCTTGTATTGAGTATTTTTTAAAATTCTTTTATTGAGTGTTTTATTATTTTCTCATTTCTTAAGTATATGTAGATTGTTATAAGGTTATGGTTACTATATGTGTTTAGGTTATGTTTTGTGAAGAAGGGGGAGGGGGCTTCTATTCTGTGTTATCGGTTGAAATATATTGTATTAAGTGTCTATAAAATTACATAAATAGGTACATCATTTGTGATCTAATTATGTAGTTTGAAATGGTAGCTGTAGATATTGCAAAATAGAAATACAATATCTTTTTGTAAGAATATGAAAATATTCAAATTTTAATCATATTGTACATTTTAATATTCTTTGTGTATTTCTGCCCGACTACATAAGAGTTTATATAGTCCAAATGTCAGACTTATTTTAATTATTTGGAGAAAAAAAAAATGAGAAAACTAATTTTATTAAACTCATATTGTCTTTCTCGCTGAATAATTAGGCAATAAAAATTTAGATTGATCCCTCTTCCCTATTTAGTTTTTAGCACTTTTTAAAATTAAGATTAAATATTTTATGACTGAAATCTTATTTTCTTATTTCTGTTCTCAGCTTCTTCCTTTAATCGCTGCAAATCAACATTTTACCTTGTATTTGACTTTTGTGAGCATGACTTGGCTGGCTTGCTTAGTAATGTTAATGTCAAATTTTCACTTGGAGAAATTAAGATGGTTATGAAACAGCTGCTTAATGGCTTATACTTTATACACAGTAACAAAATACTTCATAGGTAAGTAATTTCTTAAAATTCAGTTAAAATATATCAAGAATTTTTAAAAAGTTATTTAAATATTCGATTTCAAAAAAGGTTTATTATAAAAAAAATTTTAAATCAAGTATCACTTGTTTCTCTTTGTTTAAAATAATCATGAGTATTGACTTTCTGCCAGTCCACAGACTTCTGCTTTACCGTTTTGGTATATTTTCTGTTTTTCCTATTATTTCAGAAAATAACTTCCCTCCATTCCATAAAATTTTGCAGTTCTCTTTTTGTTTCATCATTATTAAACTAATCATTTGAAAATTTGTTTTGAAGCTATTTAGTCTTTTTGAACAGTCTTTATTTTTCTATTATCTGAGTATCTAGTTATCTCTAGTCTGTTAATGTTAAAAGGAAAAAAGAATATTTTTGCTGTTTTTATTTGAGCTTGAATCTCAAAATAACTAATAATGTAAATAAGGAATTCAGCAATGAAACTAATAAATGATATGGCAAATAATCTATTACAGGACACCATTTATACTTCAGATAAATAAGAAAATCATTATTCAATATTAAATAGAATTATAATTTTTTTTATACAATATAAACTAATTTATGTAGATATTAAGGATTAATATGAAGTATACTTTATATTAGCATTCAAATAGAAACTTAATTTTAAAAATGAGGTATATTTTATATATTAATATTCAGTTAAATGGAAGTTTAACAAGGTTATATCAAAATAGGGTTCTTTTAAATGTGGTTATTATTTATATCTAAAATAATATGATTAAAAGGAATATTTTTTGCTTTTTATGCATTTTTAAATTTTGTGGAGTTTTAAGTGGGTGATGCTTTTTCTTAATTAAATGATGAAGGGAAATATTTTGCTGTCGATTGCCTACATTCATTACCATGTGTCTTTGATTGACAAAAAAATTATAGTTAGTATGAGAATAGGATTTCAGTTTAAGAAATTTTGTTGAGAAATTTATTTTTTAAATGAAATTCTTGAATTAAAATTTCACATGAGTATCGTCTATCTTCTATCTACATCGAAGCAGTTTGTTTAAATATTATTACTAATCACTATTTAAAAAGTAATACAATAGAAATGTTCATATGCACTCTCTTGGTCACACCAAAATGCTGATCACATTTTTTCACCTTTTATTATATTTCTGTTAAGTTTTTAATTGTAATTATAATTATTTGCTCCAATAATTTTTTTAATTCTTTTTTTTTATAGTTAAATATTTGTTACTTACATCATTAATGATAAATCATTTCTTTCTTTCAGGCTAAATAGGAATCAATTTTTGCCTATGGAAGTCTCAGAGATCAGCTGTTTACAATAGTAAACCAAAATGATATTTATTAACATATCAGAAAAAATTTCACACAGTCTAAATTTCTTAAGTTTGCAAGGCAATAAACAAGGTATAAAACTTGCAACAACAAAAATAAAAAACAGATGGACTGGCACCATTTAGATATTTTAAAATGTTTAATGTAAATTCATTTCAAGGTTTAAGAAGAAAAAAAAATTGTTCTAAAATATTTCTTCCCTAATATGAAACAAAACAATGTTGTACCCTGTCAAGATATAAACAGCAATATTTAAATTGTAATAAGGGAAAACATTTTTTTTCTGACAAATTAGTCCAATTTATTAATGATGAAGGACGTGTAATTATAACTTTATCTCATTCTAATAATTGAATTTCCCATTGATTTGTCATTTTTACAATTGCACAACTGTGATGCTTTTGTGCTTTGGTGCAGTAATTCAAATTTTTTTTTTTCTTTTTCGGGTGGCACCTTTTGTCAGTTTGTAATTTCTAGGATTGTAGCAGACACCTTACATATCACATTAAAAACATTTCTATTATAAGCAGTAAAATATTATCTCTTTGTACATTCAAGGTAAAATTCTTGTTAATAAATCATTCTCTTAATGTAAGTATAATAAAATAATTTTATATATTTTATAGTATAATCAGTGATAGAAAATTTTTTTAAATGGTTTCCATCTAAAATTTTATGCCTGCATTATTATTTATTTAAATTGTATTTAATGAATCATATTGTTAAATTTAATCTTCTTTCACAGGGATATGAAAGCTGCCAACATACTTATTACTAAGACTGGGACATTAAAAATTGCTGATTTTGGCTTAGCAAGAGCTTTTAGTGCAAGTAAGAGTGCTGATAAACCAAATCGATATACAAACAGAGTAGTAACCTTATGGTATAGGCCACCTGAACTCCTCCTTGGTGAGAGAAACTATGGTCCTCCTGTTGACCTGTGGGGTGCTGGCTGCATAATGGCAGAAATGTGGACAAGAAGTCCTATTATGCAAGTAAGTTACTGATGGATGTGGTAGTAATTACATTTTAAAATTTATCAAAGATGCATTTCATTACAGCATTTCATATTACCTCTTTTTGTTGTTGATTTTTCTTCATGTAAGGGATTAATTCTTAAGTTAAACTTATTTTTATCGATGTTTTAACTCCAGTAATTGTTGCACTTATAGCTGCAGTGTACAACAACGTGTTAATAGCAATTCATTTTCATTAAAAAAAGTATGTGCCAAAAATTTAACTATTGAAAGTCCACTATGATCAGCTAGATGTTTGTCAGTGAGATTTTATTCAAACTTTTAAGTTTCCTTCACTTTAAAAATGTGACATTGTCTCTTGACAAAATAATGTTTGTTGAAAATATGCAGCTTAATGAAACAGAGTTGTATTAATGTATTTTCTTTCCATTAAATGAAGATGCAAAATAACTGTGTATATTTTTGGCAAATATTATTTTTCTATATTTTATGCTTAATTACTTATAAAATTCTGCAATTGCTTTTAAAGCACATACGATAAAGCTTTGTTGTGTTATGTGTATTATCAATATTTTTTTAAATTTATAATTCAATATTATTTATACAAATTTAAAGAAAAGTAATAAAATGAGGTTTTCATAATTATTACAATATATGATTACATAGTACCGAAAACAATTAGATTTATCATAAAAATGGGAAAAATCATTCTTGTATTGCATATTTATTTTCTATGCTATATGCTTGCATACAAATATGTAATTAATACCTTTAATGATCTGATACAGACTGTCTGCGAGTTGTAAGTTAAACATGATAAATCAAATTAAATCTTTTGAATTATTACAGCAATGTTTGTCCAGTGGAATCCATTCTGTTTTTAAAGGAACATATAATGACTTTCTTATATTCTTCATAATAGATGCATAAATTAGAGTCAATTTGTCTTCTATTAATTTGTGAAGTGTGACTAATTTCTAAATCATTTAGTGTCACAATTCCTTTTTAAATAGAACAGACATAATTATTTAAACAGAAAATTTATAAATTTTAGAAACAGTGTGGAGACTTTCATAACAGAAGTTTTGAATCCTCCTCTTTTATAAAGGAAATACTGTATGATGATTGCAATAATTAAAAATATGTCGAGACTGTAATAAAAGGCCATATAGATATAAATTACATAAAATAGAAAAATTTATAAATTATTTTATTCTGTATATAAAAATACAATATAGCATCGATTATTTATTACAGAATAACAAATGCTATAGCAAGTATACAATATAGCATTTGAACTATTTAATCTTCAATGCTTCTTGAATTTTTAAATTTAGTTGTATAGAGTATATTTAGGTTTAATCATGGACCACAATTTCGTGCATTTCAGGTAAAAATTGTTTGACTATTTTTATGCAAAATAAAATACCATTTAAGTGTGTATGTTATTTCTAGAATATAAAGTATGATGAAAAATTCAGTTCAGTATCCAATTAAAATCAGTGTTTTAGAAATGTATTAAATATAAATTTTTTATATTTCCATTAAATAGCTGAACTAAATTATTAAATGATTAGAACACAAGTAATATAGGTATGTGATCTTATTGTGCTTGAGAACTATATGATGATGCATTGGCTGTTAGTAGAAAATCAATCACTTGGTTGGTTACTACACATCTGTTATTTTCTAAGTAGCTGTTGTCAGATTGTCATTTTTCTTGTTAATTTAGAGTAGCTAATTTCTGAAAATTTGACTTCCATGGTAAGCATTGTGTTTGTTAGTTAGAAAAATTATTAATTTGGAAATGCATTAACTCCCAGTAAAACAAAATTTTGGCTGATTGTCATTTCTATTTCAACTTCTTGTTATATTTTATTATTATTATTTTGCTTTTAAACTTCAGGATTCATTTATATATTTTTCTTATTTTTATCTACTTATTTTGTATCTTGGTTTTAGGGTAGCACAGAACAACACCAATTAACCTTAATTAGCCAGCTTTGTGGATCTATAACACCTGAAACATTTCCAGGTTGTGAAAAATTGGAATTATATAATAAACTGGATCTGCCTAAAGGACAGAAGCGTAAAGTCAAAGAAAGGCTCAAAGTAAGATGGTATTTTTAATAATTTTAATTTTAGACTAATTATCTGAAGTGAAATGATTTCATTGACATCAAAATATCACCATGAGCTATAAAAATCTGAATCCTTTATTAATCTTAATACAAATATGATCAAAATTAAAGTTGGTTCTTTTAATTTAATTTATATTTTTCTTTATTATCCTCTTCTTTGTGAAAATAATAGTGTTTAAAAAAAGACAGGAAAACTCTTATTTTTAAAGTATAAATTTTTAATATATATATTTTCCATACATATTTTTTCCTTCCTCCTTTATAAGGATTTTCTAATGCAGTAACAATTAATATAACATTTTTGTAGTAATAAAATTTAGCTAATGTTAAATTATTTGCATTTGTTCGAGGAGATAGTAACTAGGGCAGTAATGATGATAATAATAGGTATAAAACAAGTTTGAAATAAAACACAATCATTTGCCATAGTCCTTTATGGTGGACTACCTTTTAAAATTTCAACTCAAACAAACAAAAGTTGTAGGTTCCCTATTTTGGCCTAAAGAAATACACAAGTTAAATTGAATGAAGCTTGCTTAATGCTTGAAGCATTTTTGGTTCTTTAGAATGATTTAGTTGATCCCTTCTTTGTAATTAATTAAAGTTTCAGTTCTCAATTCAATTAATTTACAGTAAAATAACCTTAATTATATAATTATAAGTAAAATAACCATACCATAATTATAGCCTAATACAGTAAAATAATAATGATAAATAACCATAATTAAAATTATATAAATAAGAAAATAAATTATAATACATTTATGTAATTAAAAACATTTGCATAATTATATAAAATGAACATTAGTGAAATTCTAAATAAAAAGCAGAAAACTCCATGCTAAGTAAAGATGGCCAAAGAGAAATATTGATAATTAAAAAAAAAAAAACTATAAAACTTTAGAGTAACAGACAGTTGGTCATTTCAAAAAATTCACACCCTCTCAAACAATAATCCTTGAATTGAATAACTCATTTTTCATGAAAAAGGTAGAACAGGAAACAAATTCATGGGTGTTCTCTTTTTATCATAGTGTCCTTCTGTGTTCTATCTAATGCAACACCTAATTTTATGAAGTGTATATATATATACCGGGTGTCCCATAAATTTGTAAATACTTTAAAAATTCATAAAAATTGAAGGACTGGGTATATTTGAATGCGGTTTGCGAAACTATTATTCTCATGAAGGGGGATTTTTTTTTTGATACAGAAAAAAAAATTCCAAAATTTGTCAATAGAGGGCGCTGCACACAAGCAAATCAGTGGAAATATGCTTATGAAAGGCAGAGTGAGCGATTGGCACATCATTTCTAAAGGTTTGCATAAGGTTTGTATTAAGATGTTGACACTGGTGGATAAAGCACAATTGGTAAAGTTGTTTTATGTCAGCAACGAATCAGCAGCTGAAGCCTTACGAAAGCTTAGGACCCAGAAAAGATTGAAGAAAGGTTCAGGCCGTTTCGAAGAAACTAAGTTTGTGTCATCGGCCACACAGTGGTGCACCTCGTTTAACAACAGTCCGTACCCCCGATGTCTCTTTGCAAATGGACACGCTAAGGGAACAGTCTACAAGTGCACTCAGTAGCGCACGAGAAGTGGTACGAATAACTGGTATACCAAAGACTTCAGTGTACCGTATCCTTCATGGTGTATTGCAATTGTAGCCACACAAATTGCAATCGCTACATCAGCTCTTACCAAATGATACAGCTAAGAGATTGGAATTCTCAAATTGGGCTTGGCTAAAATTGAAGTTGATCCACGATGGCTGCTGAAAATATTGTGGACAGATGAGGCTCATTTTGCTTTGCATGGAGCAGTTAATACCCATAACTGTAGAATATGGGCACATGAGAATCCACATGCTTACACTGAGAAGCCCCTGCATTCACCACGGGCTACTGTTTGGTGTGGTTTCACTGCGTCCATTATTGTAGGCCCTTTTTTCTTTGAAAAGCCCTGTAAAAAAGCAGGATGGAAGACATGTTCAGTTAATCGAACAAGTTACTTGGAAATGTTACAGAAGGAAGTGATACCGTCCTTATTGGAACACGATGTCCTTGACACAGTGACATTCATGCAAGACGGGACACCTCTTCACATCGACACCGAAGTGAAGGCATTTTTGAGAAGAACTTTTACTGAAGAACGGATAATCAGCCGTCACTTTACACATTAATGGCCCCCACGCTCAACAGATTTAACACCCCTTGATTTTTGGCTATGAGGTTACCTTAAGTTTCGGGTGTACAGCCATAGGCCAACTTCGTTAGTGCAGTTGAAGGAAGCCATTCGCCACGAAATTTCATGTATTCATCCGGATATGCTGTATAATGGAGTTACCAGTGTTGTCTCCCGCTTCCAAGCTGTTATTTGTGGTGATGGCGGACACATAGAACAAGTACTGTAGTACTGGTGTGATACGTATGTAAACAATTGCTTGCATGCAAATAAAAGTATTTTTCCCGCATAATTTTATGTTTTGCTTGCGTTTAGCGCCCTCTATCAACAAATTTTTGAACTTTTTTTTTTTTTTTTTTTTTTTTGTATGAAAAAAAAATCCCTCTTCATGAGAATAACAGTTTTGCAAACCGCATTCAAATATACTCATTCCTTCATTTTTTATGAATTTTTAAAGTATTTACAAATTTATGGGACACCCGGTATATATATGCTTTCTTTTTTTAAAATTTAAAAATAATAGAATAAATTTATGATATAGCTAATGGAATTTGTTTGTCAGAAAATAATTAATGAAATTCCTTGAAAAAATACTTCTACATATCATTCTATAGTTGAAAATTAGATTTAAATTATTGTCTTAAATTAAAAAGGAAAATTAAAAGTGAATACTAAATCTATTTTTTTCCAATTATAATTTGACGATTTTATGTGTTTTATTTAATAGAGTACTGTGATGCTAAGGATTAATGTCTTAGTTGTGAATCTAATGAAATGACATCCAGATTTAACGTCTGATTTGTTGAACATTCTTTAAATTAATTTATTGCATTACTTTTTTACAAAATGCATACACTATCCTTGGTTTTATAGAAGCAATGAAATGCTGAAAATAAAATTTTCTACTATCTTTTGTTTAAAATAATTGAAATTATTATGCAATCCATGATAGTTTGTTCTTATTTATTCTTGATATCAAATCATTCTTCAAAGCCAGCCTGCATGATATTTTATTTAATATTTTCTTCTAGGCTTATGTAAAAGATCCATATGCATTGGATTTACTTGACAAATTGTTATCTCTCGATCCTGCAAAGAGAATTGACAGTGATACTGCTCTGAATCATGACTTCTTTTGGTCAGATCCTCTCCCATGTGATTTGTCCAAGATGCTTCAACCCCACACTCAATCTATGTTTGAATATTTGTATTCAAGGAAAAAAGACAATGTTAAACTTCCAGTTGCAGGACCACATCCTCGTCCACAACCCACTGCCAATGATGGGCAGTACCATGATAGAGTTTTTTAAATATGTACATTTATATATATGCTTTCATGTTTGAATCTTAAAAGTGTAAATGACATATGCTGTTGAAGTAAATAAGTCAATCAAACTATTCCAAGAAATTGCATTTTTAGATGGTGCAATGTTAATGTACCTATCGGTTTGTATGGGTGTTTGTAAAGCATACTTTATTTTCAGAAAATGAAATGTGATAAAATAGGTAGTTTCTAGTTTTAGAGTGAGATATAATTTATTATTTTATTTTTTTATTATTATTTATTATCTTACTTTTCAGGAATGTAAATGTTGTGATAATAAATTATGTCGTATAGTACTGAAATATTGTAAGATAAAATTATTATGGTTTCTGTGAAACATATATAATAATGTCTGATAGACAAAAAAGATAATCACATTTGAACAAAGAAATTTATTTGTAATCATTTTTGTACTGTGTTTTGTATTTGTGAACTTAAATAAATAAAATTAAAAAAATATTGTCTTTATGCTTTGACTTATCTCACTTTGGTTGATATGAAAATCATGCATCAATAATTTCATCCAACATCACATGTTACATTTTGACAGATTTATTTCAGCTACGATTTTAAGGTAATTATAAAGCTTATAAATTGCAATTCGTTGGTGGGCTTATTAGTATACTGCATTTAATAATTAGCTCAAAGTGATCTGGAATTTAACAGTGTAGCCTTACAGGATGCTTCATTAAGTGTTTGTTATATCTTCCTGAAATATATCTCAAAGATTTTTTAGATAGTGTGGAAGCCTTTAATATAATGTCATGAAAAGAACTGGTATATTATTAATTTGCTGCAAATTGATTATTTTAAAAATGGAAAGAATCCATTATTTCTTTATAGAAAAAATTTGTTTACTTAATGATAAATCTTTGAACATGTTGAGCAGAGTTTGAAGCAGGGCTCCTCAATTGTGGTACATGTTTCCCTGGAGCAGTGCATGGCTAAACAGTTAAGAGTATGTAAAAATATTGGTAAAGGGGGGGCAGAACATAAAGGATTAAATTGAAAAAATAAAATGGCAACACAATTTTTCTTCTAATTTGTATGTAAAATGAAAGTTATTCAAGTCTGAAAGCCTTCTGATTAGTTGAGAATAAGTGCCAATAATTTGGTGATAAAGTAATAAAAATATTTAATATCTTTCATGAACATATAATTTGTGTAAAGAACATATTCATCGGAAGCATTTATTATCTTGGGCACATTTGAAGCCTGAGACTTGTTTTCTTAAAATTACTGATGACGAGATTAATTCATCATTTTTGCAAAATCTAACTACTTTATATGCTATTCCATGCATTAAAATATTAAATCTATTCCAAGAGCAAAAATATTTTTAAATAACTTGGTACTCAAAGTATCAACAAAGCCAGCACAATTTTCTATTGTTGGATAGTTGATAATTTGTAGTGCCGTAAGACGTCGGATTACAAGATTGTAATGGGAAGTGTTGAACAGTCCGAATTGGATCACGTTTTGGCGTTTGTGTCTTTTATAACTGAATCTGGAACATTCGAAGTAAATCATTTGTTTGGGTGCACTATTTAACGGTAAGAATCGTTTGTCATTAATCAAATAAACACTATAATTTACTTCGTTCTTAAGATTTTTATTAGTCTACTTCTAAGTCTTAATTTTTGTATTTCGTTAGAGAGTATATTTTTATAGAAGTGTTTATTATTTTCTGCTCAAAGACATTGGAAAATTATTGAATTGATGTTGGATAGATGCAGCATACTAAATTTTAGACTGTTTATTCAGCCTAAAATTGCATTCATAGTTAATTTAAATGTTGGTAGCATATTTTTACATATTTATTTTTTCCATTATATATATATATGTATATATGGTACTTTAGCAAAAAGGATTATTCTCATAATTTAAATTGCTTAGTATTCCTACAAAAAAAAAGACACCAAAAGCTGTATCAACATTAAATTTGCCATCAAACAAGAATGTATAGTCATCTTAAAAAAAGTAAACAATTAATATCTCGTAACATGCTTTGGAAACTTTGAATAAGCTATCGCTATTGAAAGAAATTGCAGTACTAGAGTGCAGCATTTCATGTTGAGTCTCAATTTGTCTTCAAGAACAGACAAAAATTGTTTCAATGAACAAAGAAATTAATAATTATCAAATACTTCAATGTTCCAGATAAAACATATCAAACAATTCAACAAAGTTTTAAAATGTATCCATAGAATATAAGACATTATTTTCTCAGAATCTAATGAAACACTTAATGGCAGGGCAAAAATTGATATACATACAACTATCACTCTAAAAGCTGTTTCTAGAAGATGTCAAAAATTTCTGAGATGTTTTCCAATTCCTTTCATAAAATTTTTCAACTTTGAAAACACAGATAAAAAAAATTCTTTTAAAGGTCAACTTGGTTTATTGTGTGATGTGTTAGCATTAACAAAAACTCAGGATTTTAAATTTTCTTTATTGAAATGAATTTTGATAGCAGAATTTCATACGATCAGGCAAAGGACTGCATTAGGGGTTCTCACTCGAATGTTCATTTTGTAATGGTTTGTTGTCTTCACGGATACAAGTAATTTATTTTCGATTTCAGTGTTCAAATAACAATAGCACTGCTGAAAAATATTAATCTCAGTAGAAAATTCCGGCTATAAAATTACTGTTGATCTAGACGAGAAGAATTGGTCAGTTTGGAATGAATGTATCTTATATTCATTCTTCATTTTCTAATCCTTTTGCTTCTTTTAGAAATATTTAGATGTTTGGTGATGTTCACATCTTTTTGAATTAATAAGAAATCGTTTTCTAGATAAAGGTTTTACTGTAGACGGAGACAACATTTCTAAAAGACATTCGTTGAGAGATTACTTACATTGGATTCAAATGAAATTAAACTGTGTTCGAAACTTTTGTTTCATCATATATCAGTTAAAGGATAAGAGCAATAGAAAGCGATTTTAGCGACTCAACATTTTTTTTATTATTATTATACTGTAAAAGCCATCATATGTTTGCTTCTAAATGGGGGAAAAAACTTTTTCCAACTATTGAATAATTCCTTTGATATTTAAAATGCTAGAAATTCCAAAGAGGATTAAACACTAGACTCCAGGCATGGGTATGATTTGAAAAATCTGAAAGTAATAATAGATGAATTCAAAAAGTGAAAATCTAAAAATAATTAAAACTTTATTTAAAAAAATTGAAAAGGAAACTGCAGTTAAAAAGAAAGAAAAAAGCTATTTAAATTTTTAAAAAGATTTCTTTTTAATGATGATAGCATTATTACATGGTTTATATGAGGATTTAAACCTTATTAGCGTTAAATTTGTTTTAACACCCAGATTAAATCAAGATTGTTTTCAAAACATAAAAAAAAATATGGATATTATTTCTTTTTCACCATGTGAAGATAAATTTTTACTTACAGCTGAGCTCCTTGTTAATTTTAATGAGCTAAGAAATCGATCAGATAATCAAAATTGAAGTTTCGTCTGATGAATGAACTGCTTTTGATTTTTCAGAATATTCTGATGATTTTTCCTCGTGACTGCAGTGAGGGGGAGCTCAGATAGTTTGCTGGATATATTTTACATAGATACAGAAAATATGGCCATTCTATTGTCATTTCATGCGCACAAAGTCTTGTTATGGATTCATGCGAAAAAATGTGGTTCTTTCAAAATATGACCGTGTCCCATTATTTGATGAATGGTTTGAACATTTTGAAAAAATTGACATATTTTTGTCGAAATATGTAGCAGTAACCATCTACCTACAGGAAAGAATATGACTTTAAAGCTCTTCAACACTGAAAGCAAAATTTCCAGGGATGTCTGAGAAAATAATTAAAATCTAATTTGAAAACATGAACTTTTATTAAGCGTAGATGATTAAATGTGATATATAAAACCAAATTCAAAGAGGACAGTTAAGGAGAGAAATGAAATGCTCGCTCTGTCAGCCTTCTAAAATGTGACCTCAATTTTTTCCTAATCAAAGATATTGTAAGCGTTATTAAAATTTATTCTGTTTAAACCATAAAATAAATATTTTTACAATCATATGTAATGCAATATTGTGTAAATATTAATTATCACAATGCTCAAAAGTTTTGAAATTCTATGTATATACATGTGAAAATGCAATATTCACGGACCACGTATGTTATATGTATAATTTTATTATGAATTGTGCAATGAAAGCAATTATGTAAAAAATAGGCTATTATGGCTCATATGAATTCAAAATTATATATTACTTTTAAGAAGACTAAAAAATAATCAATTTCATTTTTAATCAAATAAAGTAAGTGAAACACTAATAAATGTTACAAACCTTTATTATTTTATAATGTGTGATACTTTAACAATGCGCAAAGAAATCTGATATAGAAAAAGTTTTCTGGTGCTATAAGAGCTCTTAGTCAATTAATTTATTCCGTTTCGTACATTTGGGATGTAAATGAGGTGTGACTTCATCAATGCGTAATTGAAGCGTCATTATCTGACATCATCAATGTATCCGCTCTCAGTGAACCTATACCATATATAGTAATATTGGATTGGAGCCTAGAGGATGGGAAAAATTTTCGTTAGATGAATTAGAATTCCAGCTATTAAGAACTGATAGTAGGGTTCTAGGCCATGAAATTTAATTATCAATAAGACACTGTGCATGTTGATGTTGTTTATTTTTATATAAAATAGATTGGGTCCTCTGATTAACTGAACTAAACAGTGATTAAAATTATTATGCTCAAGTATTTTGAAATCATTTGCTACTATTAATATACCCAAGAAACAATTGGATTATTCTGGAAGTAATACACCATGTCAATGGACCAAAATCTTCGCGATTCGTTTGAGAAGCATCCTGAATAATCACAAGTTGACTACTCCGACCCACTCTGAGGTACACGGATAAATTCCGGATCCGACAGCATTGGTGGAAACTGAGTTGATTTTAAAAGGCCGTTACCGGCCACGGTACAATCCTGCCCGTAGGAGGTATACCTCTAAATCGGTAGGGGGTGGTTGATTCCACAACATCTCTGTATCCATACGGATAGCGAGAACCAACCACCATACCGGAAGCTTCTCATCCTCATATCTGAGTTACCCCCTGTTCCAACGAATAACTGGTACAGATTTAGATCTAGAGACAGGATTTCTGTCGAGCATATTCAGGTATGATTGAATAACCCATTCGCGCAAAAACTCCAGCAATACTTTTCGCAATTATGGATGAGTGTAGTCATCAAAAAATTCGAATTCGATATTTTGACGAATCTCCACGTTTTAGATCTCCGACAGAGTTCGAAAAACACAATTTCGGAAAATATCCGTCTGCTGTAACAAAGATGATTCAAAAACGCTTTGAGTTGGACGGATGAAATTCAATATATGATCGTAGTTTGTAGATTTGAATCAAATTTTAAGCAAAATCTACTCAGAGGAAGTCTGTCTGTCCTGCTGTTCAAATATAAGTTAACATTATAGCTACAAAACGGAGAAAACTAGAAGAATAAAATTTGGAACATAGATTTAACAACTATATTGTAGACACTTATCACATGTTGAGCCGAATCCAACTAGAGGTTGATCGTTTGTCTATATCATCACATTTCTGTACTTTCAGAAACATGTAAATGTGATGATAACGCAATAACTTAAATCTATCAAATGTGATATGTGATTTTGTGCCTGCAATTGTAATTTTTTTTCAGTTTTGAATCTAATCGATTGGGAAAATTGGATACCCAATTTGGATACTTTTGATCGCATGCCAGGAATTAATCGCCAAAAAATACATGATGAATTCAAAAGAAATGCTACATTCACGCCAAAGATTAATATTTTATGACTATTGTATGCCAATGTGCCAATGTCATGCAAAAATTTTTCTTGAAGAACAATTTTGTTAGGAGGCATGCGAAAACGTTTTGGGGAGACCATTACCACTGGTTTCTTTAACAGTTATAATAGTATATTACCACGACTGAATTGTTGCTTTAGTTAATTGGATTTTATTGCTGGGTTGCTTCTGTGTAACAAGTTTCTTCAGCCTGCTCCATAGATTTTCGATTGTGTTTCGATTGTCACAGGCCATTCCAACCATAAAATAAAATTGTCTTAAAACTCATTTTTTTATTTTTTTTATTGTACAATACAATCTTTTTGCAATCTAAATTTTTCTTTTCTTTTTGCAATTAGAGAATAAATCACATGAAGAAGACAACCATTTAGGAAAAAGTATTTCAATAATGTATTTTTGGACATTTTATAATTTCATTAAATACAAATTTTACCTACGAAAATTCTACCCACATATTTTGTTGTTAAATACTGATATTTGCATTATATTACTGTTAAAAACTAACTGGGTATTTAACAGTAGATGTAATGCAATCAAGATGAAAATATTTTCCTATTATTCTCCTTCTATTTTATATTATCGCTACCAAATAGTAAGATTTTGGCCTCATCATTTTAAATCATACTATACCATTCCAGTTAAGATGAATTTCAATTTTTGCACAGTTTAATCTCTTCAAAATTTGTTTTGGATTTTAAAATGTTCTTTTCTTTCTTTCTTTTCCTCGTTTTTTTTTTTTTTTCCCCTATGAAATTTTAGCGTTTTGACCAGATTCCTGGAAATGGAAATGGTCCTCATACTCAATTTCAGCACTGCACTGCTCCGTTTCAATTTTTATACTCTCAGATGATTTTCCTGTATTAAATATGCACAGCCATTTAATTATTCTATAATTACCTGGTGTTGTGCACCTTTCCGGTCTTTATAATTTTGATTTTCTGACCGATTTTCTTTTTACTTCTTCAAGTTAAAAAAATATCGTTCTTAGTTAGATTCCTGCCAATTATTTCTAATTTATCGCTTTTAGTTAAATTCTAATATTGCCCTTAGTGAGATTCTCACCAATTTTTTCTAACTAAAGCCTTGCTGATATAATAATAAAACTTGGTTTTTGAATTTCATTTATATTTTCTTTAATTAGTTTCCATTTCCTATTTCATTTTCAAATTTGGGAAATCAGCAAATTTTTTCGATGGAAATGAAACTAGGAAAAATTTTTCCGCCATAAAAGGGGTCACAGACTCAAAAAAAAAAAAAAAAAAAAAAAAAAAAAACAATTAAGAAACTCTTTAACCCTAAAATTTTTAAGGCAAAAGCCTCCTTACCTGATTTCCTACGGGTCAAATGGTTAACAATATCTTTGAGTTAGACTTGAGAAAAAGTAGTTATATTATCTTTTACTAGAAAACTAACATTTTTTCCCCCAAGTCTAAACTAATAGGATATTTTCTACAAATTCACTTTATCATTTAGAAAAATCTTCTTGGAAAAGCAAAATTACGTAATCCCTGATTCATGTAATGGTAGATCACAAGTGATAATGTCTCCATTTTTTTTTTAATGTTATACCTAAAGTTGAAAGTCATTTCTAAAAAAAGTGAAAGAAAGGGGGTTAAAAGAATCTCGCCACAATTCACACCTGAATGCGAAACCAACTATGCATGACTCCAGGAAATTTTCATATTTTCTGTACTTTACGAGCAGCTCAGAAAGGTTAAAAGTTCAGGGAGGAAAGTATTAAATAATTGAGATAATTTATAAAGTTGGGGAAAATTATATGGCCTTAGACATTTTATCAAAATTAAATGGTTCGATTAACCGATTAACTTCTATAGAAAAAGTATTTGATCTATATTTTGCTGATATAGATAGCGAAACGAAAAACACACGAGTTCATATGCTCGTTAAACTTTTTGGTCAGTAGCCAAGGATATCCCGGTAGTGTGATGGGCTCTAATGAAATTATGAGAGGTAAGTGATAATGCTATTTCCTACTGATGTTTTTGTATTAAATTCATAATTGCTAAGACAAGTTCATTGTCCCTGCATTGCTTCCGCAGGAAATTATGTTTCTAAATATAATCATTTTGGAGAAAATTCGTTAACAACTTTTTCACAATCAGTGATACCGATAATGCACCACCAATCTATTTATGTCTATAACTAACTGATATTACTATTTGAAATAATATTGGATTATGCTACGGCATTCCTCCTATAACAATGCAATGTATATCTTCTATACAATGCAATGTATTTATATTAGTATTTCAAAAATTGCAATGTATATATGCTATTTGTTTGTTGGTACTACGAATTAATATTAAGATAATCTCGTTCTTTTAAATAAGCCTTTTATAGTCAACCCTCCTGAAACATGATATTCTGAATACGACTATATGATATTCTATATATATCCCGTCTCGGAATCTGCAGCAGTTCTGAGAGCACAGTTTTCACTGAACATGACGTAACAGTACGGTGATCTTACAAATCTATATTGAAATTTCCACCAGTTCATTAGCCATATTCAAGTATTGGTTCAATATTTTCAAGCACCTTTGAGATACTACAAAAGCATAAATGTCATAAAAAATATGACTATCGCATTATTATCAAGCTTGGAATGGTATGGTATGGTATAGTTAAAGTTTTCTGGCACAAGGTCCAATTTAGGACAAGCTGCGCCATCCACAAGGATATTTAAACAGGTCCATCATAAAAGTGTAAAATGTGTAAATAAAACAAGGATACATTGTAAAACGTCAAAAGTTTAGAAGGTCTTTGATTTATAATGATTTGGCTCAAGAATAAAAATAAAACTCAAATTTTAAATGCTATGAAAGAAACCAATGGCCTTTAAAAAGTCAAATAGTTTTAAGTGAGGTTTCTCACCCACTAGGTCCTGTAAATTTAAAATAGGCGAATGAAAGTGAGTTAAAAAATCAGAAGTAAAATTAGGACATTGAGTAAGAATATGCGCAATAGAATTGATCACTCCACAGTTCGTACAATAAGGGGCTCGTTCACCAAACAACAAATGTCTATGCGTATACCTTGTGTGTCCGATTCGTAGACGAATTAATTTTTATCAAGCTTGGATGTTATTGATAAACACAGATTCGCTATAATGTGTACAATTTTTCCATATAGTGAGCCATAAAAATACCATCCCGCTTTAAATATATCGAATTCGATGCAACAAAAAATCAACCGTTTTTTAAGAGGATTGAATGCACCAAAACAATCTGTTTTTAGCAGAATAGCCCATACTTGAAAGATTCTCTTTTTCAAACTCGGATATTCCTCTACCTTTCCTCCTTGTAAATTAAAAGTTGTTGTTGTTGTTGGTACTTATGGCACTTTACAAGCCCGCTTCCGAGGGCCAAGGCCCCTGAGCATCCGAGGGTAGAACTCTCACTTCTCGCTCATATTAAGATGACACACACCTTCGCTTCCACAGCCCCTTTTTACAGAAGAGCTCTTTCACACACCTCACAGATAGAACAACCATGCCCGAACCAGGACTCGAACCCGGGATGTCCAGATCATGGGGAAAATGCGTAAATTAAAAGTATTTTATCTCTGTTTACATACTCGCCGGTGATAACAAGACCTTCCAATTCTTCATTTGACACTTCTCGACGATTGCTTTCGATTAATTCTTTGATTTTTCTTTCTCCGTAAATGAAAATATTTCGCCGCCAATTGCCTCCTCATTTTCAGTCAATGAAAGTCTTTTAAATTCGTTGACAATTTCTGTCAATGCATTGCAACGAACGGCGTGTAATTCTATCATCGAGTAAATTAAATGGAAAGAATTAAGATGTCGCTAATATGAAAAATTTCATTCCGTATCGGTTTACAGTATTTCATTTAACTTTGTGTATTCATATATAGGGTGTTCTCAAAAAACGGAACAAGCATTTATTTCCTTAACATAAAAATTTAGATATACACTTTCAATTATAAAGTTCCATCAAATAAGGCACTCAAAGGTGTGAAAACACTTTAGCATCTGTAGAGTTTGAAAATAAAATGTTACAAAAATAAAAATTTTTACACGTTCCTCATTTGCAAAAAAGAAAAAAAAAAGACTATGAGTAAAATATTTTTTTTACCTTCATCTATAAATAGACAGCACTTCATTTTTATATCTATAAAATTTGCTGAGATATTAAAAGACAAATATATAGACATTGATTTTTTCCCCCATAGTTCAGATTAAATAAACCTTACTATATCTTTTTTTTTTTAGGGAAAATATACTTATCATAAAAAATTATGTTAAACTAAAATATCAATATCTGCATCACTTGTATAAAGTAACGATTTTCTCGAGGAAGAAAGAATCCTGTAATTTGCAATCACTAAACTGTTCTGTAAATACTTTGTCTAGGAGGATGCTGGAAATTCGAAAAACAACGTTACTATTCTTCTGAAACTAGGCTAGTATGATGATTATATACAATTTAAACCATCAACATTTCAAAACATTCTACTTTACTGAAATCTATCATTTTATTGGAAAGTTTAATATTACGCACGCAATCGCAAATAAAAAATTTCCTTTCCTTTTCCGGTATTCTACTACTTCTCTATTTATTTCTCAAATGGTCTCTATCTTAAATGGTGAAATTCGAAAATAATGTATGTTTATATCAAAATTTGAATTGTTTTCATCTAAATTTTGTGATAAGCCCCAGAAAATTTTAAAATAAACATATATCGGTAAATTTGTAGATGTGGAGACGTAAGAGTAACATTTTTCTGATTGAAATTTTTATACTAGGTGCAGCATAAAATTATTTTTAATTTTTTAATTTCAAACTCCACTTAAGCCAAAGTAATTTCATACAATTCTCTGTTTTATTTATTGAAGCTTCGTAATTGAACTGGAAATATACCTCAAGATGCAATTTGTAGGAACGTAAACGCTTGTTCCACTTTTTTGGGACACTCTATATACAAGATGTAGTCCAAATTAAGCAGCAGGTGGTAGTCACCAAAAATTTCAGGCGGAATCGTGATCAAATTTTTTCGACAGACTAGCCTTTATGCGGTTTCGATTTCAGATGAAGAAGCAAGTAGTTCAACAGTGAGTATTGTGGAATGGAGCTGCCATAATAGTAATTTGAACACAATCAAAAAATTTGATACTCTTTTATCTATATAATTGTGCATGAAGCAATTTTCAGTTGACTTCAGTAACTATAGTATTAACTTTACCATGCAGCATTATTCGTCTTTTAACTGAGAAATAACAATGCTCCAGATGTTTCTGTGGTTAAAAAGGCTGCATCAAGGCTTTTTTTTTATTGTCTAACTTTTTACCGCAGGATTCATCATTGTGTAAAGATTATAACTTTTGCTGTGAAACAGAAAAACAGTAAATCAAGTGGGATTCAGAGATATGAAGAAATTGCAACTTCAATTGTTGAACAAATAACAACAAAAGCACATGATAGCAATAGGGCTAGGGATTGCAATACCGGTATACCGGGATACCGAATACCGGTATTTTGAGCCCTTTTACAATTTCGTAATACCGGTATTCACAAGTTTAAATACCGGTTTTTCGGTATTTACTAGAAATATTTTAAATTGTCTCCACAGGGATCGCCAGCAAAGCAAAATAGTATACGTTTTTGTTTTTATGTCTCCCCAACTGGCGAAATTAATAATGGCTTATTAATTAATGGCTTAATTAATTGCTTAAATCTAAATTAGCGCGAAACATGGATTATCCCTGAAAGAAGATATTGTATCTATAACGATATTGTATCTATTTTTTGTGATTGTTAAGATATTTAAACTTTCCCCTACAAAAAATGCCATATTACAAAAATATATACTAACTGAAAATAAAACAGAATATATGTTAATAATAGATTCTAAGACACGTTGGAAAAATTTACTCCTAATGATGGAACGGTTTTTGAAATTTAGAAATCCAATCCAAAAAGCAATAATCGACTTAAACCTGCAAATTAATTTTTTCAGACAGTGAATTCGTCTTAATATCCAGAACTATACCAGTTCTACTTCCAATAAAACTGACTATAGAGGCATTATGTCGGAGAGATTTTAATTTATTAACAGCTAATGCAACAATAAATTTCATGTTGCAATCATGAAAGAACAGCACAAATCACTATCTGAAGAACGTAGACGTAGATGCCGAAAGAGCGTTTACGACAGCTGGTAATTTTTACACAAAATTACTTTTCAGCTTTAATGACAGTACAACTGATGCATTATGTTTTTAAGATCATATTTCAAAAATTTGTATTAGTACCACAGACTGAATAGTGATATTTACAATTTTTTTTGTAATTTAAATAAATAAGTTGTTTCTTTACTTTTTTGTGATTCTTTATATACTGTTATAATTTATAAGTTCCATATTATTTTTTGTGATATTACACTCTTTTATAAAACTGGCAAATAAAACAAAGAAACACCTTGTTTCCTTTCTTTTTCTAAAATTTCTAATACCGGTATTAAAACCGGTATCCCGGTATTAAGATCTATAAAATACCGAATACCGGTATTGAAATTTTGGTCCGGTATTGCAATCCCTAAATAGGGCATATAACGGTTAGCATACATTTCATATTTAAAAAAAATTGTTAAAGTTTTTTTCCAAAAATAATCAACTTGTATGCACAGCAGCATCATTTTCAACCTATTGGCGAAAATATTAACTTTTTCATTAAAGTTCTGTAATCGAAACCTCCTTCTCTGTATGAGTTATGTGTAAAAAATTTAATTGCGATTCAACCTGTAGTTTTTGCACAAGAAATTACCTAACTCCTGTTTATTTGAATCTCCTTCATAATAAATAAATTTGATGGAATCTGCTTGTTTGTTTATTAATTTGAAATCTATATAATTGTGATCTAGCTTGTGGTTTTTACACAGGAAATTACCGAACCAACTCCTTTATAATCAATGAATTTGTTTGAATCTGCTTGCTTGTTTATTAATTTTAAATCTATACAATTCCATTCCTTTTGATGGATTGGGACACATTTTCTTTTGCACCTTTAAAAATTCATTATTCTATTAAAAAGTTGCTATCCTCTATGCTTTTGAATAGAAGATATTTAAAAACTTTCATTTAATTACGATCTCTAATAGTAGTGTTGGAATCCTAAAAACATTTTGGTGCAAAATAAAAAAAAAAAAAAAAAATCTGATTTACTTGATAATTTTCTTAGATTCGTTTAGGTTTCATCAAAATAAAGAAGGCGGGAGGGGGGGGGGTCTCAACCTTTATGTTCAGTTACACTTAACCATTCAGTTCAGTTTACTTAAACTTTTCGGGGTCCATGAACCATTGGCATCATTGGAATTATATACTTTACTGGGATATATACTTTTCTATGCATTTCAACATTTAATTTCAGCATTTTTAGCATTCTAGAGTGTTTGGCGGTTTCTAAATGGCAGCAAGATTTGATTATAAATAAATAATGAATGAAATTTAATTAATTAATCAACTAAGAAAACAATGAACATTTTATCTCTAAAATATTTCAAAGCTTCATTTTTTTTTTTTTTTTTTGACTAACAGTTAATTTAAACCGAAAAGGCCTAACGATTTTAAATACAAGTGATGTTTCCTTCTCCTTTTCAAGAAAAGGTAATGTACTGTAAAACGAGAGGAAGTGGTCTCAAAGAAACTTTCTCGCTTATTCTCTAATAAATGTGCTATCCCGCTCTTCCCGCACTGGCCAAAGCCATGTGAACACCATTACAGCTCAGATTTTTATTTTGAGAGTCTCATTATGAGAGTTGAATGCTTCGTAGAATAATAAACAAAACCGGCACTTATACATCATCCATTTATAGTTGGTGAACAATATGAGTCTTTTAGCAAGTGATATCTGAAGAAGAGGGGTTGCGATTAATAGCTAGTATGTGGATAATACACAAGTGCTATTAAACTGAAAATTAATTTTGAACTCCTTTTCCGACCGACTGAAAATTTTGATAATTATAGTCACAAGATCACCAAATTTAAGTTATTTAAGACATTGCATTTTTTAGTTGTCACGTTTACTTCCATGCAAAGGTAAGGCAGACAGACAATCAACTTCTTGACGAATACGATTCCAAATTTGATACGGAAGCCACATTTAGAATGCTAAATCTGCGTATAAAATTTTATTGTCAGCTATTTGGGCTTTATGTTTGCCATGTATAGATAGTCGGACTGACAAACTTCTTGTGGATGGATTTCATTCAAAATTTGATAAAAATCTATAAAGTTGGTTTAAAGTCCATATATCGAATTTCATGTTCAGCTGAAATTGGTTTTGAATTTACGTGTTTACAGAAAGATAGACATAATTACAAAAATGCGTTTTTCGGACTTAGGGAGATCTGAAACGTGGAGATTTTTCAAAATCTAGAGTTTGAATTCTTTTACGATTATAGCATTTTCTCTTTAAATACTTCGTAAATTAGAAAGTTAAAAAAAAAAATGCCTTTGTTTTTAAAAATTGCGTACTCTTTTTTTCTTCCTGAACCCGAATCAGAAATTTTTGACAACTGATTATTTGAGGTTAATAAAAGAAAAGGTAATTATCCTCGCCAGCCGGAAGGAAATAAGAAAAGGTAAGCTAATGATGTGTATCACATTGTATTTCTTAATTATTTTATCTTACGAAGCTAATAGTATGGTTAATAGACCTTGAATTTCTTCAAAAAAAAATGTTATTAATTACGCAGGATAAAGACTTATAAACGCAGGAGTCTATTTTTTAATCAATAAAGGAAAGAAATATTCGATAAAAGAAATTGAAACAAAACACTTAATTGAAATCAGAAATTGCTTTTTACCCGATGAATATCTAGGATGAATCTTTTTCATTATATTGAGAATGTAGAACGAATAAGCAAACCCTGAATATCGCACTGCTGTTAAAAAAATTTCTTTTAACATGCTGGAAGTCGAAGTCTTTTTTCAGATATATCCATTTATCTGGAGATAAAAGAAAAAAAAAATGCCTCTTTTTGCCATCCCCCTCCCCCCATTTTTTAAGAGCTAAAGCTGTGATGATGAAAGTGAATGGAAAATAATACAAAAAGATAAGAGCTTTTCATTAGGTAATACATACATAGACTAAACTGCAGTCGAAATTAGGGGCTGAAAAACGGTTTTTCAATGCATAACTTCTAAGCTTCTGCCACTATCAAAACGGTTGTAGAATAAATAAATAAACTTATATAAAAAAAACTTGCAATTCAGAAAGTGATGTGATAATTAATATAATTTTCTTTTGAGCTTCAATGATAAGAAAGTTAAGGAGAAATGAAGATTTCATTGTTCCAGCATTCTGTCCTCTTTTTCGCTGGAACCCCTTACGAATTCTATGGTGCATACATCGGCTCCATGTACCAAAGATCCATGGATGATTTGTTGTACCATGAGAAAGTTTTTCGCTCTAATTATCGAAACTGCTATAATTGCCACTTACTGAAAAAGAAAAAAAAATCATTAATTTTCTTATAATACCTAAAATAAATAGTGAAAATATATATAAGAGTAGTCGTCCAGAGGGTTCTCTGTCTCTTGATTTTAGTAGACAGGATTAACCTACTCGTACTCGCTTTCTCAGTGGACACCTTAGAACTATGGGATATTCTGAAGGTTCTAAGCGTTTTGAAATCTGCCCAAAGTGTTTTATGGATGAAGATCCACCTGATCACATTCTTATTTGTCTGGGCCTCACCAGGCAGAATCTTATTGACAACCTATTGTTAGTATTGGACTTCTTCGCCGGCTTCCTTCCATAGGGGTAGCGCATCTTCCCCGTGATCTGGGCGTCCTGGGTTCGAATCCCGGTGCGGGCATGGTTGTTCTTCATCAGTGTTCTATCTGTGAGGTGTGTGAATGTGCCCCCCCCCTCCCTGTAAAAAGGGGTTGTGCAAGCGAATATGTGAGTTTTATCTTCATTTGAACTAGAAGTCAGACTTGTGCTCAGGGGTCTTTACTTTCGGAAGCTACTGCACCCCCTTTCCGTGGTGACGCGGACACGACATCATCATCATCATCGGACTTCTTCGAGTTCACAATTTCATGGACTTGATATAGCTCTGCTGTTCTTGGGGATACGCAACAACATGAAAATATATTGTGTAATTTTCTTTATAAATAATAGACAGGGACTCTCTTTTCTTTAATGAGAGAAAGGCGGTAAGCGTTTTCACAACTTCATTCTTTTATCACTTGGCAACTTTTTTTATTTGTCACCCGCGAACTGCAGTACATATTAACAGAACTTGCTCTGCTTTAAAAAAATAGGGAAATTTAAATTAAGTGCTGAAATTTAAATGAAATGTTACACTAATAACAAAATAAAACTAAGCCAAAGATTATAAAAAATTCTATCAAAAATATTAATAAATTGAAATTTTCTTCTGCAAATAATACGTTCATAATTACGTACATACACCAAATACTGTTGTATGTTATTAAAAAAACCATTTGCTGTTTTCCCCCAATATATTAAATAACTTTTTCAGCAATAATTATGATAAAATTTTTCATATATATATATTTTTTAATTTC
The DNA here is from genome assembly GCF_947563725.1 of Argiope bruennichi. NCBI lineage: Eukaryota > Metazoa > Arthropoda > Arachnida > Araneae > Araneidae > Argiope > Argiope bruennichi. The sequence goes on along the minus strand of NC_079156.1, from coordinate 20,009,336 downwards.
ATATTATTTTTAATTTTAATTGTTTATTTTATTTTTATTTTTAATTTAATTGTTTATTTTATTTTTATTTTTAATTTAATTGTTTATTTTGTTCTTATTTTAATAATTTATTTTAATTTTAATTTTTATTGTTTATTTTATTTTTATTTTTAATTTAATTGTTTATTTTGTTCTTATTTTAATAATTTATTTTAATTTTAATTTTTATTGTTTATTTTATTTTTATTACTTATTTTATGTTCGTTTTAATTATTTATTTTATTTTTATTACTTATTTTATTTTCATTTTAAGTATTTATTTTATTTTTATTTTAATTATTTTTACTAATAGATTTGTTTATAACAGATTTTCAATAAAAAATTGTGGTTCACCACATTATATGTTGATTTCGGATGACACACGAGCATGATTAATATAAGAAATCTTTTAAATCTATTAAGTGTCAATAACATAGTGGCTCAGAGAAAGGGGAAAGAACTGATGCTTTTCGTTTCTTTTCAAGGCCCAGACACATTTGGATCAATCGCAAAAGGAATGAAAAAGGCATTAAAAAGAAGGAAAAGTGGGAAAGTCTATTTCATCTATTTACTTCTTATTTGCCAACTCAGAAAAATAAGATATGAAAAGGGAAACATGCATTTTAACAATCTAAAATTTAGAATGAATAAAGAAAAGAAAATCAGTATTAAAACCTGGTATTCAGTCCAGTAAAAAAATGTATACTGCATATTATCGTGACATTGTTTATTATTCATTTCAAATATCAAATTTATTTCACAACATTTGCAGAGATTGGCATCAATTTTTTTTCCTTCCATTCCATATTTCATCATTTGCATCAACAATGTAAGGAGGCGTTTATTAAAATGTATCCATTGGATGGTTTTGTGACAGTTGTTACTTCCGGCATTCGAAAGAAATAAAATTTGCATCAACTTACGAAATAATTGGAAAACTCCTAGTGTCTGTCTCTGGTTTCAAGAAAATCATGACATAGTTGCTTTTTTTTTCCCAACCCTGTAGACATCAAGACAGCTATACTTGCTTGCACTTAACAGCTTTTTCTTTTGATTGATTTTTTTTCTAAGCATAAAAGAAACGGCATAGTAAAATAAGCATAATGAATTATTATAATAACTAGCCGCCTTAGGCGACCAACTTATTCATCCACATTATTAACATTTTAGATTTTTAAATGTTTGATGCGTGTTTTTGTAAGCTAGATGGATGAAATTTGGTGTATGAAAAAAAAATCGAAGTTGAATATTTCTACCAAATTTTGAACAAAATCCGTTCAGAGGAAGTTTTATCTGCCCGGTTGTCCGAATAACATTTAACATGATAGCTTCAAAACGAAGAAAAATGGATAGATAAAATTTGGTTCATAGATTTAACATCAATAGTGCAGACATCTGTCAAACTTTGAGCGTCATCCAACAAGAGATTGATTGTCTGTCGTTCTGTACTTTCAGAAACATGCAAACGCGATCATTCAAAAACGCAATAACTTAAATAGATCAAATTTCATCCGAGATTTTGTGACTATAAGTATAGTTTTGGTTAAAAGTTTTGTTTCAGTTGGTTGGGAAAAACGAGTCTAAAACACAAATTCTATTTTCGGATAGTATTAACATCATACCAGAGATTTATTGCCAAGTAGTAAACGATAGATCCAGTAAAAATGCTAAATTCACTCTAAAGGTTAATATTTCATAGCTATTGTATACCCATTCCATGGAAGGCATTTTTGGGGATAACACCTTTATTAGAATGTTTGCGAGAAAGGTGTGGGAAGACCACTACAACTGGATATTTAAAGGGGAAGGGAAAACCTATCTAACTTTGGCAATTGTCTACATAGTAGATGTTAAATCTATGTACTGAATTTTACCCATCTAGCTCACTTCGTTTTGTAGTTATCGTGTTAACTTTTATTCGGACAGCCGGACAGATAGACTTCCTTTGAAAGGATTTTGCACAAAATTTGATAGAAATTTTTAAATTTGGTCTGAAGACCGTGCACCAAATTTCATCCGTCTAGCCCTAGGCGTTTTTGAGTTATCTTTGTCCCAGACAGACAGACATTTTCCAAAAATGTGTTTCTCGAACTCAAGGAGATATGGAATTTGGAAATTCGGCAAAATTTCAAGTTCGAATTTTTTGACGATTTCTGTACTTTCTATATATTTCGTATATAAGAAAGTAAAAAAGGTTGGCTAATGTGAAACTAAATCATATGAATGCATAGTTGGTGAAAGCAGATTTCAAAAGTAACATCTTTTCAGTCCTTTTATACTAATGGACATTTAACGACATTTTTGGTGAGACTATTTGCAACTATTTAAATATATTTTATTATTGGGAGAAAGAGAATTCGCTTCCTTCTCATTGGTCTAGTCTCTAGTAGGCTTTTGAAAATGTTTTTTTTTTTTTTTTTTTTTTTTTTTAAGAAATGTTTCTTTGTTTATAGAACTAATTTTAGTAAGCAAATATTTGTGGGAAAAAACTGAAAGCATCTGTATTATTTAAATTATTTGGGAATCTTGCAATTTTTAAAAATTTCTGAAGTAAAAATTAAGAATTAATAAATTAGAAATTTCAATAAAATAAATAAGAATTAAGAATAATTAAGAATTAATTAAGAATTTAATAATAATAAAGAATTAAGAATTTTCAACAAAAAGGTATTTAAACTTGTAAATTAAATAATGTAACAATTGAAAGAATTAAAAAAAAAGATTCCTCTACAAATAAAATGAATAATAAAAATTTAAAGAAATGGGACCAAAATAACTATGCCAATTTAATTAATGACAACAAATACCTTATCTAATTAAATTGATTGATTGCATTGAAAAATCTGGGATTTTTAGCAGCAAAGGCTGTCATACCCTAAACATCAGTTAATTAAATGGCTCTTATATAAATGTTTTAAATTTTATATACTAAACTGCTGGCAAGATTATTAGTTTATTTGTGCAATTTCTTACTTCCCCAAATGCATTTGATATAAAGAAAATATTATCTTACACTCATTTATTTTGCATTTCAAAAATAATTTGGAATCTTGATGAAAGCTAAACAATGAAAAAAAAAACCCATAAAATTCATTTTCCTGTATGGCACACATGTATCTGGCAGTGTAAAAAACGATTCCGATTAAGTTTTTCTTCCTTGTATTTTGATTACTTGCAGACGATTCGCTTAGTACCGCGCTTCGTTGGTTCGAATTCGCATGGGTCACTAGTTCCAACGTTCAAATAAGAAGTGTTCTTTTATTATATATATTTTTTTAAATAAAAAGCGAAATCAGCAATAAAGAAGCGAAAGAAGAAATGAAGCATGCTTAATTCAAATCGCCGTACCATTGCAGCAATGAGCTCCAAGAGATAGCAAATCGTTTGTCAAATAATGAGTCTGGTGGCGAGCCCGAGTGTTGCTTTGTCTACTCCGGCTACTGGATATTTCGGCGAAACAGGAGTCTACTATGATAGCGAATATTATACAGGTTAGTTGGTCTATAATTATGGATGCATATAATTAAATATAAATGCAATATCACAGTATTATATTTCTATTTATTTCTAAATTAAAAGTTATAGAAAGGTTAAATTTTTACCGGCGAATTGTAAGAGATATTTTTCAAAATAAAAATTTTAAAATTTTAATTTATATTTAATTTTGAGAATTTTAAAATATATTTCCTTCTATGACTTAAAAAAAGAAATATGATTCTTCAAGAACAATTGAAAGTTTTTTTTATATATATTTATAGAAAAAGGAAATTTTAAATTAATGAAATGTAAAGTAATTAGTTTTAGACTTCTTTTATTAGTTAAACTCTTAACTTTTTGAATTTTTCATACATGTTTTTTTCAATAAATTTATTATTTGATTTTAAGAAATAAATCTGCTATCAAAGCCAACTGTAGGATTATTTAAATTTGCATAAAATTACTTTGGATTTAAAGGGGAAAAAAGACAGCAGAACATTTCTTTCTTAATTTTTTTAAAAATAACATTTCTTTGCTGAATATTTGGTTGATCTTTCGTGTCGGAATATTTTTTTTAGACTGAAAGTAAAAAACAAATATCAAAGATAAGAACATTTTGTACCAGTAAAAGTGGAGAAGCAGAAGAGTTGTGTAGCTAATTATTATGACGGTCAAAAAGATGCAGGTAAAGTGAAACAAAACTACTGATTAACTTTTTAAGATGGTTTAAGAGAAAAGCTTTATTTAGTAAAAGTATAAGAATAGGAATGTTTTCCACGATTGCAAGTAAATTGGATTTAATTTTTGATAATAGAGTTTTTACTGTTGTTTAGTTGGCTAAAAAATATTTTAAAAAATTCTCTAATGTGAACTTTGATTTTTTTGGGGGGGGGCATTTTTAAATTCTTATATAGAAAATCGTTGTTTATGAGTCATGGTGCATTTGTGATGATTCTGAGTAATTTATTTTACATAATTTGAACTTTCTTAAGATCTATTTTGATTGCCCCTGATAGAAGAATGGATAGATAAGGATTTAAGAACTTTTTTGTTTAGTGAAAATGAGTGAATTTCGTGATATTAACAGAATTATTAGATGCACTTTCGCCCAGAATTTATTAACGTTGTATTTGATGTGATTTTTGAAATTAAGCTTGCTATTGAAAACCAAGCCAAAATATTTAATTTCTGCATTCCAAAAAAAAGTTATCTTTAAAGAAAATAAAGATTCGTAATTTTTTTTCTGAAATATCCTTTGCAGAACATAATTGCACGGGTCTTTTTAGTATTAATGGTATCGCACCAAAGATATACATCATTTTTCTTGATTTCTATAAGTTTCCGTTGGAGCATTCTTGTGACGTATTTAGTACTTCCATGGGCTAGAATGGCTGTGTCATAAGCAAAGTAGCAGTTGAAGATATTGCTCATTTTAGCGAAATCTATAATGTATAGCGTAAAGAATAAAGGGCTAAATATACTTCCTTGATGCGTTCCAGCATTAATGAGACCATCTACAAAGAAAGTATAGTTTATTTTGACTTTAATATTCTATTTCTTGGAGGGGGGATGAAAATACAATTGAGGTAACGTAGTAAATTTGTGAGAAATAGACTTTTAGATTAAACCATTATTCCGTATACGATCAAAGGCCTTGCGAATATCAAGGAAAACGCAACCTGTGTACAACTTGTTTTTAAATCCGTGAGTAATTCAATCAGTTCAGTAACTTGGAGGAGTTGAGAAATGCAGGCTTGGTCTGGTGTAAAGCCGTATTACTGGTATGTTTTGTTGTTCATTGCAGTGGCCCTTTTAATCTACCGAGAACTTTTTCTCAAATTTTGCGAAAGTTGCTTAGTAAACTGATGGGACAAGAATTGTCAGGAAGTTAATGACATTTTTTTTAAACATACGATTATGTTATTAATTTCGGTCATGACTCTATTATTTAAAAGCAATCTGTTATTTTGACTGATTTTTTAAAAGTCATAATTGTTATTGCATATACTAGAATATATATGTATATATACATTGTTTTAAAAATTTTCTTAGCTTTTTTATTTTTTTTTTAAATCTATTTTTTAATCAGACGAAAAAATAAAGAAATTGGGGACTAAAATTAACAACTATAAGAAATTCATGTAAAATTATTAAATGCATCATCAGAATAATTTACAATTCATTTCCTTTTTTTTTAACAGATATGACATTATAGACAAAGGCAGTAATACGTGTAAATAAGAGCTCTTAAATTAAAACTCAGAAATTAATTCAATCCTTTTTTTTTGTCTTTTAATTTTGCATATTTGTATACTTTTTCTTACAAAGAGCAAATACAGATAACCTAATTTATAATTTATATTCTTTATTAATGCGAAAATCTGGTGTTTTTCTACAAAACGTTTACCGAAGATAGAAATTAAAAGCATCGAACTGCATGAAACACAGAATTTCTCTGAATCTGTGTTCAAAATTATTTTGTGATTGACAAAATAACGCTTAACCCTCTAACTATCAATTTTTTAAAAATCGCTATTTAGATGCAAAGTTTATAATTAAACAAGTTTAAATAATTTTAAAACGACCCAAACTGTTATTTACAAGTTACCTTATAATAGAATAGCATAATTTTAAGCTGCAATAGTTTAAAATATATATTTATCCTGCTGAAATCGCGAGAATCAGTAGAAATCAGTCTGACTTCCAATCCGAGGAAATCCGAGGAAGATAAAACACTTTGAGGTTTAAATAAATGAAAAAATATGTTTTGATTTCTATTTATCACAACTTGTAGGGATATTAGAGAAAATCATAGAATGTCTCTTTTCTTTTAGCCCATTCCTCACTATCAAAATATTTTTCTTGATCTTATATTTTAATTATTTCCCTTTATATTATTCTGAAGGAAACATTTCCGCCTTATATGTACCATTTAAATTTTTTATTAAAAAAAATCTCTTTTTACTTATTATTTAATCAGGTAAATCGTTTTCAAATTAAGGAAAATTATCGCATTTTGAAACATTTTCTTAATTAGATCTATCCGGTGAATGAGCCCAATTGTTATATGCAATTACTTAGTGATGAATTATGTCTATGAATACATTTTAAGAATAGGAAATATTTACACTTTTTTACAAATATCTGTTCTGTTGCCTTATTTATTTATTTATTGAGTTAAAATTTTTATCGCACACTTTTAATGACTTTCCTGTATCGAGTGTGAAAAAGAAATAACTTTCTAATATTTAACTGTATGAACCGTATTGTTTATTATGCATTAAAAATATTAAGACCAGTCCAGTTTTCACTTATCTTTTTGTTATATAAGTTTCTATTTACTTACTTCAAATGGAATCCTATAGAGTTTCTTTAGATGTTTTACAAATTGACATTTAATCACCGTATAATTATAACTATCTGAAAATATCAACTTATGCTAAATGCACATGTATGTATAAGAACAGCACTTGGTGCAAATTATAAAATGGCATTCAGATCTGTAATGCGATTGCTTAAGTGCATCACCACGGCTTCAAGTTACAGTTTATTGTTAGAAATGAACGTAATGATTTTACATGTATATATTTTTATCGTATTATTGTAATAAATTTATATTATTTTAAAAATGCTAATTAGCATCATAAACATTATTTTTCCAAACATCAAAAAAATCCCGTTTAAAATATTAAATAAAACTAGCAGGAGAGTCTCTGAGAGAAACTACTGAAAACTTTCTATCATACTCTCTAATAAAGGTGTTTTACAAGAAAACGCCTTGCATAGCATTGGCGTACAATAGTTAGAAATATTAAACTTTGGAGTGAATTTAGCATTTTTACTGAATCTATCGTGTCATCTTTGGCGATTAAGCTCTCGTATGCGGTTAATAACACCCGAAAATCAAATCCGTAATTTAGATGCGTTTTTCCACAACGATTGCAAAAAAAGTGTTAAAATACTACACTTGTAGTCATAAAGCGTATACCAAACTTTAGTATATTTAACTCATTGTAATTTTGAGTTATTACGTATATGCTTCTGAAAGTACAGACCAACAGGTGTTCAACCCCTCATTTGCTTTGGTTCAAAATTTAATGGGTGTCTATCAAATATCTATATCACTATAGATGTTAAATCTGTATTTTCGAATTTTATCCATTTAGCTCTAATAGTTTTGTAGTTTTCGTGTTAAATTATATTCGAACAGACGGACTGACACACTTCTTCTGAACGGTTTTTGCTCAAGATTTGACAGACATCTACAAATTTGGAGTTAAGACCACATATCAAATTTCGTCCGTCTAGCTCAAAGCGTTTTCGAGTTATCTTTGTCCCAGACAGACAGACATTTTCCAAAAATGTGTTTTTCGAGCTAATGGAGGTCTAAAAAAATGGAGATTCATCAAATCCCGAGTTCGAATTTCTTGACGATTACCACACTTTATCTATACTACGTATAGGAGAAAGTAAAAAGTAATTATATGATTCTTTTCAGGGAATTCTTAATCTTTTAATATTTTTAGATGCTGTGCATTTCACAACAACTTTTCAAAAAATTTAACTACAATATTTTTCTTTCCACAGAGAAAAACTTGCCTAAAGAAATCGAATATGACTCCCAAGAAGAAGAAGAGAAGAAAGAATCAGATGAACCCACACTGAAGCCGCCCAAGAATCCATCCCTGAAGCTTCTATGGGTCCTCTTGTCCTCCATGTTGGCTATCCAAGAAGCCGACTGCCATTTTTGCCCATCGCACAATGGCGTGTATCCCAACATAAACAACTGCAAGTGCTACTACAAGTGTACCGATGGTGTCCCCCTCCAGAAGTGGTGTCCACCCGGCCAAAAATTTGACGTCATGTCCATGAGTTGTTCTTTTCCATCGAAAACGGTCTGTGCAGGTAAGGTATTAAAAAATTAGACACAATCAGTTACGATTGTCGATTTGAGGGATGGATCATGATATCAGTCACATAGCAAACATTAATATAGTAAAAGGCATACCCCCCCCCCCTTTCCCTCATGTCACATTTCGTTTTGTAAAAATAAATTAAATAATATAAATAACCTTTTAAGACTGATACCTTTTTGCTTTCCATTGTTATATCGTTTTACTATTCTAAAGTTTTCTTTTTTTTTTTCTTGAAAGTTTTCTTTTTTTCCAAATCCCACTTTTTAATTTAATTATTTTTAAAACTCGCTCTAAAAATTGTTGAATCTATAAATCTCACGCTCAGAACGAAGGGAAAAATTTTTTAACGTCGATGCATTCATTTCAAAGATACCTAGATTTCCACCCCTAAATCTACACTTGACAAAGAAATACCTACCAGAATCTCCTACTAAAATCACTAAGGGGTAAATTTTTCTGTTACTTTTGCTCTTGTGTCGTCTTATTGCTTCTTTCTGTTCAAAATATGTCTCCCATGGTAATATTTTATTAATATATTTTATTTATATGCATATATTATTTAATTTTTCGATTTGCCAAAATAGACAAAATTGAATGCCTTTTAATTTGTGACGGAACATCTTTTTTGGGAAGGAAAAGAAATTCGAAAAGTCAATGAATAAAAGTAATCTATATTTTCGTTTAGTTGAAAAACCAAAATGCCAAACTTAAAAGTAGTTAAATATCTGTAATGAAATATTTTTATCTGTCATTCAATCGTTCATTTGGATCCGTTTTTATTTAGCATTTAAAATAATTTCTGTCGAAAAAATCAGCTCACGTGTTATCTCAATTTTATTCATTTTTATCATTAATCGCAAAAACTTTTTCATTTCTAAATTCAGGTTAATGCTTACTGATTAGAGTTATAATATTTTTCTGGCAATGGTTTTTATTCTTTGCAATAGTTGTCTTTTCTGCATACACCAAGAAACACAAATATTTCGAAATATTAATTATCGGGCACCAGATAATTTACCAAGATTAAGAATATCTAAAAATTTCAAATAAATATTATATGTAACTTGAATTTATTGGCTTATCATTAAATATTTTATATAATTTGGTATTAATGGCTTCTTCAGAAAAATAGTTTTGAAATTCAAATTTTTATCGTTGTATTTTGAAATCATAGCAGTTCTGTTCATTGTGCTGTGTATTTCCCTAATTTCCCGTCTAAATCTTTATACAACGTATTATATAATAGAAGAAAAAACAGTGTTTAAAAATGAACACAATTCAAGATTGTTTCACCATCATTTAATTCCGAAGCGAAATCTTAATTGCACCACAATAAAATTTCAAAAAAACACTAAACTGTTCTTTATATTAAAACTTAATTAACATAGAAAATAAGTTGAATTTTTATTTTAATTATCAACATCAAAAAAAAATTCTGTAGATTGAAATATTTTAGTAAGATGAAAGTGATCTGAGCTTCTTTAAAACTATGAAATGCATTGTAAAAAGAGCTTAAAAATATTTTCGAAAATTAGTCAAAAATAACCAAAACTATACGGCAAAAAATTATTTAAAAAAATTTCGTACAATATAAAAATTATGCTTGTGTTACAATATTTTCGTAAAAAGATGAGCAAACGTCAAAATTTCGCTTAATTTTTAATCGATTAAAGTTTTTTAAAAAAATTACTACGAGGTGCACACTTCTATCCTCCAAATTATATTGCGCCAACTTTGGTAACTCTAGGTCAAATGATATAGCAGGAGAGCTCCAATACACGCAGACATAAAGCGCATGCACCTTTATTATTAGTAGATATATTCTCTGCAAATAATAATAATATGCTCATCGGCAATGTAATTCGATTTAACAGCTTCAAAACTAATAGAGTGGCAATGTTTATGAAGAAATATTTGAAAAGATTCGTATTCCTAAACTCCGCTGATTAGGGGAATCGAACCACTGTTAAAAAAATTTCCCAAAAGACACAAAAATGGAATGAAAGCAGCTAAAAAATTTTTTTAACATTATAATATTTTTCTCTTTTTTATTTGTTTGGCTCAAAATGAGGGAAAATTTCAACACTTTCTACAAAGCAGGTTAATGATTTTCGTAAGCATTTTTGTACTAAGCGCCGATGCATTGAAAATGAGAATGAAGAAAAAGATTGGTACGTAATGTTATTATCTTTCAAGCTTAATGCGAAATGCCAATAAACTGAAATAAACGATAAAAAAGAAATCCCTTTTCAAGTCATAGAACTTTTTAGATGCTACATTTTTTAATTCTATACTTACCAAACAGGACTATTTTTTTTATTAGAATTTTAATGTGTAGGTGAAATATCGGTAAATTTAGAGTTATATTTTTTAATGTTTTTAAAGCACATAGAAAGCCTTTTTCCATGCAAGAAGTGAAAAAATATTTTCCAATTTATTCCTTTGGTTTATTACATTTCTTTTTAAATACTTTGCAATCAATTTTTTTTGAATATTAAGCTTTTCGTATTTTTTTCCAAACATTTCTAAATTCTTTGCATGTTTTGATTGTTAAATTTTTTCGAATTTCCTTGCACATTTGATATATCTTTTTCCTGGTTAATTCCTGCAAAATTTATTTTATTTTTAATTTTTTAAATTTTAATACTATAGTAAGGCATCAAAAAATGAAATGTCGCTGCTACTCGTGTCGCCGATTACAATGAAATCTAAAATTCTTTTAGATTCCATCGTACATACTGCAATAGGAAAAAGAAGCTGGCATCGTAGCATAGCATAGACGATGTGCAATTCAAAGTTAGGTAAAATGGGGAGTTACATTTGTCATGTTGTATGATGTAATGCTATAAAATCCACTTTTTAGCTAAAATAATAATAATGAGTTCCTTAAACAAAATTAAAATTTTATATAACTAAATTTAAAGGACTAGATATTTACATGATTAAACATAATGTCCAGTACTGCTTGGAGATTTTTTAACATCAATTATTAAGCATATGTGCGATTTACTTTTAAATAATACACCGAAAAAAATGACGCAGAAAATCCAGAAAATTTCCTGTTTTTTTTTGCCGACACGTCAATATTGGAGAACATGGAAGCACCGAAAAGTAAGTTTAATAATACAGAAAAATAAGTAAAATAAGATTTATTTCATTACTTACATGTGAAGAACTCATTTACCTTTACCACGCCAATTGTTTCTACAAAATATGCTTATTTACCCTACACTGTGATATTCGCATGTTATACATTATTCTTTCAATGCTGAGTTCATTTTAAAGCATAGAATTCAATAAATTTCTTTTAACTTATGTTCATACAATTATTATGATAACAACTGTCAGGATAATATGAAATTAAATATAATAATGTTGACTTTTTATTGAAAAATTAACAAAAAAAAAAAAGTTAAATATCGTTTCAATATATATTATTATCACTGTTATAAATATAAAGATTACTTTTGAATTTCTTCTCTTATTTCGAAATTAATTCAAAGGAAATTAAAGCAAAAAATCAAAATGGCAACACTTTACGATCTGATTAATGTGTAATATATGCGAGGGGAAAATTATTTAAAAGTTTGGTATTATTAGACACAGCAAAATAAAGAAACTTATTAAAAACAAAGAAAAAAAAAGGAATACATTCGGCTTACAAATAGATATTAATTGTAAATATATGTTTAGAATTAATAGATAAACATTTAGAAGGCTGAGTATTAATAGATTAATTCAATAATTAAGTTAACTTGTTGCATGTATGGCAAGAAAAATTGAAGTCCGTTTGAAAATGAAAATAGATGTATAGACTATCGATAGACTATTTAAACTCACCGTATATATCAGTATTTTAAAAAAGGAAAACAGTAATCTAGCGTCAATTTTAGAAACAAAACAGTAAAGCTCTATTTTAGCTAAATTTTATACAATTTAAAAAATTAGGCAAAATGATTTCATATTGGATATTTTTCATGTCAACGAGATGAACGTAAATCAAAACTGCATAACAAGACTTTTTATATTTCAATGCTTGAGTCGTTATAAATAAGCATAAAGAATTCAGGGAAAATTACTTTAAAAGTTTTGAATGCAATTTTTAACTATAGTTGACTTTTTCAAAATCTCAAGTTGTTCAATATAAATTCCTGGAGTAAAAATTTTTCCTATTATAGGGAAAGGTGTAATGCAAGCGTTTCTGAATTTTTAAAGACTGTTCACATTTTTAGAAACCGAATCTATTGCGACTCTTTTCATCCCCTGCGCAATGAATTTTTTCATCCCCATGTTCTTTCCAATAAAAAACGCTTTATGAGACAGGAAAGATCTTTTTCAAATGAAAAAGCAATTACTATATACAGTTTTTTAATTAATATTGATGGCGCATGGCTTGATGAACATTTTAAGCCCAAATCTATCTCATTTTTGCAAGTCGTGGTAACATATACATTCAAGATCTTATAGTATTCTATCAAGAATTAGAGACTCATCAGTGGATTGCGACACAGTTTGAAACTCCTGAGGTAATAAATTAATTGTTTTACTCATTGAATATTAACAAATAATTTGGGAAATATACATATTCCACACGCTCATGTGAATGCCAAAAAAAAAAGCATTGATATACATTTACAACACCTTTATTAAGGGACGTAAATATGCATCGCTGCGCTGTGTTGGATTAGTTAAACTTTTATAATCTTTTTGGAGCGATCTTCAAAATATATTCATCTCCATGTTACGCTTGAGTAAGAGGTAAACGTTAATGCATGTCACATAGTAATTTAAATCGAATCTAATTGTTCAAGAAACTTAACGGTTGTCATCTTTTCACTCTGTTGTTCTAGATAAAGGAAACTTCGTCCTTATTTTGTTTTCTGTGTATTGACGCTGAATATTACTAAAATCTGATTTGAAGTTTAAGCTAATTAAGGGATTTGCATCAGTAACATACATTTTGTTGTTAGTAAAAAAGCCTCTGCATGATATTTTTTATCTAATAGATATTCAGAATTTTATTTAGGTGGAATCGATGGTGTATTAGGTGGCATTCGATGTCTATTGCAGTGATCTTCAGATATCTTATCTACTTTTTAATCTAGGTGACGACATTATCATATAAATATCGTGATGTAGATACAGAAATGTAATTTGCGAAGATAATCTTTCTTTTTTCTTATGGGAAATCATAATAATTCTAAATTTATTGTCGAGCTGTCTACAAAGATACAATCCTAAACCTGCGAGAAGAACTTTTTTTTTTACCAAAGAATTGTATTTCAAAAATGTATACAAACTTTAAATTACCATCACACAAATAATAAACAACATACATCTAAATTCCATAAATTAATTAAAACGAATGTGAAATCAACTTTCAGAAATGAAATGTTAATGTTTATTGTGAGAGCATCGCTGCATCAGTAAAGTTGCATAAAGTTGGAAATTACTGCATCAGAAAAGTTGCTAAGCAGTTCATTAACTAAAAAAATATAGATAAACTTTCTAAAGACACTCTTATGTAATGAATGAAAAATTGTAAGTAAAACAAAGTGAGTAATGAAAGTCATTGTTTTCAAACGCTTTTATTAAACAGGATTCGTTCGATGTTTGTAAAGATATAATTTTGAATCGATTTCTTCATTAACTTCTCAATGAACTACAATCTCCCAATTTTGTATTCTTGTATTTTGATGCCTATATATTACTGTGATAATTTCAGAACTGTGAAATCTATTAGTTTAATTAAATTCATTTACTTACGATAATGCAACCTGGATGTATGATAATGTAGTGAATAAGGTAAGATAATGCAACCTTACAGCAATTAATGAGTTTGAGAAAAAAAAAAAATTCAAGATAACCTATATTATATTTGAAATAATTAAAAGAAAAGATCCCAAAGAACTAGTCTTTGAACTTTTACCAGTTGTCCGATTTCGTCAATTTTTATTTTATATGAAAGCTTATGACTCTTAAATATGCCATTAAGAATCATCTATTCTATTGTCTACCCCCCCCCCCTACACACACACACACACCAACACCACAGCCACCATTTTCGAGAGTAATCTCATAAACATATATACATTCTCTGAGGAGAAAAATCACTAAGAGTTCTCCATCCATAACCACTATACCGGTTTCGAAAATTCGAAAAGCTTTATTTCGAATGGAAGGTTATGACTCCTAGATAGGTCATAAGCTTCCATCGATATCGCTTGTTCCTAGCATCCTAAATTTTCGAGAAGTGTCCAAAAATGGCAGCGTAAAACGTTAATACGACCTATTTCGACAATCTTATTCGCTAATTTGCAAACATTGCTAATCAAAAATGCTCTGTTTATTGTCCAATTTTAGCTTAAAACAGTTCTCTCTTTTGATGTAGTAAAATGGAGTTTATAAAAGTTTGTTGATATAATTAGACTACTGCTATTAAATGTCTGGCAGACTGTTGTTGCCAAACGTGACTAACATAACAATGAATTATAAGCTAAAGACTGAAAAGCAGAAAAAAAAATGAAAAGCGGGAGTGCTCTCCAAAATACTTTTTCGCATACTCTCTAATAAAAATGTAACGCCAGAGAATGCTTTCCATGGCATTGGTGTACAATAGTTATGAAATACTAACCTTTAGCGTGAATTGAGCCTTTTCATTGACTCTATCGTGTCATCTTTGGCGACTTATTTGATAATTATTCCCTGGCATGAGTTAATAGTATCCAAAAATCGAATTTGTGTGTTAGGCACCTTTTTCTCAACCGATTGAAACAAAACTTCACATTTAATCACAAAATCCTTTACCAAAATTGGTATATTTAAGTCATTACGTTTTTGAACTATCACATTAAAGTAGAGACCGACAGATGGTCAATTTCTGGTTGGATTTGACTAAAAATTTGATAGGTGTCTACACTATAAGTGTTAAATCTGTGTACCAAATTTTATCCATCTAGCTCTCTTCTGTTTTGTAATTATCGTGTTAACTTATATTCGAACAGCGAGACAGACAGACTTCCTCTAAGCAGATTTTACTCAGAATTTGACAGAAATCTGAAAATTTGGTATAAAGACCCTATACCAACTTTTAATCATTTAGTTCAAAGTGTTTTTGAATTATCTTTGTCAAGACCGGCAGATAGACGGACATTTTTCAAAAATGTGTCTTTTGAACTCAGAAAGGTCTGAAAGCGGAGATTCGTCAAAATATCAAGGTGGCCTAGTGGTAAGGTCTCGGGTTCGGAACAGGAGGGTTTCAAGTTCGTGTCCCGATTCCACCGAAGAACCGTCGTGTAAGGGGGTATGTTGCACGTTAAATTCGTCATGACCAAACGTCCTCCCGCTGGTGTGGCGTGGTGTGGAGAGGAGGGTGCCAGCTCAGGTGTCGTCCTCCTCATCTGACCGAGGTTCAAAATTACGAGGTCCGTCCCAAAATAGCCCTAGTGGTGTTGCTTTAAACGGGACATTAATATAACTAAACTAAACTCGTCAAAATCTCGAGTTCGAATTTTTTGACGATTAATATACTTTCTCTATATTAGATATACAAGAAAGTAAAAAATGTTTGCACTTTTATATATTAATAGAAGTAAATTCTAAAAAAAAAATTATAAAATTAATTTTTAATGTTGAAACTATTGATATTAATATTGATATCACTATTGATATTAATAAGCGATTTTCAATGCTTTGTAATTTGACCTCGAATATTTAGAGCGTATCATTCCCTCATCAATCAAAGAACAATAGTTAATCAATATTCAATGATTTGTTTACAACTTGATGCATTTTATCAAAACATATAATTTTCCTGAATCCCAAAACTTTAATAGCTCTTTACAAATAAAAGTAATAAATTAATTCTACTTCGAAATATCTAGGATATACTGTTAAGTACATTGTTGCCAACGCGCCAAGTTTAATAAATCTGTTTTTCTCCTCCCCTCAAATTAGGGCTATACTAATTATAAATGCGTGTGGTTTGGCATCGGACCGAGAACAAAAGTGACGCTTTGTTAATAGTAGCGAAGTTGAGACAATGCTTTTTCTTGCGTTAGTATAAATTGCCGTTTTTATTGTTTTTGCCGTTTCTTCAGTTGACCCACCATATATTCTCTATTATAAATCCTCTCTAACTTGTACTTATTAGTTTTCTACAATTATTCTATTCTTTTTAGCTACATCGGAACTTCTATATTAGTTTCTCCGCAATAATTAGTAGTTATCAAAAGACCTCAAAAGGTACCCTTTCCTTTTTTTTTTTTCAAAAAAATATTTTTTAAACATAATAATCCACTATGATTTGCATGCTTCAATGAACAAAGCGAACGGTCACTTTCACCAGTTACGACTATATCGTAACAAAGCACGGTCAATGCCTTAAGAATTGCGTCCATTACTTGCTTTCATTACAATATTTTCAATTTTATTATAACATAAAATTATTTATATATTTTTTTTCTATAATTTCTATGAGGTACATGGGAAGAAACTTTTGGATACGCGTACATTCTGAAGTGCACATTTTTCCCAGAGTGTACAAGATCAGTTTAAATGCAATTGATAACAATAATGTGATATCAAGTTACCAATTATTTCCCTTCCAGCAGATATATTCAGGCTAATAGAGGGTATCTAGGCGGAATGATTTGAAAGTGTTCCGACACATTTTAAGAGTGAGTCAGGCGTAGCAAAGCAAATTAGTTTTAGGTAGGAACATTTTGGCAGAGATTTCATTTTTCACGCTTACTATGTGAGAAATATCCAAAGTATTTTAATGCAAATATGATTTATAGAACAGATTTGTTTAAGAGTGTGTACATGATGGTACAGAAAATACCATCATGCACATACATGAATATTGCGGATACATCAGCGCTCAACTGAATAAGAGATAATTGTTAAAGATCACAGTTCGAAAACTTTGATTCGAACTGATCATAGTAGAGAATTAATTTATTTAGAGATCGTTTGCGACCTAAACGCATTGACCCTTTCCAATAAAAAATGATTAAAATAACAATAGTTCATTTTACAAACAGCCCACACCCTTCTTTAGTCTCTGAAATTGGACATTAAAGTAAAAGAAGGCCAAAACGAAATATAATACTTTTGAAATATATATAATATTAAATTAAATGAACATGCTTAACAGTTTTCTAAATAAAATATTCGGGTTAGAGTTTTTTCATATGAAGCAAATTTTATTATTATAAAATATTTATCTATATATCTTCAACATTATTCTTACCCATAAAAAAAAACTCATTTTTTTATTTATGAATTTCTTCTGTCCATTAACATTTTTTTGTTTTGTTTTTTTCACTGAATATATAGTAAGTTCAATAATTTTTTTTTTTAATTCCAAGAATAAAAAGTTTTCATATTTTTTTTCTTTGTAAATAATTTTTTAAATTTCTTTTTATAGGTAGTTTGGTGCACATGTTACCAGCGATATTAGCGAATTACCAGAAGCGTAAGTTATATTTATCAATTTAATGATTAAAATAATTGGTTATTAAATCAATAAGAACAAAGTTAATACTCACAGACAATGCTTCTCCAACTATATATACTCAATTAATCATTAGCTTGGATTTTATATTTTTTACTGAGTTGAACATAAAGATTATTTTTTTTTAAATTCATGCAAGAAAAATGATAATGCTAATTTTATAAATTAATATTCATGTGCATTTTTTACTATTTTGGCAAATGTGCTTCTGGGCTTTAACCAAGAAAACAGTCATAATATGCAGTAATATTTTGAAATTGAACATGATGTTTGGAATAGAAAATTGCCAGAGTTATGACAACCATAGACAAAAAAGAAAGGACTGAAGCATCTTCAAATAAACGGTAAATCGGGATGCCTCCGAAATGAGGCGCTTTCAGGAAAGTGCAGATACGATTTTATTTGCAATTATTTCAATTTGGTATTTTAATGTAAAAAACATTAATAAATAACAGAAATAGTAGAATTATTAGAAATCAGTATATTTCAGAAAGCAACATAAAATTAGTTACTTTATAAAGTTCTTTTTATCTGAATATGCTCAGTCATACTTTTGAAACAGAATACACAGAACTAGTGAAAAAAAAAAAAGGTTTTCTCAATGCTAATAAGTAGATGATAATTCGAAAAGATAGATTTTGGTTTCAATGATCACCACTCGAATGTAGAAATTTGGAATTCTCATTTTTTCATTAAATTATCAGATGTGTAGATACTTATCATAATAATTAGATTCAAACCCAAATGAAGTGCCCATCAGATTTTTTGTTGGCATTTGATGGCATTGCTTCTGACAATATCACATTTTTATATAAAAATACCGAGTATCCAAAAATAATAACTTGCATTGTGAAAACTACACTTTCTTATTCGTAAATTTTAGTTGCATTAAAAAGGACTTAAGTTTCTTTGCAATTTAATGTTCAATACGGCCATCACTAGCAATTTTGCAGATGTTCTGTCCGATCTCTTTTAAGTGTTTAATAGTATTAATGATAAGAATCACCAGCTGAAGAAATATGCTGTTAGCGATATGTTAGGAGTAGAATGCGTATGTGCGACCTTCACATACCGCTAAATTAAACCAAAGAGAGTGACTTTCCCATAGTTGCCTCGCATACTTCTTAATGAAGGTGTTATCTCTTTCATTGTCGTATAAAAATTGGAAAGTGAACACCATGGGTGATCATATTTTTATTTTCAAAATCACACGCATAAGCCTTTTGCACTTCGTTGTATAGTGAAGAAAATTGTGCATGCATTGTGATGACTTTTTGTCGACTGATTAAAACCAAAATTTGACATAGAATTCAAGTTTTAGCAACAAAATCACAAATATCATTTATCTAAGATTTTGCGTTTTTCAGTTATTGTGTTTCAAGTATGTGAATATTCAGACTAAGTGATGGCCGATTCGTTCACTGATTTGACTGAAAATTTCATAAGAATCAACACTTCATATGCTAAAACTGTGTACCAAATTTTATTCACCTAGTTTATTATGTTTTATATTTATCATATTGTCGTTCAAAATTTCATAGAAATTCACACATTAGGTGTAAAGACCAATTACCAAATTTCACTCGTCTAGCTCAAAGCATTTTTGAATCATCGTGTTCACAAACAGTCTGGTATTTTCCAGATCCAGAAGTATGAATCATAGAGATTTCTCAAAATCTCGAGAGCGAATTTTTTTTTAACAATTAAATATTTTTCTAAATTAACTACATATACGGGAAGACAAAAGCGTACAGCAATCTTTTTGCCTTTCACAATTAATCATATGGACATCTCTCAAATATAAACTACTATATTTGGATTCCTTTAATTAGGCCCTTTTTATAGAATGCAAGCTGAACAACTACTCTGAGGCATCAATATTGTGCTTAGAAAATCTTGCGATCATCAATTACCATTGTTTGTATATTATACAATTATTCAAACATTGAAAAATCACGAATGGAATTTCGTTTGAAATGTCATTTGAAATCTGTTAGAGCAATTTAAAATTTTAATTTCCTACAGTTTCTTTTAATGTCTTCATATGTCCATTTAATTATTTAATAATTGTACGTTTAAAATTAAATGATAAATAATTATTTTTCCAGGTGCTGGAAGGATTTAATTTATTTAAAAGCGCCAATGTAATGAAAGATAAAATTAATTTTAAATATTGTAATAGAGAAAAATAGGTTTCATATACATAGCACTATGAATTAAATAGCAAAAATCTCTGTTTATCAAAATATATATCATGGTACTATTTTATCATGATTTTTTTTACAAATATCACTCGTATTTCTAATATTTTCTTTTAAATAATATCGTCCGTAAATATTTTTGTTTCCTTAGGAATGATTTCTCCCATATAAGCTTCGATCCACATAGTCCTTATTGACCTTGATTAAAAATGCTGTCTTCTGAACTTGTAAAAAAAGGAATGTTTTTTTTTCCCCATAATTTTCAGAAGTCGATAGCAGTTATTTTAACAGTATTATTTTTATTTTCTATTTTTTATAGGCTTTTAAGATATATAAAATATATAAACTAGATTTAAACATTGTATATGTGAACAATTTGAAGCACAGTAATATATTACATTTTAACTCATATTGCCGAGTAAAAATTATCAATAAGATTTAAAATGAAAGTGATTAATATAGAATACATTTAAAATAATGTATCTTGTTATTACATACAATTGAAAACATTAATTTAATTAAAATAATCTAATACAAATTCCTATAAGTGCAAATTAAAAAGTGTATATATTAAGAAATACAAACGAAAATAAAAATCCTACTTTGGAGTTCATTGTTGGCAAAAATACGCAATTTTTTGATAATTTGATGGATGACTTTGAATTTTAACATAACAGTAAAAGCTTTGTTATAAATTGTGTATCAAGTTAATTTTTTTTTAAAAAATTAAAATGTGATAATTAAAGAAAGTATGTAAAAAAATGAAATTGGTATCATTAAAAAGGTAATTTTTTAAAAATTTTAACGCGTTCACTGCCACGACTGACACTTGATATTCGGACCAAATATCCAGTTAGATGCTCCCTTCTTTGCTATTAGATGCTCCCTTCTTAAATATGGTAGAGAAGGAGTCATCTAATAAGATAGATGGTTTTGTACAATTACATATTATCTATCACGCACAGGCGTGTAATCCAGTAGTCAATGTGTTAAGATAATGCAAAAACCACTTTTATAAGATAATTAGCTTTAGAAGATGTCCCCATCAATTTATAGATAAGTCTTAGC
The DNA here is from genome assembly GCF_947563725.1 of Argiope bruennichi. Lineage (NCBI taxonomy): Eukaryota > Metazoa > Arthropoda > Arachnida > Araneae > Araneidae > Argiope > Argiope bruennichi. Next base: position 19,988,139 of record NC_079156.1, on the reverse strand, counting down.
GATCACTTATTCGACAACAGTAAAGCCATCTTCGACTTCGATTAAACTTTCTATTTGACACACATTTCTATATACTATTCTTGCATATCATTTTTCCTCGGCCTAATGGAATTTTTACTGACACAGCGAGCCCTCTCCCATGTCATTGATTGAATTTTTAACATCTTGAGGAAATCCGAATGCATATTTAAAACTTAAAAATAACAATTTTTAATGATTTTGAATCAAGTTGCTTCCCTAAAATTATTTCACAATTAAATTTAAAAAATGATGTTTGGAAAATAATTCTACTTCCTTTAAAGCATTATTCTTTGCTTCAACAAGAAATTTCTTTGTTCGGTTCATTCCAAAAATACCTCCGAAACAGATATATATTTGAAAAAAATATTCGTCAAACAACATATCTGTTTGAATTCATTATCATAAACCTGAAGAATAATGTCGTGACAAAGTCTAATCAATCAATGAAAATTCATGAATGAAATTTCATTTCAAACTCCATTCGAGAGATTTTTGAATAATTTAAAACTTTAATTTTCTAAAATTCCTTTCTTCAATTTTTCCTTTTAAAACCGAGGAAAAGACAGCATTATGGTTCCTCTTGTTTATTTTGGTTTTATGATTTTATTCATAAGTTGGTGAATAACGTTACTAACAACATTTGTTTGAAAAAACTTGATTGGAAAAACCATAAAAACTCTTTAATTTTCTAGTAACATTTGAATGCAAATGTTGACAACTTTGCACTCCCGGTTTTAATGACTTATGATGTTTTTCTATTTTTTATACCAGAGTTTTGTTCTGTCGATATGTTAGTACTAACTATTACCGAGAATTAAATTGTTACTGTTTATTTGCACCCTTTGGATATTTCTGTACAGCTTTTAACGTTATCTTCCATTTCAGATGGCGGCAATGAACTGATTCAAACTATACCGCACCATCAACCGGTATTGCATCAAGAAGGTAAGAATTCTCCTTTTAATCTGTTGACTTCTTTGGCAAGCTCATAGACAAGCTAAAATCCTATGTCTTAACTGTTCGTGTGTTTACGTAGTTTAAAATAAAAAGGATATACCATTTACCCTAAAAACTCTTTTAAGTGTAATAAAAAATATTTAAAAGCCTTTTCTTCAGATATAATAAAGATTAATTTATTCATAAGTTTACCTTATAAACATATCAATAAATGTTAGCCAGTAAAACTGTTATATATTTCAAGAAGAAAATATTGTTTCGATTACCAATTAACCTGAGAAAAACGAATTATTTGCATATTTTTTTATTATTAATTTCGCTATTTTGATTTTTTAAAAATTAATTATTATAATTCTTCCAACAATGGAATGCTAATTTTTCAGAATGTAAGTATTAGTTTTGCTTTAATTTCCATATAAAATTTACCACAAATTTTTGATGTATATACTCAGCGCTCGATTTATTTACTCTTGATTTGTTATTCGTTTGAATATTAGTTACATGAATATTTTTTGCATATTTAATTAGGATGTTTTACTTGATAAAAATTTAAAGATTTAATTAATAATATAGTTTTGTTTGATATATTTGACAATATCAATCTTTGATTTTCAGAAATTAATTATAAAATATAGGAACAGAGAACCATTTTACAGACATAGAATCTAATATGTTTTGTTTAGAAAATGTTTTCATATATTCGGCCAGTTGTTTAAAAGCCATTTTATTGTTTTATCGTAAAAAGCAAGAACTGCGTATAATATTATTAAAAAAATTTACTTTAAAGATGGTAAGAAATTTTGATGGAATTAGGAAACTTTAAAAAATAAATTTTATCATTATCGTAATCCAAAATATTTTCTTTTTAAAAAAAAGCACATTTTGTATTATCTGATTTTTTTTACGAAAAACCCGCTTTCATTTAAAGTTTTTATCGAGTTTTAGATTTTGATGTTTGTATTTATTGTTTAATTTGTATTTTCTGATTTATGAAAGATACCAAGAGGATTAGTAATTTTTTTCTATTACAAAAAAAGGAACAAAGAGAAAGTTTAATTATCAAAAATTTGGACAACGAAATTTTTATGAAACCACATAATAGAATTTCCTGAGCCAGGAAAAAAAAATTTTGAATCTTGTTTATCTGCAGCGAACATTAACTTAGAAAAATAACGAATTAAAAGAATGGAATTTGATGATTATAGTAATCTTCATGTATAAATGTTGGTTGTTCTTCGCAGTGGTAAGCAGATGGAATCTGTGACGTAAGAGAGTTTCGGAAAAGTTTGGGCCAGTGGTTTCAAAATATAAAAATTCCCCATAATTTAAAACTAACTGTTATAAGTAACTGGCCTATATTCTTAGGATTTTCAAAAGCCTTAAATTAAATTGAAAAAATTTAAATAAATGTTATTCAACTTAAATTAAAAGTAAGTGCACAAAATATATAACAGTTTAACTTCAATTATGCAAATAAGTAGCTATTTGAAATTATAATGTCATTTACCTTTCAACAATTATAACAAAAGTGAGGCACTCTGAGATTTCAAATACTCTTTTTAAGTGGGCGGAATTTTTCATGTTTCTTTACATATTCAATTCCCTTAATTTTGTGATAGAAGTATTTCATGTTACATTTTCATTTCACAATTCTTCAACGCAGATAGAATTCTTTGATCAGATTTATTCGATCATTTCAGAATTTTCGATCAGGTTCAGAAGCATTTCATAATTTTCAGCTTCAATTCGCGTATTTTTGGAAAAACGCTCATTTTTGAAAATGTTTTATTTTTATGTTTAATATGTTTGCAAAATAGTAATGATAATTTTATTTTAGAAATTTTTAGTATATATGTTCTTTTAGTATTTTCTGACTTAATCCGATAATTTTCTTTAAAAAATTATCTTTAAATAAGCAATATTTTTAAAATCTTCTTATGTTATTAAAAGAATGTAATTTCATTGAACTTTTCTTCCTAATTCAGGCAATAAAGGTCATGTTCATATTACGCTGAATGTGCAGAAACCAAATGCCGGCAACGCAGGAACTGGAGGTAACATTCAACACATTCATTTTTTCATCATATTAAAAGCTTATATTTTCATGGCTATTTTAGTTATGAAAGTTCCGAATTTAGAAATAAATTGTATTCTCAGTTTAGAAGAGAAAAAAATTAGTTGCATTATAAATAGAGTATGCAATTAATGTTGATTTTTTTTATTACAAATTACCGAAAAAAATGAATTATTCTGTCTTTCAAAGAATATTTATTTCGCTACAAAAAATATACAGGATGCAATTATTCCTTAAGAAAACGATTTTAAAATAGTCAATTCGATCAATATTAATTGTTTTTGCAAAATATTGTAGGAAAAAATTCTACTGTTTTATCGTTCAAAATTCATATAATATTTTTGTTTTTATACTACAATTATCTTTTATATAACGGAATGAAGCAAGTTTGATTTTAGAGAGTATATATATTTAGATATAGCTTGCAAAAGTGAGCCTAAAATCCAATAAAATAATGCAAAGTGAACCCAAAGACCATTAAACTAGTGGGTGATTCCTAAATTTATATTTGGATCCAATTTTCAGTGGAAAAGCTACTGAGCACTATACGTCCGAATTTTTTTGCATTCTTCTTTTTTTTTCTTTTTTTTTTTTTTCCAAATCGTAATTAAACATGAGTTTCGTGAAAATATTTTCAGAAAATCATGGAAATAAAAATATTGTTGTTAATAAATTTAATAATAATATTTTTAAAAAACGCACTATTATTCTTATGGTAATACTTTTAAATTGGCATTCTGTGCATGATGTAAGAAGTGTTGAGCACAGAATGCAACGCTTAATGCAAGTAACCAAGATGAAAATAAGCCAAATGAATCAAACCTGAAACATTATCATAATACAATGACATTAACAAGAAGTTTGGTGTTAAAGTCGGGATCTGAGAGTTATAATGTTAATTACATCATGGCTGGATTCGTATGCAGAATTATGCCAAAAAAAGACCCAGCAATGATGGACATAATATTTCATGAGAAAGATGGTTATAACTTTCAAATTACATTGCCCTGACTTCTTCTATACATTCAAATTACATCCCTGTCCTAAGCTGGATGGCATAAACGAAACTTTAATTCACAGCATTTTTGCTCTATGTGATTCATCAGATTCTGCAATATTGCAAAACCAAATCTATTTAGAAAGACTTCATTAGATTTGAAACACTCATTAGAAATTTATTTAATGAGTGTTACTTCATTAGAAATTTCATCATCCCAGCGTTTAATTAAAAGTAGTTTATTGTTATCATGCTAAGCTAAATATTTACATAACAATATGATTAGCTAAATAATTACGTAACAAAATGATTAGCTAAATAATTATAATTACGTTTTTATAAGTTAATCGTTTATCATATTTAAAACATAAATTTGTTTTGTTTGAATATTTACAGATATAATCTAATCACTGTTTAATCAGTTTTGTTTTCGCATGGATTAGTGAAAACATGGCAGAAGCAACTGTATTATATCTTGTTAAATAGTCCTAAACATGATTATGTTGCATTTAAACATGACTGATACATTTTAATAATAATTCTTATATATCAGTAATCGATATTCGGTGTCATTAAACTCTATTTACATAAATTTAATTTTAAACAATTTTTGAAAAAAAAATTTTACTGTGCAAAATAATTAAATTTTTTTATATATTCCTTATATTTTATTTAAATTAAATTTAAAATAAATTTTTATCAAACTGACGGTCATGCGGAACAGCAGGCACTGAAGTAAAATCTAATTTAATTGATGATTAATTAAAAATTAATATCTAAAAATATAAAAATGGTATAATGTCATTCAGAATACACAAGTATACATAAATTGGAAACTCTAGCACACCAGGAAGTAAATGCAAAATAGATAACAAAATTCTATCTTTATTAAATGAAATAATTTAAACAAAAATTAAAGTTGTTTTATTTCATTGAACTCATTCTAAAAGTAAAGGAATTTATATTATAACTTTCCCTGTTGATACAATCGGTCGTAACTGTGTATTGTTAAGTTAGAAAAACAAAACTGTACAAATTTGTTAATTAAGATCATTTTATTTAATCAAGATCATAATTTTTATTTAATTAAGATCACAATTAAGATCAAGAATAATAGATTGCATTTGTTTCGCCAATGTTTTTGATTAGTTCGTGAATGACTAACGTTATATTTACTAAAAAGGAATTGAAACAAACAAACAAAAAAATCTTTGAAATAAAACATTCGTTTTTCCACATGAGAGAATGCTGAAAACAAAGAGAAATCTATTTCCAAATGAGCCTCTGGTTTCGAATGGTTAAAGTAGCAACGATATAGATTGTAACATTATAAATTATTTTCACTTGGGTAACTTTGCTTTCTTTTAAAGATTATTATTATTTAAAATTACATTAATTCATGTATAGTGTATAGAAATAAAAATACTTAAAAAAATTCAATCATCACCAAACAAAGAAATTGAAAGAAAATCTTTTGTTCCAAACAAAAACAATTCAAAATATGGAATTTATTTAAGAAAAGTAAAAAAAAAGAAAGAATATTTCCTCTTCGTTGTCTTTTTCGTTCGTTGTTGTTATCTGAAGATGGTATTTTTTTTTTCTTGTTTATCTCTAAGTAAATATTAATTATTGACAAATGAAATAGATTTAGTGGCGTAGCGATAGTAAGGTTCTGTACGGGATTATATCTAATTACTTCATCCCAAGTGGCTTCTAAAGAGTAAATGAAACGGCAGAATGATTTAATTGTTCACCCTTACATCACATTTCACTTTTAAAAGTAGCGTAACCGCACTAACGTTTTGTCTCTGTCTCTTGACTAACCTTGTGAGTTGCGCCAAGAGCCTCTATCCCCTTGGCCCCGGGTCGCTACACTACTGTCTTGGCTAGAACACAAATTTTGGCTATAGATTTGAATTGAATTTTTGTTAATAAATCAGAAATGCACAAAAAGTCTTTTGAAAGCTATATGAGATTGACTTTTTAAATATTGAAATTTGATAAAGCCTAGAACCTAAAATGACGAATTATATAAAAAAAAATAGAAAATAGAAAAAATAGAAAGTAATTAAAAATTTTAAAAATCGCATTTTAGTACACTGCTGTAACCGTGTTCTTAAGCAATATTTTTTTTATATAATTTATTAGAAATTAAATACAAAATTTGTATTAAATGTTTAATTTAGTGGAATGCATATATATATATATATATATATATTTGAATTCTCGTTTAATCTCTAATCTTACAATGATTTTATAGGTGGCAATGGAGGGGCAGGAGCCGGAGGTGGCGGTGGTGGTGGAGGAGGAGGAGGCAATATGCAAATGCAGGGTATGAAAATTAAATTTGTTATAAGTTTCTTTTTGTTTGTTTTTAGCAGTAGGATGCTCAAAAACTTCTCAAGTTGTTTTAAATATCTTTTATATTCACATTTTATAAAAAAGAAAGTGGTTTCAGAGATTTTTTTAATGCTTAAAATATTTAAAATGATGATGTAGTAGCTTTTCAGTTATACATTAGATATCAGAATCGATAATTTCGAATAGATGAGTAAAAAATAATAATAATTAAGAAAATTTAAAATAATTATATGCAGGTACTAATATATGCATACAATTTAGTGATATTAAAATAAAACAAAAAAAAAACTCCAAAGAACTGCGGTACTACCATATTCATTTAAAAAAATCAATTTTAATAGAAAGGTTTACAATTATTGTACAAATTATTACAAAATACGTTACAATATATAGAAAATTTTACTAAGAAAAGTGAAAAGTCTTAGAGAGTTTGAGAGCAACCGTCTGTCATTTATCCCGTGGATAGGTCAGTGGCATTGGCTATTTTCCTTTCTTGCTTCCCATTCCCTTTTGTAAAAATTCAAAATTATTAGGAGAGCCGGATTGTTGAGATGCCAAATCCTATAGAGATCACTATTATAAAAGCTTCATTGACAAAAGTTACTCTACGGAATAATATCTCACAAAAACAGCGTTTAAAAAATACAACTGCAGTGGTCTTCCGGAATTTTCAAGTTTACTCTCTAATAAATGTATTTATGATTTATTAGCAGCATGCCATTGACGAACAATAATTATGAAAGAGCCTATTTCGATGTTTGGCTGATTCGGTTGTCATTGATACACAAGTACTGGAAAACTAAATGAAAATTTTGAACGCCTTTTTCCGCCCGACTGAAGCCAAGATTTAACACAGAACTGCAAATGAAGTCACAAAATCAAATTTGAGCCATTGCGTTTACATGAATACAAAAGAACAGACAGACGTCCAATCCTTAGACGGACTTGGTTCAAAATTTGAAACTGATCTTGCCTTTAGAGATTAAATTTATGTACCAAATCAAGGTCAGCAATTTTTATGCTGGGGAAGAAAGATAAGATCTTTACTCGGAAATATACGAGAACGTTTCAGGGAAAACCTTCCTGCTGACTGTTCATGCTAGCATTCTAAAAATAATAATGCTGATGGTCACAGAAACAAGAATTGCATAGTTAGAGAAACACGCAGCATGATATCTTTTTGCATATTTATAAATTTCGATGCAACCTGTAATTCTGTCTGTATTGTGATTGTATGTGCGGCTTTAAAATGCTGTTTGTCCTCTTTTAAATACTGATACTTTGATTTGACTAAAAATTCTTTAATACTACTCCGTATAGTTGATAATGGATTGTGTTAAATTATCCAACGGATTCTGAAAATTATATTGATAGGTATTGATTATATATTCAAGTAACTGTAAAACTTATCATCGTTTTTGGCTGTAAATTTTATAATTATTTTTCATTTCCATCTTAGGTGGAAATGGAGGAGGAGGAGGAGGAGGCGGTGGAGGTGGAAATATGCAAATGGGAGGTATGAACTTTCAAAATAGATAATTTTATTATATTACGTTCTACCATATAGGCTTATAGCTCTTAAACTTTATTGCAGTATGATGCAAATGCAGTTTTTATAATAATTTTATGAAAGAAAATATTAAATAATAATCTTAAGAAAAAAAAATATTTTTTTTCTTATGAGCAATACTATGTCTGTATGTGCTTGTGCAAGCTTGAAGGTTCGAACTCGCAACGTTAGGGTTCATAGCCGAGTAACAAAGCCACTAGACAAAAGTGTACACTCTTCTCCGGAAGTTGTTATCTGGCTTATGATGTTACCACCACAATACTCCCCCTCCAGTGAGTCAGTGGAGTATATCGCGCCAGTTATGGCGAGCGACGAACGTTGTTATCGCGCCAAGCGTTATGGCGGGCGATGGCGAGCGTGTGTGAGTGGTTGCTGCCGGTAGATTGAGCCCCGACAGCTGAACGAAGGATGCGGTTGTTCAGAACTAGGGTCACCAATGTGCATGTTTGAGGTTCGAACTCGCAATGTTAGGGTTCATAGCCGAGTAACAAAGCCACTAGACAAAAGTGTACACTTTTCTCCGGAACTTGTTATCTGGCTTATGATGTTACCACCACATGCTATATCGCAAGTATCGTTTCGAGTCTGTCGATGCGTTTTGTGCCATTTTCATTCCTGGTTTAAATAAAATTTCAGTTAGTAAGTACGTAAAATAATCTCTCAGAAAGCTTCAAATTATCTGTGTTTTGCTGTCTTTCTCTGCATTAGATATCTTATCATGAACATTGAGCTTCAAATTCAACATTACATGGGATGTAAGCAGTTGAGTAACAAGTATTAAGCAGTTAACTGCAAAATTTATTTTTCCAAGTCTCCGAAATCCCTCTTTTTAAAGTCAAGCGAGGACACATGTACATGTCAAACGGAATACAAACAGTTGCATAATAAATATTTCTAGAAAGATCATAATAAAGCGATGTACAATTTTTATTAAATAAAGCATTATACATCGACCGAGCCAAAATGAATATTTGGATCGGCGCGTGTACCATATCGAATGCACTTAACTGATTCAATTGATACAAATTTCCGGTATTTCTGAATATAATTGATTACCGGAGCCTTTTCCAAAAACTTTAGTATAATTTCATTAAGTTTGTTGGGTGTACATTGGTTTGCTGGGTCACCTCTTTCAGTGGGGAAAAAACGCGCGATTTCTTTGAAAAATTGACGTGTTTTTTTAAAACTTTTATAAGTAATATAGAATGAATTATATTTATCTTTTGAATACGTTGATCCTGTTGATCACATTCAAGGTAAATCAAAGTCAAATGAATGCACAATATATTTAGTATTAATCAGAACAAAATAAGGTAAAAAAAAAAACCCTTTAATTTGGATAAATTGAATAATTAGGAATCAAATTTTCATTCTAAACGAGTGTCTATGCATTTAAACCTACCTAGAAAAAAGTATTAAAATAGAAATTGCGTATTTCAAGAAAAACGAGAAAAAAAAAATAAGAGTTTGCTTATCTGGATCGCTTATAGTAATTTGGACTATTTTGCTTTCATATTCTGGAATTGCAAAATATTTCCTGATTCCGCATCCTTGTTTACCTAATTAAGTTGTAATAATAATTTTTATCAATTTCTAAGCATGAAAAGGTGTGATATAAACCATAATTAACAATTTGACTACACATTTATTTGAAACGACTTTTGTTTTTGAAGCGCATTTAATTTTTTGAACATGTGAAGGCAGTAGCATTTACGTAAAAATTCATTTATTTCTTATTATTCAGAATATATATTGCTGCATGATACTGAAATAACTTAAAGCTAATTAGAATTACAAAAAAAAAAGGGAAACATAAATTTAAACAAATACGGAACGCTCTGATGCGTCAAATGTACCCAAAGGTTTAATGTTAAAAAAGATATAAATTTAACGAACAATTCAATGGATAAATAATAAAGACAAACGTGCGCAAAGAATGTATTACAATGAGACACCGATTATCTGTGACTCAAGGAACTGGCGTAAAAAAACGTATCAATGAAAATACATTTAATTAATTGTTATGAATTTAATGGTTCTACTACAATTCATTTAAAAGTAATAATTTTAAAGTTTTTAAGATGCACTAATATATTACTGCTTACTATTGAAACACTGCCTTTTGAAAATAATTTGTCATAAAGGTGAGAAAATTCCAATTATACTTTATTTTATACAAATTATATGTGTACAAAAGACGTTTGTTTAATAATTTCTTTCATCTTTTCTGGAGTATTGATTGTATGTGAATATTAAATACAGCATTATGTAAGGATTAAATGAATCCATTTAATGTTTTTTTTTCTGGTGTTTTGAAAACAAAATAAAATGGTAGATTTCCAATGGATTCCATTGTGTCTTCAAAGGATGGTCTTTATCTCTCTCTATATATAACGCTAAGGTACATGGCAGAGAAATCGTTCTTATTACATATTGTCGAATGGCAACAGTGACATGTAAACAAAGGGCTTGTGAATTATTTTAACAACAGGGCTTGTGAATTATTTTAACCTCCAAAATGATCCCCTTTTTCATGAGTGTAACAGCATTAATGTTATCTAGAACTTAATTATTTCGTACAAAAGTATACTTATTATAAGGACAAGCTATGGACTTTTCTACAATTTGATAAACAAGATAGTATTTAATTCAAATCTCCAAGTTTCTCTTCAAGCTATGAAGCACTTCAGTATTTACTAACTGCATTTATCACATTCTGTTGTGGGGCCCATGGTGGCCTGGGGGTAATGTCTCGGCTTGTGAGCCGTAGGGTTTCAGGTTCGAGACCCCATTCCACCGAAGTACCGCCGTGTAAGGGGGTCTGTTGCACTATAAATCCGTCGGGGCCAAACGTCCTCCCGTTGGTGTGGTGTGGTGTGGAGAGGGGGGCGCCAGCTCAGGTGTCGTCCTCGTCATCTGAGCTCGGTTCAAAATTACGAGGTCCGTCCCAAAATAGCCCTAGTGTTGCTTTAAAACGGGACGTTAATATAACGAAACACATTCTGTTGTGACCTCTATGGGCCTCTTTTACTTCCTCACTTACCTCTATGGGCCTCTTTTATCTCCACACACCTCTGTGGGCCTCTTTTAACTGCATCATCGCTGTGCGTTGCGTGAATTCCCCGCTGTAATGTACCTCTTCATTTGAACTTTAGAAACTTGAATATGGATTGAATCGCATATGTGAAACTTCTCTATAACTGATTAAAACTTCATTTTGCATTGTGCGTGCGTGTGTGTGTTGATGTAATTATTTGCTCTCTACATTCGGAACCAGAGGATAACAGCCATTGTTGCCATAAATCCTTACCTCTTACTTCTTTCAAGTTCAGACACTATTTTAAAGCAACTTTTTAGAGCAGCATTTCATTCAGTTTCGCTAATTAATGCTACAAAATATTATTAGAAATGTTCTGGATAGAGCTCGCTAAAAACTGCATTATGTCAGATTAAAGAAGATGTAAAAGAAATTAAGAAATATCTGTCAAAGTTTAATCGATCGCGAAAATATGTTTAATTATATATGGGTAATAGTTATGACTTAACAATGGGAATTGATGACCCTATCTTCCAAAACTATTGTCTCACAAAATGGTTTTTGCATTATCTTAAAACTCAAGAAATTATCTTTTTAATAACATCCACTTCATTTCTGTATCATATTTCTTTATTTAAAACAAATTTAATGTAATGCACAATTTGTAAAAATTAATTTTTAATGTTATTATGAAATACAAACCTATCTTTCAAAATATTGAGTCGCGTGCTTTTACCAATGATAAAATTAAAATTTAAAAAAGAATGTTTTCATTGGACATTAATTCTGAAAAAGGATTTTCACTTCCATTTTTGTTTCGTTGTATGTGCACATTTTTAAATTTCCACGTGTTATAATTTATTTTTAATTCATTCACTTAAATTCATGCTTTTCGAATCTTATCAAATAACCAGATGAAATAAAAAAATGTATGCATTTCTACACATTAATATTTAACAGCCAAAAAAATTTAATAACTAGGCTGATAAGCTGGTCACCAAAGGCGGCTAGTTTTTAAATTAACAATAAACAATTTATCTTTATTAATTCATTAATTGTAAATAATTCTGAAGTCATCGCTTCGATATCACAGAGCATATATTCGTCGAAAGATATCTTAAAACCAGCGAAGGAAACGAACCAGGGCATAATCGAAGTTTTGAATCCTTTGAGTCGTATAAAAAAATAAAAATAAAAACTTTTTTCAGTTACAATGGTTATGAAAGAACAAGGACTTTAACGAAAAATAAATAAATGAGGGAACATATAAACGGTGGTTTATTCTAAAAAATAAGACAAAAATTTTAGAACATAAAGCATAACTAACTTGTGAATACTATCTTAAAGAGTATAAATAAATGATTTCGTAGTCTTCCAAAACCAAAACAGAAAAATTTATTGCTCTGTTTCTTTATTAAATTGTACAAAATTAAATTGTACACATTGTACAAAATTTAATTCAAGTGAAATTTGTTCATTTCTGTTTATTTATTCATTGTCCTCATTTGTTCATAATATATACCATTTTACCAGACGATTCCTTTTTATTACTTTAATTTATATGTGATCATTCCAAATTAAAAATTATATGTATTTAAAAAGAATATTTTTTTTTTCAAATCACAAACTGTGTGAGTAAAATTGCATCTCAACTTTTTATATTTTTTTTCTACAGGAAATATGATGCAACTTATGCAGATGATGATGATGATGATGCAACAAGGTATGTTGATTAATTTATTCAATTTGAGGAAGTATATTAATTGTACGTGATTTAATATTTAGAAATTATTTTCTTGTTTTTTTTATTTTAAAACTTAGGATGTTTATATATTTATGCAGGTACTTTCAAACAAATATATTTCCATTCTTAAGTGCTTAAGCAATATCCAACTGAAAATATAGATTATTTTGCAGGAAAAAAATGCTGTTTATTACAACTTTTTAGAATTTTAATCATTCTTACACCAAAAATTATATATATATATATATATATCCAGACAAATTTTGTAACCGTTCCATGACTCTAAATCATGGAGAAAAAGCACATTGATAAAACTTCATTACTGAAAAAATCTCAACTGAATTTTTAAGAAAATACACAGATAATTTCGCATGCTAAATACTTACAAACATTGTGTTTCTTTAACAAGAAGAATATGCTTTGAGAAATTTTCTATAATTGTTCGTTTAAGTCAAAGCTTTTCTTCGTTATTAAAATATCTTCAACTCCTTTTCTAAGGATTTCACTCATTTTAAATGAGATATTTTTGTCTTTTAATTATCTTAGTAAATTTCCTTTTGTTAAAGGATTTCCTATTTCCGAAAGGCTTATCTTATGCGTTTAATAATATTTATTGCATTTCGTTTAATTATATCTACGCTTAAATTTACGAAAATCGTTTGCTGTACTGGAATGAAACCATAATTTTGCGTTACCATTAAAACTCTTCTTCAGTTCTGGAAACATATTAAAGGAAAAGCTTATTTTGTTTTAAAGTTGTCTATGTGCCATTTATCGTGTTATCTGGTGAACTACTTTCTTCTACTTTACATTCAAGTAAGAAAAAAAGAAGAAATTGTTATCTGCTCGACTTCTCGCATATTTCCGCAATATGGCGCAGTTTCGACTTTGTCCCATCATATAAAGAAAATAATCAAACAAACATTTTCGAACTGTATTTCTTCCATCCGATCATTTTGAAATCAAATATTTTTTTTTAATCTAAAGTTTTGGAGTAAAGATCATATACTAAATTTCAACTGTATTTATATTTTTGAGCAATTGCTCTCCCATATAAGCGGATAGAGAAACATTTTACCCTTTGACAGATTTCGTCCAGAATTTGATATAGGTATATAATTTTAGGCATGTGCTTCAAAGAAGTTCATTCATCTAGCTTCCTGCGTTTTTTAATTACCATCTAATAAGCGTAGAAAGATAAACACAGTTCCATAAATATATATTTCGAATTAAACAAGCATTCCTCAGATTCTGGAGGATTCCCAACAATTATTTTATAACAGATTTTATAGTTTAGTTTGGTTATATTAACGTCCCGTTTGAAGCAACACTAGGGCTATTTTGGGACGGACCTTGTAATTTTGAACCGCGGGGACGAGGACGACACCTGAGCTGGCAACGCACACCACACCAGCGGGAGGACATTTGGTCATGGCGGATTTAACATGCAACAGACCCCCTTACACGACAGTTCTTCGGTGGAATCGGGCCACGAACCTGAAATCCTCCAGTTCCGAAACCGAGACCTTACCACCAGGCCACCGCGGCCCTAACAGATTTTATAACAGTGTGCCATATTATACCAATATTATTATATAAATGTTATTTTTGAAAGCACTATTCGAAGATTTATACTATAATTGCGAAAATGTTTATCATTTAAAAATAACTGGCATATGTTTTAATAATGAAAGTCACTTATATTCGATAAAGTGAATATAACATTGAATTCATCAATATTATATTAATGTAATGAAAAGCTCATTAGTTCCTCTTTTAAGTTCCCGGTTCTAAAAGATTAATTGTTTCTTGATTAGAAAAATGTTGCAGTTTCAATTCCTTAAATAGTTTCTCACAAATATTAAATGGAGGGCGATACCCAAAAAATACAAATTGTTTATTTATGTATTGTAATTATTATTATTATTATTATTGTATTTTTGCAAGTTTATGACTAATTATCTTCATAAAAAGAATATAGAGAAGATTTACATTAATATGAAAATAGCTATTCAAACGTTAATATTATTAAAAAGAAAACAATACCTAAAAAAAGAGATCAGTAAATTTTGTTACGAGCAAGTGTAGGAAACATGTATATTTATCTGATTAATCTTGCATTGTGTCTAATCTCGCGAGTTCATTGGAAAATAAAATATTAAACTAATTCTCGTTAACAACAAAAAACAGTTTTCCTCATCCTTAAATGATCGACATCTGATCGTTCGAAATTGCCCGAATCGTAATGATAGAGTTAATGTGCTAAGACAAGAACAATTGGAGCAGAAACTGCTTGTGATACCATAGGCAAGACCGATAACAACATTTTACCAAACGTTGTATTGCACTCGAGCGCCGAGAAAAGAAAAGTCCCATTTTTCTTTTTTTTTTAATTCGACTTTTAATGACTAATTTATTTAGAATACTAACTGCTGAAAGGGAACAGGTCAAAAATACAAATTTTGTAGGTAGCACAAAAAAAATTTTCTATCATTCCTATAAGGCAAAATTTAACTTAAAAAAAATCCTGCTTATCATTTAATATATTTTATGCACGCTCCTTCTTTAAAAAAAGTTTCCTATGTCTTGAGCCTATATTTTTCTTCTTTTTTTTTAGTAAAAGTAGGATATTGAAATAATAATACCAGCTGTTAAAGTTTAATTACAAGTAAAACTGAGATATTAGATGTAGAAGCCTTTAGACTGTAAAAGATCCATTCAATTTTAAAACATACATTCAAAAATATTATACACACATATATAAGTGATATCTGAAAATAATTGCAAACTCACCAAATTTCTTTGAGCTCTCTACTGTTCGTTTTAGGATCACGAGGCTAGCACTTTTCGACGATTGTATTTCGTTAAGGGATAGTACACAGAAAGATGAACAATTATTATCCCTCCTAATTCCACGAATAACCAGAGTTAAACCTATTGATAAATGTAATAATCTCCTTTCATCTTTCCTTTCACCCTTTCCTCTCCCCTGTCTTTCCTTTTCATAAAATAGACGCCTTCTGACGTATGCGCAAAAGTATGGGGAATTTCCAAATCATAGAATAAACCTTATAAAAGTTCTAAGTGAACCCCCTGAATCACAGGACAGATGTCCAGGCTGTAATTGAACTTTTTTCATACATTCTGCCATTGATCCTTACTCTAGCATTATCCATACCCTGAGTTCTTCTAATATTTTTGTTTATAGGGGTACACAAACAAGGTCCTTAATGGGCCCAAAACGAAGAAATCGTTCGACGCTAAATCAGATACCTGAGGGAGGGAGGGGGTAAAAGGGTACGAAGTGAGGTCATCCTAATCATCACACCCAATCTAGCGTCATCAGCAGTTGTGGAAACAACCAAAAGTACATCATATAGAGGTAACTGCAGCAGTCATAGTATTCTAACAGAAGAAACACAGTCCATAAGTCTTATTCTGTAAAGCTACACAAGAAACATTCACTTTTAGTGAATCTCTTTCAACTATCATAATAGTGCGTGGAGTTTTAGTGCCCCAGAAATTCAATTTATGATGTCAATTCGCGTTTCCGTATAAATGGACTGCAGTTTCATGTAGCTAGTACACATAATACAAACAGGGCGAGTTTATGGTTATTTTCATACATTACTCATATTTGTACGTTGAATATTTTTGAATTTATAGCGCTTTGAAAATGAAGGAATCTTTTATTATAGCCATACATAATAAAGAGGCACTGAAATTGCTAAAATGAGAATTAAAACTATTATGTTTGGTGTAGAAACCATATGCTATTAGGTAATGCTCCAAAAGCCTCTTTACGGTTTCAGGAATGTAAAACAAAATTTTCTTAAAATCACTCATTTTTTTCACTGACTTATGAGAATCTTTGATTCATATACTTTGTCTGTTGGACGTTTTGCATCGTTATCACTGCGAAACGAAATGAATGCGACATAAGGGCATTAATGCTGGCATTGCATTTTATTTCACAAAGGTCGTTTACGATGAAAATTTGGTCATTGTACTGAGAAATGACAATACATGCTTATTATGCTCACTTGGTATACATATCTCTCAAATTAGATATTACTTAGGTAAGTTTTTTTTTAGAATTTCGGCCATCAAGAGGTAAAAATCTTCGAGATCTAAAATATGTGATAATACTATCACCAATAGTATAGTACATTTCCAATTTTCTACAGTATTCTTATACTAATACATTTAAGCTTAGGTCTTAAAATTCCGTAGTCTTTGCCATAAATATAAATGTTAATTTTCTTCAATTTTTGCTACTAGGCCAGTGTCACCATACACTCAGCTAAAGAGCAACTTTAGCTCTATTCGAAATTGAAATCTTCGAACGTAATCAATTTCATTTTTCTTTTGAATGTTATACTTAAGCATCTATGAAACTCCTTTCCACCTTCATAGGATACAAAACATGCTAGTTTACCAGTTCTTAGAGTACAAATGCCAAAAATATTAACAATCAACTGTTTAAAACAATAAATATCTACACCTGCAAGCACAGAAAAAAAAAACATTTGCCATAAAATCTAAATTTAACACCAGCAATCATTTTGTCATGCTCATAGAGCTTGAATTTAGTTTTTTTTTTAAGAGCCACTGCGTTTGCTACAGATAGAGAACGAGTCTATGACATGTTCGCTTTCTGCTGTAAATAAGAATTTTAATCCGTCCCCATAGCACTACAGTTAATCGAATGCATTTATTTTCTGTAGTAACCTGTTTGTTTTTCCATCTTAAGTTTTCTGCAAAATAATAATTGGTGATTTGAAGTGAGCAGTGGACTGTACTTTTGCTGAACTTCTTTATTTACAACTATATACAGTAGTTCATATGATATATGTCTGATTGCGGTATTGCATTGCGGTGGGCTTTCTTAAGCCTTACAAACTGAAGTTTACAGCTTCTGCGAGGGCTGGGGAATCTATGCGGGTCAACGTTTTAACGAACCCCTGAAAGACCCGACCGGAAGGGCGAGTAAAGGGGTTGCCGTAATTTTAAGATTGCCAAGTTTGGCGTTAAGCGACATTTGCATAAACAATAACAATATTATAATTTCTAAAATTTTTAGCTCATTCCCTTTCTGCAGTTAGAGATTCATTTATTTATTCAATTGTATTCACAGTTTTCAAGATATGATGAATGAGAAGACATAATTTAAACTTTTTATTTGTAAGGAATAACACTGAGATTACCAAAAAAAGAAGAAAAAAAAAAGATACTCGAATTAAGTACTTGACTTCAAATGCAAAATGCTAAGATTTCTTCAAAGATAGATAGATAATCACCGTTTAATATTACATATTTATGATTCTAACCTCTCAGTTTTTGCAAATCAAATTAAGTTTTGATTTTTTCATTTTAGGCATGAATGGCGGCGGTGGTGGTGGAGGAGGAGGAGGTGGTGGTGGAGGAGGTGGCGGTGGAACTGGAAATATGAATATGAATCAACAGATGAAGAATAATTATAATATGATGATGAACATGAATAATCAGCAAAATATGATGATGAATAATATGATGAACAATAATATGATGGTGAGTCAAGACATGAATCAACAAAACATGATGAATCAAAACATGAACCAAAATATGATGAATCAGAACATGAACCAAGATATGATGAATCAGAACATGAATCAAAATATGATGAATCAGAACATGAATCAAAATATGATGAATCAGAACATGAATCAAAATATGATGAACCAGAACATGAATCAAAATATGATGAACCAGAACATGAATCAAAATATGATGAACCAGAACATGAATCAAAACATGATGAACCAGAATATGAATCAAAATATGATGCAAGGTAAGCTGATTATTTTTAACTAAAATATTATTAAATTTAACTTATGCAAAAAAAAGTAAGTAAATAGATCCAATTTTTGCAGCATTTATATATGATATCTAATCTATAATTTGAATGTGTTCGCGTACAACAGAAAAATATTTATTTATGATGCGTCAAGACATGCATTACACTCATTTATAATGTTGGAAATAATCAAATTTACAGCTAAACTTTCTTTAAGACAGATGAGAAGATTAATTGCTTATGTATAATTGGTGTCATTTTATACTTGTATCTGGTAGGAGAAACAGAACAAAGTCAAAGACATTAATTTTTTTTTTTCCTATCAATTTTTTTTTAAAAAAAAGCTAATTTTACGTACAAAAGCCTCAAAAAAAAATTTTAATGGAAACTCCAGGAATAGCTAATTTTTAGTGTAACCCAGCCAACTTTAAATATCTTATTCGATTTTTTTTTTAATTGCATAATAAAAATATTGAAAAAACGGAATGTTGCAGGATTATATTTCTAGATTTGGTCGATGTAATACAGTTTTTTTTATAAGTCTTGTTTCTGATCGATATAACCGGGTTTTTTTTTCAATAAATGTATTATAACACATAAGTGATTAATTTAAAGAAGAATTTACATTAGAATAGTAATGTGCATAAAAGCAAGTTTACATTGACATCCACTTGGACGCAGATGGAAGAGCATGTGATGAAATCGATATCGGGAAGCTGCAAATCCCACCAGTAAGCTAGTAAGCCAATATTTTCTAATTGGTGAGACTGATATATAGTTGATTGACTTCGATAAGGTCATTTAGTTTTCCCAACTGCCCCCAATCCTATTTTAACGTAAACTAATAATAATGACCACATAGTAAAGAATTACTAAATGCCAAAGAATAAAGCGTTTATAAATGAAGCAAAAATAATTAAATTATGAAAAAACTTTAAATAGTCAAGAAAGTATACTGCTTTTAGAAAGTTTAGTTATTTAATACTGTATAATAATGTTTAATCACAGGTGGAATTTCACCATTTTATTTGGAAGAAAGACAAAATTGTTTTATTCCATTTTTGGATTTCGCCATCTTGCTTGTTACGAAGAAAAAGCTGTTTAGCTCTATTTTTAGTTAGATCAGCAATATAATTCGACAGACTGACGATTAATTTAAATCGATTTAATCACAAAAAAATTGCTTTAATAGAATATACTATAAATTAAAATTGAGAACAAAGAAAGGTAAAAATGCAGATACTTAAATACATCATATAAAAAAATTTTATGTTTTAAAAGTTCAAATTAATCGCTATTTTTTAAAATTTTAAACTGGCCAGTATCAATAGTAATTTTTATGTTATGTAGCTTGTATAGAGTACTGCTCAGTTTCAATGAGATTATAAAATAAATTAATTAATTGTGCTATTTAACTTTTTTTATACATCCTAATTTTGCTAACAATTTTTGCTTATCGTGCCTTCGTTTTGCTTATCGCTAATTTTACTATTTCATGAGCCATATATTTTAATCTCATTTATTGTTTCGTATGTTTTAGATAATGCATGCAAACAGGAAAAAGTGTGCCGAATTATACGTCGCTTCATTACAGTTTGCAAAACTGTCGAAAGATGTGAAAATGCAGCGCAAATAACTGTCGGGGACTAAATGAAATGATTTCGATATACACTGAAAATAAATGGTGATTTGTATTTCTTTCCGTTTTTAATTTTAAAAAAGTCATTATTTTTGCTTCATTTTAAACCCTTTTAACAACTTGGAGATTTTAAAAGAATTTTTGTTTTTTCATATCAATTTATCAAATTATCGCCTGATGAAATCAAATAAGATCTAAAAATGATCATATATATATATATATATATATATATATATAATATAAATGGAAATTCAAATTCAAAAATTTTGAATTATTGTAATAAAAAGGAATTTAATAGGAATTTAAAATATTAATATGTGGTTTACTTGCTGTATTGGGCTGCCCTCTTTCAGCTTAAACTGGCCAAATATATTAGTTTTTGAAAATGTTTTGTTCTAGGCCAAATTTCTTTAATTCTGATAATTACTGGGTGATTTATTAATTCATTTCGGTTTAGAAGAGAATATTCTAATTAATTGATTATAATAATGTTAATGACAAGCTGCCAATGCAAGAAAATTAAATAGATAAAATAGGTAATCGCCTAATGGCTCCAGAACTTTAAAGGGCTTGGACCTCTCAAGATTTTTTTTTTTTTGCGGTATTTTCAAATTTATTTTTAATTTTAAGTTTATATAGTCATAAAGCGTGGGCAATATGGTGGAACAAAAAAAAATCAACTTTTGATTTTTAATTTGTAATAGCACGGAAAAGTTGCCTTTTGGTGCAGATAAAATAAGTCATAAATATGAAAAATACTGGAGTACATCTTGAGGAGCCGCAAGGACGTTAAAGTTTCATAAAATTGAAATTTTTGCAACATTTTAAAGTATTTTAAATGAAGTAATCAACTTTTGATTTTTAATTTGTAACAGCGCCAAAAAAAATTGCCTTTTGTTCTAGATAAGATAAATTAAAAAATCTAAAATATAGTGAGCACATCTTGAGGTGTTGTCTTGAAAAAGTTTCATAAAACTTCGGAGCTTTTTCAAAGATTTTTTGCATGTCTCGATTATGAAATAAAAAGCTTTAAATAGACACTGTAATAGGAATAGAAATATAAACACTTTTTTACTATTGCATTGGCATAGCCCTGAGTCATCGGCGGGGCGGAAGTTATTGAGGGAGGCGGAGATTTGTCTGCGTCCGGTGCAGTTTCGGATTTCGACAATATGAAGCCACAGGCTCTGAAATACTTTATGTCCCCCTTCTTAGTAAACTCTCTCCATGACAAAAAAATAAATAAAATATGAATTAAACTTATTTGAGTTTTTAACTTTGTCTTCATTCGTATTTTCTAATATCATTATATAATTTGAAGGCCATTCCTATATGTTAATGCATCTTTAATTTTTATTTATCCTCATTTGTATAAATAAGACACTTTTTATCGACACAATTTTAATAGTATGTTTTTTTTAAATGGTTCTACACCACTGAATTATTCCATAGATATATTATAATATAAGTAACAGTCGTGGAACACCCTAACGATTTTTATTCTTCATAATGTCAAATAATAGTTGAACTTTTTACATTACGAATATTTTTTGTCAAAGCCTACAGTCTGTGTATTTTCTGTAGGCGGTTCGATGTCACATTTTCTACCGCATTATTACTATCAGACAACCAATAACGAGGTAGAAAATATGACCTTGAACCGCCTACAGAAAATACACAGACTATAGGTAGGCACGTTGTAGAGTACATATAGGAAGTCAGAAAGTAGGAAAGAGAACAATAAGAAAGTATTTTGAACTTATGTAATTTTAGAAAAGAATTTGCAAATGCAACGTTTTGATCCCATGGAAAAAATAAGAATCTACGCAAATCAGAAGTTAAAGGTACAATGAAGTCAGAACACAGCTGCTTAGGAAATGATTTTTAGAGCATAGATTAATTAGAAATATATATATATATATATATATATATATATATATATAAACCCACATATTTGTCATGGATTGATCACGGTTTTTTTTATCATGAATACATATGCATATAATCGAGTCGATAAAAAAACAAATACAATAGTTTGCGGCCATTCATTTTTATTTTTTTCTCTAAGCTTTTAAAAAATAATATTAAAAAATGAAATAATGATGGGGGGTTTTTTTTGTTGTTGTTGTTTTTTTCGATCCTTGCGTTTTTCTAAGCCGGATGAACGTAAAAATGTTCAAATATTTGAATTTTATATTATATAAGAAAAAAAAATTCTTAATAAATGTATCATTTTTGTTTTCCGTTATCTGAGTTTATTAAAAAAAACTTATTCAATTTAAACACAGACAGTAGTCTCGCCCAAAACTTTTCTAGAATACTCTCTAATAAAAATGTCACCCCCTTCTCTTATAAAACTACCCACCTTGGACGCGAGCGCGAACGCCACAAGTTCTGATATTTTTATTTTCAGACACTAGCACATGAGAGCTTTGTGCTTCGTAGTATAGTGAAGAAAACCAAATATGTATTATGAATACCTTTTTTTTTTCAACCAATTGAAATTAAAATTTAACACAGAACTACAATTTTAACGTCAACATCACATAGCAAATTTCACTTATCTAAGCCGTGTTTTTTAAGTTACCGCGTTTATATAATGCAAAAGTGTACACCAACAGATGGTCACCTCTCTGACGAATTTAATTCAAAATTTGTTAAGTATCTACGCTTTAGATGCTAAATTTGTGTACCAAATTTTATCCATATTGCTGTTTAAGTTTTGTAGTGATCGCATTTACTTTCACTCGGACAGCCCAGCAGACATACTTCACGTAAATGTATTTTCGTAAAAAATGTAATAAATGTTCGTGATAATCAGGAAACACAATTTTCTACTGAAATCCCGTTATCGACAGAGAAATTCATAGGAAAAACTTATTTGCAACAAATGTCAAACGTATTCTAAATCCTACAAACTTGAAATCGATTTTTTTTTTTTTTTTTTTTTGTAACTCAGATTCCAGGCAAATACATATAAACGAGTATAAGAAAGGCTAATTCGCTTCTAATGCATATTATCATTTTTCAATCTTCTTTGGCCATATAAGAAATAAGAAATGAAAGTACTTAAATTCATCACTGACTATCTGCAATCGTGTGATAGTCTGATGCAAAAAATAATTCAAAACATTTGACAGTACAAATCATTGGACCTAGCATTTAGTATCAAATATAGCAAGTAGTTAGTTCTTGGGTTTTAGGTACTCATTAAGGTTATTATGTGCTCATTTTTTTCTAATGTTTGCTAAGTTTTCAAAATTTTAGTTAGATTTCGTTAATTCAAAATTCATTAAAACAATTAAGTGAAATATTTCGCTTAGTTACTTTAGGGGACATTATTAAAAAGCATTTCTAAATCGCTTTAAAATTCAAAATGTTCGCTTGGCATATAAATTTTATTTCGTTATAATTTTTCTTCAGTAATTTTAATAAATAAAAAAAGATTAAGTATTTTATACATAGCATCTTTTCATGTTTTAGTTACTGTATTTATTTACACGCACATTGTGATGATATTTAAAACTTTTTTGTATGTGCATTCATTATCGCTATAAATATATTAAATATTTTTTAAATAATCTACAACAGACGAATCAAGATTAAATATGATCATGAACAAAGCTTTAGACTTAAGGTTCGATTTTTTTTTTTTTTTTTTTTTTTTTTTTGTTAATAAGAATTTTAATTCTACACTTTTATCGGAAAAGAATGTAGAGGGCGATGATGATTTTAATTACAGTGTTCATCATCTCGTGAATATACAAAAATGTTCTAGAAAGTATTTTTCAGGGATTAAAATTTAGATTAGCAAAATTAAGCCCTTTTTTAATTTCATCTAAATTTTTAATTCTCCTCCCGACATTATATTCTTTGTATTTTAAATATGTTAAATAATCAGTACTTCATGCTTATTCACTGCAATAATGCTAACATTTCATTTTCAGATGTTATGGTTTACTTTTATCTCTAACTTCCGCTTAATCAAATAAATAGCCTATTTAATTATATATCAAATTTATTCCCAAAAATTGCATCCATTTTTCCAATGCATTGCGCATAAGAACATTCCAATTTTTTCAAAGAACATTCCGAGCTTTGGAATGACAATTTTATATCTGCGTAGAATAATTTTCCTTAAATTTAATTTCAGAAGACTAATGAAATATTTTTATTTGAATGTTTAAACGAATTGTCAATAAGAAAAATAAACAGGACATTAAGAAAATAACATGCAAGAGTTCTTCCGTGATAGTTCTAAAATGAGAATATAAAAATATAAACTGTACACACCACACCGAAAAATGAGCAGAGAGCTGTTAACCAATGTCTATTTTGGAGTAACAAAATTACAAAGTATTTCATTCCGTAATGTGCCATTATTCGTCCTCAGAGGAGAGAAAATGAGTGGTCAGAAGGTGCATTGATGTATCCCGTGGTATTATTTTTGAAGGGGCAAAACGAAGACTAATCTTGATTTTATTTTATATTTTTAAAAACAAAAGTCCCCAAATGCGATCGAGAAGAGGTATGAAAAATAATTAAGATATATGACACCTACGTCTAGGCGTCATTTACCTTCGCTACTTTGTTTATTTCACGTTTTTTTTTTTTTTTTTTTTTTTTTTTTTTAATATAAGCATCGTTTTATTTATTTATTTATTTTTTTCCCGTAGAGAATAGAACTCTCGTAATCGAAAATGAATTAAATATTACTGAAAATGAATAGATAAAGATAATAATTATAATGGTGATGCAACTATGATTTTATAAAATATTAATTTCTTTCTTTATAAAAATTATAATTCTAATAATACATACATTTTTATTACTTAATTTAATTACCATAAATTAATTACTTTAAGATTAAATTTTATGAAATACTACTAAAAAAATCTTTATAATAAAGGTTAAGGTATAATGGAATAACTGAAGAAAATTTCTCCATTAAATATATTCTTGCAACTGATTGTAAAAAGTTATATAATTTTATATTAACAATAACAAAATCCCACTTAAGCTTTCGTTTAGATGAATTGAATCCAAGAGATTAGAAATAGAAGAAAAAAAAAGTTTTAATAAGTGTTATGTGATCTGAAGCATATATTTTTAAATTTCCTCATGAGAAATAACAGAAATTATATATATAAAAAAAAAACTATAACTAGTATATTTCGAAATCATAAGTTTTTAGCTTCATATATACTATAATAAACAAATAAATGAACAAAAAAATAAAATTTGTGTAAAAACACTTTATTTTAAGTATCATTCACTGAATTTGTTAATGTAATCCAGATATCTATGAAATAAATTTTCTGCTCATAAAATTTATTAATATTTTTATGAAATAAAATTTGTAAATTTTAGAAATTAAAATTTGTCAAAAGCAAAGGATTAAAGTTTTTAAAAAATTTAATGAAAATTTCACAATTACTAAAGAACAGAAAATATTCAAAATAATAAAGAATTTTTTTCACAACATTAAATATGCAATCCATGAAATTTCTTATTTCACTAAGATGAAGAATTTTAATATGAATTGAAGAGATCTTTTGTTTCACAAAATTACCAGATATTTCGCATGTCAGAGAAGTAAATTTCAATATAGTTCTAATAATCTGTAATCAAATTCAGAATACTTGAATTTTGCACAGAATATCAGATAAATTTAAATAATTCCAATTCTAGCATACTTAACTGATGTAGGGTTTCTTTCAATTATTTTTTAATCATTCTATTTGTTGCTTCATGGCCTTGAGAATTTCAATTTTATCACAAATGAAAAAATTTACTTAAAACATCCCTTCATATGAAATAAACACTGATTATTTAAAAAGTCAATTGTTACACAATCTTAATTAAACTTTTTGTAGCGATTTCCAATTAAATTTAAGACTGCAATTTTTAGTAAATACTTCAATTCTAACTTCCAACTTGCATCCATGGACATGGAGATTTAAGTTATATATTATAAAAGTTTAAATCACAATTTTTAATAAGTTACATAACTCTGTATTTTCAGATATTAAGTAAATAAAAAATTGATCAAAAGTCTACTGGTTAGTTGTCAAAATATTACATTCATTCTTATGCATTAAAAATTTTTGGCTGCAAAATCAAAACTGTCTGCATAATTATCTTATTTTAGATATAATTTAATTAAGAGTGATTGAAAAGATAGATTAGAAAAATAATCATGCTCCGTCATGCAGTAATTTTTCTTTTCTTCTATCCTAGGTGGAGGTATGCAGTGCTTGACAGGCTGTCCAAAGGCAAAGAAGCAAATAACTTTAATCTATGATTTTAATTTGAATAAATTTCCTATTCGTTTTAAATTATTTGGATAAATAGGTAAATCATGTATGGTATAATGAAAGATTTAAAGAATATCATTGAAAAAATATTTTCTTTCTGAGTTTTTAATTCAGCTATATTTATTATATAAATTCAACTCTATTCAGTTATATATATATTAAAACAATTTCTTAGAAGAATAATTATTTGTCAGCTTTTATATAATTTTCATGTATATATCTCAAAAGACTTTATTTTGAAAAATTATACTTTACAGAAAGATTTAATACCAATCATTTCCAAAAAACAATAAACACACTTTATTTTGAAAAATTAAAATATACTTTACAGAAAAATTGAATACCAACCATTTCCAAAAAACAATAAACGCTAATATGTTATTGTTTCCATACCTGGAATTCCATTATCCTTAAACTTGACAACCTTAATTGCAGCATTTTCTTCTGTACTCATCATTATGATTGTAGACAGTGATGGTGTTTGAAATGGGAATAACTTATCATCATGGCTTTTTTAGGTTCAACTTCCACTATGTAATAAAAATGCTCAATAAATTCTTATTTTTTCTCTTTTAAAGAACTTAAGGGTTTATCTTGTTTCTTTTTCTGCACATCACAATAAAGAACAAATCTTTTTAGCTTTAGTTGATTAAAATATCATAGCAATTCACACTATCATTTTCTTTTAAATTTAAAATTATCTATAGTAATAGTAGCTTAACATTTCTTTATTAGAAACCATTTAACATTATTTTTTAATAGATTATATCTCATTACTTTAAGATCTAATTTTTGTAAATTAATTTCTCTTACTTGAACTCAATTTTCATTAGAAAGAAAAAGAATTGAAATCCTTTCTCTATAAAATTATATCTTTAACAATGATTACATAGTGACTTTTTCAATTAACTCACAATCAAACATCTTAATTGGGCTAAACAAATATACACTTCAATAAGCATAAATTCTTTTTATATTATTCAAAGCATAAGAAAAAAAAATTCTTTCATTTCTTAAAACTTAATTCAAAGTTTTATATTCTTCATTTATAAAACAATTAAAAATTGTTTTTCTTACAAGAAAAAGATTAAGACAACTTATCTTTTATATAATCAAGACAGAAAATGAACAAAGAAATAAACAACTTTATAATTTTTTATCATTTTATTAGAAACAAAAGGAATGTGCAGCATGTACATGTTATACACATATGATGAATGATTTAACATCGAAATGCAACAATACACTAGGAACTACAAAAAACAATTAAAATGGACATAATTGAATACTGAGATTTAAAGTTCTACAGCTCACTTACTCTCACCACTCTGGGTTTGAGTGTCCTTATTTTCAGATGAAGTTTCATTTGGCTGCGACTCTTCGGTCATTTTAACTGGCACAACTCTTTCATTAACCTCTTTGGCTGGTTTAATGGGGGCTTCGATGGTCAGTTGACCATTGGAATTCAAACTAGAAGTGACAGTCTGTGGATCCACACCTTCCGGCAAATCGAAAGAACGAGCCATTTCATGATACTCGTACACGTCATTGCTTTTGGTCTCATGTTTGGCAGTAATGGCAAGCTTGTCGTTGATGACTTTCACAGTAATTTCCTCCGGTTGGTAATTGGAAGTATCCAGCTGCACTTGGAACTTGTCGCCTTTAGTTGTCACTTGCACTTTCGTTTTCGGTTCATAGGAACACACAGCATCGGATTTGCGCTTTCGTTTTCGGCCATTGTCAGTTCCGCTTTCGTATTCATCATCCACATCGAGAAGAACAGCAGGTAAACGCCGGAAAACATGTCCAACTTTTTGATCCATTTGATTTTCCAGGAAATCCAGAAGATTGAGCATCAATGGTCTGTTACGACGGCGTCGATTTCCATCCATCAAAGCTGACAATGGCAAATCGTCGAATAAAGTAGCTAAAGCCATAACTAATATTCACAATAAATAGACTGTATGTTTTTATTCCAATTCAGTCTTCGTCCAAAGAATACTTATATTTCCGCAAGAAATGGAAACTCAATAAAGCACAAATGAATAATCGCTTTCCGAGCACACTCGGATCAAGTCGGAATCTATTGTCTGTCTGGCGTCCGATGCCGGTTATATACCCACGCGCTCCTGTTCTAGTTCCGGCGAGAAAATTCTGGAATCTTCTCTTGCGAACGAGACTTTGCGTGAATCGAATTTCCTGGCCGATAGATGGCAGCACGAAAGCATTATTTGATATAGGAATAAATAAAATTATGTTAGGTTTCAAGGAAATAATTTTATTTACTTGAAATTAAGTGAAAGAAAAAAATTGCTTCTGAATAAAAATTTTGGATTTAATTGAAAACTTATTTTGATTTTTTATATAATTTCTTGTTTCAAATGTGAACTTCCTTAACGCAAATGTTTCCGCTAGATGTCACCATGAGTCTGATACTAAATTCTGCATAAATATGTTTACACTTTTGCTTTTTTAAAAAAAGTTTCTGGAAACGTATTGTAATTGTCAGAAAATTCGACTTTGAGATTTTCACATATCTCCTCGTTTAAGACATCCTTGAGTTCAAAAAACACATTTTTGGCAAATATCCGTTTGTCCATTCATCTGTTTGTCTGTGAGAAAGATAACCGAAAAAAGCATGAAATATATATATGGTCTTTATCTCGTCAAAAGTATATTTTATAACTCATGTACATCACATTGACACTACATTTTTTTTCGAATGTTTATTATTCTTTTCTTTATCGAACAACATTAAATAACGAGCTTATGAATTATTCAACGAAGTGGTATTTTGGAAAGTAACTTTTAAAAGAGAGACGTTTATGCCATATTATTTATCAAAAGATTGAGTCTGCTTACGTTGAGGCAACAAAAAATTTCTTAACCAATATAAGTATAGTAGCATACTTAATTGATTTAGATACTTTATATCTGAGAAAGAGATGAAAAAAAAAATAAAGAATGAATGAAGCTTTGCAAATGGAACATGGAATTGAACTGTTAGACAGATAATCCCTGTTTTGTTATTGGTTTCAGTTTTGAAAAGAATATTCCAAATGTTCCGCTTTTTAGTTTAGCTCTTATTGTTACAAACGCCAAAAGACCAATGACATGGATTATTTGAAAAGGTTCTGGTATTTCTCTTGCTCCTCTAGGGTTGAAGATTGCTTTCTCCTCAAATAAAATTTTTAAGAATTTAATTTCCTAAAATTAACATGATAATTTTGAAGAATATGAAAACATTTTTAGGCGATCAAAATTCTCATTAAAATAAATGTAAGAAAATGATTATGATTGCAAACAATAAATATGATACATTAAAAAATCATGTAAAAGTTCAGTTAAATTCTTTGACTGTGAAAGATATTTTATAGAAATTGCAATTACAGAAGATGACTAATTTTTATTATTTTACATTAAATAAAATTGTTTACATAGTTTACTTTGATTAATACTTTAACTGATTAATACTTTAGCAAAATCAGATCTGTAAATAAAATATTTAAATTATATTAACTTTATAATAAAAAGAAAAAAAACTAGTTTCTAATATTTTTCATTTATTAATGCAAACCAATATGAATCAATCCACAGAATTAAATCAATATTCTAGACAACAAATTTCAATACCCAAATAAGTATAATTCTGAAATTAAAATTTTAGAATTATACTTATTTTATTTACACCTTTTAAATTTTAAAACCTGTAAATTTTTTTAAAAAAATAATATTTTTGTTCCGTTACTTTACAATTTAATTCGATTTTACATTTTTCAACTAATTTTTTGAAATAATATTTCTCTAGAAGTTCAAAGCCTTTTGCCATATACTTATCTACTATTACAAAAAAAAAAAAAAAAAAATTCTTATAATTTGGAATACCGCTTACTTTATTCTAATCTTTTAAATTTTCACACCCTTCAAATTTTCAAAAAGAATAATTTTTTTCTGCTTTTTGTTCAATTACTTCACATTATTATTCGATTATGAATAATTCTACTAGTTTTTTCGAAATAGTAATTTTTCTAGAAGTTCAAATCCTTTTGTATACAATTATCTACTAATAGAAGAAAAAAAAATCTTTATCTACCCAAGTTTGAGCAATTCTTGCAGCTTCTCTCTGGTTCCAAGCACCTCAGCAGAAATCCGAGTTTGTTTACTTGAAAAAAGATCAGAGGGTCTTTGACCTTCAGTTCAATGATTTGTTAGGGCTGAGCGAAACCCCCTTGTAAGAAAGGTGAAAGAATGAAAAAGCTGTGGGAAAAAGTTCTTTTTCTTTTCAGACTTAGTTTGAAAGTCACCTCTCAAGTATATCGGGCGAGTCTCAAGGTCATCTTATCATCACCGAAGCAATGCAAACGGTTTGTTTGTACTGTGTTGTTCACAGTACGTACTTTTTCATTGAAGGCAAAGAATATTTTTTTGTAAAAAAAAAAAAAAAAAAAAAAACGTAATTTTGTCAGAATTTTAAAAATTAATTTGCAAATATATAGTAATTTCAATTAGTGGGAAATATATTGGTATCTATATGTACATTCAATGTTAAAAAGAGCAAATCATCTTTCAAATACTTTTGTTTTATTGATTTTTTCTTCAAATTTTATTATTATTTAAATGGATAAACTGGGATTTTTTTTAGCGGATTCATCCTCTAATCCAACTTTAGAATTTTAGAATAAATTTCACTAAATTTTGAAATTAAAAAAAAAAGGAAATGTGATGCTTCCAAATTTAGTATATAACTTTATTTGCAATGGCACTTTTTTTTCAAGCAATAGTATGTCTCGGAATAGAACTTATGAGAACAAGCAACTCATCTTCTAGCTGTAATCGACAAAATGTACATTGTGTCTAAAATATATATATTTTTTTTTCTTTCAGTGTAATTTGGAATAAAATAAATTGCTTAATGTAAAATATGTTAAAATTATTATTTACTGAAAAATATAAATGCACATATGGGATATGATTTGATTATTATCCAATTATTCATTCTATTTTACATCATTTTGTATTTGACTAAATAAAATTTGTATATTCATCACATTCCTTTGGTGAATCTCCATGTTTTAGACTTCTCTGAAAAATATATTTTTGGAATTATTCTGCCTGTAAACCAAGATAATTAAAAAAATCCTTTTCTATAACGAAAAAAAATGTAGTATACGGTCTTAATACCAAATTCGTAGCTTTCTGTCAAATTTTGATCAAAATCTATTCCGAGAAATTCTGTCTGTTTGCCTGTCT
This sequence comes from Argiope bruennichi, assembly GCF_947563725.1. Taxonomy (NCBI): domain Eukaryota; kingdom Metazoa; phylum Arthropoda; class Arachnida; order Araneae; family Araneidae; genus Argiope; species Argiope bruennichi. The sequence goes on along the minus strand of NC_079156.1, from coordinate 19,956,336 downwards.
GCGTACAAGTGAATACGATGACTACAAAATGTGAAGAGCTAAGTTAATAAAATTTGATACACAACATCTACTAAGTAAAACTGTATACAATTTGGAATGAAATCTATTTTTGACTATGCTCGTTTTGTAATTAAACTGTTAACTTATATTCGAACAGCAATACAGACCTCCTCTGAACAGATTTTGCTCAAAATAGATAAAAATATACAAATTTGGTATTAAGATCTTATATCAAATTTCACCCGCCTAGCTTTAAAGAGTTTTTGAAATATTTTTATTACAGAAATTAAATAATACCAAAAATTATATTAATTTCTCTGTGTCTGTAATAAATTACTAGAACTGCCGGTAACAAATTACTTTGCTACAGACAAATATAATGCCAAAAAAAAAATGAATTTGGAATTGGAATTTTTTTAATGTTGTTATATTTTCTCAATTCTTCGTAAACAAGGAAGTAAAAATCGCATTTACATTATAGGTTATGACCAGCTCTATGGTTATGACGAGTATTTTAGATTAATATTTATTAGATTAGATTTTAGATTAGTATTTAGGTTATATTTATTAATGTGGAATTCTATAAATATTTTTATTTCTTGCGTATTATATTTTTTTATTCATACTTTTGTGGCATTATCAACAGTTCAATTCATATTTTGGAAACAATAAAATTCAAAAAGAAGTACTATTGATATTTTTAGATATGGAATAATGGTTTTGTCAGCTAAATTTTTTATAGCTAACGGATGCTCAATTATAATTTCTGAATTCCGGTTTGTTTAACGCTCACTCCTTTTTCTCTTACTTTAAATAGACCATTTTCCCTTCTTTTTTTGTTGGTAATATTCTAGATATTGAAAACATTTGAACCAAAATAAATTCCACGGAAAAGAGCAACGACATTATTTTAATTGGATGCACTTAAAATATCGTTTGGCTCCCACATTTGCTTGTGTGTTTGAACCTTTTACTTAAAAATTGCTCATAAGCGTAAAGAAGCAATATTGGATATTTGAAAATCGTCTGTTTCTATCATAAAAGTGATAAATAGAGATTTTGATAAATAACAATATAATTTAATAAAATTATACCGTTCGAAATTTTTCAACGAGATAAAGTGCTTTAAATAAGAAAATCATAAATCTTCAATTTAAGTTAAAAGAAGGTTAATTCGGTGAATCAATTGTTTGAACCTTTTAAAGGTTCCATATTTCAGTAATGTAATATATATATATATAATTCAATAAAAAATATTACTCATCACCTCAAACCGAGTATTGAGATTAAATTGTTCCATCAGAAATGAATTTTTGACTACTGTAACATTCCATTACATGGATACTATAGGCTTAAAACAAATATAATTAGATTTTTTTTCAAACAACATAGACAGATCTTTACTGAGATCATAATTTTGATTTCTAATCAAAGAAAATTGCTTTGTCTTTTAACGAATTTAACCTATGCGAACAGCAAAGCATTATAAGTATCTAATTAGGTTTTGCATAGCAAACGAACGTTAAAGGTTAATATCTCCTAACATGAATTTGATTTAAATTACAACAACTGAACGTAGCTAATAACAAGTACATATTTAAGCAAATAACATCTCATTAATAGGAAACAAATTCATTGCTACAAATGTTTTAATTCTGGAATCAAGCAATTTTTTAGTGAAATGCAGAACTATATACAAAATTTTAAAAAATAATAAATAGTTATAGCAACTATTGACTTAAAAAAGTATCTTATGCCCAAATATTATCATGAAACATAAATTATCATAAACCCATTTTAACATGAACAGAAGAAAGAAAAAAAAGAACTGCATGAAAAATTTCATTGTGAATTAATGGAATTGTGAGTTCCTTGTGCTGCTATTCGTGATGGCCCTTTGAAATGCATTTTGAATTGTCAACCATTATGCTTTAAAATATAATTCTGAATACTTTTACACACTCTAATTATATTTTTATTAATAATAATTGCGTTTTATTATTGTTGTAATATTAATGACTGATTCGATCAATCTATTTGGTTCATTAAGGTGTATTGAATTCTATAATTTTAAATGTACTGTTCGTCTCAGGATCCCGAGACTAGCACTTTTCAATGATTGTACTTCGCTAACAGTTGCTATGCAGAAAGATAATCTGTTGTGACGCTTCCTAATTCCAAGAATACTCTCAGTTCACCATTCAGTATAAACAGCTCCTCAAGTGGCTCCTTCCATCTTTACTCTCAACTCTTTTTTGACGAAATAAAAGCCTCCTTACGCATGCGCAAAAGCATAGATGGCTAAATATCCGAGAATGAACAGTATAAAATCCTCATTTATAAATATTTAGGATCAGGAAGGATAATTTGGAATGGTGAGTATTTGAATGGATTAATGGCAGATGAAGTCTTTGGGAGTTGAGAAATATGTGTCTTCGTCAAGGAACTCCATAGGAAAACGAAAAATACTTGTCTGCTTTTCTCAGTATTATTTTATGATGTTTCAACCGCATTAAATAAACGAACACTAAAACTTTCTTGTCACTATTTATTCCTTACATCAGTTATTTTAGTGGCAAATTGCTAAATCATATAATATATATATATATATAGGGTGTTGCCGAATTCGACCGACAGATTCAGAGGGGTGATAGTAGGCATCAAGAGGATAAAGAATCACCATACAACATGGGGTCCCAAACGTCGTTTAGGGGGTGAAAATCGCAAAAATATAGAGAATCGGCGAACTTTTGGAAACTGCAAAAAATTAATAAAAAAATAACAAATGGCCCGAACGCCTCAGTGGTGCAAAGTACCTTGTTTTCTTGCAGCACGTCCTTCCGGATTTACTGCAGGAAATACCGGCAATTGCACGCCAGAACATGTGGTTAATGCATGATGGTGCACCAGCGCATTTTTTTAATTCTGTGCGTAACTACCTAGATGATACATATCCTGGGACATGGATTGGATGTGGCGGATCTGTTGATTGGCCTCCACGTTCCCCGGACCTCAATCCCTTTAATTTCTTCTTTTGAGGCCATATTGAAATCTCTTGTTTATCAGACACCTTCGGATACATTCAAAGATCTCGTAGCACGGATCGTCGTCGCTGCTGGAGAAATCGCAAGCACATCTAGTATGTTTGAGCGCGTCCGGTGGTCCTTTAAACGTCGGTGTCGGTTGTGTAATGACCTTCGCGGCCTAAACATTGAGTAATTTTTATAAAAGTTTCTCATCGTCTCCTTTCTTATGTTAAAATGTCTGTGCTGTAAATGTATGCCGTATCTGTATTCCAGCAAATAAATTTTCAACGTCGTTTGAGACTTTATATTTTTTTGAAAATTCTTATCGCCTACTATTACTCCTCAGAATTTGTCGATAGAATTTTGCAATACCTTCTGTAAACATTGGTGCCGATGTTGCAGCGATGTTTCCCGGGAAACATTTTAGTTTTTCTTGAATATCTTAAAACTTCCTCAGTTTTCACACTACAGACTTATATCAAATTAACGAGTATAAAATTCCTTATATTTTCAAGCTTTTATTTTTCTTAAAGTTTTAATATTTTTGCTGATAAGGGTTCTAAACTACTTTTTTGTTTTCAATAATTTACGACCCCCTGGTTCATCAAATCGGCATGTTACTCACATGAAAAACTGCCTTTAAGAATGTGCTTTCACTTAAAAAAAATTCATAGTGGAAACACCTTTTGTTATTTTTTTATTAATTTTTTACAGTTTCCAACAGTGCGCCTACTCCGTATATTTTTGCCATTTTCACCCCCTAAACGTCGTTTGGGACCCCATGTTGTATGGTGATTCTTTATTCTCTTGATGCCTACTATCACCCCTCTGAATTTGTCGGTCGAATTCGGCAACACCCTGTATATGTGTGTGTGTGTGTGTGTGTGTGTGTGTGTGTGTGTGTGTGTGTGTGTGTGTGTGTGTGTGTGTGTGTGTGTGTGTGTGTGTGTGTGTGTGTGTGTGTGTGTGTGTGTGTGTGTGTATTATAAGTAGGTTTCAATTTTTCAATTTTAGATTTTCTACTGAAAAACAGAATAGTGTTCTCAGTTTCCCCTAATTATTTTCATTGTGGGGTAGTTAGGAACAGGGTCTCATTCAATCATCAATCTGCCATGTTCTTTTGTATGTTTGTCCTCAAGGTTAGTGTAAAGATTTTGGAATCATCTTATACATGTGCATGTTCCATTGGTGGACACTACGAGTAAGTGGATGAGAAGATGGCGTATAAATATGCAATTTCCTGCTTCCATATTAGATATGGCAAAGCTGTTTGGTCCAGTAGCTTTCATTTCAATGATGGAACGTACCACTTAACACATTCGCTGCCACTGACGCGCTGGCGCGTCGCATATTATATATAATTATACCAAACCATCTATATTATTAGATGACACCTTCTCTGCTGCAGTTAAAAGATAGCAAAGAAGGGATCATCTAATTAGACAGAAGGCCCGGATATCAGGCTTGAACCGTGGCAGTGAACGTGTTAAAGAGACATTGTGCCATAACAGGCCTTTAGGACTTCAACCTGAGTTGCAGCTTCTGCTATCATGACGACGGCCTTTCAGTTTGCCCCGAATGCCGAGACAGAGCAGATGTCACTTCTTTGTGATTGTGATTAAAAAGAATGTAAACACAGATTTTAAAAAAAAATCCTGGCATGGAATGCTATTAGCGTTAAGTTCCAATCTGGCATCCTTTCATATTCCCTTTTCTTTACTACATTGCCATGTTAGTCACCTCTAGTAATCATAGATTACATTTCAAGTCCATGATCTTATATAAACATGACACAACTGTATATGCACGGAAGTTAAGGTCCTATGTGTCATTTTCTTCTATTATTAGCACTACAACAGCAATCAAACTGGCCTTAGAAACTCAAAAACATTATTGTCTCAGGCAAAGGACGCCCTCGCATCTATTTCGCTGGATTCCAGCTAAAAAAAAAAATTAAGTTTTACAATTTACTGTAACCATTGTCATATTCTGATAAAATTAGATTATTGTAATTTATATATATGTTTGTGTGTGTGTGTGTAATATCTCTTACTCTAATTTAAATCTTAATTAATTTCTAAACTTTCATCATAATTTAGTCCATAATAACTTCATTCTAAAATAGCCTCTTATTTCCTGATCCATTTCCATTTTTAATTTTATTAACTTTTAACACGCGCTCTAGAAAACTGAATTCAGTCAAGGGATAAAAATCCTTCATGTTTGCAACATTCTTTTAAAGATACCTAAATTTCCCTTTCCTAAGACTACACTCGTCAAGGATATCCCTATCAAAATCTCATTATAAAATTGCTGAGGGAAAAATTTCTATCTGATGTAGACTGACTTAAGTTTTATCACCGTTTCTTGCACATAGTATGCCTCCCGGATGAAATAAATTGAAGTTTTAAAATTTCAAAACTTTCTTCTTCTTGGCCATGCAATTACTCAAATATGTGTAGGCACGTACGCACGCACTCATACATACACAGCATAATTTATTTCGCAAACGCGTGGTCGAAAGGAAGACACATTTCGAATTAAACTTTAATTTATTTTTCCTCAGGAAAGCTTAATTTGTACATTGGAAGGATCGATGATACGCGCCTATTTACTTCACGACTAGGGATTGCAATACCGGTATACCGGGATACCGAATACCGGTATTTTGAGCCATTTGTACAATTTCGTAATACCGGTATTCCAAGTTTAAATACCGGTTTTTCGGTATTTACTAGAAATTTTTAAAATTGTCTCCACAATTTGTTCAGGTATCGCGAACATAACAATATAGTATACATTTTTGTTTTTATGTCTCCCTAACGGGCGAAATTAATTAGCTAATTAATGGCTTAAATATAAATCAGTGAAACATGGATTATCCCTGAAAGAAAATATTGTATCCATAACGACTGATGGAGCAACAATTATGAAAAAAGTTGGAAAGTTGATTGGTGCAAATCAGCAGTTGTGCTATGCACATGGAATTCAGTTAGGAGTAATAGATGTATTATACCAAAAATATAAAGAACAGAAGAATCCAAATACTGTGGATATAGAAACTTCGAATTCCAACATTGAAAAGAGTAAGAGTAAGAGTAAGAGTGAGAGTGATATTGACAATGAAGATAATGACAATGTAATTGGTGAAGAAGATATTGCTAATGAGGAAGAAATATTAACCTATCAAGAATTGCTTCCTATAATTTATAAAGTTCGAAAAATTGTTAAAATATTTAAACGTTCCCCTATAAAAAGGATATATTACTAAAATATATACTAACTGAAAATAAAACAGAATATATGTTAATATTAGATTTTAAATCACGTTGGAACAGTTTACTTCTAATGATGGAACGATTTTTGAAACTGAGAAATCCAATCCAAAAAGTAATAATCGACTTAAACCTGTAAATTAATTTTTCAGATAGTGAATTCGACTTAATATCCAGATTTATATCAGCTTTACTTCCAATAAAACTGATTATTGAGGCATTATGTTGCTGTCACTGAAAGAGCAGCACACATTAGTATCTGAAGAATTATATATTACATTGAAAAATCGCACAGAAGAAAGGCATACCGAAATAGAAAATGCTTATGGTATTTACATAATTCTAATGATTTTAAAAATGAAAAGGAAAAGAAGAAAAGAAAATAACCAATTCAAATCTGATTAAGTTAGAGTAAAGTTTCTTAATTTTTTTTCCCACAAACCTATCCACATTCAGAATTCGGTTCAATTATCGAAGATTAACTGTCGATACAGTCATTACTGTCGATAGTGAAAAGGAATTGTCTATTGAACAAAAATTAGAATTAGCGATAAATAAAAAAATTTCAACGAACCAAAATACAATACAGAAATCAGCTATATCCAAAACCATCCGACGAGAAATCGATATATTTGAAGATGAGGATTTTAGAGGTAAATATTGGAAAAAGTATATCGCGCATTGCTAACAGTACCACCAACTAGCGTAGATGCCGAAAGAGCGTTTTCGACAGCTGGTCATTTTTACACAAAATTACTTTTCAGGCTTAATGGCAGTTCAGTTGATGCATTATGTTTTTTTAGATCACATTTCAAAAATTTGTAATTTTACCACAAACTGAACAGTGATATTTACACTTTTTTTGTGATTTAAATAAATAAGATGTTTCTTTACTTTTTTGTGATTATATACTGTTATAATTTATAAGTTAAATTATTTTTTGTGATATTTACACTCTCTAACAAAACTGGCAAATAAAAAAAAAGAAACACCTGTGTTTTCTTTCTTTTTTCAAAATTTCTAATACCGGTATTAAAACCGGTATCCCGGTATTAAGATTTAAAAAATACCGAATACCGGTATTGAAATTTTGGTCCGGTATTGCAATCCCTATTCACGACACAGGAGCAAAGTGAGAATTTTTCCCTTAGTGATTTTACTAAGAGTTTTTAATGGGGATTTCTTTAACACGTACCGATTTAGGACATATAATCTTAAGTATCTTTTTAAAAAATGTCATAGGCTTTGCCGATTTTTATCCCTTTACTCGGAGCGTGAGAATTCAGAGTTAGCAATTACTTGGAGCGCGTGTTAGAAATAAATAAACAAAAAAAAGTCTGATTTGGATCAGGAAATAATGGAACATTCTAAAATAAAGTAACATGGACTAATTAACGATAAAAAAGGAAATTAATAAAGATTAAATGACATTAAGAGATATCATGTCATATATACATAGTATATAAATCGTGGAAGGGTCAAGCTAGATAATCGACGTATCATATGCAAGAATCCTAGTAGTAGAGGAACTAAAATAATCGTAATCATAAGAAGGCTAAATATTATTGATTCTCTTTCTAAACATCGCCCCTCTTCCGTGCTACAAGAGATGCAAGTTATTGAGGCTCTGTAAGATAAGCGATTCAGACGCAACAAAAACATCGGTGATATTACGGTTTAAAAATTCTTCTTTATTTCTTTTCTAATTTTTTAATTAACACATTAAATGCTACGTTAGTCACCGATGATTGACCCTGAACTTTCCGCTCGAACGGCCTCAATCAAGGGTGAGTGACTTTGTACCTTTCGTTCAGGCCATATCAGTCAATGCTGACATAATACAATTTTCATTAAAGCTGTATCAGTCGTTATTGATTGACAATATACAAATAAAAGAAATATATATTCTCTTAATAAATTTTAATCTAGAGATCACAAAATAATATAACTAAAATCATGCAAAAATGATCTGGGGTGATTTACTCGATTCTTTTCAAACCATGCAATTTTCAAGTTGAAGTATTAATCGAATAACATGCATTTTAACCCATAACAATATCCAGATACGAATTTTAATACAGTACTCTCCCAAGTATCCGGTTCGCGATTATCCGGCCTAGTTTTCTTTATCGTAATTAATTAAGGAAGGCAAAGTATTGCACTGCAACATTGCAAGAGGGCGTGTGCTACGATCCTCTTACGTGTTGTGTGCAAAATACATGTTGTGGCAGGAAAAGAGTAGTATTCTGCTCATTATTTCGTCAGTCTGCAATTATTACTGCTGTTCCTGTTTATAACTGCATAGTACGTACAGGATGATGATATAAAAATAATTTTTGAACAATATTTTCAGAAATTATAGAGAAAAAAAATGAGAAAGTCTTTTAATTTTTAATTAGTAAAATTTCAAGAGGTATCGCTTCGAAGTGAACAAATCCACTTTCAAAAATAAATTTTCACCAAATCTAGAGTTTTTAGGTTGGGTGGTTTGAGTTGAAAGTACACATACACACATTTTATTATTAATAGAAATAAAACTTTTCAAGAATATTTTAAATAATTTTTTTTTATTTTCTACTAAAAACATATTGTACAGTGCGGGTTTTGCACTCACTGAATAATACATAAAACTGGCACTACATCGGTGACCCTATCACCCCGATAGGCATCTTTGGTATGTGGAGAGACATACGCGGGAAAACTTGACAGGCGGCGATTCTCAACAGAAGGTATTCCACGGTCGGACGCTGAAGAACACGTGCATGGAGCTGACACCACCGCTGCGTTCATACTCGTCGTTGATGCATTTGGGAATGGGAGTGGGCAAGAACAACTGGAAGGGTAAAAATAATCATTGCTTTTCATGAAATTATGGCACAGTTTTTTTTTTTTTTTTCATTCTTTTTAGTCGTAATAGTGATACAATAAAATGCAACAGATGAAAAAAATTTGAGAATATTATTTATAAAAACATTTTAATAAATTTAGAATGAAAGTGACGTGACAGCGCGAGATGAATGCTGTAGTGCAGAACGAATATTAAATGAAATAACATGATTAAGTTTCTATTTTATATAAAAATAATTATATTTTTACATGAAATATAATGTCGCACCGAGGGATACTTCACATATGCAGATAAGCTTTCTTATGGTGGCTGGTTCTCGTCATCCTAGTGCGTAAAAAAACGAGATATGCCTCCTACAGGAGCAGTTATACCGTGGCCGGTGATGGCCCTTTGGAACAATCTTAATTCCCATCAATGCTGTCGCAGTATCCGGTCTTTTAGATTTATCTGTGTGTCTTCTGGCGGGTCGGAGCAGCTGTCTATAATTACATGAAATGTACTATATAGACAGCTACTGCGAACTTTATCTACTCATAAACCCTCTTGCTTAAGGTTATTTGGCTTTAATGACGAGTCGTATACCCAACAGAAGCAAAGTAGCCAATCTCGTCTGCTTTTTGGTATTTGTGATTTGGTTTCCTTTGGTGATATGAGGCGCCAACTAGTCGATTTCAGCCAAATGTAATTTTGAATATATGACTTTTTTTTTTAATTGTGAACAAGAATATAATATTATAAAACTCGTTTAAGAAATTCGATACAAAAAATGCACTTTTTATTTTATACAAAATTTTTGGACCCTCATTTTAACTCATAACTTCCTAATTAGATGACATATCCTATTTCGGGCAATTATTATTTTAATTATTATTATTACTTTAATTCCTATAATAATATAAAGGCAGTTAAGATATTGAAGCGTTTTTTAAGCGACTTTCGCATTTTTAATTACTTGATGCTTTCACTTAATTGCAGATTTAAAATGAAAAATTCAGTAATTCGATGGTCATTGTATGCGAAGGTGTTAAAGCATTTTCAAATATTTAAAAAAAAATGTGAAAAATTCAATTTCTCATAATTTAAATAGACAGTAAAGATGCACCGATTATATGACAGAAGCTAATACGATGGAATCCTTCATATATCGAATCTTCTTTAGCAATCTTAAATTTTCAATAGAAGCCAGCTGAATTTGTCTCCTCGAAACTCTACCGCATAAAATTGTGGATTTTGGGTAAGGATGTTACAAGAGCTCAGATTTTTATTTTTAGAGTCATGCTCATGAGAACTGTGTGTTAATATTATATTAAAGAAAACCGGTGCAATGTATTAATTTCATGGATTTAGCGAACAGTAGTCACGAAATATCAATTTTTATACAGAATTTAATTTAGGGTGCGATCTTTTGTGTATATTATATAGCTATTAATCGTTGGCGGGCAGTTAAAAAACAAGTACCACAAAAGCAAATATGTATTTTGCACACTTTTTTACCAATCTATTGAAACCAACATATGAAATAAAATTACAATTGTATTCACAAAATCTTATGCCAAATTTCATTTATTTAAGTCAGTACATTTTTGAATTATTGTGTTTATATACTGTGAAGATACCGACAGGCAGTCAGCCTTAATCCTTGTTTATACGGCTTAGTTCTGTGGTAATAGGATAACTGGCTGTAATTAAAAAAGACAGTCAACTTTTAGACATATTTAGTTCAAAGTTTGTTAAGAATTTGCAGATATTAAAATTAAGGACCAAATTTCATTTACTTCAGTTGTTCTGTTTTCGAATAATTGTATTTACATGATTCAACAATAAAGATCGACAGACAGTTAACACCTAGATGGATTTGTTTCTAAATCTCCTATGATCTGCATTTGTATCAAATTTTGCTCTTTACCCAGCTCTTTATATTTTGTAGCTATCATGTTCACTTGTATTCGAACAGTCACAGTGTTCATTTGATAAGCTTCCTCTGAATGGATCCCATTCAAAATTTGATAAAAATCTACATATTAAGTGCGAAAGCCATCTACCAAATTTTTTTCCATCTAGTCCTAAAAGTGCGAGTTATTTTCAGACAGACATTATTCCAAAAATGTGTTTTTATTATTTTTTTAACTCAGAGGTGTGAAACGTAAAGATTTTCGAAATTTCGAATTTGGACATTTTGATGAATACAGCATTTTCTCTTTGTATACGAGATAGTAAAAGAAATAGTTTCGGCATATGATATAAGATTTATCGAAATCAAACATAATTTTTCGCATGTAATATAATTATAGTTATAGAGTTAAAAAAAAAAACAAATTTCCGAAAAGGGATATAAATTAAGCAATGAAAAAAAAATATCTATTCCATGGAATTTGACTACAATAGAAAAGCATAGAGATTATAAAACATAAGAAAGAAAGAATGTAAAAAAGAAAAGACAGCGGTGAGTCATGTGTAATTTTTAGTTTATTTTCTACGAATCCGGACCTAAATTACGCATATCAGCAAGGATAATTATAGGGGTACGGAAAAATAATGTTCGTAATGACGGGAAACACAAAATGTAAGAGATAAAATTTTGTTTTGTTGAAATCTATACCCAAACGAACGATGAAAACCCGAAAGATAATGGGTGCAAAAAAAAAAAAAAAAAAGTACCAAAACCTCTAAGTTTAAACAATAAAATAGTTAATACTTTTTATATTCATCTTACGCGTATTTTAATAACAAACATTGCCTAGCTCCAGACATTAGATTATTTTTGTGAACCTAATTCTATAAAACTCAGCTTCACGAAATAAATCCAAGAATTGCATCGAAATCGTCTGCCATTTGAATAGTTGGTTTTCATGATGAGGTATTGTTAGTTTTCGTATGAGGTATTGTTTCGTATGAGGTTCATGATGAGGTATTGTTAGTTTAGTTTAATTTGAAATTATTTTATATGTTCTTTTTATTTATTAGGAATGAAACCAATGGTTTTATAAAAATAGAATAGAATGTAAAATCAAAAATAAATTACAATTTACAAAGTTCATTCGGAATCGTTTGGTTTAATCTAACTTAAGTTTTTAACATTAACTCTTTTAATAGCAGTATTTTCTTTTCCAAAATTAAGACAATTTAAGGCTCTAATGGGTCAAATAAAGTATAAATAGCTATAGTCTGCTAATATAAAAACAAAAATTAACTATTTGTGCAATTCTTGAGGGATTATATGTGTCCCAATGGTCTTTCTAAATGGGACACATGTGTGACTGTATAAAACAGTAAAAAAAATTGATTCTAGTTTTTATAATATTTTAAAACAATTTTATTTGAAGAAAACTCTTGCCAATTACATATCCAATATTATTCGTGATATTTCTATGCATGATACATTGCAAAACAGTTTTTTCAGAGTGCAATTTTACTCATGGCTCATACAGTTTCAGTTCCGATTTCTTTATTAATACTTTCTTTCTAAAATGTAGTTAAAAATTACATTAACACAAGAATGCAATCACGGAAAACCAATGGGACAAGCACTTCAATAAATTCCCCAGTTACTTATCCCTTTGGATGATTTAAAAATATCAGCGGGACATGCATGTGCCAGTGGGGCCCAAAGGGTTAATAATTGAAACTCCGAATTAAGGAATAAATGTAGAGGGGAGGGAAAATAAAAAATCCAATTAAATGATATTGGTAGATATATAATTTGTAAATCACTGCTTTAGCATATAAGGAAGTGATTGGAAAAGAAAATAACATTACAGTATAAAAACGTTACTTTACAAATATGAAACAACTTAAGTTAAATAAAACTATTTAAGAATAAAGAATTGAACTTACAGTCAATGCAGTCGAAGAAGGATGCTCGAAACGTCTAGAGAATTCGTAGTTTCCGAAAGATGCAAATGCGAAGTTGGTCAACTTTCCTCTGTTGTAGATGGCGGTGACAGGGAAGAAATCTGTGCAGGTCATATTTTCGTGGGCTCCATACCAGTAATGAACGCCTGAAAAAAAAAATGTTATAATGAAGATTTTGTTATTGGCTAAAGGAAGTCATTGATTGAAAATTGGAATTTATTGTAAGTATTTCTTCCCCCAAATTGAAAATGTTTGAAGTGGTATCAAACAAAATTATTTAAGCCTATTTATCATAAAGAAGGCTGATTTTTATGGATTCTCTCATCAAGATTCCCCCCCCTTTCAATATTAACGAATCTTTTTTTTTTCCTTCCAAATTCACTTTACCTAAAAAAATGGTAAAAAAAATTAATAAATAAAAATCACTAATTTCTTAATGAATGTAAATGTCTAAAAATACTTACAAAAGATTCAAAAAATGGATGAACTGGAAAAACTTTTGATAAAAAGACGTGAAAGAAAAATTAATCTGTCTTGTAGAACTAATGGTCGATTTTATTTGGAAAGAAAAGTTTCACGCATTCACTCACAAAAAAAGTAAGATTTAAAGATATTTTTATTTTATTTTTTAAATTAAATATCTTACATTAGAAACTGCCTGAAAAAGTTCGTCATGTTTACTTCTATCAGCTGATAAAACGGTTACAAAAATTTAATAATACATTTGCTTTAAATTCATTTTTAAATTCTGCAGAAAAGATTTTTTAATGAAGATTTTGGGTTAAAATAACTAGCTCTTAATTAATATTATTGAAAATTTCAGCTCTAAATTAATGTAATACTTATCAGGTATGTCTTGCAACCCTTTATATCAAATTGGAGACAACTACCGATTATGTCGCATGGTGTACATTATTATTAATTTTTAAGATGTTAGTATAAACAAATATCATAATCACTAGTTATGAAATTAATAAATTAGTAATAAACTTAAAAATACGTTGGTAAGATTATTTTCTCAAATCGCATTTTTTCAGAATCTGTACACGAGTATTCGCAGTTCCCCAAACAATTTTATATTTCAAGAATGAAAATGAAATAATTTTTTTTTTGGTAAAAGTGTTTACTTAAGATTTCTGTAGTTCCAATAATTTGAGAAATGTTATGCATTTTTTTCCTTGTTATGTACATTATTTCAGATGTACTCGGATAACTTACAGGAATTTTAAATGACTCTAGAGAAATGAAAAACTACGCACCCATTGTTCTGAAGCATCCTCCTTTCACCCAGTGAGTTCCTTCCATATCTTTTTCGTACAAAGGTACTTGCACAGAGTCCCTGACGGGATCGGTTCCATTCTGAACCCAGAGTCCAGTACCGACGCCCTCTTCCTCGTACTGCAGTTTGGTTCTACCGCCATTGCAGATGATGTCTGCAATAATTGTGTAAAATTAAAAAACTCATACATATAAAAGCCGAGACAAAAAAGCGTCTAAAATTAAATTCTCAAAATTTCAGTCTAGCACGATCAAGGAAAGGTTCAAGATGCTAAGGAATTCCATTACATGCTTTATTCTACAAACATGAAGCACATTTAACAAAATCACAGCTAAAATATATAAATACGCAATAAAATACACATACGCAGAGACAGCATTTGCAAAAATTACATATGCAAACAGATCATCATTTAGTGTAGCTAGAAAGTTCACTCCATGATCAATACTCCAAAAGGAGAATTGACTCTAAAAGGATCTGCAGATCTTAGTTCCTCATAAAGATAACGCCACAATTCTAACAGTTTCCAGAACATTCCTTTTCCGTTGTCAAAATCGCCAAGATCAGGGGCATTGGCATTCAATTCCCATTAAGAACCAATTATTTTTTAAATATTCATTTATTGAAAAATGCACTAAGTCAAAGTTTGATTATATTTCATGTATCTATATATCATAAAAATAATGATTTATATAGGCTAGCAGAGAGTGTATACCGTAATTTTAATACGACAAAGATTTTTCATCCAAACACTAGCAGTTCTATACGATAAAAATATTTCTTTGCAATGTTATAAGTGATTATTTTTCCAACTGTTTTGACAGATTTTCTTTTTCTATTAGGTTGAGTAATAATCCATAGGCTTTTTTTTTCTCCAAGTTTAAAAATGTGTGCAAAAAATAAAACGCATCGACAAAATGTTTTATATGATTTAGACGAGTATTTAATAATCTACTAGATAGTATAGTTAGATTTTTGTTTTTATTTATTATTGCATATTTTCATTTTTTAAAATGCTATACCATATGGACAAAATCGTTAGTAACCGTTGTAATGGTTTTAGCACCATCTGCTTTTTGTATTTATTAGATTATTTGTAAAGTCGCCGCTGATTTTTTAGAAAAAACAAAAAAAATTTATATATGTAAACATTTAATTTTTTGAAAGCAGAAGGCAGTTTCGAAGACAGTGAAGAGACTTTCGATTTTTTTGACGTCGTTTTATTTCATCCCGGGGAGGAACGCATTATGTACAAGTAGAAAATACTAGCGCGCACACACAACGCCGAACGATACAGAGCGAAACTTCATGAAAATTCTATCCTTGTGAATATATACTGTGAAATTTTAATAGGGATTTTCATCAAATGTCAATCGCAAGTAAGGGAAACACAGGAATCTTTTTGTGGAATTCAAGCAATATTTTATCCCTTCAATCGGAGTGTGGGAACGCGTCGGCTTTTAGCCGATTCAGCAATTTTACAAAGCTTCTGTTGAATTAATTAAATATAAAAAGTGGAATGGGATCAGGAAATAAGAGAATATTTTAGAATGAAGTTAACAAGTTAAAGTTAAAAATTAAGAAATTAATTAAGTTTAAATTAGATTTTAAATCATATTATATTATATATATATATATGTATATATATATATATATATGATAACATTATTTTATGTGAAGCATGATGCAGTCTGAAGACACTTTTAATTTCGTGACGTCGTTTTATTTCATTTTGAAGAAGCAAGCATATGTACAAGCGACGAGCACACAGAACGACACAGAAAGGAATGAGGGAAGAGCTCTTGGACATTTTATCCCTGGTCTTATATAACCCATGATTTTGATAGGGAAAATATTTCTTTACAGTGCTAATGTATTATGAGATTTCGATAGGGATTTTCATTACACGGGTGGACAAGGTAGGGGAAACACAGGGAGATTTTAAAAAAGAATTTGCTTGATCAGCGGTATGTTACCTCTTCACGCGTAGTGTGGGAAAGTTAGATTTTAGCTGATTCAACAAAGCTTCTCTTGAATTAATTAAGTAGAGACAGTGGAATTGGAGCACGAAATAAGAGAATATTTTAGAATGAAGTTACTATGGGCTAAATTAAGATGAAGTTATTATGAAAATTAATTAAATTGAAATTAGAGTTAAAATATCATTACATACATACACACACACAAGGAACTTTATTCAATAGCTTATAACAATTTTATTCTATAATGATTTAACATCTTTTTAGAAGTTCCAAATCTATCGAAAAAAGTGCTCAAGGTGCTATTTGCAATTCTTGAGAGAATTGCAGTTTTTCCTTTAACGGAGTTTGCAAAGAGCGGAGTAGATGGTATTCTGAAGGCGCCACACCAGAACAATGTGAAGAATGAGATACGACAACGTAACCAGGCTCCAACAACTTTCGCCATGTATTTCAACGTTATTTTTGTGGAAAATCATCACTTTGTGATTGGCAAATCTGGCTGCTTGAATAATGTTGCTAATATCGAACCGAATGCTAAATTTAACCTAATCAATTATTTTATTTGGCGGCCTCAATTCGTAATGGACGAATAATTCTTCTATCTCACCAGTTAATGAACTTGCATGAAATGGCTATTTGTCTTTTAGGTGGTTAATGTCAGCTCACTCGAATAACTTCAAGATCATTTACGCTCCTTACTATGGTCGATGATGCATTTTTCATCGGTTGTTATCATACATATTTAGAATGAGCCATTTCCGTTGCGTTTGCGCAATAAATCGCAAACAGGAAATATGATTTGTTAATTATGATTCAATGATCCATGTGATTAAGAGAATATCAGACACTGAAGCGAAACCAAGTTGCATCAAATGTTCATTTAATGTTGAACTAACATCTCCGTGATTAGTTTCTGGTTCGGGAATGGTGATACGTTACCTTAGTTACCCTGGCCCACATACAGTGCCTTACTTTGGGCGTCATCAACCGCGCATGACGTACTGTAACACTAAGGCCCTAATATATAAATAGGAAATTCATTTCGTCTGAGGTTCACAAACTATTCGCTCATTGTTCGCTCGATTTCAGTATTGTCTACATAAACAATAAGCGCAAAAAAGGTAATAGGGAACATGTAGTAATTGGGAATGTGATTACAGTATGTACCGGTCATGCCCAATGAACCTAAAGTCAGTTTTAGATATTTCTTTCTTATGCCTCATAATTTTAAATCAATTCTCGACAAAATTGGGGTAGAATGAATAAAATTACTCCAAAAGGATACTGAAAATTGTAATTCATATGCTTTGAAACAGAATATATTTTTAACAAGCGTTTAGGAGTAGTTAAGAGAGGTTAAATTGTGAAAAAATAAGCAGAATTTCTTATAATTTCAAAAAAAAAATCTCTTAAAATTAGTTCGTTACAGTGATCAGAAACTAAAACACATGTTCCCAGTCTGTGGGTAATTGGGAGCATACGGGGGTAATTATGAACATTGCTGTAACCAAGACTCG
The DNA here is from genome assembly GCF_947563725.1 of Argiope bruennichi. Classification (NCBI taxonomy): domain Eukaryota; kingdom Metazoa; phylum Arthropoda; class Arachnida; order Araneae; family Araneidae; genus Argiope; species Argiope bruennichi. The sequence continues at coordinate 19,938,557 of NC_079156.1, read as the reverse complement.
TTAATTCATAAAAAATAAATTCGGAAAAACGGCACTGTTTATTGAACTCTCCAAAAACCATTATGCATTTACACAAATTATATATCACATTTTCCCGTCTCATATGATTATTTTAAATTGAAGGAAATGATAAAGTCTTCAAAATTCCTTCCTATCCTTAAATTTTTCTATATATCTTTATCATGGTTTGAAAAATATTCTTGCCTTTAAGAAGTAGATAAAAAATGTCAAACACTGAAAATATACATGAAAGAAGCACAATGAAATCAATGACGATGAAGAATGGACATAAAAATTGTCAACGGTGCTGCCACCAATCAGAAAACATATAATTTTAATTATTGACAAATAATAATTCAGCATCTGTACGTTGATCAGGGTAAGTGGTTAGAAATCAGCGGAAGCTTTCTTGTAATCGAAATGTAACGTTAAGACGACTATTACAAATTGAAAATACAGTTGAGTTTGTATTGTGTATGGTCTCAATATCAGCCCATGTTAATTTTTATCTAATTTAAAGTAACTTTGTCAAATAACCAAAGAATTTCTAAGTTTTATATATTTGAAAAACGATTAAGAATTATTTTTCAATCCAATAAAACACTTTAACGTACATGCTATTTAAAATTTGTATTAAGCAAGATATAACGAAATCTTTTTATTAGCTTTCACATTTCATTTGCTTATCAAAAAGGAATAATTTATTTTCTGCAACAAACGTTGATTTAAACACGAAAAAAACAAATAATATTCTTTCAGGTAGAATAATTTAAAGGATTTGCAGATGATGATAAATTTAATATTTGAAAATTATTTCAAATATTAAATTTCATATGTAACTGCAAAAGAAATTAATAAACAAAATTGAACAGAAATTGAAGACAACTTACTAGGATCAACGAAGTAAGTTGTTATAAAATAGACCTCCTCTTCACCCAAAATTTTGTCCAGCTGATATGCAGATGATCTGTCGAAGGAAAATGAGGTGTTCACCTTTTCCACATCATTTTTGGGGATCTGAAAGAAATGCGAAGTCGTTTCAGGTTTCAATAAAATTATTGCATTTGCTAAACAAACAACAACAGCACATTTTTCAAAATACTCCAAAACATGCCAAGATCATCGTTGAATTATTTCATTCTGCGTATTTATTTGCTTTGCTTTGCTTTAATTCCACAATAAAAGCTTTGCATTCACTAAAACATTCGAACGGATTAATCGAACATTTAAGAATCCTTCTGAAATGATGTCGTTTCACGCGAAGTCAGTCGCATAATTTGATTTGGTAGATTAACGATCCGTTCAGAAAGCTATATTAGGTAATTGCCATTTTGCCATTTTGAACTGTGGTCAGAAGACGAACATGAATCGTAAATGGGTATACTATTTTCCAAACCTCAATACCACCTATTATGAGGACCAAATTATCACCGATCATTATGAGGGCGTATAAACAATCATGGCCTACTTAATTCATCAGACCCAGCTACAAAGTGAAGTCAGTTTCAAACTCCAACTTCTCCAATCCTGAAATTGAAACTTTATAAGGCTACCGCAGTTGCGGTTTCATAGCTGCCGTATGACAAATCTGTACATATAAATAATTCTCTTATACGATTCTCATAAAAAGAAAAAAAAAAACGTTATTTATGTCTAAGATTTGGCAACATTTAAAGTATCTTGTTCTATCAGAATCAAATGATTATTTAAAATGAAAATTAATGTGTTCTGGTAGAATTGTAGCTCAGTTTAGAATTCTTTTGGGGAAAGTGAAATTGTTCCGAAATGCTTTTTTTTTTTTTTTTACTAATAACTAAATACTTGCTTTAGTATTGACAATTTGGGGAAAATGAATTGCCGGATTTGAATGAAATCCAAACTTTCCTTTTAATTTCGGGACTCCAGCTTAAGATAATTTTTTTTTTCAAAACAAAAAAAAAAACTATTTGCATCTGCATTTTAGAATAAATCTTTTTTTAGTCCAATTTATCCATTTTTAAGTAAATGAGACCTGTTTAATAAATATATTCTCAGTGGGACAATCAGCGCAGCATGGAAATTGATGCGCATACAAAAGATGTTTTATTCAATCTTTTTTTGTAAATTGTATAGATTTTCCGCAATTATACTCGCCATATTTTAAATTTTCCATAAGTAATCCATATCAATACAAAAGGCTCAAACTGACAATCATAAACCATGCCACTGATTTAAATAATGAAGAATTCGAGAATTATTTTTAACAAATTACAAGCAATTTTTGAAATTTATGTATCAATTGAAAAACAAATCTACAATTTAGAAGCAATAATAACAGATATAACAGCTTTCGAAAGTATTGGGGCAAATAAGGATAGAATAGTTCTGCGTCTTAGAATCTTGCTCAACTTCACAGGGCTTTGTACTTTCAAACTGCCGACACATAAGCTCTGAAAATTGCTAAGTGTTTTGTTACTCAATTTACTTTGATGGAAATAAAGATTGTTGCGGATGAGAAAACTATGTGAATTTTAACCTTGCCATTTTAAATTTGTTTAATAATGTTCAATTTTTTCAAAAGGATTATTCTTTATTTCAGTAAAATATACAAATTTTGCATCAAATTGGATTAATATTTATATTTATGTTTATGAAGCTCATAAACAGTGCTTTTATTCCTAATTCACAAAATTTCAGCTCACAGCCACATGCGCGGAATTACTCCACCAAGAGCATGGAATTACCCGCCATAAGAAGTAATACCGCCCAAATATACTTTTCAGAAAATTTATTTTGAAAAAAGTAAATTGGTTGGACAAAGAAGATCTATTCTCATGTCGAAATTAATAGCTGCATTTAATGAATATTGAGAATTGTGTGAAAAATTATATAGTGAAAATATATAATTCACCATATATTAATATAGTGAAAAATTATAACTAAATTTATTCTCGGGTATAAAGAATTCCTCCATTCTCACCTAAATAAAGTTCTATTACAAAAATTAAAATTATACAACCAAAAAATATATAACGAAAAGTTAAAGATCATTTCATTCAGCAAAATAATTGTTCCTAAACGTTAGGAACAAAAATATATTCACCGATTCTAAAATTAAATTTGTTTATTTCGACTTTGACAGAATTTTATTTCAACATGATCATGAAACTGGAAGTCCATTGCAAGTTGCATATGAAATCACAGCGAAATTTTAATAATATCCTTTATTTATATTTCTGCTTACTAATTCACACCTGTTATAATGAAATCCGATACCACACGATACTTTGGTCTATAATGTTACACTGAAGTTTCATCACAAAACTATTTTATTTTCCTTACTAGTCTATGTCAAAATCACGAGTTTTGTCTCGCCAGTGAATTATAAATAATAGGATGCAAGTCTAACATTAATAAAAAATTAAATCCAGCGAATTAATTTAATGTAAATTGTTTAAAGGGAAACTGTAAAACTGAGACTACTATTTTGTGTATATATCACATTCATTCAGGCTTTTAATCGGTAAATGTTGGAAGCAATTAAAAGCAGATAATCTTGGCACTTGCACGGTTAGTAGAAAAAAAAGCAACAGAGCAAAAAAAAAAAAAAAAGCCTCCATATGAACCTGTTAGCCATTATTTCATAATGAATAAAAGTACAGGAATTTTAATTAATCATGCATGATTAGATGGATTATAACTTTGAATATTATATAAGATGTCCAGTCTAAATCGTGACTCAACTATCCATTAGCTTAAAGAATTTTAAGTTAAAATAATCATACTTTTTGTTGTTTAAGTCAAATATACTGCTGTAAAAATTATGATATTTATATTTTTTATACACTCTTCCGATCTTACTAGCCATATTTAGTAAAATATTCTTGATACACAAACATTTTAAATTTTCCTGCTTTTGCAGTAAAAAAACTAACCGTATCATAAAGATTTGAATTTCAATATTTTAGTCCAATAAACGGCAATCCTTTGGATCCTCCTGAAAATGTTTATTAAAATGTCCAAAATTCGTCTAACAGAGCGAATTCGAAGCTTCTTCACTGGGCTACTTTTGGTCATCTGTTTAAAGTGTTAGTGTGTGAAGAATATTCAATTAAATACGGCTAATAACACTGAGAAAACTACATAAAATGTAAAATCATAATTTTTCAGGGGTGCTTTTTATCAAATGCAGTTAAATAATGCAAAATGTAATTCTTGAAATCATCTACAATATTTTACTAATTTTTTTCTCTAAAGGTTCAGAGATTAGTTATTGGATCACTATTTCAATAAACGTGTATATAATGTAATTTAGGTTATAATGAAAATGAGTTATGGATTCTATTATGCAAAAAACATCAAAAAATTAAGGCATTTTGTGTTTTTGATAAGACAAAATTTAAATCAGGAAAAATTTTAGCTAGTAAATTTTATCACCCTATTTTTATTTTCTATAAAACTGTAAACTTTGTTGAGAAAATTTCTTCAATATTAGTACGAAAAAGTAAAATTCTTACCCCGTGCTGTATCCCAGCTACGTAACCATTTTCGTCGTAGATAATCACGGCAGCTGTATCGAGACCTTTCATGTACCTATGACCCAAGAATTTGCCTCCTAAAAGGTAAAAGAATTTCATAATAGAATATAAGAGCCAGAAACACTTAAAAGAACATAAAATTTAAAGTTATTTATTTATTCTCTAGAGACATTTACCTGAACATTCTCCGGCCAATCGAGCAAATCCGTCACTTCGAGCTCTGCTCTCGGTTTGCGGTAATTTGGCGAAAGTTCTGGAACTCAGAAGGTTCAGTCCCCAAGTAACTGTAGGTGAAGAGGGAAAAAAATGAAAATGTTACGTTAATATTTTTGTTTTAGTCGAAGTTTGAGTTTTTACCAGCTTATGCTACATGATCTTTTTATAAATAAATTTAAAAGCAACATCAATCGCAGACGATTTTGTTAAGTTGTAGTATAATTCTCTTTGCATAAAATTAACTTTATTTTAGCCATATTTCCTTTTTCTCGAATGGCACTATAAAAAATATTATTGTTAAAATATATAGATAGAAACAACATAATGGAATAAAAAGAATTACAAAAGCTGAATGATTCTTTTGTTTACTGCATTCTCTTTGAAAATAAATTACACATTTTGAAATGATAATCAAAATGTATATCATACATTTACCTGATAATTGCAAATGAAATTAAGTAAAATAAAAATCATCGATGGTCAATATGAGTAATTTAAAATGTGATGCGATGCGATTTCATTTGAAGTAAAATTCGGATTTCCTAGGGCTTTTTGAAAACATACTAAATTGGTTGAAAGACTGTTACTAAGGACAGAGTCTTGCCTTATTGATATGAGGATTATTATTTTAATTTTAGTTAATTGCTTCGACTTATTATTCTTTACAAGATCCTTACTTTCATCAAAATTACGGATCTTGCAAATAAAACAGATTTTATTTTATGTAAGGCAAAATAAATTTCTTATTCGAAAATTTTCTGTTTAATTCAGTCCAAAAACTTCTTTGCTGGTATGAGATTTAATATTTGCACCAGATTATCCACTACCAGTGACTGAACAGTTAAATTATCTAATAGGAGATAGAAATCTATTACTAGATTAGTTGAACTTTAATGCATTTTAAAATGCATATTTCCGAACAGAGTGAAAATATTATATCATTTATATATTTATGTTGCAAGAAAATACAAGTGAAATTTTAAAATTGTTGAGAGTTTAATCATGTTAAATAATTTATAAATAATTGCTCAAATGAAATATACGGTTATAGAAATTAAAAATAGTTCATATATTATTGGATTTATAGAAAAATTGCGAAGATAATATTGGGTTGACTCACCTCGAAAGCTCTGCCATGTCGGTTCTAGAAAAAGAGAGAAAAGTAATATTAGAAAAAATTATTGTAATATAAAATAAATAATTAGAAATGTATAAAATGTGAATTTGAAAAATGTTTATAAACATTATAAACTGCATTAAGTGATGCATGCAACGGTTAGAGTCCCATTTGGAAGAAGCACTAGTGCTATTTTGGAACAATCGAAATTTTGAACCATGGTCAAATGACGAAGACGATACTTCAGCTGATATCCCTCTCTCTGTGTCTCATTAACGGGAGGACGTTTAGCACAAAACATTAAGTTTAACGAGTATCAGAATCACACACACGACGGATTGTGGACTTAGAGCAAAGCCATGAACATCACGAGTGCTCAGATTTCTATTTTCAGAATCCCAAATGAGTTTTGAATTTCATATTTAAAAAAAAGAAGCATGCTTTTTACTGCCAATTTAGACTAAATTGTTTGTAATTTAAACCCAGGCCAATTTAAACTTACTACTACAAGTTTACATTCATGTCTATGTACAGACCAACAAATAGCCAACTCTTTGACGGATATGATTCAAAATGATGTTAAGGTTCATTTCAAGTGTTAAATCTATGTATCAAATTTAGACATCTAGCTCATAATGTTAAGTATATTTTGAGTTCATCTATACTCGGACAGATAGACTTTTTGCAAATGGATTTCGTTCACAATTCTATTAAAATCTACGAATTTAATGTAAAGATCCGACACTTAGTTTCATTTGTTTAGTTCAAAGAGTGTTTCAATTATCTTTGTCACAGACAGATAGATGGATGGACAATTCCAAAAAAGAGTTTTTCGGATTCAGAGAGGTTTTGGATATTCATCAAAATCTCGAGTCAGAATTTTTTAAGGATTGCAGTTTTCTCTCTCTCTCTCTCTCTCTCTCTCTTTCTTTCACTTCTTCGTACACTTCGAATATGGCATAGCAAAAAAGTGGCTTTGATTTTTTTAATGATTATCTTGAAAAGCGTTTCCTAAATTTAAAATAAAAACAATCAGTATAAGAATGATTAAAACACAAAATGTATAACGATCAAAACAATGAGCAGCATCAGTTTTGTCAAAAAAATAATCCTGATCACATAATGTACCAATGGGAGAAAAAAACATGGAACTATATAGGAAGCAAGAAAATAGCACAGAAATTAGTATAGTAAAATTAGATATTTCCAGAAATTAGCACAACAAAATTGAAATTAAAAATATTTCATTCACTGAAGGAATTACAAAAAGAGCATTTGAAAGAAAAGCGGTTAATATTCCAGCACATGCAAAATTATCGCTTAACTTTATGTGACAGTAGAGCAAAATTTGCATTATTATGTTGACCTGCCCATAAGTATTAGGTCTCTGAACAAAAACCTTCTAGCAATAATTCTAATTTGTGTTAATAGTCTTTGCACTTCAAGCTAAATGGTCGAAGTTAGACCAATTAGAAAGCCAATTAGTTGAAAAAGTTTTTATGCCTAAGCCAATGCAATACCTAGTATGATCTTAAAAGATTCACAAAATTTTTGCAATTTATGCTTTAAGACTAATAATCGAAATTTGGAAGAACATGTACGCACAAAGTCGCCCCCCCCCTTTTGCGTTATGCAAATGCAGAAAGATAATTGCAAAATAATACATTTTTTCCTCCTATTTAAAAAGGTATAAGCAAAATACAAACTCTTATTATAGAGTAGAATACGGTACGAGAAATACATTGCATGTGCACGGCATCACTCAGTCCAACATTCAGTTACATATTTATCATGCTGAATGTCATGGGGGGGGGGTCACTGGTGATCATCATCGAGTTTGTTCATAGCGCCACGGGGGTCACGGATGACTGGGGAAGCCAAGATTACTAGACACTCATAATTCGAGTAAATGTTCAATATTTTTAAATTTTTCCGTATTGTTACCGCTACTAAAATGGTGTGAAGAAATTAATTCAATATAAAGCATACAAAACTAGTTTTATTGATATAACATACAATTAATGCGATATGTAATTACGAATGATTGCATAAATCAACTGTTTGTTGTAACTAATATTATAAAAATATATTCAACATGTAATGAGAAATTCATATTGGTCAGATGGGTAAGTCATATCAATTCAGCGTGTTCAATGCCATGTACAATTAGTTTTCATATGAATGTAGCTCTACATGTACTTCATGGATGTATGACGCATCAACAAGAAAATAACACTCAATTTAAAGGTTAAGGCAATTAAAATAATGAATAACAGGTTCGTATAGCGTTCTACTCGGATTAACGACAAACACATCACAATAATAAGCAATTAAAACGTCTCTATTTCGCAATACATATACACACAAAAAAAGGGATTTGCAGTGACTGTCATCCGATTATAGAATGCGGATTAGCAGTTAACGAACCTGTTACAGTATATCTATTTTTAGCAACGTAACGTAGTTCCTCTTCCGTATTTATTAAGTGTCCGAGATCTATGCAGCAGGAAAGGAAGGAGAAGAGGAAAAAATAAAAACACCCATAAGTACGGATCGGAACTTCTTTTCTATGCAAAGTACAGACCTCACCGGCACCTCGGTTTTCTACTTTTGTTAAAAGAAGAATGAAAAAAGTTCTACGAAAAGCACTTGACCTCCCTTATAGCAACCTAGACGTTCGGTCTACATCTTCTACAAAGGTGAGGCAAGATGGGTGGCTTGAAGGAGGGGGGGGGGATGAATAACAGTAAATGGGCCGCTGAACTTGAGTAACCTTTATCTTCAGTTTTGCATCAGAAAGTTTGTTTAGGTCAGTGGCTTATCATGAAATCCTTCATAGTTATGAAATTATGAGTTTCAAGAGAGGTGAAATGGTTTGAATTATGTTATGGCATGCTGTTGAACGTAACGGAAATGTATGCCTCCTTTGCACGATATCTAAATCTCTTTTCAAATATTACCAATGCAATTCTATAGAGTAGATAAAAAAAAAACATAATACTGAAAATTAATTTTGAACTGATGTCACGTATTTCAATCAGCGGGTTTAGTTCAGCTATATTAACGTCCCATTTTAAAGCAATACTAGGACTATTTTGGGAAATCCTTGTCATTTTGAACCGTGATCAGACGACGAGAACTTCAACCGGCGGGAGTAGCATCTCTACACCATTCACGCATACTCTCTAATAAAGGTTGTTACTCCCTCTCCTCGTATGAAATTATTACCCTTGGGCAAGATCAAGAATGCTACAAGAGCTCAAATTTATATTTAGAATCCCACACATGAATATTTTGAACCTTGTAATAGAGGGAAGAAAATCGGTAGATATGTATTAATTGCATAGCTTTGGAAGCATAATAGTTAAAAAATATCGATCTTTCTGAGTGAATCTGGTCTTTTCATTGAATCTACTGTACGATCCTTGGCGATTTTCTATTAATGATTAATCGTTAACTTTCGGTTAAAACTCATACTGCAAAATCAAATATATATTTTAGACGCTATTTTATTTATTATTTTTTATGAACAACCAAATTACTACTATAAAACCAAAATTTAATATTACTACATTTATCAATCTTATGAAATCTTATCTACCAAATTTATCAATCTTTGTCTTAAATTATGTAGGTTGGCGTAAGTTCTGACACATTTTTTTAGCAAGTCAGAAACTTAGATGCTTCAGTTCTTTATCTCAGACAAAATGATCTGTCTTGATTTGTTACTTAATTCTTAATTAACCAAATTAATTAATTAATCAAATTCAATTTATCTAATAAGCTAAATGAATCCCTTTTCTTATTCTAATTTCAAGCCTAAAAATATTTTAACATAATATGACTAGAAAAAAAATGGCCCTTTAAAGGGTTAACAACAATTGTAGTCACAAGATTAGATAATAAATTTCATTTATTCGTTCCTACGAAAGGAAGGTTGAGGAATGTACAGCAGCAAAAAGGTCGCTATCCACGAATTTCATTTTTATATTTTAATCCTTGCGGTTTAGAGTCATTGCGTTTATGTGCTTACAAAGTAGAAACTGATAGAACGGTCAGACCTTTGACAGATTTGCTTCAGAATTTCTTAAAATGCTAAAACTGAGAACCAAATTTCATTTACCTAACTTCTTACATTTTTTTTAATTATCACCTTCAAATGCGAAGGTACACACGAACAAACGGTCGATCCTTTGATGGATTTTATAACAATTTTGATTCGAATCTACACTTTAGATTATAAACTTATACACTAGATTTTATCTATATATTCTCTTTGCGTTTTGTAAATGTCTTTTTTACTTATACTCAGACAGACGAACAGATAAGCTTCCTCTACATGTTCAAAATTTGATATAATGGCCACAATCCATCCGTCTATTTTAAAGCATTTTGAGTTTCCATGCTTATTGACAGACAGGAACATTTCCTAAAATGCGTTTTCTGGACTCAGAGGTCTAAAACAAACATTCGTGATTATCTCACTTTCGAATTTTTTGACAATACTTTATATATTATGTGTATGAGAAAATAAAAATAATACAAACAATCCAATTCACTTATGGATATAATGACCATAAAAATATAAAAATCAAATGCATAAACCATGTGAAACTGGATCTATGAAAATGAAGTAAAATATACATTAAAAAAAAATTCCCATTTTTTTTATTTGTTTAATTTTTTAAAGTAATTTATATACTTGTTTATTTATTGTCTATAAATAACTTAATCTGTTTATATTCCATTTATCTTTTTTTTCAAATAAATAAAATCTTGTATTTGTTTAAAAACGGAACACGAGATACGAATGCATCTAAAATACTTTAGTTAAAAGGTTCAATAAATACAATGGATTCTACGAGCAAAACTTTAATTGAGAATATTTTCAGAGCTTTTGAAAACATATTTATATCGAATGAACTCAACACGTCTGATGATGAACTTTTAAATAATATTTGCTAAAATTATGATCTTTAATAAAGATAAAATAAAGATCTTTTAAGAGTTGGAAAAATAAAATATATCAGAAGATATGGGAAAATACAATTACCAATTACAAAATAATGCTTAACTTAAAACCGAGAACGATGAAAAATTTAAAGGAAGTAAACGAATTACGAAATTATTCTTGTCAATGCCCCCCCCCTTTTTTTTAAAGGAAAAAAATATTTTTCCAAAATATTTTAGAATAAAGAAATAAAACAGATGGCTAAAATGTACAAATATGCAACGAACTGCCAAAGGGGAAAAAGATTTTTATCGTATATTTATTGTTATTCTAAAACAATCAATATTTGTTTTTTTACTCGTTTACTAAAATCGTGCTATATCCCGTACAGCTATTTATTATTGCTTTATTGGCAACACTCGGTTACGAACAAAATTTGCATCACGAATTATTTTTGGTTAAGCGTCAACTTCCAACAGGAAGCCCCATTAGCAACTAGAATGATGATTTTTGAATTTCCTTTTGGAACGGCAAATTTAGAAAAATGTTCTCAAAACAGAGAATGAAGTCATACTCCATTAAACCATTGCTCTATATTTAACTTTTATGCTTGAAAAAATATGTATCGTTAGTTCTGACAAACCTGCCAAAATTGCAAAAGCTGTCGCTTATTTAATATTTTTGGACGAATGGCAATTGGCATTTGATTTCATTTATTTATTTTCTTAAATATTTTTTAGAATTTTCCTAAACCGGACATGTGTAAGTTGTAATCCCTCTAAATCCAAGGTAAATAGTATTCATCTATATATGCAATAATAGACAGTATAACGACACACAAAAAAATACAAATACAAAAAAAAAATTTACAAAATACAGAAAAATTGATAAGAGAATATCAATCAGAAATTACATTTTAAAAAATGTTTCGTATTTTTCTCCGAAATCTTAAGAGCAAAGCAAAGATAGAAATTTTATCGAAAATAGGAAACTGCGTATAAGAAGCACTGCCTTACGTATTGAATTTTTATTTGTCACTATTTTGTGTAATTAATACAAATAGGAGAACTTTTTAAAGAAGTTTTTTTTTTATTTAAATATGTATATTTGTTAAATAAATATGTATATGTTAAATATGTATATTTTTTAATGAAAATATATATATATTGGTTTTTATATATTTATCTATACATAATTATATTATGCTTTTTTTATATTTGAGTCCAATTTAAATTAAACAGTTAGAAATCTATATTTATAATATAAAAAATATTTAATATTAAAATTTTATAGAACAATAAAAAGAAAACAAATATGTCAGGAGTAAACATGCATGTTACTATATAACATTGATTTTTTTTTTTGCGCGACCGTACATAAGAGCTTTAGGCGTATAATTTACTACTTTTACAAACTTCGCCGTGCAACTATTGTCTCTAAACCAACATTTCATTGTTTCAAGCGTTTCAATTCTTTTATTTTTTCATCTCTTTAGCTAGCAAGACCCTAGTTAACTTTCATTAGAAAATCTTTTCTCGTACAGTGCAATTCATATTCGTTATATTTACATCAAATGCATTCCAATTAATTTAGGTAAGAGCTTATTATACAGATTGTAGCGAGGGGAATGTGATGTTATAAAGCAGCGTAACAAGATGGGGAATGCCAGAAGACAAGCGGAATTCCATTTCTCTTGTGACAGTCGCATCAAATGAATTATTGAAAATTCTTGCCGATAAACCGAAAAATAAAAACTTTATCTTCAGATTAAATGAAAGTATATTTTTCACAAATTCTACAAATCTATTTTGGAATGGAATGAAGTCTCGCACTCCAAATATTCGACCCCCAAGCCGTACTCCACCATGACGGCACTACCCGGACCCACGGAGGTCTTCAGAATAGCTAAGCGTAACCGTATACCGTTTACGGGTATCGACTCTTAATTTTTAAAGGATGGAAGATATTTATAAAATTTACATTAATTTATCATTGTAGTGAGAAAATGAAATAATTCATTGTAGAGAAACATCATTTAAATTATTCTATTTTTAATAGTTAAGACAAAGATTCACAAACTCTGGATCACAACAATATTTTGAATGCATACGAATCTTCCACAATTTGCAGAAATGCAGTGTTATATGATGAGTGTGCATAGTAGCAACTCGAAAAAAAATAGTGCAATACGCAAACAAGCGTCTTGTGTCAAATAACAAAAAAATAAAAAATAAAATTTTGCGGATGACTTACAAAATGAATAGACATTTGCACAAGATAAATTTGTCTCATAGCCTATTACTCCAATTTATGGTTTCATTTGAAGTTGAAATTCCATGCAGCACCCCAGCCTCCACTCATCTAATCAGAAACTTCTTTTTACTGTAAGTGTTCAATTCAGTTAGTGCACGCATTAATTTAGATGTAGTTTGTTATCATTTGCGTAAACATTTATTAAATTTATATTTTAACGTTATTATTTATTAAAAAATTTCTCTGGCATCGGTTAACAGTACAGAAAATCGAATATGTGTTCAGACAGACACGTTTTTCCCACCAAGTGAAACAAAAATTTGACAAAATTACATGTGTAATCACAAAATATCATATCAAATTTGATAATTTAAACCAATGCGTTTTTAAGTTATCGTGTTTACATATTTCTGAAAGTACAGACCAACAGATGGCCAACCCTTTGTTGGATTTGGGTGAAAATTTGATAAATGTCTAAACTATAGATGTTTAATATGCGAGCACGAATATTATCTATCTAGCTCTCTTCATTTTGTAGTTGCCGTGTAACGTATATTCGGACAACCGGATAGACAGCCTTCCTCCGAATTGATTTTTTTTTAAAATTTGATAGAAATCTACAGATTTAGTGAAAAGACCATATACCGAATTTCATCGTCCAGCTCTTTGTCACAAACACATTTTCCAAGAACGTGGTTTTCGAATTGAGGACGGCCTAAAACGTGGAGTTCGAGCTCTTTGGCGATTGCAATACTTTTTCTGTACTTCGTGTACGAGAAAAGAAAAAACCATAGAATCGCAAGCGAGCATTATACAATGTTCAGTAATGCACGCGATGACAGGAATAGCATTTTTATCATAGAATTGTTGTGTCAAATGAATTAATTCCATTACTTACAAATACATTAGATTTTTTAAAAAGTCTTAAAGCAAGTTTTTTTTTTTTTGGTGCATACATCGCCATTTTAATTTTCAGTTACCCAAAGTAAAAACAAGCTAATTATTGTAAGTTTCCCTATATTGTCAAGTTTCCCTATATGATGAGTTAACTACACAGATTAATGATTAGTACTATTAATTATTTAACATTGCTAATTGACTATTACCGAGATAATATTTATAAAATCTACAAAATTTGGCAAGTAGTTATTATTTGGATAATAAATGCTCATCAGGTAAAAGTCAAAATTTTGATTAGATTTTTAATTAAAAATCAAATCGAAATTGTAAAGATTTTTCTACCTAACTTGTACTAATTCCCAAAATACACAACTTTAAAATTTAAAGAAAAAAATTTTCAGCGATATTACTATTGCTTTGGTATAATTTTTCTCTTATTAAAAAAAAATACTTAAAAAACATTTTTCAATATATTTTACATTAACTGTTGTAGTTTTTGGATTTATATTCACGCGCTCTGCACCGATATTTAACATTTTTGTGTACACGTCATTACTATTATATTTCAGAGTGAATTTTAAACAACATAAAGACAAACGATTCAAGTCCAAAACATTATGCTACGAAGATACGAAACAAAAATTCTATTTCCTTTCATTTCCAACACTCATATTTTCATAGAAAATATCAACGTACGTTGCAATTCTTTTATTGCTTTTATCATTGTTTCCGGAATCAAAGCAAACATTAAGCCCAACTGCAACTTAAGGGACAATTCCGGCAAAATTTATTGAGTACTCCAAAATAAACGAAAGGGAAGAGACAGCAATAAAATATGATAATGGCGGAAATATCCATTGATCAAAACATTTGACGCACGAAATTCGAACGGTTCGTGGAACGAGTTGCAAATATTTCCATACTCTGTATTGCTTTGACTTCTGCAATGATGGCTTCTACCTGCCGATTCCTTAAGAGAATACCCCCCCCCCTCCCCGACAAGGCATTTCTACTTAATCAGAAAAAAAAGCAGGATTTCCCTCGATTCTTCTTGGAAGCTTACATTTGCCATCAGGTTTTGTTCATCATAAAGTAACGAGGGAAAAAAAAAAGTCTGAATATGTATTCGGATTTCTTTGAACATTTACCTTCCCCTATTAGCATAAGATACGGCTCGATATCTCCACAATGTTACTGGATATCCTGAATGCCGTACACTATCATGAATATATCGTAATAATATTTTGTCAATAGGGTTTCTATGGATCTCCAATTTTGATGGCAAAATTACATACCAAACTTCACTGATCTAGCTTCTTGTGTTTCCGAACTATTGTGTAAATGTATGCATGAATAAACAAATCAGCTAGGCGTCTACTCTCTGCCTGTAATCTAATTTGCTTTTATCTATAATTATAGAAGTAGTTTAGTGTTTTTGAGTTATGTTGTCTTTTACTCAAGGGACAGGCATCCTTTTGATGGATGTTGTCCAAAATTTGATTCAGATCAGCAAGTTTTGAATAAAGATCTCATTAAATTTTATTCGTCTCGTTCTGGTGCAGCTTAGCCAAATTTAGTTCCTACATCAATAAACCAACCGAACAACATTCGTATTGTCCATTGCGTTTTCCCACAGACAAAGTTCCAAAAATGACGTTTCTTCTAGATTCAGAGAGATCTAAAATGCATGCATCAAAATATACAGATAAAATTTTGGTGATTAAAATCATTTTATTTTAAACGCATTTTTTTTATTAACTCGTTATCTGCTTGTTCGAAACAAATTTTACAATCGATTCCTGATAAATTAAATCATAGTTCAGAATTGAATACCAATGAAGTACTGACTCACTTTCTTATGTATCTGTTTGTCTGTTCGGTAGAAATTTTGTGATCGATTCAAAACTTTCGTTACCGAAAATGGCATCATAAAATCGTTAGCTCATTGGGAATTTAGTTTAAAATCGATTACAAAATTTCAAGGCTAAAAACAAATTAAAATTAAAATATGCGACTTTTTTTTATTAATTTCATCTCACTCCATACAGATTATCCTGAAAAATTGCGATTCAGAATCACAAATGTTCAAGAAAAGTTGTATGAGGTTAAGAATCTATGTGGTTAATCTATATGAGGTTGATATCTATATTATTTTTTTTTATTTAAATAATTATTATGCACATCATTTACTAGAATCCAAATAATTACTCGCACTTAAAAAGCCGAAACACAATACTGCAGAGTATCTGTTAAGAAACTAGTGGGAATGGTCTCCTCAAAACTTTCTCGCATACTCTAATAAACTTGTCATGGCAGAGAACGCCTTACATGGCACTGGCATACAACAGTTGCGAAATATTAACTTTTTTATAGCATTTTTACTGAATCTATCATGTCATCTTTGGAGATTAATCACTGGCATGAAGTTAACAGTATCCGGAAATCAAATTGGTTAATTTAAGTTTATTGGTGCAAGAGCCAAAATAAGTTCTCAATGTGTTAGCTTTTCTAGTTGGAGGGGGAAAAAAGGCTAATTTTTTTTAACGATATTACTCTCAGAATTAAATGGCGCTCATAATATAGCTGCTTTTAAATGAGATTTTTGTTCACTTATTATGACTCAGAGCGCATCTTTTATCATATAGTTTATATCATCTTACAACAAAGAAGAATCATAAAGAAACAGTAAGCACTCCGTCAAGTTAAAGGCCAATAAAAGTGGTATTCCGAAACTTTCTCCCATACTAACAAATAAAACTGTTAGGTCCTTGGATAGGGCTGTGAACACTACAAGTGCTCAGACATTTGTTTTCAATCCCGCCCACCCCCCACACGTATGTTTCGAAGTATGTAAAGAAAGCTTGGAATAAATTTTGGACGTTTGTTTCTTACAGATCGATCCGAACCATAATACGACACAAAACTACGATTTTAGAAACAGTATCGCATATTTAAATTTTATTTATTTAAATTTTGTGGGTGAATTGTTATCGTTATATATATATACAAAAGCGTGGATCGATTGATTGTCGACCCTCAATGGAATTGGTTCAAAATTTGATACGTATCTATACTTCAAATGATATTTCAGAAATTGAACCAAATATCTTTGGTATAGCTCTTTGCATTTCACTTGCACTCGGATACAGAAACAAACTTCCTGTTAATGGATTTTGTCCAAAAGTTGACAGAAATCTAAAAATTTAATGTAAAGTTCACATACCAAACTTCATCCTTCTTGTTAAAAGCGTTTTTGGATTAGCTAAAAGACATATCATTCCAAAAAATGTGTTTTTCCAAATCCGCATTTCCCGAGTCGGAGGTTTTTGATGATTACAATACTTCTCTTTGTATACGAAAAAAAAAAGGAGTTTTTGGATATTTTTTTTTTAGTTCATAATAGCCGGAAGATGTATCAATACGAAGAAATATGAAATTCTGAATATAATGTTATCTGTCACCAGGATGTTTTTTACAAAATAAATAAAACATATTTGGTAGAATAGAAAGTGAAGGATATATACTTCAGGAATTCAAAATCTAATATCACGCCTCGCATTGTTTGCGAATTCAGATAATTATGTGGTTTGTTATGCATCGCGAACCGAAACTAATTGTGAACTTACAAGCAAGGGTTTAAGGCCACGCATTTAACAGGATTTTACTCAATGTCACTCATAGTTGATTTTGAAGGTTAAATAGTAGGCAATTCCATAGTAGGATGGAATTAAAAATACAGAATGTGCGTTTATGTAGATAAACTGACTAATCAATGAAGCGTTTAAATTCTTTCAAATGGCAGAGTAACTTCGCTAAAATTATGTTACTGAAAAGGAATATAAATCCGATACACGCAGGAAAGTTCTACGTTGGTATTGTTATCTTATTTGGTATAATATGGGTCTTACGGTGAAAGGTAGTAGATTTATGGTAAAAACTTTTTTATTATCCAATTTTTGGCTCTAACTCAAATTTTAGTGAAAAAAAATATATATATATATTACAGTGAAAATCCAGCCAAAATTTAAGCGAATTAAGGGATATCCATGAATTGACATTCTGGCGAAGATTATTTTCGAGCTATGATATCTATTCAAACCAATAATACGATTTTGCAAAAATAACTTAAGAATCAAGTTCGAATTTTATTTCTTGCCCTTATATTTAGTTTAGTCCCCTTTCAAAGCACTAGGTCATTTTGGGACGGAAATCATAATTATGAACTGTGGCCAGATGACGAGGGTGAAACCTAAGCTGGTATCCATCTCCAAATTTCCACAGGAAGTTTGGCCCCAATGGATTTAACGTGCACCAAACCCGCTTACACGGCGGCTCTCCTGTGGAATTGGGTTTCAAACCTGGAGTCATCCGGTCCCGAACCGAAACCTTACCAAATAACTGATCTTTTTCTTACCTTTCTAAATACTATGAGCAAAGGTTTATAGCGAGTGAGCACCCATAAATCTCCATTAAGTCTTAATCCGTTCCATAGAGGCATAGTGACTTTTCCTATATGCACAAAATACTCAACGAAATTGTCACGATATTGTTCAGTATTCAGAATATCGAATAACACTGGGGATATAAATTTTTTTGTATTAATAGGGATGCCAGAGTCTAGGTTTCGGGCATGGAACATTCTTTAAAATATCTTCCTCCACCCCATGTAGCGAATTTGGTGCACATTGATTTATATCTTCCTGCTGGAGTGGTGTAAAAAGTAGCGAATCCGGTTGACTTACATGGTGCGCTTAGCCATGGTTCAAAAAGGTATGATTTTACATTTACCAGATTCCTCCATGATTATCCTTCATGTAGCTGATTTTAAACCAATTTTCCCCTAATTGCAATCAAGAAACTTGTCCGATATGCCTCGAAATCGGAAATTAAGGTGGAATCTCTGAGAAATTGTAATTTACAATTATAAATAATTAACTGATCATTTTATAATCATGAATAACTGGTATTTGACTAAACAAGCTCACTTTCGTTTATCTAAATCTCATTAGCTCCAGAATCGATGTATTCGTATAGCATACGGAAATCAAATTTTCAAACTTATAAAGCTGGAATTTAATCAATCAAAGACACTATTGTGCAATATAACAATTGCTCATAATCATGAACACCTTGATAGTCGAAGGATTTTTAACTATAAAACAGTACATTCCTGAAACAGAAGTCATTAATTAGGTAGTAAAAAAGAAGCAAAAATAAGGGTTAAATCCTATAATAAAAACATTCGTTGAATATTCGCTTACTTAAACCCTTCGCATACAATGATAAGTTTGACTTGTGCATCGAATTACTGAAGTTTTAATTTTTAACCTATTATTTTTAACCTATTAAGTATTAAGTAATTTAAAATTCAAAAATAACAAAAACGCCTCCATATCTCAAATGCTCCTTATATTATTACAGGAATTAAAATAACGTCTCCAAGATAGCTTTTTAATCAGATGTTGTATCCTAAGTAAATTCTATGTCAAGGGGTTAATATTCAATTTGAAAGATATTCCCTGGCGGAGGGCTACGATTCCATATAATTATAGAAGAAAAAGAATTAAAAATATCATAAAAAATTGCTCCAATAGATGAACAAAAAATATAATTGTTTTTCGGATATCTAACAATTTGAAATTTCGCATCTTGTTTAATAGAGATGTGACAGTTGATTGAAAAGGCCGACCTCGCTTTTTGCCCTCCTGGACTTGGACTTCATTTTCACAGAAGAATAAAAAGTCACACCCATTTCAGAAAAAAAAAAAAAGTATGAAGAATCGAAAGTACTTCAATTTTCTAACAAAATGCTTCCGTGTTTCATGGTTTGCCGGTATTCTTCACCATGGCTTGTGGCTTGCCGATAAAAATTTGTTTCGACTACATAATTGTACAGTAGGTTGTGAGAATTTTGACAGCTTTTATCACATCACTTTTGTTACCAAGTTTACGATTATACAGTCTATTCATCTTTTATTTTTTCCCTTTATGATTTTTTTTACATGAAAATTTACAAACGGTAGTAAAGTTTCGAAATGCTTTTTGCTAATGGCGCGTCAAAATTTTATGTCATGATTTTCTTTTCCAATATAATAAAGTGCAGATTCCCATTTTTAAACTTACATAAATTTTTCTTTTGTTAAATTTGAAGGTAAAAAAAACTCTTAAGTTTAACAAGTATCGTTGTTAAAATATACCTCAAAAATGCATAAAAGAAAACAATTTTAAATTTGGCGCTATTATTAACAATTGGCAATCAATTGCTTATAACAGCGCCAAATTATCACTTTTTTTTAAAATAAATTTTGGCTTCACTACTGTAAACTATAGACATATATATAGTTGGCATTGAAAATTACTTAATGAAATTTATTGTATTACAAATATTCTAAGAAAATGCAGTCTTAAATTTCTTCCGAAATTTTGCGAAACTGTATTTTAGAATTGATACTGTATGATTCAGATTAATTTTGATTGAATACATCAAGTAGCATTTGATAAAATTAATTTCTCTTCAATTTTGTTATTTCAAGCGACTGAGAAAATTTTTTCGCATTATAATATATAAAAATTGACAAGAAAAAAGGCATCCAAAATACAAATTCGATTTTTCCAATATTTGTATATAACTGACTTGCCAGTAATTAATCGTTAAAAATTGCAAGTTAAATTCAGTAAAAATGCTACATTTATACAACTTTAATATTTCTTAATTACTTTTCGCTAATTCGTGCCCTTGTTCAATGTCCACGATTTTATAAAGGAGTTGGGATTGGTGGGAAATAATAACATTAAAGAGTTAAGCTTTGGATAGACCACTCCAGATGGTTGAATTGCATTTGCCAAAATAATACGAAGTGAACCACAAAAAAGCAACTTCGATTATAAAATGTATATTATTGAAAGTTGAAGCATTTTTAAACGGACCCTAAATCTAATTTTCAATTCACACGAGTAAGAGTCTTTTGGCTTACATATTTGATACAGCATAAATGATGAATCATACATTTAAAAAAAATAGACCGACCAAAATGAGTAATGTAAGCCAAAAATGGTTTTTCGCTTGTTGGAAAAACTAAGAAAATACAGAACGGAAGCTACTATTCATAACAAATGATCTGCGGTTTTTGAGTGATAAGTGGTTTGTCATCGAGTTGAAAGGGTTCTTATCAAGTTTGTTTTTAAGCAAATGTTTAGAATAGTTGGGGAATCTTTCTGATTAGAGATTCATGTTCACGAATTATTCTAAATATTGGAACTGTTTTCAATATCAAATGAAGGACAGTTCCGAAAGAAGCTTTATTAAGCTGCAACTAAATTAGGAATTAAATAATCTGAAAGTCATATACAATATTTCAAATAAACGAGGCAGTATTTCTTGCAAATATATAATTCTTTTCTTTAATAAAAACGGGCGCGAATTATTATTATTTTATTTCAATACAGTTAAAAAATTTCCAATTTTCCTATAGTTTTTCCTGATTGAATTCAATCCAATTTAACATTCAGGCTTATACCAGATAATTATTTTGACTTCTTTGCATATGTGCATTTTTATAAAAGTTTACATAAAGATGTAAACTCATTAAAATAAGAAGGAAAAATTACAATACCATCTACAAACAATTGTATATTGTGCCTTCTAAATATGTGTTATCTGATATGCAAAACAAAAGGCCTCAGTCTTATATTGCTGCTACAAGACCAATTATATATAATGCTATAGTAAATCATTGAAAAAGGTGACATAATAAAAGAAAAAAATATATTATTTCCCTAAACCAGCTAAATCACTAGTTGGCATTTGGGACTGAATCCCTATTGTTTTCAATTCAGTTTGGATCAAAGCTGTTTTGCAAAAATACGATTTTTAACTGATTCTGATCAAGGCAAAAATATACTCTTCATAAAAACGAGAAAACTTCACTTTATAAAATAAAATAAAAAATGCTTCTTAAATGTCAAGAAAAATAGCCTAAATTGCATCATATTTTGAAAAGTTGCAATGCTATAAGGGCAAAGAAAGTATTTGGAAATCTGATTTTTTAAAAAAAGAACATTTGCATACTATGCTTTACATTTGATATCTTAACGCTGCTTACTAATGAATTTTCAAAACACATATGAAATGAAACAAAAAAAAATATTTACCTGAGTGAACCGAAACAAAGCTATTTAGAAGTGCAACAACTGCGAACAAACCGATAGCGGAAGACAACATGATTCTTCTCGGAACAACTTTTCTTCCAAAAAAGAACACAAGCAAGATTACGGCAAACGATGTGATCGGAAAGAATCGTCTGCTGTATCCCAGGCCACTTCTGTTTACTCTGTGTCAGTCGTGAGGTTGAATCATTTTATCCGATGCTCTCTGGGCGTCAGAACAGGATATCTCTCTCTCGCTCAAATTGATTCGCGAAATACGTCACGCCTTTTGCACGAGGACAGAAGTTACTCGAAACCCATTCGTTACTTAAAATTCATTGCCGAAATGAGGAAATGGTCCTGTGATTGCGGAAGATTTCTGAGTTGGTCACTAAGCATGTAGTGAAGGGTGGATGATTAGTGAGTTTCTTAACAATTAACCTTTTTTTTTATGATTCGTCTTTCTGAGTTCTTGTTCTGTTAGGAACATATTCTGCTTATTGCTGCAATTAACTTTTTTTGGACAAATTTAAAATTTGCAAAATAAATAGTAATTGGAAGAATAGGGATTTTAAATTTTTTATTGCTTATTTTTATGTCATTATTACTTGTGTCACGTGTTCTTTCATTTATCTATATTAGTATTCCTTATTTTTTGTTAAAATAAGTCAACCATTCATCGAGTACACACTTGAATTGCTTTGACTAGGGAGGGAGTGAAGTGGGGAGGTATGTAACGACAAAAAAATTAAAATGGAATACCTAGAGAATGTCGAAAATGGAATAGTATGGCAATAAAAAAAATGAAATATTACACGAAATTTCACTTTCATGGTTAGTCTTCTCGCAAGAAATTTATTTTAAATTCTTCTTAACAGCTTTCACATATTTAATCCAATTCTTTTTCAAAAATAAACAATCAAGTTAATACTTTCAGGTTCCTTAGTATACAATTTTGATCAACATTAAATATACAACTGCCGATAAATTGTCAATGAAATTTGAGGTTAGAGGAAAATTGAGGTTCTTTAGTTTTTTTATGCCATTAAAATATTACTGTCCTACACTTTGGATTGTCATGCCCATCAAACCTGTATCTGAGAATATCGATTTTAACATAACTTTTGCATTTCTTTTATACTTATGAATTTATTAGAATAAACTAGCGGCAGTGGTTTCTCCAAAATATTATCCCAGAAAAAATACTCTTAGTCTCCATTTCCCCCGCATAAAATTGTGGACACTGAGTAAGAGATTGAACGGCACAACTACTCAGATTTTTATTTTCAGAGTCTTGCACATATGACTTTTGTGCTTCATAATATAATAGGGAAAACCGAATATACATTTTGGCCGCCTTTCTCTTGAACGATTGAAATAAACATTGTATTCAAAACTGCATTTTAATAAGATCTCAGATAAAATGGCAATTATTATAATCCTTGTGTTTTTGAATTATTGCATTTACATACATGAAAAAGTAATGACAGACAGACGGTCACCTCGTTGACGGAATTAATTTGAAATTTGCTAGGAGTCTAAATTAAAGTTGTTTACTAAATTTTACATAAATAATCTTAATGCTTTGTGGTTATGATTGATTGCACGTGGACTGAAAAAAAAAAACTTTAATTTATTTTAAGATTGGTCTTTTTTAATATCAATTATTACTTTCACCTTTTTAATATTTTTTTGTAACTGCGTCATTGAGTCTGTGTTACTAATTGGAACTTTTTAGTTCAAACAACGTAAAATTTGCAATTGCTGTTTGCAGTGTAGTTTCGTTTCATGTAAAAAATACACTTAAAACGTTTATATAAATACCTAAATTCTTTTTTTTTTTTTATTTAATTCGCTTTCTAGAAACTTTGTTTATTTCAAGATAGTTTTTTCATTTTATATTTTATTTGAAGGGTTGGAATTATTTCTGAGAATTAATAAATATTTGTGATTAGAATTAAGAATAATTTTCTAAATATAATAACTATAAAAACATTAATAAATAAACAATTTAGTATTTTATTGTAACTGCATCTTGAGTCAGTGCTACTACATACAAAATATCATAACTATTATAAAACAATTTGTGATCAAATATATCCTTGGCACTTTCAGATTTCTACAAATATTGAACTTTTCAAGGAAGACCGGACACGTTGACCGTGAATTTTTACTCTTAAAAGCAATATACTTGTACTCACAATTTAAAGTAAACATTCGGGTAAAGGCATTTAAAAGAATGATCTGAAATTCAGAAAAAAAAAATTGTATAGACTCATTTTGTTTCAAAGAAAGCTGATAATAATTTACTACTTTCATGAGTAATTCTGTAATAAATATAAATACATTCACTTCCATAAAATTTACACTTATATTTGGGAAAGTATTAAAGTTTTTTAAAAAAGAATTTCAAATTTTTCTGTGAAATTTTATAAATTACAAAGGTTTTAATCAAATAAAATAAAGCAATACATGAAAATATACCAGAAATGATTAATAAGTTCATATAATTTTCATAAATAATTTCGAAATAAATACTTTGAATATTAAAGAAAATATGAACATTTGTAAATGCCTGTGTCTGAAACACAATTTTTCGTAATTCGCAGCCAAATTTATTGCACAACTTATATATAAAGAATTTCAGCTGAATACCATATGATTCAAAAAGATATTAGCATTGTAGCGAATTGAAATTCAATTCGCTACAATGCCAATGCTAAATGATGCGGAGTTTTTTTCCCCACTAATTGATACTTTTTATTTTCTCGCATACGAAGTATAGAGAAAGTATTGTAACCGTTAAAAAATTCGAACTCGAGATTTTCAAGAATCTCCACATTTTAGATCAACCTAAATTTTAAAAACTAATTCTTTCCATTATGTCTGTCTGTGACAAAGATAGCTCAAAAATGCTTTGAATTAGACGAATGAAATTTAGCATACTGTCCTTACAGCAAATTTCTATCAAATTTTGAATCAAAATCAGAAGAAGTTTGTGCTTCCAACTGCTCAAATATGTTGACAAGTTAACTATATAACTAAGAAAATAGAATTAAAATTTGGTTCACAGATTTAATATCTACTGTGCAGACATCCATCAAAGTTTTAACCAAATCCCACCAGAAGTGACCGTTTGCCGACGTACTTTCAGAAGCACGCAAATGCGATAACACAAAACACACAGTAACTTAAATTTATCATATTTGGTATGCGATTTTGTTACTACAAATGTAGTTTTGTGTCAAATTTTTATTCCGACAGTTCAAAACAATGCATCTAAAAAGCAAATCGATTTTTGGATACTATTATCTGTCTGCCAAATATTGATCGTTAAAAAAATCTTTCAGGGATAATGCGAGAGATTCTGTAAAAATGCTAAATTTAGAGCAAAGGTTAATATTTTGTAGTTATTGTACACCAATGCCATGCAAGATGTTCTCTGGTATAACAGATTTATTATAGAATATGCGAGAATTCTTAGGAGAGATCACTCCCCCTGGTCAAACTTGAGTCCTCCAATAATTTTCTTAAATTATATAAAAGAAATATGCTAAGTACTCATGCACATTTATGAGTTACAGCAAATTAGACATCATGAATAACAAATAATATTACTAACTCCCATTCATTATATAAGCATTAAAATTATAACATTGTGTAGTTTGTTAAACACTTAATAACATCCAGGTACCTTTTATGTTTTGCTTATTCTGCAGATGCGTCAATTACTAAAAGGAAATGAGGCCATTTCTTTCTGTGTTAATCGTTTTATTCTATGAAAAAAAAGAAATATATTAATTTCTGGAAATTTCTGTGGGTACCGCGTGCCATTTCTGTAAAAGGAAATTGATAATTTTTTTCACTAATAGGAAGCATCGTGGTCAGCTTCGAATTTGACATTCTCAATTACTCCACTGTTATTCAATACGATCGAGATCCACATTCTTAGCCAGCCAGTCCAATTCCTCAACATCCTTGTCAGCAAACAAGCTATGCATAGCCCGAACCTTTAAAACAGGAGCACGATCTAGTAGAAACAAGCACGGCCCTTCACCAAACTGTTTAAATTATAAGTTATCCTTTTCACGACTTCTTCCGCGAGAAGCAAGGGTAAATTTCAAACAATGTGGAACAATTTCAAATAACAAGGAAATCTTCCGGTGAGTGAGATGTCTTTCTTATAAGCTATATGTCTTCCCTATGGTGGATATCATGCTTCATTCCCTAAGAAAACACGTAACTCAAATGAAAACACAGCTAAAATGTAAAAGACAGTACTTGCAAAAATCAAGAAAACATTAGCTGGCAGCAAATCGTTATTAATACGTTGGTTACTGTGTGGATTGTCAGCGATTCACATTTACTAACTAATTAGTTCACATTCGCTATCCAATCAGATAACCATTTCTCTATTATAATTAAAATATCGAAGAGAAGGGATAATCTAATTAGATAACGTATCACAGACGTCCATGGCAGCGAACGTATTAAACAACCACAACAGTACAAAGAACTTCGAATGCAGCAAAGAGTGATCCAAAGACAGAATTCGCTCTACTTGTTTTAACCTTTAGACTAATATAAGTTTTCAGATAAAAATTCTTGAAGGATCTCCAAAACTTGCATCTTAATAAAGCTGTTGCCATAATTCTTGTATTTTCTAGAATCTTCATTTTTTTTTGTCACCAAATTTATTACCGTAGTCAGAGGTCATTAGTCTTGCATCCATTAAAACATCTGTAAAATTATCTTCTTCACTGTGAAACTAAGTGTGTAGGGAAGCAGTATTACAGATTCGTAACACAGATCATTTTATTTTCACCACCAGAATACTGTCGAAACTGCAATGTACATTTATTATTTAAGCGCATACTTCCTCGAAAAAGGAAAATTAGTAATACTCATGAACAAGAGAAAAGATGTCAAAAGGGTTCAACTAGAACCTAAGTGGGCCTGGTACAACTTTGCTTTCCAGAATCTTATAACAATTTTCCTAAAAAAAAGTTTTATTTATTACATTGCATAAATTCATGTCATAAAAAATTCATAAAAATCATAAATAATAAAATCATTTTTATAAAATTAGAATTTTAGTCACAAAAAAACAATAATTAATTAATAAAAAAACAATAATGCTCCAAAAAATTTTAAATACAATTTGATTCGCGAATTACTAGAATATATGATTTTTGTTTCATTTTCTTATATATGTTATAGCAAATTTTTTGATAATGCCATTCTAATTAAAGAGTTTTGTCTCATTCAGATCCGATAGACAAAATGTCTTAAGAAAATAAATCTTTGATTCATGCTGAATCTCAAGTAAATTTTCTATTATAGTATTTAAACTTATTGTGAGATTCAAAGCATCCAAATTGCTTTGGACACAAAATGCCTAAAAACCATATAATAATAATATTCACATGTATGTGTATTCGGATTAAAACAAAAGAAAAAAAATAAAGATCTTTTTCTTTTGTAAAATAAGTCAGTTGTGCAAGGTCAGACATTTCTGACATTTATTTTTTTAAATATGAATTTTGTTCTAAAAAATTATGCCGCTATTAAAATTTATAAGGTGCCTTCCGATTTTCAAAAATTAAGAAACAAAGTATATATAAATAAATAAATAAAAGAAATGGGGAACTGAAACTGATGGCTTAGAGAATTAAAAAAAAAAAATCCTGTAGTTTAAGTCTTTACACCATGGGTCATCGCAATGCAGATTTCTTCAAATTTTCTTATCGATCCTCCAGACAACGCCTAGAAATATTAGTATGTCTGAATACACAATACAGATCTCCCGTTGTAAATTTCACTCATGTATTACTTTGAAATCTTTTCAGATGTATGAATTTTTTTTTTTTAATATAAAATGTTAGGTTTGTTAAAAAGGAAATTATGGGGTTCAACCATTCTATTTTATAATGTATATAGCACGCATTTCAAAAACGAAAAAAGAGGAAATGTAAATAAATAAAAGAAATCTTGTGGTTGGCTGGTTCGAACTGAGAGCACTGACTTTTCAAAAATTGTTCATGCATTTCGGAGCCTTATATCATTGCTATACCATCTGTAGATGTCTCTAACATTCCATTTTGGCTCATGCATGCCATAAGAAGATTCTATCACGAAGAACAATTTAAACCTCTTAAAGTAAGTTACGTGTATGTGAAGATGTCAGACCACATTGGATTCTCGAAACATTAAATGTTTCATTCAACTTTTTATTTTCGTTAAAAAGGAATTATGGCACTAATTATAATTTTAGAAATTGTGTTGAATTTGATTTTTAGAAAAAACGAGAAAAGAAGGAGTTAGAAATGAATGAAATCTTATTGGTAGTGGATTCGAAATAGAATACACCGACATATTAAAAACTGTTCACATAGATCTGCACTCATGTATTCTACGATCTTCGGATCTTTTCAAGATTTCATTTTAGTATCCGCCTTTTGTATCGAATCCGTTACGCGAAGTGCGCAATACAAAGCAGGTAATAAATTTCTGGGATTACTTTATTTTGGTTACATTAACGCCTTGTTTTAGAGCAACATTAAGACTATTTTGGACAGATATTGCAATTTCGAACTGTGATCAGAGAATGAGGACGACACCTGGGGCGGCGCTCCTTTCTACAAGCTTCCGCAACATACCAGCGAGCTGTCATTCAATCTTGACGAATTTCGCGCGCACTAGATCCGTTTATACATTGGATTCGCGGAACATTATATTTATCACCGAAAATTTTATTAAAAGTTTGTCGGGGTGAGTTAATTTCTAGAGAAGATGATTTAATATCTAGTTATCCCTATGTTTTGCGAATTACAAATGACGTTTACGAATTATAACAAGCTTGTAGGCGTGGTCTTTCAGAACATTTTTTGTGTATGCCTTAATAACGATGTTATATCTCAAAAATCCATGTCCCAGAAAATGTGGACTTCTGGGTAAAACTGTGAAAGCCAGGAATGTTTAGATTTTTATTTTCAGAGTCTTGCACATGAGCATTTTATGCTTTGTAGCATAAGAAAAATTGAAAAAAAAAAAAGAGTTTGCCTTTTGGACATCTTTTGCAACCAATTGTAACCCAAAATTTGACACAGAATTACGATTTTACTTATAAGTGCACATATTAGATTTCATTTAAGTTGCTGCATTTTGAATCATCGCATTTCTTTTACATGCCTGCACATATACATGCAAATTTCATTCAAAATTTGATTTGCCTACATTTTAAATGTTAAAACTGTACATCGAATTCAGTTCATTTAGTTCCTTGAATATTCTAGTTATTCTAGTTAGTAAGCCAGGCACTCAAATTTAGTTTAAAATTTAATAGAAATGTAGAAATTTGGTATTAAGATCGTCAACTAGATAGATGAAATTTGCTGGCTCATATTTTCAATTTGATCCGAAGCTGTTCAAAGATAGTCAGAATTGCAAAAACGTGTGCGTTTTTTTTTTTTTTTTTTTTTTTTTTTTGCAAACTTAGGGAGATCTGAAATGCGAGGATTCGATAAAATATCGACTTTGAATATTTTGATGATTATAACAGTATCTCTTCGTACTCTTCAGATAACAGAAAGTAAAAAAAAAAGCTTCTAAAATAACGTTAGAAATAAATACTGCAGATAATATGTTGATTTAGTGTTTAAAAATAATTAAATTCTAATTCTTAATGTAACTGAATTATTTTTATAAATAAAAATTGCTTTGAAGTTATTGTGATTGATCTTAAATTGATAACTGCTGTTAAATTTAGTTTTATAGAAGAATTATTCACTACCAAATTAATAGAATTATAAGAAATCGCGCTTATTGTGTAAGGCTCGACTGTGAAAGAGCATGGGATCGAAATCAGTTTTGTCATAAATGCGATATTACACATTAATTCTGTGTTCTAATGTAAGTGTGGTGTTGAAACTTGCTTGCAGAGTGCTTATATAGGTATAGCCTCATAATCTGACTGTTATTTTACTGCTCTCATTTAACTTCAAACTGGGAAGCTAAGTTTTGGAAAAATAATAAATATTTCTTCACATCATAAAATTAAGCCATTTCATCTCTTCAATTTAAAACAATCGATCAAGGGCATGATTTGCAAAAACAGATATGGTTAGTTTTCAATGCCGTTTATTGGTTCAATAAAATAGGAGAAGGCGTTAAAACGGAAAGAAAAAGCAATGCTTAAATTTTCAGTTTAAAATTATCGTTAATCTTTTGATTGAATTTTCTGAAAGTTTCAAATGGAGAAAACAAATTTCTGCGAAACATGAAGTCATTTTGACTGGTACATTATAAAGTGTGGCGTCATTCGACTATTTACTTTATATTTTCTTGGGGATTTTTCGATATGAAATAAAGAAAAATTTCTTTTTAAAAATATTGTTGTTGTTGACTAATTATTATTATTTATTTATTATTATTTACTATTTTTATTGTTTACTAGTTATTTGTTATATTCATTGATACATTAGTCTTTCTATATTCATTTCTATCCATCCCGTAGGCTACGGTGACCTGGTGGTAAGGTCTCGGAATCGGAGGGTTTCAGGTCCGAGACCCGATTCCACCAAAGAACCATCGTGTAAACGGCTTTGGTGCACATTAAATCCGTGGGGCTGAAACGTCCTCCGGCTGGTGTGGTGCGGAAGTTTGGAGTGGGGGTGCCAGCTCAGCTGTCGTCCTCGTCATCTAGCCACGGTTCAAAATCACGAGATCCATCCCAAAATAGCCCTAGTGCTGCTTAAAAAACTGGACCTTAATGTAACTAAACTAAATTGAACTATCCATCCTATTTAGATAGACAATATTTTTTAAAAAGAAAAGTAATTTTACATAATATATTGCTTCTTTTAATTTTGATATATTTGAAAATGCCACGAGTTAACAAAAATGCACAATATTTTATTACGAATGGCAAGAGGTGCAGGACATTAAAACCGAATGTTATAAATAAAAGAATTCTAAACAAGGTTTTGAATTTGATTGCCAAATTCATCAGTGAAATCGAAATTAATGTATTGTAGATGTTAATTAGACCATTTCAGTTCAAACAAAATAAAATTTACAGTGTAGTTTATTTCCGTATAAAAAAATTGTAATCAAAAACCATTTATATAAAGCTTTCACTATAAAACAGTTTATATTAGTTTTCCGCTTTCTAAAAATTTTGCATCTTTGAAAATGCTTTATTTTTCGTTTTATATTTTCGTTATTATTTAAATGGGCTGCACTTATTTCTGTGGATTAATAAACATTTACTGAATAGACTTAAGAATGATTTCCTAAATATATTAATTATAAAGAAATTAATCAATAAAAATGAACTAGAATTTTCTTGAGTTTTTAAAAATATATAAATATACTAGCATATTATTGTTAATTTAATTACAACTATTATTAAATATGAAAACGATAAAATTTCTATTAAGTTTTTACTTTTTCACTGTTCTTCTCAGGATCCCGAGACTAGAACTTTTCGACGATTGTACTTCCCTAAGGGTTGATACGTAGAAAAATGAGTGGTTATTACTCCTCTTAATTCCACCAATAATCTTTCACTTTATTGCTAAATGTAAAAATCTCCTCCTTTCAATTTTCTCTCATCCCTTTATCCGCGATTTATATGGACCTATTGTTTTATCCAAAACCCTTTTACCCTTTTGTATAAACGTCCTAATGTTTTGTCTCCCTGGCACTCCATAAGAGTATGTCTGCGAAGCATATACCCTCCTCCTCTCCGTTGGTTTTTTTCAAATTGTTATAAACAGTAGGAAACATTTAGTGAATAATGTTTTGGCGATATTTTTTCCCTCCAAAAGAAACATTCTTAGGATGCACAAAATGAGTAAGCTTAATTTCATTCATCAATTATATTGGACCGTATCGAAATGTTTTTATTTTTTCCCCACTCTTTATTTTTGTAATATCAGTTTTCCAGTATCAATAATACTCATCTTTAATAGCGAATGTTAACCTGTATCAATAATTTCATACAGAAAAAAAATTATATGATAGTATTTTCAGAATAATTATATTACACTGATATAAGTTTAGTTTAATTATATTAACGTCCCGTTTTAAAGCAATACTAGGGCTATTTTGGGGCGGACCTCGTAATTTTGAACCCCGGTCAGATGACGAGGACGGCCCCTCAGCTGGCTCCTCCTTTTCCGCGCCATGCCGGACCAGCGGGTGGGCGTTTGACCGAGATGGATTTGGCGGTCATTGGGCCCGTTTATACGGCGCTTCTTCGGTTCCGAAGGCGAAACCTTACCATCAGGTCACCGCGGCCCCTAATATTACACTTAATCGCAACTATAATATTACCCTAAGAAATAATAGTTATATACAAATTATCTATTATATCGACTTATACGCATGAATTAACGTGTAAGCGATAATTAACACTTGCATATCAAATTGCAAGTAAATCATACCCAGTTTTATTTTGTTGATGTACGATTTTTAAATCTGATAATTATTTGCATTTAAAAATATTTTGAATAAAATTATTATTATTTATTGATTGATTATATACAAAACTCTTAAAAGTGCTTTACAAAAATGCAACGTGTAATGAAACGTTCTCAGAAAAAAAATTCAGCCTGCATTCTAAGCAATATTAATATTACGAAAAATTGATATTACTTAGAATTATACTACTGTTTATTTAAATTACAAAAGTTTCGAATTACACTAAGTAAAAAAAATATTATCGATTTTGTATGCAGCATATTAATATTAAAATATTCATTTATGTTTTTTAATCTATGGAATAGAAGAATAGTGTAACCGATGTGATACACAAAGAAAAAAGTGAATATTTTTAAATGGAAAATGCAA
The DNA here is from genome assembly GCF_947563725.1 of Argiope bruennichi. Classification (NCBI taxonomy): domain Eukaryota; kingdom Metazoa; phylum Arthropoda; class Arachnida; order Araneae; family Araneidae; genus Argiope; species Argiope bruennichi. The sequence goes on along the minus strand of NC_079156.1, from coordinate 19,905,604 downwards.
GCAAATATAATCTTAAAATATTATATATAAATCTCTACTTTGTTTATAAAATTGTGATTTGTTAGAAATAATGCATAAAAATAAAATGCAATTTATATTGCAATGTTTAAGTTTTAAAAGAACCCTTTAGAAATTTATAAAATTTTAATTAATTTTCACATTTCAAAATAATTGCAATGCAGATTTTTATTCATATTATCTATGTAAATGATTATAAAATTTGTGATGTTTTGTTTATGAACCGAATAACACCAGCAGAAAATTTCATAATTTATACTACGTCGTAATATTTAATTTAATAGAGTCTTTGGCAAAATTAGTGAATTATCATTTTAAGTGAAAAAAATAAAATAGAATTATGATACAAAGTCGCTTTTAAAGTACAAGCAAGGACAAAACAGCAAGAGAGCAACCTTGAAGGAGGAGATAAATAGTTCATGATTGCAACAGGCGGTCGAAATCAAAGAGATCATTTTCAGCAAACGCAGTTGAAAGAAGGGGAGAGGATCTTTGAATTTTTCTCTTTGTAAGTCATATTATAGAGAAAATTTATTCTCTATAATGTGTCTTATAAAGAGAAAAAAATTACTTACAAAAAGAAAATTATAGAGAGGGAAAAAAATAAATAAAGAGTTTCTTCCTGAAACCCAAAAGTTAAAACCGCACTTCAAAACTCGAAAAGTAAAGTTGATGAAATTTTAGAGATGATACTTCTCATAAACGGTGGACAGGAACCTTATGACGCACATTGTTTTACATCACTATACTGATACTTTCAGAGTGTGCCGCATTCATAATATCGAACATTGAATATCGTGCCCTTAATAGCAGAATAAATGCACTTGCGCAATAGTAGAAATTGATACTTCTAACAGAACGTTCTTTTCATAAACTGTAAAGGAACGAATGCGCCTTATTCATCACAATATTTGTGCAGCGGTACTTTTTGAAAGTTTTCTCTCCTCGAAAAGAAGTATATGGTTTTTTGCTCAGTTTCTGCTGAACGGTAGTTGCTGAAACTCTTTAAAAAATACTATTAGATTGTTGATGGATTCAGAGATCACATTCAAAATTTATTAAATTAGAGCATGCTCTTGTTTATGCACAGAAAGTTAAGGTCTGCTTTTTCACAATGCGGCATTGCCTATATGCTCGCACCAATCTTGTAACTGAACTATATTCGCTACTATCTTATTATTTCAACAAGTAATGTTTTAATGCGCATGCGCATTTGGAATTGAAATTGAAACTATCTATTGGGATTTAAATCTAGTTATACGACAAATTATGAATCTCATCTTCACAATTAATAAAAAGGAGTGAAACAAAAGTTATTGTTCTTAGTGTTTTCAAGCGTCTAAAGCGCGACAACTATTTTAATATATGAAGCGATCACGCGCAAGCACAATATCCAAATTTTTACTATATGATATCCTTTTGATATCCCGCTAATTTCGTACAAGTTGCAACAAAGGAAAGATTTTTCAAAGCAGTTTTTTTAAAACATCGTTGGTAATCATTTGTTTTTATGAACTGCTTTGTTTTTATACTTGTAAGTAAGACATTTTTAACGAAGTTATTTTGGTATTTATTGCTGTAACTGGCGAAAATGAAAGTCGTCTGTTTTTGCAAAACAGTTCTTATGTGTTCGTCCAGAAGTTATTAGTATTTATACTTGAAGAATATATTTTTTATGTGTGTGTGTTCTTTGAATTTATGTTCGTTATTTCATCTAATGAAGATTTTTGGAAGATTCACCTTAGTTCTAATCTGCTGTTCAGTGATTACCGAGACTTCAGAATATATATTTTTGTCGTAATTTTCTGTTAATTTCATTTTGTAAAGTTTAAATTTTATCATATGTTTTGTTCCGTGATTTATTTTAAACTGAAATGACCTGGCTTCTGAAATGTGTAGTTGTTTGCTTTTTACGTATATGTAATGTGTTATTCTAGCTTTAATTACTAGAAACAATAATCTGGTATTTATTATTTCACACTTCTGGAAATAGTTCCTTTCTTCGTGTGGTAGCTGACAATTTTACTAATGTTAAGTCTATTATCTTAATATTGATTCTTATAGTAAAATGTCTAATTTTGTGTTATGGATGATTTTTTTTTAAAAGTCGGACCATCACTTTTTTAGATTCTTTTTTAAATTAAATTTTGCCTTTAGTAATGATTCAAGAATCAAAATTATTTATTTTATTTATATTTTTTCTGCTTATTTAAGAAATAAAACAACCTTACTATCAAAATTAAGAATGATATAATCATGTAATTTATCAACTATTTTAATTTCTTGTTTCCTTATTACAGTATTATAATGAATTTTATTGAATTTGATAAAACTATTAAGTAAGACTTCTTGAAATATAAGTTGTAGTTATAGTTATTTAAGCTTATATAACTTATTTTTTAAAAAATGTTTGTCAATTTTATAAGATTAATATTAAATAACTGAATGTTTATTTGATTAATATAACTTATAGTAATTACTTTCTAAACCAAAAGTTATTTGAAATATATCATTTGTAGATCAGATAATTTTTTAGATTTTCTTATACAATTAAAAACAAGCCAAAGAATAAATGTAAACTAGATAAGTTTTTAATTTTTAGTAAAACTTTTTACTCAGAATAATTTAAAAAATTTATGAATGTCAAGATAATAAATTAGTTTCCTTTTTTTCCCTTCCAAATTTTTATTGGGAATTAATTTAATTTTTGTGTATATGTTAGTAAATTAAAAATATTTTATTTGAGTATTTTTGTTTTTAATTATATTTTTTTTAATGTATCATCTTACTGTAGGAACAATGTCTGAAAATAAGTTATTAGTTTGTCCATATGATGAAGCACATAAAGTAAAGGCAAGTAGAATGCAACTTCATATTACACGATGCAGATTGGTATGTATTCAAAGAATGTGAAATTATTAATTTTTTTTCTTGTAACTTATGAATCTGTGGTAAGCTAATCAATGAAAACTTATCAGCATGAAGAAAGCCTTGAACAACTATAATCCTGGTAAAAAATGTAATGAGAATTTATATGCATTTTGTTATAGAAAAATATTCATGAAATTAAATGACTTGCATTTTAAATATAAAGTTTCATTTCACAAAGCATCAATTATTAAAATTTAAAACAGAATTTTATTCAAACCTAATTATTTTCTTAAATTCATTGGTATCATACTTCTAACTTTTTAATAGGTTGCAATGACTATAAACCAAGGTCTTCAATGACCATGGATTTAAAAATATATTGAAATAAAAAGTCTTACTTTTATAATACAGGAAAGCTCTATTAAGCTTTGATTATATCTGCAATTTTAAATTTTATACTTCAACAAATACCTTCAGCTATATTATTTTAAAGGACGATGTGTTCTAGGCTGCAGAACTTTGGTTTTGATAATATAAGCAATATGCATTTGACATTTGATCCTGGCAATGATCTGCTTTGTATGTAGACCTGATATGCTTTAAATTTATTAGAACAAGCATTATCTCACTAATATGTATAAAATATTCTGCTGTTTCATATGTGACTATGATTCAAAATTTGACATTCATCCTAAAATATCCCTTATGCAACTTTGAAACAGGACATATACAAGAGATCTATTGTAATTGCGCCCAATAACTAATTTCTAATGTTAGAGATAAAAATATACTCTCAATTTTAAAAATGCTTTAAAAGATTTGCATTTTCACTCTTTTACAACTAAAATTAACCAAATGAAAATTTCAATTCATTATTTTAAGCCAATTAACTTCTAATCAGAGCTACTTATTGCTTAGATGATCTTACTTGGAACTGCCATTGAAAGGATCTCAAATTTGATACATACTTTTTTTTTTCAGTTTTGATTGTTTGTGGAGTGGAACTTTTTTAATTTTTTTATTTTAGATGGTAGTTAAAAATATTTTTCTGCACATGACTGGGGTTTGTGTAAAAATTTAACTTTCATAACTTTTGCATATATTGATTGAGGCAACATAAAATGTAATTCCTCACATTCTTTAATGCATTTTTCCAACTAGAAATATATATTTAAGTAAAACAGTTTAAAATTTATCTATGAGAAAACCATAATTAAAGTGCATATCAAAATTATTTCATTAATCGGTCAATTATTTTTACCTTAGAATTTTCAGCTCTAAAGAGATAAAATTTCTGTTTTATAAATTATATTTTTGTCATACAATAGAATGTGTGAATAATAATCTAAAGATTTTTTAAAGAATTTTTTATGAATATAAGAATAAACATAAGTTTATGCTTTATAACTTAAACAAAACAAAAAACACATTTTTCTTTGGTGGGATTAAAAATATCAATGTAGATTACAGACCTATTTAATTTAAAGGTCAAAAGAATATTTTTAAAAGTCTGGAAAATGCAGCTAAAACACTTATAAAAGAACAGCAGAATTTTAAATGACATAGATGCTTAAAAATTGCTAATCATGTATAATTATTGTTTCAATTTTTTTCCCTCTGTATAAGTTTTTTTTAGAGGGGGTAAGTTTTTTTTTTTCATAAGATCTATCATAATAATTTTTTTTTGTATTTTACAAATTGTTATTATCTAGAATTTAAAAAAATAAATCACCTTTTTTTTCTGTAAATATCTTATAAATGCATTTTGGAACAAAGTGATATTTGTTTTCTACTAATTTTATCTATATTTTTAATACTATGTCAATTTTTCATGAAAATATGATATTAATTAAGAAGTAAATAATTTTTTAGTTACATTTTCTAAAAGGTAACAAATTTTTAAAATTCAGGAAAAAATATTTTGAAATTCCTAGTCTTGAAACTAATAAACTTTTAACATTTTGTTTAGTACTCTTCAATAATGCAATATTAGAAATTATAAATCTTAAATTTTAGCAGTTTCAAAAATTTTTCAACTTTTTTAAGTGTAACAATCCCAAAGGAATATAGTTGGTAAAAAAAGCGTTTGTGTTGATGCATAGGGTTAAAATACCATTGATATTCAGTTTATATGTAGTCACAGTTGAATGGATGGAAAAGTACCTTTACCTCTTCAGTAATAGCAATGATATAAAATAATACAGCACTAGACCAACTCATCTTGAATAATTTAAAAGTATTATATATTATATATGAAAAAAAAAAAAGAAACATTTTGTTCAAACTGAAGTTTTACATTAAATTTCAGATATGTTAAAAAATTATTATTATTATTATTATTATTTATTCATGTTTGTTGAACTTCTATATATCATATTTGAAATTTCATTGGAAAAAATTAAATATATGAAATTTTTGATGTATAGAAGTACATACTGAAAATGACTATGCAAAGTTAATTTTTTTAGGGTTAAAGGGAAGGCTTTAAAAAATTGCTATCAAAGAAATTTTCAATGAAAAATCACAAATATGTGTTCTATTGGAAAATCTGCTGGCAATGTATGTTTATAGTCCTTTTTCTGTCATAAGCATTTTTAACCATTTGTAATGAAAGAGATAAAACTCTCTTCAAATTGCCAACCTTATCACAGTTTGAAATATTCCCATTACTTGTTTTCAAGGATTCCTATATTTGTTTTTCTCATTATCATCATTGTGTTTCTTTATCAGTTATACATTATTTTTTAACCAATGGCATAATCAGCTACAATTAAATTTTGGGAAGAAAAAAGGTAAAAAAATTGTTAAATTACTTTCCTTTTTATTTATTTATGTATATATTATAAAAGAATATTCATTATTTAATTTTCAGGTAGGAATGCATAATATTCCTTTATAAATTTTGTTGTTGTTTTTGAGCTAATACACATTATACTTGATGTATAGAAACTGTTTTCCTTATGGAAATCAAATATTCTTGGGGAAAATTTTGTAAATAAAATGTTTGAAGAATAGAAGTGTAATAAATGGGAAATTCAAATTTATTTAATTTGCATTTTTGAGATGTACGGAAAATATTGTTGGTGTTTGAATTTATTTATTTCTGTTTCTTTATAGAATCATTTGAATGAAATTAAATTCACCTGTCCTTTTAATGCTACACATGTGTTGCCTTACCTGGAAAAGGATTATCATTTATTACACTGTCCCAATAAGGCTCCATTAGACAGGTTATTATCAGGTTAGTATACATAAAAAAATTCCTTTGTTTTTGTTTCAGAATAGTTACTAATGTTAAAAGATATTTTCGCTTATAATCTCACATATTAATTTCATTGAATATATTTAAAAAATCATAAATAAGATGCATGCCCATAAGATCTTTAAAAATGGGAAAACAAGAATTATACCTTTATGAAAAGCTGTTTGGTATTGATTTATGGATTATTATTATTTATTAATTTTGAGATTAATTGATTATTTAAAAAAATATGATAATTTCTTTTAACTTGCAGCTTGGATTTGTAAAATGTAGATGATCATTTTCTCAGATTTGTTTTTAAAATACTAAAATAATAAAACAAGATGATTATGATTGTTATCTTTTGAGAACTGTTACCTTAAAGATTAGTAATAGAAAGTATCTTTCTTTGATAATCGTATCTTTTTTTTTTTAGAAAATTGTAAGTAATTCTATTTTCAATAGACTATTACCCAGTTACAGCATGTTGTAGACATTGTATAATGGCCATTCTTATGCATCTATTTTTATTTTGCTTTTTTTATACAGATTTTCCTATTAACTACTTATAGTATTCAGTCCATGATATCATTCAGAACTAAATGATTTTGGTGAAATATCAACTGGAAGTAGACAATTTTATAACATTGATAGCTTCATTGAGTAGATAAGCAGCCTATAAAGTATGATTAATTTTTCATCAAACAATAATGTCACTAAGTTTGCTAGGAAAAAAAAACCCTTTCCGACTTTATTGAGAAAATTTTAAGAGATAATTATTGAGTATCTTGAAAGATTCTACATATTCTTTCTAATTTTTTTAGTAGTTTTCGATTCAATAGAATTCAGGTCACCAGCAACTTGAAATGTTAGTGCTGCTTTATATAGCACCACCAATGAATTGGTTAAAATTGAATGATGGCATGGTTGAATAAGTCCAATCTTTAGCAAAAAATATTTAAAAAAACACATTGTTTTTTTTATTTTTTATAATGATGGCATTTCATTGTTTCATTCTAATGTTTTGAATCTAAATGACCATATAGTTAGAGATTTCAATATGATTTTCATTCGCAGGAAATTTATCTCTACTTTACTTTTTTAAAAATTAAATATCTGTAATTTTTATATCATGTATGTTGGTGTAAGCGTATATATATCCTTGCTTTTATTTAAAGCTTGATCCTTGCAATAAAATCAAGCTTACACCAACACCAGTTGTTCTCTATAGAAAACAAATCTTCCTCTGCTCTTTTTAACAGTATAATATCAATATATAATCTCTCTCTCTCTCTCTTTTTTTCTTCCATACTCAGCATCCTTTGCTTTGATTTAATCTGAAACTTGAGGAAATTTTGTAGATCTGCTATATGTTTTCCTTTCTATTATTATTTTTCTTGACTTTAATTTTTTTACATTATGAATTTGCACACATACATACATAAAAAACACTATATTTATTAAGATATTTTTAAATTGATAGTTGTCATTGTAATATTAAGCACTTTTTACATTTATTTACATGCTTCTTTCCCTTTGGTATTATTCAATGAAAATGTTTAATCGATATTTTGTTATTTATTATGGATATAATAATTGATAATTGTAAGTTGGATAATGACAAATTGGTATGAAATTTGGCATTTTTATAATTTCTGAAATTGTCTTTTAGAAATATATTCAGAATCATAAAATCATAAAGAAAAATGACAAAGTGTCAATGGAAAGGATAATTTCCATTATTATTATTATTATTATTTTAGTATTTTTATGGATGCCAGTAAGAAAGTCAATTTGCATTATAGCATATACAGACACAATGTGTTTTTTTATTTTTTTTATCACAGATTATATTTTGCTTTCTTATGTCAAAAACTGAGGCTGAATGATTCTGATATTTTTCTGTCATATATGTGGTATATAAATAGAAAGCATAGAAATCATCACATTACCAAAAATTTGACCATGAGAGTGTGACAAATCTCTGCCTTTCAGAATACCCTGAATCTGATAAATGTATTTGTAGAATTATGCTTGGTTGTGAGCATGATAAACCAACAACACTTTGTGCTAGAAAGATGAAATTTGTTGATTTCAGTTAAATTTTCAATGGAATGTATCGGCAGGAAGCTTGTCTGTCCAAAATAAATGAAATTGATAACTATAAAATGTCAAAAGTTAAATGGATTAAATTTGGTACATGTTTAAAATATCCAAAGTGCAGATCTATATTAAATTTTGAATAAAATCTATCGTTGGCCAGCTACTGTGCATTTACATATTCTGTACATTTGCATGCATCTGCTACTGTACATTTACATTCTTTGTACATTTGAATAAATATTCTGCTGTGCTTTTATATGAATGTAAATAAGATAACTCAAACCACAACAAATAAAATAAATGAAATTTAATATGTGATCTGTTATCTAAAATTATGATCCTCAATTAGTCAAAAAGAAATTGTCCAAAATGCATATTTGTTATTCTTTGCTCTATTACAAAGCACAAAATGCTCATATGCAGGATTCGGAAACTGGAAATATGAACATTCATGGCATTTGTGATCTTATCCTATGCCCATAATTTCTATGCAGAAGGGATTATTCCCTATCCTTATTAGGAAGTATGCAAACAAGTTTCAGAAAGACCACACTACAAGTGGTTAATATAGAGAAAAAACACTATTTGAATGCATAGATCACAAAGAGATTAATTCTATAATAATCAGTTTTGCTTGAAAATGAGCAAGAATTGAGTTAGTTTTGGCCTAATGAAGAATTATTTAAACTTTTACAAACTTTTGTTTATGTATAAAAATTGCATAAAGTGTAGAAATTCAGTTGTAGTGAAAATGTGAGGGAATTTATATCTCTTTAAGGAAGAATTTATCGCACAAAAATATTGCTAAATCAGCTTTAAATTGCATTAAATTATAACCTGATGCTATTGTGTCAGAAATAAAGTTATTATTTGATGATAGGTTTATATAAGATAGGATTTGTGCATATTTAATGAGCTGCAAAAAGAAAATGTCTCATTCAAATACCTAACAAATACCTAATTTTGATATGTTATGAAATTGAAATTTTCAAACCAAAAACCTTTTAAAAGAAACTTATTTTTCTATTAATCCAAATATTTATTAATTTTCAAATAAGTTTAGGTCATTGCCAATTAATAATCCTAGTTATTTGTTCTGATAATGTAATTAATTGCCTTGCTTTTATATATCCATTTATTTTTACAAGTGAATTCTTATAATTATTATTCTTAGTTTTGTTATTAGTCTTTTATTATTGCTAGGTTTTCTTTAATTAAGTATACTAGCTATAGAATTAAGATATCTGATGAGTTTATTATATAATTATTTAACATTAATATTTTTATTTTAAAAATTGCAAACAAAACAAATGACCATTAAGCATATATTAAGATATTACTCCCATATTATATCATTAAAAGACTTCATTTCCATGATTCATAGTTTTCTTATGGTCACCTTTCTATGTATATTTGAAATATTAGATTCCTGTAATATGAAAGTATTAAATAGTGTCTTTTGTAAGTAATATACATAAAACTTTTGAATTTCCTTTACAGAGTCCCTAGACAAGAATAATCCATTTAAAGGACGAACTGCTGTTCCAAGCTATTCAGAAGCTCTACCTATGAAATCAGATGAAATTTGGGACCTAGAAGGTTAATTTTAGTTTTCATATATAATGTGTGTAGTCATAATTAAAAAGAAATTATTCAAAAAATACTTATCATGGAGCCTGTTTTTAAATTCCCATTTGCTCCTAGAATTTGTACTGGAATATCTTGTCTTTAATTAATCCTTGTCTTAATTCTTCTCTTAAATCCTTGTCTTTAATTGGAAATCATGTGAAGATTCCAGACCATCCATCATTGTAGGATAGAAACTAAACATAGTACTTCATTTTTAAGGGACTTTTGCTTTGAGTATTATGTTTACTGTCTTTCTGTTTTGGTTAATTTTTAAATTATTTCCTTCACATCATAAAGAACTGGAATTATATTAACAAGGAAAATTAAAGTATCTATTTATCTCATTTATAATTTATATAATCATAATGTTTATTGAGTGTTTGACTGGTGTTGCCCTCATAGCTCAAGTGTATGAAATCTGTAAATTGTAAAACTCATCTAGCTAGGATTTAATACTATAAATATTGAACCACTTCTATTATTTTATAAAATGTTTTAACTTGACATACAATGTTCAATTAAATAGAATAAATTTAATTTATTAATTGAATGTTTTCAATCCTTTCCAATTTTAGTCTGTTTCAGATTTCTTTATGCACATTTATTCTCCATTATTGTTAGTGTTTTACAGTTATTTTCAGGCTGCTTTTTTATTTTAGCAGAACGAGATGAACCAGCACCAGGATACATACCTACTAAAGAACGACCTCCTGGATCTATTGTTGAACCAGCACCTTTTCTTGGTGCATCTGCTAAAAGGCAGTTGTATCAAGAACTTCATCAGAAGTCTGAGAGCATTGATTTCAAGTACAATTCAAATAATCTATTTAATGTGGATGTTATTTATATTTGCAATCTTTGTTTAGTACTTTGTACTAAATTGTTAGTACTTTGTACAATCTTTGTTTAGTACTTTGTTTAGTAATTTTTAATATACTATATTGGTTTCACATTGTGAGCAATGGTTGATTTTAATAATATGAATCAACATTTGCAGAATTGTTAAAGAATTCCTAACTTAACTGTTACCTTAAATTTCCCTTCAGTTTTGCACTACAATGCATATTTAATAAATTTTGATGTTTCCAAATCTAAAAGTAGTTCCTGTAGCATCTCTGTAAAAACTCTGCTAATGATGATGAGTAAACTCTTAGATTAATATTATTTAATATATTTTATAGTTGTTTATTGATTATTTACTAGATTCCAATTATTAGCTCAAATGTTTCTTACCTATATTTTAACTAAACAAAACAAAACAAAATTATAAACTCTGTCCTTTATATTCTAACAGTATGTTTCATTCTTTTTGTTGTGGAAAGAAAGCAAAAAGACAAGTTGTAAAATATATTCATTCTATGATTAAAATCTAAATGTCTGTCCAATAAATTAAGATTCATCCCAAGAGAGCAAACATGTTATTGCCATAATTAAAAAGATAAAAGTACATAACAATGTAAAGAATGTACCTACAGGTTATAATAGGAATATTTTTTTTTCTGTTTCTTTTAAGATATAAACTTCAGACTAATATATAATTAATCTTTCTTTATTTGGGCAACATATCTATGAATATCCATCCGCATAAAGTTGTCTAACAAACTTTACTTAAATATTTATGCTAATGTTTTAAATGTGTTATATTCTTACAAAAGTAGACTAAAACATTGATTAAAATATATTAAATTTTCAGGTTAAATTTAAATTCGGGTTCTTCCATACCAGCTCCTATTCCAAGACAACCAAAACAACCAAGTGAGGTTGGTATTTCAGTACTTTTTATATGATTCTTATTTATATAAAATTTTGTGGTATACATAAATCAGATTTGCTAATTTTCAAATCATGTTTGCAAATATGGTATGAAGTACCATAGTAGATTAGTAAAAGAGCTATGTTTAAAAATGCTTATTCATAATTTTCATGTCTGTCAAATATTTACTTTTTACATGATGATAAAGTAATCCTCTAAAAAGGAAACTAGCCATAATTAGAGCAAAGACATTCAAGATTGAACGGAGTGTCTAGAAAATAAGCTTGTATAATAATTCTTTTCAAATGGTTTTTGATGAATTTTTAAGGCAGCTTAAGATCTGGTATCCTGATATCGTGATGTTTGTTTATCATTGCATGTTGATTTTCATTGCCAATGTCCTAATTAGAGATTCTAATATATAGTTTGAGGAGTTGCTAGCACTTTTTAGGGATTAATGATGTTGTATTTACAATAAAGCATTTTGGGTAAGGTGCCTTAGTTATGAAAATGTATTAGTGTTTAAAAAATTATTTAGTGTTTAAATTAATACATTTTTAATCTCCTTATCTGTTTCGATTGTTTGAGGCTGCTCACCAGGAAGTCATTGCTAATTCCATTTTTAACAGTGTGTTAGTTCAATAAATTAGATTCAATTTATTTTGAAATTTTTCTCAAAAACATTCTAATGTGCCTTAATTGTAATTCTACTGTGATTAATCTACAGATATTTTTGTAGTCTTGGATATAAGCTCAAAAATAAATTTAATAGATTTAATTGAAATATAGAAAATTTTGATTTAAACTATTAAGAATTATGATACTCTTTTAGATGTTGAATTCATCTTCATGCACATACATTTTCTCAGTTCTCGTAAACTTATCAAGTCTGTTTTTTAAACTTGATCATGAACTTTTTAAAAGAGGACTTAAAATGTAGTTTTTCCAATTAGAGATTCCTTTTTGTCTAGAGTCACATTATTTTAGTAATGTAAAATATTCTGCCAGTCATGAATTTAAATTTTCCATTCTATTGATCATGTTGTATTAATTTTTCATTCTATTGTGTTACAGAAGCCTGAATAATTGGATGTCATCTTGGATGTTTTTCTTATAATGTCACAATAGTTTAAAGTTAATTATTATTTAGTTGCTTACAAAAAAAATTTTTAAGCAAGTAGGAGTAAAAATTGTAAAATTTCTTTCATGAGATATTAAATAAGATAAATTTTATCAAAATGATCTTATACAAACTGATTCATTTAATTGTGATCGTAATGTATATAAATAAAAAAAAAGGTCACTTTTATAATTTTCTTTACTTTTTGCTTCCTGCATCCAGAAACTTAGAATTTTGCAAAGTTATATATTTAGAAAAAAAGTTCTGTGTATATATATATATATATATATCATTGCTATGCTACATTCACATTCCAATGATTAAACAGAATTTTATAATATTGCCTTTAATAACGATAGAAAAAATAATTGCTTATTTGATGAAAAAATACTGTCTGTAGTTTTAGCATATATATAAGAATAATGTACAACTTATACATTTGAGAAATAGTGTGGTACAAAAAGTGATTTTCTTTGTGTTATTTCTGTCTGCTGTATTTTGCTCTTCATAATGCTACTTAACTCTTCTTTATTTCATGTTATTTCTGTCTGCTGTATTTTGCTCTTCATAATGCTACTTAACTCCTCTTTATTTCATGTTATTCTTGTTTATACCAGAACTGAACATGGCAATCACTTGTATCATTGCATTCAAAATTTTCTGACTGTAATAAATTTAAATATTTTCTTAAAAATGCTCATTATATATATATATATATATATATATATATATATATATATATATATATATATATATATATATATATATATATATATATATATATATATATATATATATTCTTATGTTTATCAAAAGCTTTAACAAGAATTTGTAAAAAAATAATTGAAGTGATGTTTTGTTTTGTTTTTTTATTCTAAATGTCAAACAAATTAGGACAGCTAGTTTGTAATTATTGATATGCAATAATTATTTGTCAGTGGAGCATTACACTGGGTTGCCGTGGCACCAGAAGAATTAGGAATTTAAAAATCTTCTTTAAAGCAGAGAAATGCAGGGAATTTTGAATTTTTCCTTAAAATTCAGGAAAGTACAGGGAATTAAAAATTTTTTTTTCTTCTAAAAGATGCCAATCTCTTTAAATATTGCAAGAATTAAAAACTTCATTGCTTGAAAAATTAAACAGCATCATTTGTGACTGTTAAATCATGGAAGCTTGTCATTTTTTATTTGCTTTCATTTTTTTTCTGCATAGATCAGATCAATTTGCAAGACTTGAATAAATAAATACTGATGTTGGAATAGTGACTTTACGCTGCCTGAATACTAGTGAGTTACTGAAACTGAAATAAATTAATAAATAAACAAACTTTTTAGCAGATCGTTTTGTATTTGAGAAAAATTGTGCAAAAAAAAAAAAAAAAAAAAAATGGATGCTTGTCTGAAAATTTGTTTTAAAAGTTGCTATTTGCTTAAATCCATATTTGTTAAAAGCAATGCAGTAATAATATTAAGAATGAATGGGTGATTTGTTTATTTGAAATTTTCCTTTAAAAAAAGTAAATACAAAGAACATTTTGTTGAATTTAATAAAGAAATCTGTTTAGATGGTTTCTATTCTAATGTTTTGAAATCCAAAGAATTTTCTGATTTTTTTTTGGAAGTTAAAATATTACTTGGATAGTTACACATATTTCAACCGAGTCTTTCACTGATTTCTTAAAAATTAAGCCTATTTTATCTTATAAAATTGATGTAATTTTTATGTTTTTAGTGTTTGTTTCTCTCATTTAATTAAATTGATCAGAAATATTTTGATAATAAAATTATTGTATATTGAATACAGACCCCAAGTCTTTGAAATACATGCTGCCAGATAGCAAGAGTACAAATGTGAATTAGATTTAATATTAAAATTATGCTGCATTTCTCTTATTTATCATACCAGTTACTTTTTAGTATAATTATAATCATTTCAGAAGTTTAAATTTTATTTGTAGAAATTGTAATTTAAAAAAATTATTTATAATTTAAAATTAACAGCATTTATTTTTTATTCACATGTAATTTAACTTTTAGTTTATTAAAGTTCCATTAATTTTTTATTCTTCAATCAAATATGTTGGGTACAAAATTTAATATGAATTATATTAAATATTATTTAAAGCTCAACTAACTTCTATATTCAACTCTTCTTACTTCTTTTTCTTCTAAAATGCTTGATTTATAATATACCGGTTTTTTTTTCTTCTTTCTATGGAAGGCTTCTAAATTTGAAGACAAGAGAATGGAAGAAGATTTTCCTTGTCTTGGGCGAGGAAGGGGTAATTCAAATCTTTTCTAGAATCTAATTGTGGTTGTATAGAATTGTATAGAATATTTTAATGGTTGATTTAAGAGTGTTTTGCTCCTTTTTCTCATTTATTAACTAATATGCATAAAAATACATTATTTTTAGAATTGTTTTCTAACATTTCTAGAAACAATGTAATTTTAAAATTTGTAATACTAAACATATTGAAAGTAGATATTCCTATAACGGTTAAAATCAGTAAGCATTATATTTTAGTAATAAAAATTTTAATAGATAGTAATTTTAAAAAAGATTTCTTATTAAGTATGCATTTACTTTTGTTGAAAAGTGAAATGGACTAAGTGCCTTTTAGAAATGTTTTTAGCATGTTCAGAGTAGTAATGATTTTATAGCTCATTCTTGCATGTAAAAATTTACATTTGTTAACATGCCATTAACAGCAAGAAAATATTCATTTATTAAATAATTGTTTGTGTAGAAATTTAATTTGAATTAGCCTAAAATTCAAAATAATTTATTTAAAAGTATTAACAAGATTTACTGTGAAATATTTTATCACAAAACTGAATTGTGATTTATGGTACATCCTTAAATGATTTGTTAAGCATCTTATAATCAAACATTATTTTATAAAAAAATTTAAAAAGCAGTAAACATATTTGAAGTTTGAATTTTTGTTATTAAATTGCTTGTAGAGAAATTGGTACTGGGAGAGAAAAAAAAAATAGAATGGAATATTATAGGAGATGGTGTTTTGTATTTATTATTAACCACATCTACATGCAGACTGATTCAAGATCTTATATGATTAATTTTGATGAGATTAAAATGAAGCTGCTCTGAATGGAACTGCAAATCAGAAAAGAATTTCTTCTCATTTGGGAAACTGATATATTTACCACTACATCATCAAATAAATATAATTGAAAACTTTACAGTTCTACTCTTTTTCATTTCTGATTTTATTTCAGGTTAGGAGAAGAATGTCATTTCTTTAAATTTCAACTTAATTTTGGATATTTTTGCAAAAAGGAAAGTGAAAAAATATAGCTATATAAATCTATAATCTGTCTCATATGATTTAATTTTAAAAGTTTTTAAAATTTCCTTCATCATGGCAAAAATTATTTGTAACTGCTTTATATGAAGTTCACTGTTGTATCTTTCAATAAATCATTCAATTGGAGTGTTTCAAGAAAAATCATATCTGGGTAATGACATAAAATCATACACGGTTTATTTCAGTTTCAAGTAATTGTTAAAGAGTGAAAAAGTTACTTTTCATTTAAGATTTAAAGTAATGAATAAATTGGAAACGTCTTTCTTAACCTTGTATGTTATTTTTTCAGTTTATGTTTATTAGAATTATTCATTCTTAATGTTAATTTTTATGTCTATATTCATATCAAAATCTGAACTAAAAGAAAAGTAATTATGAAAAATAGATAAATTGCCATTGTCACTTTTGTTAAAAATCGCTTATTATTGGGAGTTAATTTTATGAACTGCATGCAGATTGTTTCAAAAATTCAGTTTAATTCTTTTGAAACGGAATAGCTTTTACTGCAATAAATTTCTTTTAGTTATTTTTTAGCTTTTCTCCTTGAAGTGTTTCCAAAGTCCAAATTAAACTTGTGTGCTATTTTAGGTAGAATACCTATATCAAGAATTGCTGCAAATATCTACTCTCTTCCAGCAACAAATAAAAGTTCTATGACCCTAAACAGTTACAGCTCAGTTGTAAGTAATAAGATGAATAATATTTCGATGGCAAACGATACCAGAGCAAATACAAGTTTCATTACAGGCAACTGTGATGCTTCAGGTATTTGAACAATTTTTTTCTAAAGGTTGTTAGGTAACTTTTTTTTTTGATGTTACTAATTATAGCCATTTTGAATAAAGTGGTAATACAGCTTTTATTGAAAAGAAAATTGTATTTTTTTAACTATGAGCTTGCAAGCATATGTAATAATTTCAATTAATCCATATTTCTGAAAATAATTATTTTTTAATCATTTGAATTCAGACTTTACTTTAATTTTTGAGTTGCGCATGTGCTGAAACCAAAAATGTTGTATCAACAAATTCCGATCCAAAATGATATAAGTTCAAAATATTTTCTTGCAATCTTTTTTCCCTGCATTTTGCCTTCCTATTCCGGCTATGCAAAGTACCTGGCCTTGATTTTAATTGAAAAAAAGCTTTTAAAGTGTGCCTTAAAATTGAAATATTTCTCTTATCAGAAAAAGATAAGATAAAAAGGGTATTATTAGTTAACTACATTTGTTCTTCTTCCCCCAAGAAACTGTGAAACTGTTTCCTAAACGTAATGAAAAATAGAATGTTCTTCTTAATAGCACTTAAATAGTTATCAAATTATATTTTGTTTGTATGTCAAATTGGCTACTCTGAAATAATCCTAAATGCCTTTATATAAACCAAAAAACAGGAACAACATAAGTTTAGAATAAAAAAATTATTTGTGTTTTATAAATTAATTATGAAGCAAAATGAAGATTAATCAAAAATTGCATTTAAGTAATAATGCAATTTTTATACTCATATAAACAAAAATACTCTATTCTTTCGATATTTTGTTCTTACACTATAATTGGTTCCATTAAAAATTATATAATGCAGTATATTTCATGCAATATATTTCTAGAAATTTCATTAATTTATTAAAATTAAACCATTTATTTATTTTTTTAGCTGCTTTTAATCATGAATTTCCACCTCTTGGATTGGGAAGAGGGAAATTTAGAAATGATTTGCCACTTGGTAAATATTTATCTTCTGAATTTCTTATTTGTGTTCCATACTTTGGAAAATGATAGGTAATTTATAAAAATGATTAGAACATTTTTTTATCTAGAAAATCGTGGCATTTAGGCTTCTGCACACGAGAGAGGATTAGTCATTATTTATTCTTACTCAATTAGTAAATGAGCTATTATAGGATTAATGTTTCATTTAGTAAAATTTTTAAAAATAGAGCAGTTAGCAATATCCAATTTTGCTATTTTTTAAAACATTTTTAAGCATTTTTTACTTATAGCAAATTACTTCTAAGTATTCTAAATAGCAATTAAATTTTTAAAAATGCACAATAAAATTTAATTTACAGCAATCAGATTCTGCCATGAAAGAACAAATGAGTTGTCAACTGATTGATGAATCAAAAGAATTCATTGAAAATTTTAATGATAAATATTCATTTTAAAACAGGAGACATTGGAATGGTTCTATTACAAATTAAGTAGGATATCTTTTTTTCTATTCAATAAATGTGTGGATATGATGTTTCAGGAGCTACTTTGGTTGCTGTTGTGAATTTTCAATAAAATTTAATTCTTTCATTCTATGTAAATTGGAGAAATTTTAGGGAAAGAAAAACAGTTTATTGATTTTCAATAATCTATGAATAAACTAAATGCAGCATTACATTCAAAACCTATTTAGACTTGATATAAATACAATAAGAATTTTGGATTAAAAATAAATTTTTTATTTCATTGAAAGATTTCATAGATTCTAAAAATTGATCAGGATTATTTTGATAAGTAATTAGGGTAGAAAAGAAGAAATAACTCTTGCAATCTATTTGCTGTATTAAGAATTGTGATTTTTACCATTACTACATAATTATTCAAAGTTTAAGAAAGCAAAAAATGAATTAAAATCTATACCTGTATTTTGAAATCATATTTCCTGTTAGAAATCTTCCTAAATTCTTGAATCTACAGCAGATGATATGAGCATGAAATGCCTAAAGTATCATTATTTAACTGTTCCACATTGACTTCTCTATCACAGATCACTTCAATTTGAATATTTTTATATTTTTTATATACAAGCTTAAGTGCTCTTATTGGTTATATATCACTTAATGCACTATTTTTTTAGAATTATATTAATTTTTATATGTACAAAATTAATGTATTAGGTTGAATATAATAATTTATGAATGTTTCTCAATTTTTTTTAACTCTGTTGTTTAATAAGAAAGTTGGTTCACTTTTTTTTTTTTTTTGAAATGTCAAAACTAAGAGAGAGAAGTATTTTAAATCATTGCTCTTTCTCAGCATAACATAAATCTTTTGAATGACATCAATAATCATAATAACATAATTAAAGGCAAAGAAGGATACCAAAATATTTAGTTTTGTCTGTTTAATATTAAATTTTAATGATCTGACACAGAAATACACAATACATTCTGACATATTAAAAAAATCAATTGAATCAAAGAAAACAAAAATAACATTAAATTCTCTTTTAAATTGTAAAATACTTTGCCATTGTGTTTTCTTTGTTTTTTTTAATTAAAAAAGAATGCAAATGAGTTTTTACACAATCGAATAATTTTATTTCTTTTATCCTGATAAAAGGTTTTGAAATGGAAATGCAGATAATGGAAGCATTCTCTTTTTTTTATATTATATTTACTGTATTTATGAAATTGAATTCTTAAATAACTTTGAAGAATCTCTTCTGACATATATACAAACATTCATGAAAGTTCTTTTTTTATATTCTTATTTGTGAAAATTAAAGCAAATTTGCTCTATTAAAATTTCAACAGTTTTTTCTTTTGCAACTTTACATTGTATTAAGAATTAATAAAATATCTCAATTTTCTGATTTTGAAAATATCAAATTAGGAATTTTAGATTTCAAAATTAACTTGATCGTGATTGAGTATATTTTATATTTTGCTTTTCAATTTGTAAAAGAACATTTTGTATAATAATCAGAGGGTCAGTTTTTTAGCAATTAAAATGCTCTAAATTGTAATATTTGAAATAGTAACATTTAAAATCCATTCATTCTTTTGGAATAAAAAAGGTAAAGGTACTAAAATACTTGGTTTATTTTAGTGCTTGGTGTATTAAAAGTACTAAAATAAAAAGGTAAAGGTACTAAAATGCATTGTTGATAGAATATCCTTGGAAGCAGTGGGTATTAGATTCAAAATTGAATTCTTTCATCGATTCAAATGTAGACTTGAAGTGTATTGCACTTGTTTAAATCAAACTATTTAGTGTTTCCTGTTGGTGTATGGAAGCTTGGAAGGACTAAGCTAATTTCTGAGTTATTATCATCTCCCCATGAATCCAAATTTTGTGGTCTGGCCTAAAAAAGGCCTGTGTAAAAAGATGTTCCTTTACTATTTATGCTAGCCCATCCTTTCTATTATAATTTTATCTTCAAGCTCAGAATTTTTCACATGATAGTTTAAAAGTATTTTAACTTACTAGGACTCTAAGTTTTCATTGCTTTTAAAAATTAAGTACTAAAAAAAAAATTGCTAATGATATTTTCTATTTGTATCGTAAATGACTCTCAAACTTGAGTATTTATAATTGGTTCATGAATTCTTTTTCTTCTTTCTCCAACAAAGTGTTGGAATTCACAATTTAGAGTAATAAAACATTTTCTCAAAAAAAAAAAAAAAACTATTTAGGTAAATATTCTGAAACAATAAAAGAATTTTTAGCTTGCATCAGTTTTCCCATGTTGCTTATCTTCTGGTACAATTTTCAACAACAACAACAACAAAAAAAACATTTGTAATTTTCTTATTTATAATTGCATCTTCATAAATTGGATGTTGATGGAAATGGTTCAAGGGGACAGTTTTATTGAGACAGATAAATTGATTAACCGAGTTAATTAACACATAATTTTTCCAAAACAGATATCAATTTTTTCTCAGTGAATTGATTTATCGTAATAAACTGAACCTCTCAATAAACTTTTATAGAATTCTGATGATAATTTTGAGAGTTGTAAGGTTTTGGAAAGTGACGTTTCCAATGTTAAATTAATATTATGAACTTTCCAACAAAAGCCTTATTTTGCTGTTAACAAACTGAGATTTACTTACTGTACAGTCCCCGGTGGGTCTGCTCTTTACGGATGGAATTTTCAGCAAATAAAATTGAGTATATTTCAAGAGCTATTGCAAATTATGAAATGAAACAAAAAACACATAAATAAAAGAACATATTAAATTGAATTATTAAAAAAAATCTTGATTTTCATAGTGGAAAATGTTAGTGTATATTTATTAACTCCGTTAATCAGTTTGTCTATCTCAACAAACTTGTTCTTTTATTTCATTTCTATCGACATCAATTTTGTGAAGATGCAATAATAAATAACGAAATTAGAGATTTGTTCCATTTTTTTTTTATTGACAACTGTATAATAACTTTGCCATTTTAACTATACACTATGCACAGTTTGGATAGTTTGACATTTTTTGTGCATGTTCAAGATATGCACAAAATTTTTATTCACTTTTATGTCTTTTCATGTTGTTTTACTAAAAATAAAATCTTAAATGTATTATTAACTATATATTATAATATATAGTTAAAAAATTTAGTTAATACTGTTTTTGAAAACGTAGTTTTTATTAATTGAATCATTGAATAAACTTGTGATACTTTTATATTTGATCATGACATTTTAATTCCTATAACACCTGCATATTTAATTTTATGCCTTGCAAATTATTGATAAATGTAGTATCTCTGCAACCTCATGCATAAAGAGATTTTAATTTATTTCAGGTATATTTTTAAAAAATTATTTTAATATATAATGAAATATATTTTATTGAAAAATAATTACTTTGCATTTTAATTAATTCAAATTTACTATTCGAATTTTTTTTAATAAGTAAAGAAAAAAATTCAGTTTGTTATAATGTGAAATTTTATTTGTGTTCAAGTTATTTCAATCTTAATGCCAACTAAAATTAGTTGAAAAATCAGCATCTTTTTGAATTTTAAAAGCTGAAATTGAATTCTATCATTGTGGTATGAGTTGTCATTAAAACAGCTTTTATATAAAGAAAAATTGATATTGACAAAAAAAAAATCTCATATTTGAAAAATGAAAGAAAGAAACTATTAAACTGATTATTTTTTAATCTTGATGTGGGTGATGTAAATAGAAAAAAAGGTGAATTGTATTAAATTTAAACTTATTTTTACATATATTGAGTTACTAACAATTTGAGCCAATGAATTTACACTTTTGGGGAATAAAGAGTTTTAGTATTTAAATACATCAATTATATAAAACTTTCTTTTTTCATTTCTTATGTTATTTAGGTCATATAATGTTTTTTTTTTTCAGCTGGACGGTTAAGAATACAATTTGAGTTGGAAGATGTTAAGAAAAAATTTCCTTAAATCAGAAAAGCATCAGCTCTAGAATATAAAAGCTCTAGACATTATAAAAAATAAGCATAATCCTCTTTTATGTTTATTATTTCTAGCATTTCATATTAAAGTATGAAACAAATTTGAATAGATATCAAAAGGAACAGTGATATAAATATGTTTTCAGTTTTTAATAAGTTATGTAACTGAGTGAGAAACTTCACCTTTGATATCAATGATATCTCTTCTTCAGTTTTGCAATAAATTAATTTATAACTGTTATAAAAATTTTAAATCTACTGTCTCTTTCCAAATTATTAGACATATCTGGGAGCATTTTTTTAGCAGTGCAGCATTATTTAAAGGTACTGTGTATAATATAACAAATATTTTCATTTTGATTACTTTATTATATCTATGCTTTGTTACAAAGAAACATTACTAATATGTATTCATAATGATTATTATTCACATGACCTTAAACAAGCATGAAAATGTACAGATGTCTTGAACTTTTACCAATTGCATTTATACAACAAAATTGTTGTTTGCAGTTAACAGACTGTGCACTCCTGTATCAACTCGTATATACTTCACATCAAAAATACATTTCAATGCACCTACACACAAAGGAAATTAAGTAGTATTTCATTTGAATTTGTTTATATAAAAATAATAAGAATTTCTTAATCATTAAAGTTTATTATTTAGAGCAGTATATTTTAGTAATGTATTTGGGTACCATTTCAAACAAACATAATTACACAATGTTTTGCCTTATTTAAAATGTTTTATTTATCTAATCATTAAACTGTATGTCTTGAGTGCATTTTTATCTTAACTCAAACAATGGGGTTATATCTTCAATTATTTGAGTGAATTAAGTAGTTAATCTTTATATAAATGATTCCAATTAATTTAATTACATTTTTATAGTAGGCAATTTTTATGCAAAAGTTGTATTCTTTAACTTAAAACTCTATTTTTTTTTTTTTTTTTTAGAAGTATTATTTTTTTTCAACTCTTTTAATTTAATTATGCTATAGTTTGTTTACTTAAACATAATATTCTAACTTATTATTTATTTTTCAATTTCAGAAATGAAGCTGAAATTTTCTGAGACATTTTTATCACTTGTTTAGATTTCTATTTTCTGATTATTCATTTGTATTTTTGCAATTTTACCAAAAGAAGAGTTTATTAACAAGCAATTTGATCCTACATAATCTATATGATTATGAGGATCAAATGGGAACAACCTTATATTTCATTCAACAGAAACTTATTTAAGGCTTCAAATAAGTTTTTTAACATTTTCTATTGATTATATATACATTTGATTTTATGCTTCTTTATAATGTAATCTTAATAAAAGATGAAAAAACTACTCTAAAAAAATGTTAAATACTGAATGAAAACTGCATTTATTTCATGGTTGTAAGAGAAATGTTTGAAATCAGGTGATTCATATATCAATTATTCACAAAATTTTAAGAGAATTAGGCTCTGAAAACTGTTTTGGTAAAATTCGGTGTCTTTTGATTTTTAAAAAATTCAAATTCGTATCTAATAATTTTAACAGATTTTCTGAAAGTCGGTGCCTTTTGATTTTTAAAAAATTCAAATTCGTATCTAATAATATTAACAAATTTTCTGAAAATCATCTACTCCATGGTCTTGTATTCAATTATTATTTAAGTACTAAGAACTTTTGCCTTATACATATATAGTACCTCAACATTCTTAACTGATTTCTCTTAATTTATGCAGTTCATTTGGATTTTTAATGGAGAAAGCAATCCTCTAATAATTTTGCTTATAATATGAATGTGCAGAAATAACTACACTCTTAAAAGTAGTCTATTATTGTTTTTAATTATTTGAATCATTCAATATACTCTTATATAAATGAATATCTTTTGAAAGGGATTTCTTTTTTTCAAGCTCAGAAAATACATGCCTTGTTTCTAAATTTTTATTCAAAATTGATATATTTTAAATACCCCCTTTTTCCGTCTTTGGCAAATGATATTGGATGATCTAAAATCTATACCCCCTTCCTTTCATTTTTTCCATTTCATATAATCTTATATATCAATTTTTAGTCAATTTTAAGCTGATTATTTTAAAAATAATTCTGTTCTTCAGAGGAATTGACACACACACACATATATATATATAAATAGTACATAAAAGCTTGAACGAAACTGTTTAACTTGATCTAAATTCTGCAAATTTTTTTTCATCTCACTTTCTAATAACCTTCTGTCCTGTAGGCGTATTTCTTACTCTTTATTATTGTGATATATAGTGTTGATCCTAACTTAATTTTAAATATTCTTTAAAAATTGTAGCATTTTACTTTGTTTTAAACCAATTTAGTTTACATTTTAATTTTGTAAAAGTGATGCAAAATAATAT
Source organism: Argiope bruennichi (assembly GCF_947563725.1). Classification (NCBI taxonomy): domain Eukaryota; kingdom Metazoa; phylum Arthropoda; class Arachnida; order Araneae; family Araneidae; genus Argiope; species Argiope bruennichi. The sequence goes on along the minus strand of NC_079156.1, from coordinate 19,880,995 downwards.
GAAATTGTCAACTACTTGTGTTTAATATAATAGACACCAATTTTAATTTTTATCATTTTCATTATGGTTTTGTATTTATTGTTGCAGAGCACATCTTCTAAAATTAAGAATGGAGTTTGTTTGTTTTTAATGTGAAAAAGCTTCTATTTATTTCTGTTAGATTGCTGCACTGAATGCTCATGCATAATTGTGAATTTTTTATGACATAGGGTATTTGTATTAATGTACAAATTGTATTTATTGTGAAATATTTATATTTTGTTTGCCTGTTGAAAATATAATAAATATCTTTTTTGTTTGTTTGTTTGTCTCTTTCTTTACTTGTTTCATTCATTATCTTTTTCTGTTGCTAAATTTATGTAATAACTGGAGAAGAATTTAAAGCCTAAATTATCAGAAATATTTCACTTTTTGAATTGAATTTGAATGGAAATTGTAATTATTCAACTATATCGAGATGGGTTATTTATCTTGTTTAAAAACTCTTAACTCTCTGAGACCCAATCATTTTGATCTAATAACTTCAAAATCTGAAATTAACGCAATTAAAGAAAAAAATTTCCTTTAATCAAATCTCTGAAGTCTTAAAATATTTTATTCAGGCAATTAAAAAAATTTCAACATATAAATATGATCTGTTTTTGAATTAAACATTTGAAGCAGAAAAGCATAGTTTTTCAAAACAAAGCTTGTAAGTTCAGACAAGTATTTAAATTATATCTTTGCAAGTTATTATGAATATATTTTTAAAAAATTACAAGTCTTAAATAAGATTTTGAAATATTTGTTATATGTAACATTTGTAAAAACCAAGATTACATTTATTGCATACAATTTTGTTAGCACCTTTGTTTGATTTATATAAAGATATAATTCAGTTGTAAAAATGAATTGATAATTTTAGATCAATTTTATTATGTTCTAGTAATTAGTAGCTTGTTACTAGCTTGAAATAATTATTCATTTGCCTTGAAAATAGGAAAATAGTCCATGTGAATATTAGAGTATTATTAACCGTTAATCATATAATCAGTTTTAATAAAAAAAATTCATATTCTAATCTTATAAACATAGTTCACTAATTTCTTTCTCTGTAGAAATTTTTTGGCATGTAATGTTAACATTTAACATCAAAATTTGGACTACATGTTAAACTTAATTTTTTAACTATCCAGTATTGCTCTAATTCTTTATTACTATATTCAAATTACACCTTGTACAACAGGAATAGGGGAAAAATTAATCCATTTCTTTTATAAATTTCAACTCTTAGTATTCACTTAATGTTTCTTTTATAGATTAACTGCTGTAATAACATTAATATTTTATGATTTAACCTCTTAACTGATTTTTTTTTTCAATATATAATTAGATGAATCTTCTGTTTTGGGAATGTGCTATCTTACTGATTCAATCAAGAATCTATAGAATATTTTAGGTGTTTATGGATTATGTGTAATTTGAGGAGAATACCCATATGCCATATAGACTCAACAATTAAGGTTTAAAATAGAATTATTTCATACTTATTTCTATGAAATATTGCATAATCAACTGGACTAGTTCTTTAACAATATGCATTAAAGATTAATTTAATAATGTGCATTAAGAACAATGAAAGATTAACTTTAAGAAGATACTTTTAGTATTTAGTGGATTTTTATTGTCATCTTAATTATATGTTTGATCATAGTATTATCCTTATAAAATGTTTCTCTTTTAAAGCCAATGTTGATAAAAACAAAATGTTACATAGATACATTAAAAATCTTTACATTTAAATCATAACATTAATTGTTACATTTAAAGTCTTTAACAAGACCTAATTTTTAAGTACTGTAAAGCAAATTTAGAATTTAAGAGAAATGTAGATCAGCCAAGCTCACTCAGTGAAATGGATAATTTTGCTGAATTTGTAAGGTACCAATCCCAATAACTGAATATATAGTAATTTTTTTTATTTATAAAATCAAAAAATCTTGCTCTAATGAAATAAATTTTTCTGTTTTCTTATTTTTCTATATACTTATTTGGATATGGTTCATAAGACATTCGTCTAAAATATTGAGAAACTGAGATGGTGTTATTGTTTGAGTTTTTTTAATACATTTTTTTGTTAGTAGAGTTCTGAATATTGAAATTACTGAATTTCGAAGTAAATGATAATATTCACAACTTCTTTTTTAAAAAATTAAACAAAGAAAAAGTAAGATGTGATACCTGACTATGGTTTTATACGAGCATCATATTTCTATTATAATAAAGTTTATTTTTCTCCCCACAGATTCTAAACAAACTGTTTTTATCATTTTGCAATGTAGTTTCTAGAAATAAATTAGTTTGTCTCAAACCAAAATATTCCTTTTTTTTTTTTTTTAAGTTTATCTGAAACATAAAGAGTTTTTAAATTTTAAAACTGATATTAAAGATCATGTAAAACTTCTTGAAAGACATTTTAATGATTTTGCTAATTTAAATTTTTTATATTTCATCAAATTTTTTCAACACATTTTCTTTTGTTTCTCTTTTTTTCAGTAAAGGTGTATATAAATTCAGATATTTTTGAAGTAGTAATGCAAATGTCTTATTGAATTGATTGGAACTTGAAAATTGCTTTTGTAGAAGATTACAAGTGTCGTTTGTATTATCAATTTCAAGAAAATTTTATTTGTTTGCCATGATTTTGGCCAAAAATTGCTTTAAAAGAAATGTTTTCTTGAATGTTGATTCAAATTTAGCCCAGAGTCTCACTAAAAAATTAGAGTCTAATAACTTGCCAATTTTATGGCTTTGAATTATACTTTCTTTTAAATTAAATTTTTTTTTTTTTTTTTGCTTTATTGATATAATATTTTTAAATATCGTAACATGTAAAAATCATTGATACTCTGCTATGTATGTTGCTATGCAACCAAACTTTAGACACAATACTTATATTCTTTAGTTCTTATTATGTCATTGGCGAACTTTAGATTAAACGCATGTCATTGGAAAACTTAGTTAATAGGACAATAATCGTTTGTATGCGTTTAATACACAATTAACTTCTCTCTCTCTCTCTTTCTTTTTTCCAATGTACAAAATCGCTGTTTTAAGCAATAATGAGATTTACCGTGGCAAATGATGTATATTATCCAGCCTAATGCGATTTTTTAGTTTCATAAGGTTAAAAAAAAAAGAGCTCAGTTTGGTAGAGCAATGATTGATAACTTTTTAGACAAAAGAGCCATGGTATATTTATTTTAAATAAAAAAAATTAAATAATGATTAAAAGAACTATTACACGCATGCATTATTGATTTAATTTGCAATTTCACTTTGTAATTTAATTATATTTATGAGAGTAAGAAAATACCCTATAAAAATCACCTCGGTCGATAAAGTTTTATAACTTGTTTTTAATTCGTTATTTTTAAGTCACACTTCAATAATTCCATATTATTAGCTTCAGTTATTCAATTCCTGAAATTTACATTTAATGAAAGTTATGTTGAAAATGAAGAGCTGAAATTGAGTATACAAGAAGAAGGTTGTATTTATCGTTAATGAAGAACATAGAGTGTGCTTGAGCCGTGACCCTTGAGCAGGAACCTTTTTTTACGGGAAATCGTTTTTCGAAAACACTTAACCTATACCTATTGCGGAGATTATTAGCGCAACGTTTTGAAGGTTTCAATATTCTTGTTTCCCATTGGCTAAATCGCCCTATACTCCGGTGCATGATTGACACTTCCGTTGAAGGTGGCATTTTGATTGGTCAAGAAAATGAAAATTAATTGATTTTAAGTGCTTACTGATAATTAATGTGAATCGTTCCGAAACAGAATATTATCTGAAAGGGTTGAATTTTTCATTTATTGAAAAAAAATTCTAATTTATTATTTCAATTTGATAACAGTGTGTGCGGGTTGAGATTCGAACTCGCAAAGTAACATGTTGGCATGTCCATCGCCATTCTACTGGTGTGTCCGTCACAGTCCTCTCCTTTCACAGTCCACGCCCATCAATATTTTGAGGGAATCATATCATCTCTTTCAGTAACGACCGTCTATTTTTATACTTTAGTTGAAAGCGCCAAAGATATTCACCATGGAAAATAATTCAAATGATCCCTGTCTTGTTGATTTGTATGAAGGAGATGGCGATGAATTATTGATTCTTTTGGAAACGGAGACAGCGGAACTAATTCGTGACTCAGAAAAATGGGAAAAAATTATTTATTCTCACATAGATAGAGTTGTTAACTCACCACGGAGTTTGAAAATCGACAATTTTAAAGAAGGTAAACGTTTCAAATTGGTTATATTTTATAATGACAAATTTATTGGTTTATAAAGAAATATTTCTTCATTTAATTGAAGATCCGAGAATATATATTCAACACCGGCGATTTTTCTTGTGCAAATATTCTATAAAATGTCTGTGCAACATCCAATTTACAGTATTTTATTTTAGAATTCAATACTTTCAGAGTGTTTTTTTTAACATGACATTCCAAAACAACAGGCAGGCGCTTTGTACAAAATCTTTTTTATCAATGCATGAAAAGATGCCAGAAATTCGAAATGGAAGAATTCGTATTTTTCTATAATAAGAGAGAGGGGGAAATGTTCTATTTTGGTTATTCTTAAAATTTGTGATAGATATGCCTTTTTTTATTTGAGCTTAATTAAAATTTATCACAAATAATTGCTGTCACAAGAACCATCAATGCATAGGATACATGTGAATATTAAATAAAATAGATTTATTACATTATTGAGAATATTATATTTACTACATTGCTCATAACATATATACATAATTTTAATACTTTTATAGTGTTAAAAGTTTTATAGCTGTCATTTTTTTCTAGTTATCTAAATTCTCTATTGAATTTTTATAATTTCTTTTAAATCTTCATTTTTTTTTTGAAATTATATAATATAGTTATTAGTATTCATTTTTGGCCAGAACAAATTATAATTCTGTTTAGCCCAATTATTGCTGTTGTATATTTAGTTAGGATATCTGATTTGTTGCAAATTATTTCTCATTTAACTTTGATAATTGCTACCACACAGTGAGGCCTGAATTTGTAGAAGTGTTTTGGAAAGACTGATTTTCAAAGGTGTGTTAGAATTTTTCACAAATCAGTTAAGGATATAAGATTGCATATTTTCCCCAAGTTATCTCAAAGCTGTTTTTCAGTGAGGCTAAATTTAATCTTTTCATTGGTATTTCAAGTGGGAAAATATAAAGATATGTGTCTCAAACTAGATAGTATTTATTCTATTTAAACTATTGATAACAATAGATATCTTGTTAATATATTTTATTGAAAAACAAAAGGCGTAAAGAGACAATGATATGAAGGTATTTGGTATTAACACCAAGTTTTGTATATTTTTATAAAAAACATATCATGTCATATGATTAAGTCAACATATCATGCAATACCTGTGCCATCCTGACCTTGTACACTTTCAACATAGCAAACTATATCTATGAATTTTAGAGGGATGAACATTCTTAGTATCAGTACAATACTCTCAAAATTGAAATATTATTCGATTCTATTGGATTTCAATTGTTTTAACATCCCAATCTCAGTATTTTCTAGTTTATGCAAAATATTGAATAATATGATATGCATGAAGGAAAACTCTTTTGGATCTTTAAGTCTTCAAATCCATATGATGAAGTCAATACGGAATATTTTATCAATTGAATGTTTTATAGGATGCCACATTTTGCAAATGAATTGAGATTTGATGTCATAGATTCCATTATGTATATTTATATAAACCTTATAAGACAAAGATCAAAATTATTCACTTTTTTATCCATTGAAGTAAATCCAATTTCTGTTGATTTATCTTTTATCTGTGTGTTTTTATAATATTCTTGATACTGTAGTATGAAAAATCCCCATTTCTGAAACTGTAGACCCTTGAAATGAGCTCTTCTTACTTTTTTTTTGTCAAAGACATTTAAACGAAAGGTTTTAATCTTCACCATTTTTGGCTGCTTAATAGCAACTGTATTTCTATTTATATAAAGGGTGATCGGTAAAATCCTTTTAAACCTTAAATTCAAAATGTAATCTTACACAGATAGTGAAGCATTGTGTTCCTATAGTAAAAAGACAATGCTGAATTTATTAAGATGAGTTTCAGCTCTTCTTGTAAAAAAATAATTAAGTTATAAAAAATAAGTTAAAAAAAGCCATAAAAAGTTCCATTAGAAAAACATATGCTATATTATAATAAAATGCAGGGAAAAGTTTCGTGAATTTATCTGTATCAGTTTTAGGGCAAATTCTTTTTCAAGTCACAGAAAGTTCATGATTTTATTGCAAATACCTCCACTGATTTTACAGATAACTTTAAGAAAGCTTTTTCTATGTTTTTAGTATGATACAACACATATTTTTCTAATTGGGCTTTTTGGCCAATCTCTTGTATTTCTTTAGTTATTTTCTGTAACTTCCTAATTTTCTGCTAAGGCTATAAGCTGTCTCAAATTCAGTAAAAATTCTGGTTTAATAATATTTGATAATGCTGTCTATTCCTGATATTTCAAAGCATTATTTACTCATATAAATTATATACATTTCATATATAATTTTTCACCTATTTGATGAATGCATTTTTTATTTCCTATTCTGTAATATTTATCATATTTGTTTCTATTAAGAAATAATGCAGATAATTGTCTCCTCAAGGCTTTTGATTTTTAAATTGCTACTTTTGATTTAAATATATATTTCAGTATGTAAAATTCTGATTTAGCCAATTTATGTAAATTGAATTATAAGATATTTTATAAAACTTTACATTTAGTTAAAAATTATTAAAATTAAAATATATATTATGACTGTATATATTATTTATGTTAAGTATTAAATACTGTATTTAAAAATAATTATTGTTATTTATTAATAATTAACTTCAGAAATTTTTTTTAATTCCATGGATTTTTTTTTTCTTTTATTATTCTACTTTATTCATTTGGTATGAGTATCGGTTGTAAGAAGTAGAAAAAAAAAATCAACCTGTTCTCTTAAATTTTTACCATAAAGAGTAATTTTTTTTCCACTTGAAATAAATTTAATCTGAAGATATGAAATAAAATATATCTGTTTATTTATATCATATTCTAAAAAATATTATTTGACTATACAATATTAACATGCTATCCATTTTCAATGTTTTTTTTTTTTTTTTTTTTTTTTTTTTGCTTTTGATGCACATATTGTTTTAATAAAAGTATAAGGTTTTATTTTTTCATGTCTCTTATTAACTAATCATTCATTGTTATTCATAAGAAAATTCTGTTTAATCTTGAGGAAAAAATATTTGTGTAAGTTAAGGCATTTCTTGAATATATGTAATATATTATTTAAATAAAAAAAAAGAACTAAAAATACTTTTAAATAAAAACTGAAAATGTTATTCAGTGACAGTATACAAAACATTTATAAATAGAAAAAAGCTGGCATTAAAATTTTTACTCATATTTAAGAATTTTATTATGCAGGTAATAAAAAAAATTAATTTACTTTTGCAGGATTACATCTGCTAAATAAAAATAAATCTTCATTAAATAAGAATAAATCTTTATTAAATGTAATAAATCTTTATTAAATGTAATAAATTCAACAAGACTTACTTTATAATATTCATTATATTTAGAATATTTTGGAAGTATTTTTTTTGTGTATGTTTTTCTATATTTTTTTGTAAAGAATTTTGCTTTTCTGACCTTATTTGTGATCAAATGAATGACAGTATGGAATTTTTGTTCCTTTCTCAAAATAGAAATCATTCTTAATCATTTTTTCACCAAATTCTTTTATTAAAAAAAAGGCATACAAGAATTAATAGTGACTGTTCAAAAGTAAAGAATTAACCATAGGCTGTGTGTGAAATTTTAGGTGTGGAATACACTGCTAACATTTCATACAGACCATTAACTGTGAATAGAGTGTAGAAGGCGAGGATTTTGAACCTTCTGGTTGTTGTTTTTTTTTCTGTGCTGCCATAAATATTATCATTATTCAGTGTTGTTAGCAAAACAAATTAATTTTCCTAATAAAATAGTTTTGATATTTTTTTATAACTTATTACTAGCTATGTATGACAAATCTAGCTACTGCTGAAATCATGCATCATAAGGTTTTTATTTGGCACATTGAATACAACTGTGCAATTTTTAATCTAAGAGATGGGGAAAAAATGACATTTTGTTCCAATATTTATGATCAACTACATAATATCAAATCATGGGAAAACTCTTATTATTATTATTTCATTTTCTTTCTGCTTTATCATTTTAGTTAATTTCTGTAATTCGATTTTTTTTTTTCCTTTCAGATTTTGATTGGTTAAACAGCAAACCGCTTTCTTTAGATAAAGAACTAAAGAACAAATTTTTAATTTTGGACTTTTTTACTTATTGTTGCATTAACTGTGAACATGCTCTCCCATTTATACAGCAAGTTGAAGAAGACTTCAGAGAAAATACTGAAATTGTTGTGATAGGTGTGCATTCACCAAAATTTCTAAATGAGAAGGATCTTAACAGTGTTAAGAATGCAGTTCTCAGAAACAAGATTAAGCATCCAGTTATTAATGATCCTGAAAATCATCTATGGAATAAGCTTGGAGTGTACTGTTGGCCAACTGTTTTAATAACAAGTAAAATAAATATTTCTGTTTTTTTTAAAATTATTTTTTATAATTTTTAAGATTTATAGTTATTTTTATTGCATTGATATACTTTTCCATACCTAAAATATTACCCGAGTCTGATTTAGTACAATAGTTGCTTATTTTACTTATAATATTTGAAATACAAGCATGCCCTTTTAAATGAACTAGAAAGGGGAAAAATATGTTTTTATATTGTTGTTTAGCATGCCATCTTACGGTATTGATGAAATTATAAAGATATGTAGGAAGGCAATGGCATCTTTTGGGCTGCAGATTTCAGAAGCACTTAAACTAATGATCTATTGCAAATGCAATTAATGCATATTAAATTTGTCTTTAGATTCAAATATCCTAATAGGGCATGAAAGTTACATGACCATAAACCAAAATTAGACTTGGTTCGAACCCTCACATTTTGTTTTCAGAGAGAGGTGTTAATGTAACTAAATTTTAATTTCTAGAGCTATTCAAAATGTTATTCTTGCATTATCAAAACATGATTTAGCTTTTATAGTAGCGTGAAGCAGTTTTCTTTTTCTAAGACAGCATTTACTTTTATATTTAGTACATTTTTTATTGTACTTTTTTTTTTACTTTCTAGAATAAATATCTGCCTATCTATGTAATACTTGGCTATTCTAAGCATTGTTTTTTGAAAATATGTAATTTCCAAATGAAAAAATTTTGATACTTGGTATTTGCATTCAATAGAATACCTGAGTTTTATACACTATTTGTGTATACTTAAATTATTCTTTTATTACATTAATATAACTTTTTATAACAAATACATACAATAGAATAATCCAGTGAGTCATATAAATCTTCAAAACTATATGATTTGCATTTCAGAATATAGGAATAATAAAGAAAATAATTAGGAAGAAAAGAAACATTTGAACTATTTATCTTGGATTTCTACATAATATTTGTGAATTAACCTGGCTTGTAGATATTTAGAATAATTTCTAGCATTTCTATTCAATCTGCCATTTTATAACTCAGATGCATTATGCTTGTTTACATCAAAAGACTTATTTTAAATATTGAATTATAATTGAACTATGTGTATATTGAGCACTGTTTGCTTATTTATTTTACTGTTCATTTTTGGAATTTTCTTGTGCAGTTTGTTCCCTATGAGCTGAAATGAATACTAATAATAATTGCAGGTCCCCCCCCCCACTACGAATAGCTATGGTTGAATTCTAACTACTTGATTTTCCTTTTTATTTATAATTTTCATACAGTATTTAATTTTAATGATTCTGAAAGATTAATGATATTTTTATTATGCTATCCTGTGCACAAACAAAAGAGCAATTGATATAAAATGCCTTGTGATTTTGCAGGCGATTAACATTTTGAGAATAAAGAAGATATAAATGTGTTTTATCTAACTCCGTTTTTTTTTTTAATCAAAAAATTATCATGCATGTATTACAGAATTATTTTCCACTTTCTTGAATTTAGTTGGTGAAAAAGTCACCCCGAAGAATTTATTCAATTGATTATAATCCAATATTTAAAAAGCCATACTTTGCATAACCTTTTAACTAAACTTAGTTTTATCCTTTTCTCTGTCTTTGATTTTATTACTATTTGTAATTGAAAAATAATGTTCTTTTTAGAATTTGTTTGCCTGAGGAAATAAAGTAACTATTGATGATTATTCTATCACTATTGATGATTAAGAAAAATGCATATCAGACCATTTGGTCTAGAGTTAATAAATATGATCCAAATATATTTTGGAGGATAAGAATTTGTACCTCGGAACAATTTTTTGAAATATTAAGTGGTTTAAAATTAATCAGGTTTTAGGATTTTACTTCCAAAAGTCTTATTACTAAAAAATTATTACATTATTTTAAAATTTAAAAAATCATCTTTATATTGATACCAATTTAATTATTTTGTAATATTTTTATTTAATTTGAAACTTTTTTTGCATAATTTTTTAATAATATATTTCATTGCTGCTGTAAAATTTAAACTGTGTTTATTGTTTCAACAGATATTTTGATCCATAGTTCAAAGCAAATGAAGAAAGATTCTATTAAAAATTTGTATAATTTAGAGAAAAAAATTGAAATTGCAGTACCAAGAAAGATATATTATTTACATAACATCATAGTGTTTCTAGTAACACTAAGGGCCTTAACTTTATTAAGGAAGTTTATATACACAATAAACAAAATTGGTGTATGGTTAATAAAATTACAGGGGCTTAAATGTTTTATATAATTTGATGCTTAGTATTTCTTTATTGAAGAAATCATAATATCAAGATATGCATAAAAGATTTAATTGAAATTAGAATTAAACACAACTAATATTTCTGGCAAAACAACTGGTCCAAAACTGACTTATATATATCTTCTTGCTTACAATGTATTTGCTACATAGCTTTCAATGGCTGATTTGATATGTGATAACTTCACTCTTAATTATGAATATTTGTTATTGTATTACTTCAAGTTTTGGTCACAAATATTTTAGTATAAGCAAGATTTAAAAAAATGTTTAGTGATAATTAAATAATTCTATTAAGAATTAATATTTAATTAATAAAAACATGAAAAGAATTTCATCCTAAGCAATTTCTAGCTTGGTTCTTGATTCATTTAATTTTAAAATTACAAAATTACTTCACATGTTAATCATTTTATTATTATTAACATTATTGTGAATTAAAATTTCAAAAAATCTGCAGCTTCCTCTGTAGTTTTCTGAAGATGTTTGAATGATTGGCTAGCATACATCTTGATTTCTGCTGTTTTTGAACATTTCTAAGTAAATGCCGGTTTGACAAAAATTACATATTTATTTAAGTTTACCAATATTATATACTTATTATAGATTTAATGGCTGAATGTTTTTGTAAACATCAGTCATTGTGCATAAGGCTTTTTTCAGCCTGAATTGCAGAAATTTATATGTAGGAGAAACTAGCACAAATAATCAGATTATGTAGCTAAAGAAGAATTGAACTATTTTTAGTTTCAACTTGATTAAAAGCACTAGAGAATTTAAGACTTAAGATAAAATTAATTAAAGGTATTATATAACTCCCTGGAGGAGAATCTTTTCTTTATTAACTATTTAAAGAACAAACCTCTGTTATATCTTCAAAGAAAGAGAAAAAGATTAGAAATTACTAGGGCATTTATTTATTTATTTGATAGAACTCAAAATGGTGAGACCAAAATGAGAAGACAAAATGTTACAAAAGAAATTTTGGAGTTTTTGTGACGAGAAGATACTTTTAAATTATACAAAGACTGAAATCAGAATACTGGATGGATTTATCTTTGAAGATAATAAAAAATGTTATTTTATGAATGAGGAAGGGATCAAAATTCTTCTACTAAATTAATTTTTAAATAATTGGATACGTTTTTTCATTCCTTGAATTTGAAGAACAATGTTTTATTTTTATATTAAAGGTTTACATCTTCTTTCCATGGTTTAAACGTTATTAGAAAACAATTTGTAAAAATTCGATTTAAAAAGAATTTTCTGTTTTTATTAATACTGTTTTTTATAATGTAAAAAAAATGTACATAATTTATTTGCATTGATTTCCAGGCCCTTCACACCAAATTTTGTTCTCATTGGTTGGAGAGGTACAAATTGAGAAGCTTAATTATCTCTGCCATCAAGTACTGAAATACTTCAAAACAAAAAATACTTTATTGAATACAAACCAATTGCAGCTGACTCTTCTTGAAAATAATAAAGAAACTGAATCATTGTTATTTCCTAGCGGCATCTCTACTTGTGGCAAATCCATAATTGTTTCAGATACAGGACATAATCGTCTTCTTTTGCTATTATTTGATGGGAAAATTCAGGTGAGGGTATATTTTAGATTTTGTGTTGAATTATTGTTTTAATATTGAGGTATTAGAAATATTTATTTACTATTTATAAAACTATTATTACAAATTGAGCATTGTGTAATAATAGTTTTCCTAGAAAAATAAGTATTTAGAAATACTATTATTTAACTAATGTAATAAGAAATTTACCGTTTTAAATACAGAAAATATATCTGACTCAAAGACTACCATATGTCACATTTATGACTCTAATAGACATCAGTAACAAGAAAGGAGGTTTCTCTGAAAAATATACCATCAGAACTACTGCAATGGAAGAAAAAAATTATTTGCTTTTATTGTTTGACAGCTGTTCTATTTTCTTAGAACTTTAGTTCATATTGATATAAGTAATTAATTCATAATTGATAATATTTATTTTTCATTAGTGTAAATAATTGCTCACAACTGTAAACATTTTCAAACGTGAAAAAAAAAAAAAATCCTGTTAAGAAATTTTGAAGTAGTATTAATATGATTTGTAAAGTGAATCTGCATCAGTTGAATGAATTTTCTTTTCAAATCAGAATTTTATAGGATTTTAATAGCATCAGTTTAAAATTTTAATATGCATTATGAATCCATTGTGTGTGTGTGTGCTAAGGAATTTTTTTTAAAAAAATGAATAATTGTTCTCAAAGAGTTAAGAGTTAACAGTTTTTATTGCATATTTATATTAGATAAGCTTCAAAAATTTTTTTTATTATATAATGATTCCCATATTTTTGTACTTTTAACCATGAATACAAAATTATAAATTCTATTCCAAAACAGTTATAGTGTAGCGTAAAATTGAGGTATTCATCTATCAATTTCTATTTTACCTGCTTTATTTAAAAAATTTTGTTTTATGAAAATTCTTTATTCAATGAAATTTTTTTAATAATATCAGTCCATTTTTTCTTTTTTAGCATGTCATAGGATCTGGTGCTATTGGACATAAAGATGGATCATTCTCAAAAGCTTCATTTAATCGCCCACAAGGAATTGCTTGGTGGAAATCTAATTTTGTTTTTGTTGCTGATACTGGAAACAACTGCATAAGAATGGTAGGATAGTTACCTTTTCCCTCTTTTTTTATATAGCAAGTTTTAGAATTTCTGTTCAGATTCATAGTACTTAATTTTAAATATTTATAAATATAACAAAAAAGTAAATTGCATTATAGAATATGTTTAACATTTTCTTTTGCAAGGAAGTTGATATTAAAATAAAACTTATTATTCATGTTTTATAATCTATACTAATTTGCATTATTAAGCTGAAATCAATCAGACTATTAATTTACATAATGTTTTGATTGTACAATTTTAACAAGTTTGGATAATTGTGGAATTTTCTGTTTTCAATTTTAATGTAATCAGATTTAAGTCAAATTAGTAATAATCATTGATTTTATATTGCATCTGAAGCAGACTGTGAGAAAATAAATTTATATACTTAAAGCCTATGAATAAAAGATTTGTTGTGACAGAAGAATAAAATTTGTTAATATTTTCTGATTTATTTATATTTTGTTTTTATAGAAAATTATCCCAAGCATGAAAATATGTTTAACATTTTGATGAAAATAACAATTTCTTGGCTCTGTATTGCAACATTTATAAGTATAAAACCATCTTTGTTAAAACATTTTATTAAATAACTTCTAGTACGTTTTTGAAAAATTAAAGGGGAGAAAAACACCTGATATTGAAGAAAATTAATGACAGAAGTGGAAATATAATTTTAAGAAAAAGGGAAGAACTCTTCAACAGTGTTTATTACCAAATAAAAATAAAGTAGAATTAAATTTCATTTTAAATTTTATGAATTATATATGTATAATATATATATATATATATATATATATATTGTGTATCCACTCTTTCTTGGATCATTAAATGTTTATTCAAAATTACATTTCATAATTAAAAAAAATTGCTGATATTTATTTGTATGAGCATTTTAAATTATATATTTATTTTGAAAGTAAGAAAAATAATTTGATTTTAGTTTTCTTAATACTTTTGACTACCGTTCTAATATATTAAATTGATGGCTAACTTATTTATTTTGAATAACTAGCTTTATTCACCTTTTATTAAAAAATCGTATTTAATTTTTAGCTTACTTATCATATGTAATTTTTGCATTGATTGCTAAGAGCTGAATTTTTGGCACAGTGTAACAATTAGTTGTATGTTTAAAATCTTTTCAATTTTTATTTATTTATTTAAAGGATTAATTTTAATTCTTTCCATCCATTACTAATTAATTTAATACATTATTATCTTTTAGATAGATTTAAAAGCAAAAGAAGTTTCCACTGTTTTTAAGAGAAAAAATGCAGCTGTTGATGCAAATTTTTCTTCTCCTTGGGATGTCTGTATTGGTCCACATTTTGGTAAGGGTTACTGTGCACATTAACTCTAAACAGTCCCCCCCCCTTGATCTATTCGTTGTATTACTGGGCATATGATCTACCACAAAACAGAACAAACCAAATTAAGAGACACATTTTATATTATCTGCATAAAAATAATTTCACAGACATGTTCTGTTCTCAAGTCTTTCTATATATTCTCTATAAAACCTCTATCAGTTTAATTCTTTTTCCAATAGGTACTCCATCACTGTCTCTCTGCACTGATCTATTCTTCCGGAATAAGATTGCCATTCATTTCAATCTTTTAATCAAGCCATTTTAGTGGATTTACCATCCTGTTCATGCATAAGTTTTTGAATGATAGTGTGTAGATTATCCTTCTACTTTTCAGGCCTTTAGCCAATTAGATTGATTGCTCTCAATTGGATATTTGCTCCTAAAGTGCAGTTTATTCTTGCCTTAGTTTAGTGGCATAACTAGAGTTAGGTAAACAGGGCACATGGTCTTGTTGCCATTTCAAGACGCTTATTGTCTTTTTTCTCTAGCCGAAGCTCTTAAGATCTTTAAAAAATGGGCCCAACAAAATCCTATAGAAATTTTTGCATGTAGTCTTTTTCTTTAAGTCTGATCTTGAATCGATGTTAGATTCATCCTCATCATCTTTTTTACTGATTAAAAAATATTTTTACACCGTTAATAGAAGTTAAAATTCTATACAAACAATTAGCATTAAAAATAAAACAATAAAATAAAATATGCTCTCATATTTAAGAATTTTAAAAATAATTTTTTTTCTCTCTCTTCTCTTTTTTTCTTTATTTCCCCCCCCCCCCACATCAAATTTGTAAATGTGAGAAGAAGACAGAGAGGAAGGAGATTAAAAAAATGCGTAGCAGTGCAAATTCAGTAGAAACCATAGCGGTCAATATTATTATCCTGTGATAAAATTTCTTATTCTTAAGCTTGCTTCTCTGTAAAAAAGAAAAAAAGAGAGAGAAACTTAACTACATCCAGAAATGCATTTTTGAATTAAAACAGGTATACTAATAATTTCATCATTCATAACAAATTATCAGAATACAAAAATTTGAAAATAAAGAATGATGCATTAATTAATGATTATTAGTGAAAAAAATTTATTTTAAATAATTATTGAGTAAAATTTAGAGAGACATATATCATAAAGACTTTAACTATTTTTATTTATAAACATTAAAGAAACTGAAGAAACAGAACATTAAAGAACTGAAGTATAAGCCTTCACATGGTTGTAATATTCTTTTGATCACACTAGGGAATAGGGATCCAAAAATTGGAAAAATAAATTAAAAATTAAAAATTTAATAAATTGGAAATAAATAAATAAAATTAATAAACTGGTTATTAATTTATTTGAAAACTATAAACAGCATCTATCGTAGACCCTTGATCAATATTTTTACATTTAATATTTCTCTGCTTTACCAGTCCTTTAACTTTTTGTTTAACCGTATGTATTTAAAAAAAATTCTATTGCCTTCTGGAAATAGTTTTTCTCTTTTGTAATATTTTTTTCATTTATATTTACCTGTCCAGTATGCAAGTTAAAATGGAGTGAAAAGGTATTGTGAAAACTGAAATTTTGAAGTACAAATACACTTTTATCATTTATAACTGACATGTGCTGAATTTGTTACAGTTTATATGATTATTAATTATTACAAAGATTATTAATATTTGTTTAAAAATGTCCTATAATATTTTTAAGTAAATATCCTTAAAATCAAGTGTATATTTTTACATATTATATTTCTCAAAATTGAAAGCAAAAAAAAAAAAAAGTAAAAAGAAGGGGGAAAAATAAAATAAAAAAACCCATTCAGTTCTCTATAGTTATTACTTTTTAGATTGTTTAGATTTTTATGATAATATGTCTGTTGATACTTTTTTTTACCTGATCACTTTCATATATGTAAACTGCAAAGATTTTGCAATTAATCTGCAAAATTTCAAAGTATTTTGTAGTTAATTGAAATGCAAAATAAATAAAAACAGGCTTTTCAAAATTTGGAATTTTTTTTCATTCCTTTTTTCTTACACTCTTGTGTTTGCATTTGTTATGGCTATGTTAAATTGAAATTCAAATGCAATGTCAACGAGAGCTGTTTCTTATTTGTTCAGGTTTGCTAAACAGAAATGATGAAAATTTAGTTCCATGTATGTTGAGGTTTAAATGTATTGTCAGTTCATTAATATTACTTCTTTATCTTCAACATTTTTTTTTCTGTTTATAGGTTCTGAAACAAATGAATTAAATGTTCTCTACATAGCTGTGGCTGGTTCTCATCAAATATGGGCTATGCCATTACAAGATGTGTCTATCAAATCATCTAATGAGTATGTCTAATTAGCAGCATTTTAAGATAATGGTTTCAGATTTCTAGTTCTTTTTAACAATATCAATTTTTTTTTCAGATTTCAAATACAGGAACTTTTTTAAAAAATAAAAATTATGTAGAATAAAAATTTTCTTTTATCCTTATAATTATCTTTATATAATTCATCATAATTTATTTTATCCTTATATAATTCATTAATGGTGATCTAAAGATCATTGGTTTGTTTCCTATATTATAATTTTTTTGTATAATAATTTCAAATATTTTTTATTTTCTATAATTTTTTATGCATTTATAAATATTGATTATAACAGATTTTTATTTCCTGCATTTTATTGTTTTTAGTAATTTATATTTGGAAACCAGTTTTTCATAACAGTATTATTAATTGCCTTTCAAGTGATATTTCTTGAATTTGTCCTCTTCCCTTATATCTTCTAAATAAATTTTTGAACTTAGCATTATTTTTATAGTAGCTGATTTAATTTTTTAAGATTTTGATAAGCTTTAGTAAAATTTTGATTGGTGATGAGAAGAAATATCTATCAATACAGAAAATTAAAACTGCACTTGAAAATATATGTAGGACTCAGAAATCACTACCATTTTAGAACGCACATTTAATTACATTTAGGACGATTAGGACATTTAGGATATATATACATTAACATAAAAGAATTGAACATTCAGTAGATTTCGTCGAATACGTCTCGTCTCGTCTTTACTCTCGTTCAGATCCGTCTGATCTGACACGTCTTTTCTCTCGTCCAGATCCGTCTAACCAGCGTCAACTCCGTCTAACAACCAGCAGATGGCGCTCGTCACTACATTCGGCGATCCTGACGTCTCTTTCGTCCTCGAAAGTTAAAGTAGAAAAATCTGAAAGAATAAAAAAAAGAAAACAGTATCTGGATAAAACAATAAACATTTTTTTTTTTCTTTTAGTCTGAAGACCATGCTTTCATGAAATCAGCTGCTGTTGAAGTTGTATTTGGTCCGTCATGACATCCAACTTTTTCAACGTCATACCGATCCTTAGGTTTAACCTTGACAATCCGATATGGTCCATGAAACTTTGGTCTTAGTTTGAGTCCAGTTCCAAACTGCGTCCGTTGTATGGCCAATAATTCACCAAGTTTGTAGATGCGCGCCACTTTTCTTCGTTTGTTGAAACTTTTGCGATTCTCTTCTTGCATCTTCAAAATGTTTTCCCTTGCTTCTTCTCTCATATTATTTCGATCTTCCATCATTGCTTTTGTGTATTCTTCTTCCAATATTTCCTTTAAATGTAAATCAGTTGTATCTTTTAATTTTACTCCAGTTAAAAGCTCAAACGGGTTAAACTTTGTACTCCTTGAAACAGTACTATTGATTATTTTTTGCACTGATGCAACATGTTTATACCATTTGGTAGGGTCTGTTATTGAGAGTTTTGATAGAATGGGTATTAAAATTTTATGCATTATTTCAATTTGCCCATTTCCACGAGGAATTCCAGTGCTAATTTTGAAATGTTCAATATTTTCATCCTGACAGTATGTTTCAAATTCTTTTGAGGTAAAAGCTGAACCTCTGTCTGTTATTATTCTCGTCGGATTTCCAAAAGTAGATTGTTGAAGCTTAAGTTTAGTTATTGCATCCTGAGTAGATGTTGATTTAACCGGGTACAACCAGACAAATTTTGTAAAAGCGTCGACTATTGAAAAAATATGATGATAGTTCTTATTTGTAGAAGGCATAGGGCCAATGAAATCTATGTGATATGTACTTAAAGGCAAATTTTCTTTTGGGATGGGGTTAAGGAAACCTTCACCTTTCCCACGTTTCTTATTACAAAGAATACACTCCACGCAATTGGCAATCACACTTTCTATTTTCGGCATCAACTTTGGTATGTAAAATTCTTGCTTTAAAATTTCTTCCGTCTTAGCCACAGCGTAACGTCCTTTATTGTGAATTTCTCGAATAATTTCTCTTTGTAATGCTTCTGGGACTATGAGCAATTCTCTACCATTATCGTATTTGTATAAAACTCCATTTCTCACAATGTGTTCACCGTCTTCTTGTTTATCTATCAAAGCTTTTAATTTCTTAAGGAATTCGTCCTGATTTTGAGCATTGGCTATTTTAGTGGTCACTTCACTATATGAACGAGTAACAACAAGTACTGCGTTTCAACTAAGAGAATCTACGTGTGCCATTTGTTTTCCTGATCTGTGAACAATTTGGTAATCAAATTCCTCTAATTGTAAAGCCCATCTTGCAACTTTTGGTGTAAGATCTCTTTTACTCATAGTTTGTTGAAAAGCGGAACAATCAGTCACAATTTTAAACTTAGAACCCAGTAAATAATGTCTAAATTTTTTTAATGCTTCGATTACAGCCAAAACTTCTAATTCATAGCTACTATATTTTTCTTGTTGTGGGGATGATTTTCGACTAAAATAATGAATAGGATAAAACTTATTGTCGGTTCCCTGTTGCAGCAGCACTGCTCCGAATCCCTGACTGCTAGCATCTGTATGTTCTAAAACTGATCCCTGTTGATAGAGATGCAAAATTGGCTCCTGAGTTAAAATATCTTTGAGTTTTTGAAAAGCTTCCTTTTGTTCAGATTCAAATTTAAATGCAATGTCTTTTCTTAGTAGATCACTAAGCGGTTTTGCGATTTTTGAATAGTGGGGTATGAATTTCCGAAAATAGCTAGTAAGGCCTAAAAAGCCTTGTACTTGTTTAACAGTTTGTGGTTGTGGAAATTTTTGTACAGCTACCGTTTTAGATACAGAGGGCTGTATAGTTCCGTTTTGGATTCTATAGCCTAAAAATTCTATTTGTGGTTTTAAAAACTGACACTTCTTAAAATTAAACTCCAAACCGTACTCTGATGCAACCTTTAAAACACGTTGTAATTTTTCTAGCCCTTCTTCCTCGGTTTTGGATGGAATAATAATGTCATCCATATAAATCAGTACAGTTCCATCTAGCATCAAATTCCTGGATATCACATTAATATAACGCTGAAATACACTCGGACTATTGGAAAGTCCAAATGGTACTTTAAGAAATTCCCACTGGCCATGATGTGTTACAAAAGACGTAAATTTTGTGCTGTCTTTCTCTACGTCTACATGAAAAAATCCGTTTTTCAAGTCCAAAGTAGTGAATATTTTTGATTGCTCAAGTTTGTCTAGCAAATCTTCTATGAGGGGTAAGGGGTACCGATCTTTAATCATCTTTTTATTTAGCTTACGAAAATCAATGCATAACCTATAAACTGTCATCCTTCTTCTTGCTTAAAACTATGGGAAAAGAGTAATTTGAACAACTGGGTTTTATTATCCCTTCCTGTAACCATTTATCAATCTGAGTTTCAACAAATTTTTGTTCTTTAAAAGGTAGCCTTCGAGGGTTATGACTAATCGGAATATCATCGCTCAATATTATTTTCATTTGCAACTCCGTACTTTTTGTTTTGTTTGGCGAATACTTATTTAAAAGACGATTTATTTCCTGTCTCAAGGTTTTTTTTACATGACTCATGTCGATTTCATCATAGTTTATCGAATCCGCTAAATGAATGAAGTATAAGAGAGGATGTGTATTTATTTTATTGCCAGTCTCAGCAAAAATAGGTGCCTGACTGTCTCTTTTCAGCTCCGAGGAACGTAGTGACACGACCTTGACCTCGTTTCTCACCAGCTGGGTGTAATTTATTTGGACTTTTTTTCCATGAATGATAATTTGTTTTTCTTGGAATGAAAAGCTTAGATTATTTAATACGTCCATGCCGATGATTATTTCGTTCAGCATTATTTCTAACACATACACATTGGTTGATATTACATATTCATCAATTAATATATCACAATAAAAAAAACCTAGAGGAGTAATGCTATCTCCACTTATACCAGCTAATTTCACATTATCAGTCGTTAAATTAGGTTTACCAATTTTCAAATAAAAATCATAATTAATCATAGTAATATCACTTCCAGTATCAATTAATGCATCACAATTTACACCATTTATTTCAACATTTTTACTAAGCTTATTTACAGTTTTTGGAGAGTTACGAGTATATACTTTATTAGAGAGAGACACTTTAAAATCTCTCTGCGGGCAGTTACTGGCTTTGTGGCCAAAGTTACCACATTGGAAACATTTCAATCCTTTGTTTTTAAACTTGCAATTAATTGATTTATGGCCAGTCTCATTACAATTAAAACATTTATTATTACTCTTGTTATAGTAATTATCATCAGCATAATTCTTTTGAGCACGAACGAACGGCAATGGTGAATTTTTAGCTTCTTTCGCGATATCAAATTTACTTCTGTTTTCGGAAACACGCCAATTTCTGTTTGTTTCCTTTTTAAGGTGACTTCGTGCAGCTTCATATTCGTCCAGTTTATTAACCAAATCTTCTACTTTCTTTATTTTGGGCAAATCGTCGAGAAAATGATCGCGTACGTCATTTGGTATTTTACTCTTTAACTGGTCAACGACCATTAGCTGCTTTAAATCTTCAAAATCGGTTATTTCTAAACCATTTATCCATTCCTCAAAAAAGTTATTCAGTTCAAAACCGAAATCCCGCCATGAAGAAGAAGAATCTCGTTTGTGAGTAAAGAACTTCTGTCTGAGTTGTTCGGAAGTTAATTTATATCTTTTAAGCAAGAGTTTTTTTTATGTAATCATAGTCATTAGCTGATGGATCAGGTTCGCGAGCAATTAAATTGACTATATCCAATGGTAATAACCCGAGTAAATAAGAAATCCAGTTTTCTTTTGCAATGTTAGCCCTACTTATTTGTTTCTCAAATAACGAAAGGTAAACACTTATGTCTCCGCTATTATCATAATTCTTTAGCAATTTTAATATATCAGTCTTAGGCATATCTAATACAGTTAAAGTATTTTCTCTACTTTTTAACTCAAGTTCTAACTTTTTCAAAGTATATTCACGCTCAATCTTTTCGGCTTTTTCAGCATCTAATCTTTCGCGCTCCTGAGTGATTGTTAAAAGTAAGTTTTTTATGAACTCTTCGTCATAGTCTTTCGACTCTGTTATCATTGTAACTAACTGTCGCACTTTGGCATCCTGTGGTGCCGTTAGTTCTAATTCGTCTACTAAAGTTAGTAAGTCGCTCTTTCGTGCTCGAGTAAGAAATGCCATACTTGAGAATAAATCAAAATTGTACTCACAATTTCTTCAACGTCGATCCACACTGCGTCAGTCCACAAGGAGTTGGTATCCAAAAGGTTTATTGTATCACGTCAAATTGCTCTACGTCAAATTTCACTCCTGTTTGGCTCTTCTTTCGTCTATGTGCCGGTCTTCATTAATATCCCGGCCGAGCCCCCATATTTGTAGGACTCAGAAATCACTACCATTTTAGAACGCACATTTAATTACATTTAGGACGATTAGGATATATATACATTAACATAAAAGAATTGAACATTCAGTAGATTTCGTCGAATACGTCTCGTCTCGTCTTTACTCTCGTTCAGATCCGTCTGATCTGACACGTCTTTTCTCTCGTCCAGATCCGTCTGATCTGCTCTCCGTCTAACCAGCGTCAACTCCGTCTAACAACCAGCAGATGGCGCTCGTCACTACATATATAAGGTATATTTGTTGTGTAATCAGCAGACTGATTATTGAAGAAAGATATTTGTACTAATATCATGAATATGCTCATTAGAAAAAAGAATAACAAGAAATTGGAAATTACAAAAGCATAATTACTGATTTGTTTTAATCTGTAAAAGTATAAAAAACTTATTGATATGTGTAGTTTTTTTTTTCTTTTCCTTTATATGAAGAGTCCTGAAATTAAAGGTAAAAATAATGTATCAGAAGGCCAATATTTTTTATGCAACACATATTAGATTCCATGTAATAATTAATTATGTACTATGTGTCTGTGCTAATTACATTATTCACGATCCAGCCATTTTTATGTATATGATTTGTTTTATCTTTTATTAAAAATTCTAAGTTAGTTCTTGTACTTAATAGAATAAAATTGCAAACTAAATTTTATTATAATATTCTATGTAATGTGGAATTGATCAGTAATTTTTGTTTTTATTTACATTCAATATTGACAAGAAATGGACATGACTTCCAAGATTGAATTATTCTTTCACATGCAATTTTTAATCCTATTTCTTGAAAGATGTAAGGGCTATGACATTAGTTCTTACTTTGTATTATGGTTTTATCTGTATTATTTCACATGATTTTCATGATAATTATGTGAATCCATCTTTATTATTTCATGTGCATTCCTTTTTAAATTGGAATCATAATTTTACTTGGAAAGTGCAGTTATTATGGAAATGTAAAAGTTTCCACAAATAGAAATTCTGGATATCATGGCTATCATTTGATTTTCCTTATGTCTACTCATGTTGTTATTTTTCTATATTTAGCTTCTCTTTTCTAATACGGTAATTAAAAATATTTATATAAAAATTTAAACAGCTTGTTTATTTTTTTCATGTTTATTTTGTGATTTGTTAGAAAAAACTGCCTACTATTATATATTATTATTCTAAATCATAGAATATTTTTTTAAAAATTTCCCTTCTTCCACAGGCATAAATATCTAGAATGTTCTCCATTTGCTGGTAGTGGAATTGAAGAATGTCGGAATAATAGTTACAAAATGAAAGCTGGATTTGCACAGCCATCAGGTGTATCATATTCAGAATTAAATCCTGGTGTTTTATTTATCGCTGATAGTGAAAGTTCAACTATTCGTTCATTATCTCTTAAAAATGGTCATGTTAAAACTGTTGTTGGTGGAGGCTTGGATCCTAAAGTAAGTTTAAATTTTATTTATGGCTTGTCACAGAGTTATGAAAAGGTCATAAATTTTCAATATATTTAAATTAACCTGATAACAAATGAAATATGCATACAAAATTGCATTGTAAAGTTTTCATACTAAGTGCATTTGCATATATTTTTGTAACTGGCAACTAACAAAAATGTAAAACTAAACATTTTGTTAACTAACAAAAATGTAAAATTTTGCATCAACATTTATGCTGACAGAAAAGTGTTTTCAAGTGTTCTTAGTCAGAATGAATTCGTTCAGAATTTTAAGCTGGAAAAATTGTTCTCTTTCCAGAAGAACAGGTAATTTTTTTTTAGCACAAAGATTACTTATTAAGTAAAGACCATAAATTATTCTATATATGCAATATTTTTATTATTAATTGGGAATTAATCAATACAGATTAATGCTAAATCTTGGAATTTAAGCTTGTAGGAACCACCATTCCTGATTCTTTTTTTTTAAAGCAAACATTAGAATGGAAATGTCTGAAAATAAAAGTATTCAAAAATGCAACTTAAGTATGTCTTCAATTATGAATCTAGTCATTGCATATGTGGTAATATAATAAATAAGGAGAATAAAATGATTGTAGTTCTAGAATGTAGTTTTGTATGTCTGCTGTAATTTTTCATTTCTAAAGAGAAAAAAATCTTTTTCATACAAATTTAGTATGTCAGATTCATAAACCCAATCTTATTTTGTGAACTAAATAGTATTATAATAGTATATTATAAAATTTTAATAAAATTTGTACCTTAATTCTAAAAAAATTCTATAGTTTAAGTAGAGGTTTGTATTAAGAAATAACAAAAAATAGATGTTAGAATCTAAAATGGCAAAAATATTTTTTAGTTTAATTTTGAAATTTCCTTGATTTAGGCATTTGGGATTAATTGATTTGTTTTCCCTATAATGGTTATAAAATTAATTTTGTAGTATCTGCTTCCTCCCCACCTTCTCTTTAGTTTAAAAATACACATGTGTTGTCTTTTTTCTTATTATCATCAGATACTTTTTAATACCTCAAAATAGAGTCTGGAAAGAAATATGATAGTATAGGAAGAAAAAAATTATTTTCAGTTCAAAAGCATCCTACATCTATTTTTTAAAATTAATTTCTTGACATTGTTATATATGTATCATATAATTATTTCAAATATGGAACATGCTAATCTGTACTAGTAAATAATAGCATTTATAAAAAAAAAGAAAAGAAGTCTCCTGAATTATTTAGAATTACTAATTTTATTTTGAACGCAATTATTATTAATTAAATTTTTCTCTGTGTAGGAATATTCTCAATGCAGAATACTAATTGCTAAAAAGGAAACATTTATTCTACTATTATATTTATTCTTCTGTTATATGCTTATTTTTAAAAGTGCAATAATTTTGTAAAGAAATGAATTTTTGTTTTTCTTTTGCAACCTTGTTTATATGGTTCATATTTGCCAATAAATTAGGCATGCATCTATTCATACTTATAGTAACATAAATTAACTAAATTTGCCATGATCGTAATGGATATTTTCTTACTCAGGATTTGTTTCAATATGGTGACAAAGATGGGTCAGGTTATGATGTGAAATTACAACACCCTTTAGGTATATGTGCAGCTGATGAAGCAACAATATATATTGCTGATTCATATAACCATAAAGTAAGTATGACATTTTATATAGCACCTGTTTATTCGAAAGATTATTTAAGCAAAAATAATGCCCAACTGTCAAAAAAATTGAAAAAGGTTAACCCTTTTTTTCCCCCGTCTGCCAACAAATAGTTGAACATTATTTCTATGTAGGAAATTAAATTAATTTTATTGAATAACAATTTTTAATATCTTTTAATATGATTCTTAAGTTATTTTATTTTTAGAAGAAGAGAAAAGAAAATTTGTTTGCTAATAGGCATAACTATCTAGTCAAACAAGCACACACATTTTCAAATAAAT
This sequence comes from Argiope bruennichi, assembly GCF_947563725.1. Classification (NCBI taxonomy): domain Eukaryota; kingdom Metazoa; phylum Arthropoda; class Arachnida; order Araneae; family Araneidae; genus Argiope; species Argiope bruennichi. The sequence goes on along the minus strand of NC_079156.1, from coordinate 19,854,861 downwards.
ATATTAATTTCTTATAAAAATAATTAATAATTATATAATAATTAATTTTTATATAAAATAATTAATTTTTTAATAAATATATTAATATATTATTTTTAATTTCTAAGAATTAATTTATTTTGTTGCAGCATTTTGCAAAGTTTCATACACTTTTGGCTTATCAATATTTTCAAAACTGAAGCTCAATTTTTGCTTGATTTTTATAGATTTACTCTCTTAAATGGCTTATTTTGTGCACTATTTAATTAGATGGTACCTTCTGTTTTTGGAATATTTTATTGTTTTGTTTCAAATTAATATCCATAAAACACTCGAATATCCATCTATTCTAAGAAATTTTTGTATTGAATTAAAATATTTATGAATAACTTAATTACTGTTTAAAAGTGTGATAATTCAATTTATGCTTGATGTATGGGCAAACAGTTAAAGAGTTAAGTCTTTTAGGGGATTTATTTTTGTAGAGGTGTATTATGTTTTATTTTATTTATTTAATTTTGCTAGTCATTGAAAACTCAGTCTCATGTGGATAATTGCTTTTCTTGCGTAAACCATTATATTAAAACCTAAATATTAACTGGAATATAAGGAACTACTAGAAGAAAGAAAATTGTATATAGAATATAAAGGAAAAAAATGTTAAGTTATTCATATATTCAGTAAAATCTTTACTTAATATTTTGCCTTAAATATTCCACATATACTTTTATTAATGGGAATAAATAATTTTCCATTATCTATATAACATCAGGACTTAAGTATCCAAAGGTGTACGCTCTACATATTTTCATAGTATAATTCATATAGTATTAAACATGAACAATATATAAAATTTCTTGCTTTATAATGGAGATAAATATGATTTTATTTATAGTAATGTTGATTATAAAAGAAAATGGAAATAAGATATTTGAATATCTCAATATATATTAATTAATTAATAAGACTGAAATGAAATAATCTAAATGTCTTGTAAAAGGAAGAAATTGCAAAGTTTTTTTTTTTATACTGCTTGGGAACAGCTATTACTGAGTATATTCCTTGAAAATTTGTTCCGTTCATTTGTATTTTGCATTAAAATAATAGTGCATTTGTCTTAGTTAATCCTTTTGTATTTTATTAGATCAAACTTATTAATGATAAAAAGCGAGAATGTTCTACACTGGCAGGGAGTGGAATTAAAGGATCTAAAATAAACGCTTCTTTACTCAAGTGCGAATTTGATGAACCAAGTGCAATTTGTTATTCTTCAGATGAAAAACTCTTACTTATTGCTGATACCAATAACCACAGCATAAAGATTATTGATCCTGAAACAAAAATACTTAAAGTTGTAAGTAATTTCAATTATGTAAAATTCCCAAAAATGATATATAAATAATATTTTCATAAATGTGTACTCAGATTTAATGACTTGCAACTTTCTCAATAACATAAAACTATGCACATATAGAAAGATAAGTTAATCAAGTAAGTGATGCAATAATTTAAAAAGTGCATAATTTTAATAAAGAAAAAAAAAGGCACAAAGAGCAAATGAATTTTTTTGAATATCTCATAAAAACACTTAATAGTCATTTTGTAATCTTCAGTAAGTAAAAACAAGTTTATTTTTTGTTCTGTAATTGTTATAATATCTAGTTTGAATTATATATTTTTTAAATCAGTTTTTATATTGTTAATACTTATTCTGAATAAAGATTTTTTTCAGTCTATTTCATGGAATTGCATTGGGTTAAACTTTTGAATTGTTTCTAAATATTGTATTTAGGCCATTTTTATACACATTTGAACATGACACGAATATTAATTCTGCTCAAATATAAATGTTTCATTAATGTGAGAAGATGAATGAGTTTGGATAAAGATGAATCAAGATTGGCTTTCTGAATTCTGATGCTTATTGACTAGATTAAAGTGAAAGCAGCAAGTTACACTTCATTATTATTTTCTCATATTTGAAGTATACAAAGAAAAATATTATATTCATCAAAAAATTCGAACTTGAAACTCTGTTGGATCTCTATGTTTTAAGACTTTAAGGAGTTTGAAAAATACATACATACATACATACATATATATATATATATATATATATATATATATATATATATATATATATATATATATATATATATATATATATATATATATATATATATATATATATATATATATACTAGCTGCCTTTGGCGACCAGCCGGTTCGCCAATCTTAATGTTCGTTAAAATTTTAATAATTAAATATTTTATGCAATTTCTACTTTAATAGCTTCTTCATCAAAATATTTTAAAACTTCAAATTTTGATTATCATATAATTCATTCATAATATTATAAAGGCCTTCAGTCATAACGTAATATGTATCTCTTTCATTTTCTGTTAGCACCCGTAGAATTTATGCTTTAAATTAATGGAAAGAATTTATCTTCAATTAATATAATAATATTTTTTACTGAAACAAAGCATTTTTTTATAATCTGATTACTGAAAATAGAGTCACTCAGCGTTTAAACTTTATGGGCACTAAGGAATATCTTTTTTAATTTATGTAATATCTCAAGAGTTGGTCAACAAAATTTTCTTAGATTCATTATGAGCAGATCGATTCATTAACAATGTTTAAATTTAAATGCATCAAACACTAAGAAAATAAAACGAATCGTTTAAAATAAACGGTTGAAAACAGGTTTTAAAAAAACTACTTAAAAAACGATGTACTTAAAACTATAAGCATATACAAAAAATATATAACTAACATAAATACAATTTACTTACAAAAGCATGCAACTAACCCAAAAATAATTAAAATCGTCCATTGATAATGGTTGTCATGCCAACAATCAGAAAACAATGCGCATGCGTGAATTTTCTTCGCCGGTTACGTAACGCAAATACATGATTTTTTCTACGCCAGTTGGGGTAACGCTATGCGGATTAGAAATTTTTAATTTCCTTTATTCTGTTTTATTTTAATTCAAAAGTACTTCAGAATGAATCTGAAAGATTGATTCATTAACAATGTTTAATTTTAAATGCATCCAACATTAAGAAAATAAACAGAACCGATTGAAATAATCCGCCGAAAAATTTTAACCCTAGCCTCATGACTGTTGGGAGAAAAAAAAACTGAAGCCTTTCTCGTTTGGCGCTGGGGATAATGGAAGATTTTTTTGGCGGAAAAGTTGGCGGTGGGGAAAATGGAAGATTTTTTTGGCGGGAAAGTTAGTTTTTAATTAATAATTAAAATTCTAATTAAAAATTCGAAAAAAGAAACCCCAGGTGCACATTCCCAACCTCCAAGGTATACATGTACCAAATTTGGTAGCTGTATGTCAAACGGTCTGGCCTGTAGAGCGCCAACACACACACACACACACACATTGAGCTTTATTATAAGTATATATATATATATATATATATCTGTGATCTGTGGAAGAACAAAATTCGACGTATGATATCTACTCCAAATGTGTAGATATCTACCAAATGTTGAAAAAAATCTATTCAGAGGAGTCTATCTAAGTATAAATTGATGATTACAAAGGAAGAGAGTTATATTCATAAAATTGGGTACTCAGTTTTAACATCTAAAGTGTAGTTATGTATCACATTTAGAATGAAATCCATCAAGGAGTTGACCATCTTATCGATCTGTGCTTTCATAAGCATGCAAATGTGATTTCTGAAAAATGGAATGATTTAAATATATGAAATTTTGCATGTAATTTTTAGATAGTTGTAGTTTTCTGTCAAATTTTGTTTTTAGTCAACTAGATAAAAAAAGACGGAAATAAACTTCAGGTTTTCTAATAGTTTTGTAGTAACCACATTGCAGTAATTAATTGCCAAATATAACACTCTAATATGCTCATATTGTTTATCTATGGCATATGGTTAATAATTCACACGTACATTTATTAAAGAGTAGGTGAAAAAGTTTTTAGGACATTAATCCCCCGGGTTTTAATGATTTGATTGTAATTTATGGAAAGTGTCTACAAAATATATGATGAATTGTATTCTGGATAAGATTGTATCATAAATATTAATTTATCTGTATTATTTTTTTTTAAGGACTTGTTGAGCCATAAAAAAAATGGAATTTTCTTCAAAAGTTTAAAATATTGGTTGCTATTGCAGTTATTTCAAAAAGTTCCCAGATTTTCTCTTTTGGCATAATAATGTATTAATTATCTCAAATTTGAATACCATCTCTTTCAAAATAGTCATCTTGTACAACCTAAAGCATTTCTATCACTACTGCAATGCAAGTTCAGTATTTTTTTTGTCTGCATGAGCTCATGATATTTTACAATTCACTATGTATCTCATTAGCTGCATGAAAGTTACATTTTTTTCCCTACATCTTTTGGAAGAGGTAAAAGTTTTCAGGGATGAAATCTTAGATGTGTGGAGGTGGTCCTGTGTTGTGGTTGATGAGAAACTCTCAGTGATTAATGCTGGATGAAAATTGCATTGTTAACATGGATTATTCTATCCAATATTCCTAATTATTCCAAAAATCTGTCTTTTAATATAAGCACACTCAAATTTATTGAATATTTTAATTTGTGCTTCTGTTACTTTATTAGTATTGTTTTTATATACATATTTATATGGAATTTTTAAGGTCCACGTAAGATTATTTATTTGGACTACATGTATTTCTGATTTTGATTTGTTTCCCTAAAATGAAAATCATTATTATAATATATTGTGAGATAATACCTTGCAATTTTTCATATAGATGTCACTCACTTTTCCTGATATTTCTTGTGTTGACGCTCCATTGGTGGGGTCTGGGTTCCCCTATCAAGATATTTCTAATTTCAGAAAAATCAATCTCAAGGTTGGAGGGAAGATAAACTGCACTTTCAAACTGAATCAGCCAGGATTGTCCCTCACAGAGGGAGTCATGCAGCCATGGAATCTATCAATAAAAGGTACAGTTTTTATTTTTTGAACCCTATTGCAAATTTTTGAATTTTTTTAAAAAAAGCAAATCTGTCCTGTATAACAACTTAAAAATTCTTTAAGAATTTCAAGTTGCATAAAAGGGAATGGAATTTTAAAGCAGTTCTCTACAAGGTATAATTTTTTATATTTTTAAATTAAAAAACAAACACAAAAAAATTGTTTTGAATGATTTTTATCATTGTTTACCACTGAATTTGCATTTCCTACAAAAGTTCTCTACATTGTTTTTAATTTAAAGAATGAATCACAAATTTTCATTATTTAATATATCTGCTTATTATTATATGTAGTGAAATACATGTTAAAAAGCTACTGCTCAAATAAAATGCATATTTACAAAGAACATAAGTGTTTTGCAATGAAAAATCTGATGATGCAATTCAGTTCAATTCAACAGGAACTGTGATGTTAGGGTTGTGATTGTATTATTGGTTTCAAGGTCAGAGTGTCATGAATTTGAAACTCAATTCCATGGAAATGCAATGTATACACAGACATACTGCAAGTTAAATCTTCATTTGGTTTGGTAGAAAAAGTGTGAAAGACCCATAAAAATGTTTTTAAATTGATTAAACCCTTTTTCTTTTTCTTTTTTTTACAAAACTTGCAAAGCAAATGAAGTCACCATAATGGAAATTATATTTCATTACCCATTATACCATTGTTCTGCTCTTGTTTATCTGATCTATATGAATCAGAGAAAAATAATAACACACATATATATATTACAATTTATTGTTTTTGAGATCTTATTTCATTATCTTAAGAGAATTTTACAATCCTTATCTTCATTTAATAATTCGTAAATAGTTTCTACAATGAAGTCTTGACATTTTTAGTCTTGCTTTTTGTGCATATATGCCATGATCCTTGGGAGTTTCTGGATTCCAGCAATTTTTCAGCCTTATTAATCATTATTTCAAATGTAAAACAAATAGGAAATTGAAGGATTTAAAACTTAAACAGCTTATCACTTGAGATAAGAAGATTACAAACAATGTAAATGCTTCCCCCCCCCACTCTTATTATATTATTAAACATGATTTTCTGGTAATAATATATATTATATCCTCAACAATAGTCCGTTAAAAATATGGGTAGTAATCAGCATTTTTTATGAGGTAATCCACCATTTCATTCCAAGAAATATTGTAGTGCCATGGAGGCCAAACCAATATGATTTTCGGATTAAATTTTCTTCTAATTAGATCTTATTTTATTTTATTTGCATTTTTAATATATTTTTCAAAGTTTGAAGAATGAAAAACTATCTGTTAATTACAGTGAAATTTTCTGGAAATGCAAGCTCATCAATGGCTTGCTAATTTTCGAAAGTTTGAGTATAGAAGTGGGATGTGCCATGTTTTGGAAACTGAAGTCATAAAGGAGTATTTTTCAAATTTCATATCAACAAATGGAAGGATTGGAGAGCATTATAATTGATCTTGAAGAAATGCTTAATTCTTGAAGCATCTGAAAACAGCAATTTCATCTTTTTTTTAGTCAAATAGATGCTCAAGTTAGACTTTTAAACAAAGGTTGGTGACTGAGTTTTATTTGCAGTTTTTTTGATAAAAAACTGTGAAGCTAATCTTATTTTTTTTCACAAGAGAACTTCTTAGATGCTTTCATCAAAATAATGTCCATTTAGGAAGATCAAAGTGATTCCGGAAGCCATAATTCGAACGTTATTGTAAATTTTGAACTGGATTTCAGAAAATTTATTAATGATTGCATAATTATAAAAAGATAAATTATAAATACTTTTGCTATTAATGTGGATATTGATTCTTTGAACTGATTTCGTATCTATCGAGTTCCATCGAAGGTGTTAATTTTTTGAAGGGTTTTACTGAAGAGGTTCTTTATGTTAATCTTTTTTTATTTGTTTTAGAAAAGTTAAATCTAAGTGTATCATATTTTGTTTTTAAGGCAGTGAGAAATCTGCGTATATGACTTGAGGTACATAGTACACTTTCTTTTTGAGATATCGGCTATAGAACGTCTTTTTAAACAAATAGTTAATTACCAGTAATTGCACCAACTATAGATGTGTTCCATAGTATCATTTTGTTCCATCTTAAGATGATTTTCTGGGTTAAGGAAAACCTCCTAAGAGATCTATAATTCTGATGTGGAAAAAGAGAAATATTCAGCTATTTTTTAAATTTAAAGTTTCTGCAGTTCCAGTGAATAAATGGCATACAGAAAAATATTATCCATGCAAAATGGAAAAGCAATAGGAAGCAAAAATCTTGAAAAATTGAATGACTGAGACAGATTAATTATTTTTTAATCCCTCACAAATTTTAGAGGCTGTAAAAGAATGGAAGTTTTTTATGAAGCCATTAAGTTCCAGGTGTCTCATCCTAGATACTTGCATTGGAACACCATTAGATTTGGCCAATGAAAATTGTTATTTTTATTACACCTACGGCATTCTGGAAAAAGCTTCTGCCAGAAGCTTTTTTCTAAAGCTTGATGAGAAATAAGTGCATTGATGTGCTCACTAATAAGTAAGGGAGTGATTTATTCTTCAATTGAAGAGACTCTCCAGGGATTAGTGGTATTTTGGTGGGGATGTTAAACAAAAGAAGGTGGGATGCCATTTTCTCGTGTATTGCATCCATTGTGATAGGTATGCTCATAACTTGCATAAAATGGATTCTGCATATTGTATTGCATAAAATGGATTCTGCATCAAAAAGATAATTTTTTAATATTGATTCCCACTAGGAAGGGGATACACTTCAGCTATAGGGATGAAGAGTTGCCATATAAGTAAGTTCCAAATTCGATTCCCTGATAGATGTAGAAACGATATGATACGGGACTACTGCCAACCAATGTTGTATTGTTCCCTTATGTGGGTTTTGAGTATATTTGCTGCGACCATAATGGAAGTTACTTTGCATTCCCCTAAATGTCTGATTGTGCTATTGCCTGATTTTCATATTTTCTGGTAGGGGGGATCTCAATCCTGATCTGGTTTTCTTGTTGGGAAATTTTATATTTGAGATATTTGATGATTTTTTTAATATATGCTTGTAGTAGAAAAAGATTCCTTTGAGAAATCTTAGACTTAGTTCTGAATTAGATACAATAATATTTATTCCTTATGTTAATCCACTCTTAAAATGTTTGATTGGGTGCTTACCGCTTTTATAAAACTTTGGAATTATTTGCAGATGCATTTTCAATTTATTCCTAACTGAATTCAATGACAATAAATCGTTATCAAAAACTTTCATAGTGACAATCATGTGGCTCAACTTTACCAAAAAATGTAAGTTAAAGGGGGGGATGAATGAATCTCACTTACCCATTCGAGAAATTAATAGGGGAAAGAGCAGAAGCAAAAAAAGGGGGGGGGGGAACAGCAAAATTTCTAAGGTTTCTGTTTTTTGTTTTCCACAAGGATAAATATGAAAACTTTATTTGTCCAAAAAAGTATATCCAATCTCTGCTGACCAAAAACCTTTTTTCAGAAGATATGCAATTGTGTAAAATCAAAGAAGAAGATGCTCGTTTTTTATATATTGTTACAAATCTGTAGCGTTGCTTCCCAGCTTGGTTAGTTCAATTACTGGAAAGGCCGTTTTACGATCAGCTCTGTTGGATGCTGATTGGATACCGAATTAGTGATGTCAGGGTTTGGCGACAAAATAGATAATAATGGAAACTTTCAGAATTTTAGTGATTGAACCAATAGGAACCGAGATATGCCTGCTTGTTCCGGAACTTTCTTTGCCCGCCTTCTATAAAAGGGCGGCAGTCCCATGCTTAAGACAGTTGTGTATTGAGTCGTGGAAAGAGACAGCGAATCAGTCCAGCGAAGCTCAAGCGTTTGCTGAATTGAGCTATGCGCTGTTTATTGTGGAAGCAGCATCGAGTCGTGTAGTAGTGAGTCGGTAGTTGGAACAGCTAAAGCGAGGAGACATTGGAGAATTGCAGGTGTTTGGAGAGACCGTAGTGTGAAGCTACGAAGATTCCCTCCTTCTGCTGAATTCTGTAAGGCCGCTTTGTGTGCTGTGGTTGTTATTACTACTTGTGGGCTATTGTTTGTTGTAGTGTGTATTGTCTGTCTGTGTTCGTCTCGGCTGTATATCTGTTGTCTGCGCATTCTTGTCTTCGTGTTTAATAAAAGTTGTCGTTTGTTATTGAGGTCTGTTGATTTTTTTCTCACCATATACCCACTACAAGCGAACCCGGTGACTTTATGGACTTAGTTGAATTGAAGTTATTGAAGTTTCATAACAATATAGTGAGAGATAAGTTTTAAATAGGGAGATATTATAAATGTAACAATATGCATGTTTAAACTATTAGAAGGAATTCTTCAGTTGATATTCATTAAATAGAAAAACTTTAGGCATAATATGATGTTTGCTTTTATCTCATCAAGTTGAACTCAAATTTAAGTATCATGTTAACAGAAGTTCTTTCGGATTCACTTGATTACATTAGATTGAAATTTTGTAATTCAGTGGCCATGCTGATTGAGAAATATAGGCATTTTAATTAATAATCTGTTGCAATTTCTTTTCTTTTTTTTTTTTTTTTTTACAAAGCAATAACATAACACTTCTTAAACATTAATTTTTTTCTTTTTTTTAATCTTCTGATACAAGATTAGTATTTTTTTTAAAATCTTAACACTATATTTCATTTAGTTTCAAGAACATCTGATTGTATAACACATTATTTCTACTATTCTTTGAACACCTCATAATTGACATTCTTATTGTGCTGAAAGTGGAGGAATAACCATTCATGTTTTTTTAACCTTTAAAAAGCAATATAATATTTATATATATTTGGAGTGCTATCTTTTCATGTGTATGCTTTCTACATTTTAGGTTCTTGTTACTGGAATGTGGGATGCAGATCAAATTCTCTTTTCCATTCAACTTGGCAACCTTCTTTAATTTTGAAGTGCATTGATGGCAGCAAAGAACATACTTTATCTGAAATTATTATTTCAGCCAATTTGACTTTATGCGATGATATTAATAATATTTGTTTTCCCAAAGAAGTTACTGTAAAACTTGAAATAGAATTCTCTGAAGAAGGACTTGAATGTTATGATGGTGTTTTTATTTTTAATTGATAAAACCTTATGGCAATTTCTTATTTATTTGTTATCCAGAATTATATTTTATATTAAATTTTTACAAATAAATACTATTTTTTAAAACTTTTTTAGCAGTTGGATATCTTATTTTGAGTAAATGAACTTTCTACATTTACAATGTGGTCCACAGTATACCAGTTTGGCTGGTAGCTATTATAGCTAGCCATTAGAATGGCTAATCTGCTGAGAATCAAATGAAAGGATAATTTCCATGGACTTTGGCATTAAATCCGATCACTATCTGCAGAGACATCTTTCATGGATCTATTGGGTTCCATGGTTGACAATGTTGTCAGATCTGAATCCTTATAAATGGTGTATGGGGGGGGGGATTGTTTTACTAAACAACAGAATGTTTCAACTTCTGTATATAAATCGCATGCAAAGGAATTCTGAAGAATTATTTCATAGCATGTCTCCATTTCTGAAAATATAAGCAAAATAAAACCCACAAAGAAACTTTAATGTGGTGATCTCTTGGTTGCAATTAGATCTTCCAAACAAGCCAAACAAACTGCAAATGTGAAATCATTGTTGGCAATTCTCTTTGTACTAACTCCTCCCTAAAATAAAATTCATTCATTGGAATTATATCCTTCAGTGAATTATTTAATGTTCTAATAGAAAAATTACTGAAAGTTAAAAAGTCAGGAACTGACCCATTACAATACATAGAGCTAACTTCTGAATACTAAACATCTTTATTAACTTTCAATTCTATTAAATTACTCGAGTATATTACAACAGCATGTATGCTCCTGTCTTCTATATCTATACTTATAATAAAGCTCAATGTGTGTGTGTGTGTGTGTGTGTGTGTGTGTGTGTGTGTGTGTGTGTGTGTGTGTGTGTGTGTGTGTGTGTGTGTGTGTGTGTGTGTGTGTGTGTTGGAGCTCTACAGGCCAACCTCACCTAGGCTCAGCGTTTGACCTACAGCTACTAAATTTGGTACATGTATATCTTGGAGGTCGGGAATGTGCACCTGGTGTCTCGTTTTTTAAATTTTTAATTAGAATTTTAATTATTAATTAAAAACTAACTTTCCCGCCAAAAAAATCTTCATTTCCCCACCGCCAAATGAGTAAGGTTTCAGTTTTTTTCCCCACGCTAATGAGGTTATGCGTCGTATTTTTCCACCGATTATTTCAAACGATTCTGTTTATTTTCTTAATGCTTTATGCATTTAAAATTAAACTTTGTTAATTAATCGATCTTTCAGATTCATTCTGAAGTATTTTTGAATTAAAATAAAATAGAATAAAGGAAATTAAAAATTTCTAATCTGTATAGCGTTACCCCAACTCGCGTAGAAAATTTCACGCATTTGCGTTGCCTTAACTGGCGTTGAAAATTCACGCATGCGCATTGTGTTCTGATTGTTGACAATATTTTCAATGGATTCGGACATGATTTAAATTTTTTTTAGGTTAGTTGTATGCTTTTATAATTAAATTGTATTTATAGTTATATAGTTTTAGGTTAGGAATCTCTTGGATGATATTGTTTTTATGTTATTAAATTGAACTAAATTAAATTATTGAGTAATTTATTATTTTGGTTTTAGTAGCTTTCAATTTTTAATAATCTGTATAGGAACAATAAATAGTTTTTAATATTCTGCAAAAAACAAAATTGGGAATTATTTAACTTATATATTAGATTTGTATAAACTAATTTCATGTGCTATGTGACTTATATAAGAGTATCTTATAGACTCGGCTTGATTTTTACACTCTTGATGAATAAACAAACTATAGATAATATCATTTTTACTTATAATTCTATAATGTGTTTTTATTTGTAAATTATATAATTAAACCATTAAGCAATAGAAGAAATTTTTTTTTTTTTGAAAATGATATAAATAGAATGAGATGCATGCGGACCTCTATTGGATTAAATTGTTAAAAGGTAAAATACACAAAGGGAGGAAGGGACTTACAAATTACGGTCTTGAAAACCTTTTATGATTTTTTGAAGTGTATTTTGAACTTATATATTTAATTTTAAATATGTTTTAGTGTTAAGTTGTTTTAGCTCCTAAGATTATATAGTTACGACAGTCACAAACCTCACATTTTGCTGTATTTTACTTATACACAATATCAATTTGTAAAAAATTTCTAAAACTAGAGATTTTTTATTTGCTTGAAAACTTTATTCCAAATAGTGGTATAAATGTTGTTATTGAATTTGTCGTTTATTGTATAATACCATGTGTTATAATTTGAATTTTAATGTAGTTGTACATCGTATAAGAATCTTTCTTAGTTATTATTTTATTGTAAAATGAAATTAATCTTTTTTTTTTATGAACACAAAAGAATATGTGCATTCATTTAATGACAATGCAGCAGTAAATTTAACCCATGAAAAAATTGTGAAAAAAATTCAAAGTCCTTCTATGATAAACTTGCTGAATAGTGTAGTAGAATAAAGTTATTAATGAAAAAAATTGAAAAATTTTAATATAGCAATAATCTTATTTTTCTGGAGGTCCCGAGAAACAAACATAGTATTCGCAACATTTTAGTGAATACTATGAAGAAATGTGGTATAAAAAAAATGCAGAGTGAATAATTAAGATTTTAATTCATTAATGGTTATAAAATATTCTAACAATACTATATTTTCGATACAATGAAATCTAATAAGTTCCAAATATTTTAATAGTAGAACAAGAAATAAATTCACCCCATAAAAAATTATACAAATATATATTGTTACGAATTTCCTGCGATGTGCTTAGAGTAAATTCAATAAGCAGAATCCTTTTAAAAAAAAAAATAAAGCTATTTATTTAACGAAGACTAAAAGAATAACACTGCGCATTCAATAGCTCAGTCACCAGCCTACAGCTTGCTTGCTGTCTAAGGCTCCAATACCACTCCTAATCTTTCGTGCTTGTTTTTATATGCTCTCTGCCGGAAGTGACGTCACTAACAGGAAGTTATGTCATATTCGAAAAATCCAGAACCTTGGAGAGAATTCAAGAAATCAGGATCCCTCTAGAAAATTCTCTCTGTCGCCAAGGTTTCCAACTTCCGTCGCCAAATTTGGCGACAAAAATTAGTTGCCTAAAACATCGCCAATGAGCCAATATCTCGTCAATTTGGCGACTTGCTATTGAAATACAATGGGATACATATAACATTCATTATCATAAGCAGGGGTGTTTGTGCTCCGGGGAAACCCCAGAATTCCGGGGATTTTGAACTTCGATACCCGGAAATTCCGGGGATCGTCGTTCAAAAGGAAGTAGGAATAATAAGGAATTATTTATTTTGATCTGGGCGATTTTGTTTGCTTTGAAAGCAGAAAACGCAAGGTCAGCGTGTGTGGTGAAAACTTTTCCTTTCTTTCTCCAAAGGCAGTGATAATGCGTGAAAAGGGGGAAAAAACTTCTTTTTTGTTCTTTCCTTATTGCGAGTTATGACTCATTCCCCCGTTTCTCGGACATTCTCTTCTGGATTCTTTTCGGCAAGTAGGCGCGGCAGAAAAAAAAAGGGAGAGACTTCGCGACCAGATGTGCGATCACGTGACTCTGGGTTCAAAGGTCTTATCTCTCCTGGCGTGGCGCCAATTAGTAGAGAAGGGGGATTTTTCGCCGTATTAGCTATTTGTCATTGATCGCTTCGCAACTTTTTTTTCTCCGCTGTGTAAAATTTTCGTTTCTCTTATTGAAATATTTTTTTATTTATGTACGCAAGAGAATTTCACTTTGAAATTTCAGCATACGAAACAGAAATTACCCCTTAAAAATTCATATCTAATTAGTTTTACAGCATTAGATTCAGAGCTAAGAGGTAAAACCAGTACAATATTAGCTTTTGAAAAATTATCATCTTTTATGTCCCATATTTTTAGTGATAATGAAAAGTCAAAAGTAGAAGCTGAAATAAGGTTATACCAGAGTGATATTGATATCACCAAAGAAATGCTCTACACATCTAATGAAAGTGGAAATCAAGTCAAGTGTACAATTGATAAATATTGGTCTAAAGTTTTTAATTTAAAAGATGATTTCACAAATGATTATAAGTATCCTACATTGGCTAAATTGGTCAAAGCCTGCCTTAGCTGCTTCCATGGCCCATTAGTGGAAAGTGCATTCAACTTAATAGATACACTTGTCACTGACTATAGAACCTCTCTTAAGATTGATTCCCTAGATGCAGTGCAGACTATTAAATATGATTTAATGGCTTCTAAAGAAACCTCATGTGAAAAATATGGCTCAAAAAATCCAATGACTGATCCAATTCACAAAGATCTCTTACTGAATATGTACAGAAGTTGGAAAACATATCAAGAGGACTTAAAAACATGTATTTCAGATGAGTCACCTATAAAAGTCTCTGAAAAACCTTCTACATTAGCAGAAAAGCAAACTGCTTCTACCTCTGCATGTGCAGTTCTTGAGGAAATTTCTTCAACTGTAAATGAGGAAAATAAAAGTCAATCTTCCTGCAATTATGAAGTTCACCACAAAAGAACGACAAGCCCACAAACATCAGAAAATAAAAAAAAGCAGCAGAAATTAGATAATTTTTTTAAAGAATTAATTCAGGTAATTTAAAATATTTGCATAAAATGTAGTAGTTTATATGTTTGAAAATTTATGGTTATTAATTTTGCAAAAAAAGTAATTCATTGAACTTTTATAATTAGGTCATTCAATATTTCATAATTGTAATTTTTCATTTCTCTCCCCCCCCCCTTCTCGAAACTCCAAAATGCCGGTAGTAAGTCCGTAAAAGTTTCAGGGGATTTTTTGGGGTCCCACAAACACCCCTGCATAAGACAAATTACACCAATTTACAGAATTCGTAACAATATATATATTGTTTCAGGAATTAAATTTTTTTCCCTAATTTTGAGAAATAATTTTATAATGTAATAAAAATATTTTCATAAGTTTAAATATTTTTAAAAATTCAAAGGATCGGACACATTTAATTTGTAATAACTAGAACCTTATCAAAGCAAAAATTATAAATATTTGTTTAATTACGCAAATTTTATGAAGTGTTATATGAAACAATTGAAAAACAATTACCATTTCCCACACAGATTTGCTGCATTTTGAAACTACAAGGCAATTTCAATTTTTTTCAGAAATAAAAAACAAGGATCTATTCTTCTCATAAAATTTGAAGCAATAAACAACTGATGCCCTGACACTGCTTTCGGGTGGCTGAGAATTAATTAGCATTCCTATTGGGCGGAAAATCTGCAGAAGGGGAAAGCAATATCTTTGCCCAATTTGTGACACTTAAAAGTAGTAAACAATGCAGCAAATGTTAAATAATGTAGGAAATGGAGAAATTCAATTTTAAAGGAATCGCATTTCAGAGCAATGCTTAAATATATTACATCATCCATCCTTAAATATTAGATTTAAAACAGACATCTCATATATAAAAAAAAAATATTTTTTTTTTCAAAATATTTTTTAAGAATACAAAATGTCTATAAAAGGAATATAAAATTAGTGTTGCTTAGAATAATCCAATCATCTAATGATTCTTCCTAATTTATAGAAGAAATGAATGGCTTCTTTTACAACGGTGTATGAAATCACATCCATAAAAGTATATACTTTTTGTGAGAAATATTTACGCACTATCGTTTTTTAACTTATTTTCGAAATATATTTAACCAAAAAGAATATAAGACCTCTTTGTTATATAATGTGGGGAAAATAATCAACTTAAAAAAAGGCAATTTTCTTTTCACTTTACTAATATAAAATTGGTCATTCTCACATTAATGTACCATGAAACCTCATGATAAACACTAGACAATGCTTCGTTATCAAAAAAGAAAGCAGAAATGAGATAGAATTATCAAAAATTGCATCTACAAATTCAAATAAAATGAATCTCAGGTTTCTTCACTATTTATATTTTACCTTGAAATAAGGAAAAATACATTGAATTTTTTAAAAGTTCATAATGCTTACACGCAATCAGTCAGGTGAATGTACCGAAAAGACATCGAGGTTGTTGCGTGAATCCTCGATCTTTGACGAAGCGAGTAACAACTCAACTCCGTATTGGAATTTTAAAAAAAACTTGGAATTAAAAACTTGAAAAACGTTGTAATCAGCAGCTGAAAAGATTCTGAACTATTTTCTTTCGGAAATGCAGGCATTTAAAGTTAATATGTATATAGAATAACTTGTCTTGTCGTGGAAATAAATGTTATAGTTTATTTTTTCAAGGAGAGTAGTTTTTCAATCACAGTAAAAGAATCCGTGTACCATAGGCGAGTACACGACAAAGTTCGATTTCAATATTATGTACGATATTAATATAACAATTCCCCTTGCCGACACCTCTGAAAGAAAGGAAGGGATATCAGCTGATCCCAGAACCTCCAGGGGAGGAAAGAAAGTGCCAGAAACACAAAGCATTCTTCTCTTGTATCCTCAGGGTATGCGTTCTCCCATCCCCTTAACGGGAATAAAGGGAAAAGGAGAAATCTATGAAGAGGTTAAAAAGCGAAAGGACCAGTTATTCTTGGAATTATCGTATCATTGAAATTTGAGTTATTCACAGGAAAGTTTAAAGTCACCGCTCCGCTTAATGGTATTTGCGACCTTGATTTCCGATGTTCGCATTTGACAATGCACTATCTCATAAATATAATTTCTAATTGCCTGTGACATGACTTTCTAATGGCCTTCATTCTGTTCATTCTGCTGGCACTATCTTTGGCAGAATATAGTAATCTTACTCCAATAACTAAATTAAATCAATAGTTTAAAAAAAATCAAAATTTAAAAATAAGCTGAAATAGATAAATTAATTCAATTGCACGATACTTAAATAAGTAAATTAAGTATTAATTACAAGTAATAAATTATATATTTAATATTAATGAACAATTTTTACATCAAAATACGATTGAAGTAACAGATATTTGAAACCAATATTTAAAAATAACAATAGCAAAATTATTTGTTATTCAAAAATTGTGGATTATGCATCTCTACTTTAACTGCGATTTTACGTCAAAACGTCTGTGACGTCACTTGTTCTAGAAATTGTCGCAGTGTTTTCATGTTTTTGAAAGCGCATATGGCCGTGCAACAGTTGTCGTCTTGTTAAAGTTTTAGAAATTGTTTTATATATTTGTTTCTCGCTGCTCTCCTGTTTGCTGTTAAAGAAATGATGTTTAAAAGTTATCGGTTTTTAAAAACATTTTAAAATCATAAAAAATCTTTTAAACGTTTTTAAATTTATTGCATTGGACGATTTTTCTTCCTAAAATCAAAGACAGCTTGATTGCAAAACAATTTACATTTTGTAATTTGAGTAAGTTTTGTATGCATTTTAACAGTCAAATTTAATTTTTTAAAGTAGACTTTGATAGTTCTTTGTATTATTTTGGATTTAATAAGAATGTATTGACTTTCACTGTGAATAAAGAAGCTGAGTATGTCCTAGACATAAGCTACATAAAACATTTGAAACTTACTCATTTTTCTCTTAAAATATTTCCAAAAAGAGCTTTTAACGTCATAATAAATTCTAAGAATTCGATGTTGAAAAGAATGATAACCCCTTTTTTCATATGAAAAAAAAAAAAAAATACCATGCAATTAATCTGATTGTTATGATAAATTTTTTATATAATTTTGGAATAATTCATGGAAACTTGTTATATTTCCAATGCATCTTTCGTTTAAAAATGAAATTAGAAAACAAACTCCCTATTTTTTATATGAATTCTAGATTCTTTCTAAATCTTAGAAAGAGTAGGCTTTTAAAAACAAAGGGATACAGATGCATACATCTCTGCTGCATGAAATTTAAAATCCATAACTTCTTACTCATACATGATTATTTAATATTGATTCTGAAGAACTCTGTTAGAACAAGATATTTTAAAATATTGCTGCCATATATTGTGCAGTATTTCAAAAAAACATCACTAGAGTAATATCTTGTATCAAAGTAATATATATCTGAGTAATAGTTGGCTGAATGACCCTTTTGTTTGAATGAGGGTTTGAAATCTATTTTGTTCAAATTCCACGTCTTAAGTAAGATTCTTGGTATAAAATTCTTATTTAGATTTTTTTTTTTTTTTTTTACAAATTTCAATAGAGATGTCGTCTGCAAACGAACTTGAAACTTGTCCATTTGATGAGGCTCATAAGGTGAAGAGGAGTAGAATGCAGATACACATAGCAAAATGTAGACTAGTAAGTACTTTAAATGTTTTTCCTGTACTTTATATAGTTTACATATTTCTATTTATGTCAAACTATTATCTTTATTGTTATACACCAATATTGCTTATTTTTTAAAGCTGATTAAGAAGAAATCCTGTAAAATTTTAATTGTTTAAAATGTTTTAAGCATTTTTTTAAAGAGATATATAAGCATTCAACATTGTAATATGAATATGAGATGCATGATGTAATTTCAATAGTATTTTTTTCCCATAAATTTTTTCTTGGAATTTTCTTGTTCTCAATTTAGTTTTTATTTTGAGAGAAAGACAGATAAAAACATTCTAAAACAAGCCTTAATTCCAAGTTTGTAATTAATATAATTACTGAATACTAATACTTTTAAAAGAATTTTATATTGAGATGACTACATGTATTTGCTTACTATATAAAAATCGTACTAAAGTGAATGCTGTTATTGTGAAATTCATTTCACATCTTTTAGGAATTCAAATGTATATTCTTTTTTATTTAAAATTATCCCTTGAACCAATACTATTTAATAGTAGAAACAAGTTATTTTCTAATTTTTGAGCATTAAGCTGAATAAATTTTGTAATTTAATAGTTTTTACCGATACTGATACAATAAAAACTATTAATATACTGATCTTAAAATTTCATGAAAACGTTTGAAAATATAATGGAATCTTAAATTATTACTTTTATTTATAATTGTTTTGTTATAGAATCATCTGGATAGCCCCCAACCATTTGTTTGCCCATTCAATGCTACTCATATTCTTCCTGCACAAGAAAAGGCATATCATCTATCTCGGTGTCCTGATAGAGTTGTATTAGATAGGACAGTAACTGGTAATTTCTGTTTTTAAATTACAATATGGTGTTTATTGTAAAAGCACTCATCATTTTAAATTATACCATAAGATAAAATTTTTACCCCTTCCTGATTTTCTTCTGAGCTGAACTTTGATATGCAAATCATACCAGTCTGGCTCATTCTGAGTTTACCTTAAACAACTGGAAAATTTACATTTTTCACACAGCTTAAATTAATCTTTTAATATTTAGATAAGCTGTGCACAAGTTAATAAGAGAAAATTATTTGTCAGCAGAAAAATGATGTTCCTTGTGTTATATTTTATTATGCCTGTAAATTTTGAAACATTTGATTCCTTAAGGGATATGTGAAAATCAGACTTTGCTGGAAACAAAGTCTTAAAGTTTTCTTATTTTAAAAATATTCTTAGAAGAATTTGTGTACCAATGATGCAATCTTGATTTATAAAAATAAGGTATAAAATATTTTTTATGCCTTAATTTAACCTTTAAAAAAAATTTTTTTTACACATGAACTTAAATGATCTTGAATTGAGTTAATATATATATTAGTTGGGCCCCGATTTAGTGAATTTTTATATATTCAGGCCCGAATTAGTTTATTAGAAGATTATTTTTCAAAACTCTACGGTATCCATCGTGCCTGGAACGCATGAGTAATGAATGCAACTTTTCATATGGGTAGGACTAAAAATTCCTTTCTTATTTCTCCTCATTCCGTGATGCAGGGAAGTTAAGTGAATTGGGACACTCAGTTTTGCCGAATATTTGATTTTTTTAGACATTGTGAAGGTAGTTTGGCAGACTGTTGGAAAATAAAAATTTTGTGTAGCAAAAAAATGAACATTTTACACGAATTTGGCAATGATGTACGATTGCAAAATGCTTTAGCAAAATATCTTGAAATCTCCATGTCAATATTGACTATAATTTTTAAACAATACAATGATGTAAATGATTACAATAGAGAACAATTTTTTTTGCTGTTGATCAATGTCTCCAATCTGCAATTTAAAAAACTTGAAATTCATGCTTTTCCTTGCAAATTACACATGTATTTCAGTAGCTCGATCTCGATGTCATTCATTATGTAAAAACTCGATACAGAAAGTTGCTTATGAGAAAAATTATAACATTGTTGGATAAAAATGCAAAGAAAAGATGCAAAGGAAATGTTTTGGATGTTCCATGTTTTGTGAGAGAATCTTGGGATCAAAAATTATAACTGGTAATGGCTTTCAGAAAGTAGGAATTCCTGTTTGAGTAGTAGGAAGTGATATGAATTATGAAGTCATCTTTCCATTTGACCATTCGGATGAAGTCACATGTAAAGAAGTTGCTCTTGTTATAGACTTTTATGATTATGTTATGTGATGATGGACTGAAGCTAATAAAATTGTTGATTTATCAAAACCAGTGAATAGTGATTCTGATGCAGAAAACTAGATTGGAACTTCTATTTAAACTGTTACTTTTTCTGGCTTATATCGTTTGGAGACTAAAAACACATATATGCAATAGGATGTAAATGTTGCTGTATTTTCTTCTTTTCATAAAGTAAAAAAAAGAACTTTTTCTTGTCAGGAATCAAGAAAATTGTCAAGAATTACTTAGCTCGTGCTTAAAAATTTTAAATTAACTAATGCATAATTATTTGTTATATTTTTAACAGCTGAATAAAAAAAATTTACAATTTCTAATTATGGATATTTTTGTGTAGTTGCTTATTAAGGCTGTTCCATAAAGAAAGTGCAAAAATGTTTGTTTTGGACCGCAATATTATAAATAGCCCCTAATGAAATTTTTGTTCCCGATGAATTTGTTAAATCGCGATCTGGCTATAATGTCCAAAAGCTGTTTTCTGTTTTTTTAACTGTATGCGACAGCTATATTTATTAAAAACCTTTTATAATCAAAATAATCTGCATTTCTAATAGCATATATAAAAATTTGCAGATAATTTTGTAGTAAACTTAAACTATTTTAATAAAATATTAATATTTTAAAAACGATGTTTCATTTCCAAGTTTTAGTCTTCAATTGATGTGATATTAAATATATAATGCTTAGGAGAGTCTCATTATCCTCACAGAAATGTAAAGAGTGTCTAAAAATGCAAATTACAGTATTAAACATGACTTCTGTTATTTAATAATTAACTTTATTTCCTGGTTTAACATATATTTTGCCTTTTGTGACTAGTCTGCTCACACAGAATATTGACTTTTTTTACTCTTCAACAATTAATATGGAATGCATCTTTTAAAACTGTCGCCTTTCTTGTTTGATAAGACCTAAAATGGGTGTTTAATTGATATTTTTATGAGAGTGAATTATTTTGGTTTTAAGCATACTTTTGAAATAAAGTATATTAAGTTTTAAAAATAATTGTCTGTGCAATATTAAATTTAATCGAAAAAAAATGAAGTAATGGCAATTTGTAAAAAAATGAAGCAACGACCATTTGTAAAATGTATCGAAACATGGAGTTTATAAACGATGATTATCTGGCAGCTCATAGTTGGAAGATTTCATGATAAATTAGTTGGAGTTTAATTTCATATATATATATATAATAACTTTTGAAACAGAAAGCAGTTTTGAAAACTGGGAAAACACTTTGAATTTTTAAACTTAACTTTAATCCATCCCGGAAGGCATGATTTTTTTCTACAAGGAGAAGCAACAAGCACAACACAGAATGACACAACATGAAATGAGGAAAAGCTAATGAAAATTTGATCCCTGTGAGTATATATTGCAAGATTTTAATAGGGATTTCCTACACGTGTTGACCACAGGCAAGGTTATCATAGGGATCTTTTAGAAAAACTTGCTTAGGTTAGGGATTTTTTATCCTTTCACTTGGAGTGTGGGAACCGCTGATGAAAGCATTTTTCAAAGTTTCTCTTGAATTAAATAAACAGAAAAAGTGGAATGGGATCAGGAAATAGAATATTTTAGACTGAAGTCAATATGTGCTGAATTGAGCGGGAAAATTAGTAAATTAGGTTTCAAAATATCGTTACATACATACATACATATATATATATTGAGCTCTTAAAGATTCCCTTTAAAAAAAAAAAGGTGAAATTTCAGAATTTTTTTTCTTTTAATATTTATACCCATACTATTTTATGTTTACTTAATTTCTTGTTTATCCATAAAATATGTACATACATGTATCAGGGTGTTATACTTTATTTATAATTCTAAAAATTGAAACTTGAATGCAAAAGGGAACAAAAAACAAAACAATTGCATTTTGGCTGGTTTAAAATTTCTCATTAAAGCTTCGGAACTGACTGGAAATGCTTTATACTCTAGTTACTTTAAAGAAATTTTTTTGATAAGCATAATAAAAATCAAGCAACTACATTTGAAAACAAAACCTCATTATGATGAAATGATGAAAAATTGGTATGTATAGGGTGGAGACACAACCGGAAAATCGAGGATTTCTAGGAATTTTATCGATCTAGGAAAGTCAGGGAATTACATGCACCAGCATTTGATGCAATTGGCAATTTTGTGTTATCATTGCTCTACATCTGAAGCTTATTGTTACCAAAATGATCACAGGCATACCAGGATAGCTTTCTTTCCAGAGTATGGCAATTTTTTGAATTCTATTATCAGAAGAATAATAAATTAATAAATGTTGCTAACAGCAACCCAAATGAAATTTATGAAAAAATTGTTGTTCACTTTCAAAAAAAAACAAACAAACAAAAAAAAACCAAAAGACCCCTGAATTGTAGAATTTGCAGAATGAGAATGCAAGTAAATTTTGGTTCAACATTCTCTAAATTCAAAATCTTGCAGTGAAGCCATATCTTCATTAAAAATAGTAACGATGTTTTCTCAGGTCAACAGTGCTGTTGAGAGAGGATTTTTGATCAATGAAGATTGTTTGTGGGAGAATATGAAAGAACAAAATGTTCATTGCAAAAAGAATTGTTTATGATGGCATTCAAGTAAATGGTGGAATAAATAATTTTAAAGTTTGAAAAGAATTCATGAGCTAAATATGAAGTTTATAAAGAAGTGAAAGAAAATGAAGGCATTATGTGTAAATTTGGAAAGAAGGGGGGAGCAGACAATTATCTCAAAGAATTAAAAATAATTTTTTTTAGGCAATTCAGAAAGAGTCGAGGAAGAAATTGTAAGTTTCAATAATGTATAAAAATAAAGTTTACCATAATAAATAACCATAAGTTAGCTATAAAATTTGATCTTGTGACTACATATTTTCTAAAATTAAATATACACAAAATTTTAATGCTCTAGTTTTTAAAAACATGTATTTACTTTAGAAAAAATATGAATGATGTCAAAGTATCTCATTATAATTGTTAATGGAAGGAGTTTAAATTTTGGACAATAAAAAGCTTAAGAGAAAAAAGGTCCATGTTCTGTAATTAAAATGCAAATTTAAAGGAACAACTATTTTAAAAAGAAGATTTTGAAGCCAGTCGGAGAAAATGTCACACAATGTCTATGAAGTTTTTAAATATATGTAAAATAAAATTTTATGCAGTTCATTTTTCTGTGTTATTACAGCTTCTTTTTTTTTCTGTGCAAAGAATTTCCAAATTATATTGAGATTCTATTCATTATGCTTATTGTGCAAGCACGAATTGTTCTTTTATGAGCATGAATGAACACTTATGCATAAGCTAAATTCTTTTACTTTGAGGCAATGCAATCTTAAGAATTTTGTTTGGCTATTGATTATCCCGAGCCGAAACATATTTCACAAATAATATATTACTGGCACTCGCACTTTTCCTTATTTAATGATTGAATAACTTTTTCTATTTTTTTGTAAGATTGAATGCACATTTAAAAACAATCTTAATTTCTCATGAAGATTCTTAATTAAATGTAAATTTTTAATTAATTGTTTTAATTAAATGTTAAAAAGAACTATCCGTTTGCTTAATTCCAGATTTTTAAGAAGTTTTCTGATATACTGCTAAACTATTTTTCTTTTAATCAAAATTAATTTTTTTTCTAAATTTTAGTTAGGTTATTTTTTCATGCATAATTTTAAAAAGAATATTGTACAGATATACAATATTTCTGCAATTAAAACTATTTTTCCTTTTCTTTTGTGTTATATAAAAATCTGTTATGCAAAATTGTATTACTGTATACTGAGTAAGGTAGCAAGTGTGATTAAAAAAAAAAAACACTGAAAAACTGCTTATTCTTAATTGATCCTATATAAAGCTTTAAAATTTTTAATTCTTTTCCAAGTGTTTATTTTTCTCCTAGGATTTAAAAAAATACCCCCCCCCCCCATGTTCAGATTAGCTGAATTATATGAGTGTATTTTCTTTTCGGTGTCTGATTTTTCATCTCTTATGAAATGCTAATGAGTTCAGAGGTATGTGTTAAAGGTTTTCTCTTAGTTTAAAGAAATATTGATTCTGTTGGTAAAAATATATTCCTTTCATTGTCTTGACTCTTTTACCTCTTTTTGTTTGTCTAAGAAGAGAAAAATCATTTCTTTTCAGGCATAAGTTTGTGTTCTCAGAAATGATGCAAGTTTGTTTTTAAGTTACTTTAACTAGTTGTTGCTTTTCTGTAGTTTTTATTTTAGATGTCTATTAAATATATTTCAACATTATTGTTACTGAATATTTAGGTTTTTTCCTACAAGTAATTTTTGTGCACAAATTTTAGAATTTTTTTCACAATTTGCCAGGAAAATGAATGTTTAATTTCTTTTAATGTGGACTTTCAAAAGGGAAAATACAGAATAGTTTAAAACTTGTAAAAATAAAGGAGTAAATATTTTTGAAGAATTGAGAATATCAGACTACATTTTGAATTGGCTGATGTTAGTATTTTTAGAAGAACAGAGGGCTGAAGAAATTGTTGCAAATAACATAAAGAAATGAAAGTTAGAATCTGATTTCATAATTTCTTTACAGAAAAAGAAAAAGAAGAAACTTGCTGAAATTAATTAAAAATGATGTAACTTCACTTCAACAAGTGACCTCAAGTGATGTGACATTCACCAGCCAGAGACTTTTCTTTAGCAAAAAATCTACTGTATGGCAAAAGGTTATTTATTTAGAAAATTGAACTATTGAAAGAATCAGCTGAATTATAATTGCTTATTCTTTCTGTTGTTCAGATCATTAAAATTTAATTTATAGAATATGTTGTAATGAAAATAATTTTTAATAGAAATTATTTAAGAACTATAACATAATTCGTAATGTGAATTTTATTTGGTTTTAGCTCCCTTGCATCAGAATAATCCTTTCAAGGGTCGTACTGCAGTACCGAGTGTTTCGGAACCAATTCACGTTGAGCCAGAGGAAGTTTGGGAAGTAGATGGTATATTTTTTTATATTAATATTTGTATTAAATGTGGATCTATAAAAATATCATTTTAAAGTATTTGAGTATAATTTTTTTTTTTTTTTTTTTTTTTTGTCTTGGATCTACTAGTAAATCAATTCCTAATGCTGAAGTCTAAATTGAAGTTATGAGGAAGCAAAATTCATCCCAAGTCAAATTAATTGATGCCTTTCTTTTCTCAATTTCCAGCAACTGATGTGAGAATATCTCAGTTGATCATTGTTTTGCGATTTGACATAACATATTTATAGTTAATTTCAACATCTTTACATGTTGCCACAAAATAAGAATATTTTATGCAAGCATTTGCTTTGTCATACATAGGTGTTGGTCAAAGAATTGCAGGTAATATTTGTCTGAAATCTCCGGCAAACAATATCATTACAATCTCCAATGATATGATGTTTCTACTTAAATCTTGCAGTGATCAATCAAGAGTCTCATGCAATTTTTTGTGTGCCATTGTGTATTGATCCCAAATAATTTTGCAATTCCGGAGTATTTTTCTCATGCTAGATATTCTGGAAGTGTTGCATGTGGGAATTTCAATAAATTGCATGTTCAATGGCAATTTCAAAGTGGTCTGATCAATTCTTTTACCTGTAGCAAAGTCACAGATATTCTGGAACGATACCATAACTTAGTTGGAAGAAATTTTATAGTGAAATTCAGTTGTGTTCAGAAAGCAAAATCAAAGAATTGAAAATATCTTTGTTATTACGTTACAAACTTGAAAGTTATTGCTTTGTCTTCAACTAAATAATAATAATAAAAAGCAAACAAGCTAAAGGAAAAAAAAAATGAATTATAAAAATAACTTGGTAAAGCCAATTGAATTACAAGACATATGCTGGAAATGTAAGCTTGCACATGTTACAATAATCAAAAGCTTTGAGCATAAATCATGACATCATGTACACAAGGAGTAGAAACAATTTGCATAAAGATAAGAATTTTACTTTCCAATAAAACTAACAGTATGTCATGTTGGAATTGAATTGCTGCTAGAATCAATCTTTATCAGTTTCTCTTGGTATATCTAAGATTTTTCCAAATCTGTTATTGACAATTTGCTTTATTTGACCATAAATGCATTTTTACTGAAGCTTTAATTAAAAAACATTCAATTGTACATATAGCAACAATAAGAAAAAATCTGTGTTGTGATTTTATTTGCAATTTTTCATGAAACAAAACAGCAACAAATCAGTTTGTCGATTGTATTCACTAACCAATTGAAAACTTTGTGATTCCTTTCACTGACACATTATATTCAATGCTCCATTGCAGATTTCACCTGTGAAATCCATGTTCATATTTAAATTTTCCTTGCATATTAAACAGAAAATATCTTCAGCTATGCTCAATTTATATTTCTTCCATACCTCTATTAGAAATGGAGAGCAGGTAGTCAATATAATTACAAACAATGCATGAGTTTGACATGTTGCAAGCAACCTGTTTGCATACATTCCAGTGTTGGTAATTCTCTAATAAGTTCAGAACTTGTCATGCGCTGCAGAAAATGGCTTGTGTAATGTTATTGACAATTCTCAGTTGCTGGAAAGATGTTGGTCTGGGCACATTTACCAAGAACATATGAAAAATGAAGTTTTAATCTTGATTGGAATGCATGGTGTATGGTTTGCGTATCATCTTTGAATATGCCAGGCTGTAACATATGAAATTATAAAACATTAAAGAAAAATTAACTAAAAAACAAAAACAAAAGAAAAATAATAAATACTTAAAAAAAATTTCAATTCAAATGTAGACCAACTAATGCAGTTCATTTCTATTTATTGCACATTATATATCCTTTGCTTGTATTTTAAAGAAGTCAATTTTGCAGTATAATTTGAATTCAAATGAAAATCAATCAACACAGCTCAATTCTATTACCAAATGTATTAGAAAATTAAAAAAAAAAAGTTTAAAAAAATAAAATGAAAAAATTAACTATACTTTTGAAATAAACGTTACGATTATTAATATAACAATTGTGCCAAATTTCAAAGCAATCCGGGGAGAACTTTTGGAGATTTCAAATTTTGAACGAATGAATATAGATTGTATTAAAAATGTTTTTTGTTTTATTTCCTTAAAGATTATAATTAAATAAATTTTAAGATAAGAAAAACTAATTATCGAATTATACACTTAAAATGCATAGCTGTTTAAAATATAGTATACACCTTTTCTATTAAATATGATACATTTAATTTGAAATTGATTATCAGTTATAACATGATTTGAGACTTCACACGTGAATCTAAAAAATATATATACAAGTAAAAATTGATATTTTGTACATAAAATTATTTTTAGAAATTTTTACAAATTATTTGATATAATCTGTATTTTACTTATCTTTACATTTATTTTAATAAAAAATAAATGTACTGATAAAATTCTGCATTTCGTAATATTGTATACATAAAGGAAAAATTCTTAAATCTAATCATTATAGAAATACAAATTAACACATGAAAATATTTTTCCAAACAATTTAAGGTATTTTGAGAAGAAATAATGGTAAAATAGAGAATGTTGTTTTTTATAGTTTGTAAAAGGCTTAAGATAATGCATAAAAAGTCAGGAGAACCATTCCAGGAAAGTTGTAATTTTTCTGAAATAGATTTAAAAATTTATCTGAAGAGCTGTAAAAATTCAGTTTGCAGTTATCAACAGTTATAAGCTGAAATGCACTCTTCACTATTTTGTAATTAATTATTGTATTTTATTTTTAGATGACATAAAACCTGGCTATCAACCTACTAAAGAGGTTCCAATTGGGGCCATTATTCATCCAGAACCATTGTCAAAGCCTGCAGTTAGGAGGCAGTTGTATAAAGAACTTCACCAGATGCCTTCCGGTTTGGATATAAAGTAAAATGATTTCAAAATTGCAATAATTTTATTGAAGTTTCAATTTGTATTCTTTTATTTAAACTTAATTGTCAAATAATCTTTAATAAAATATTTTGTTAAACCTGTATCGATTTTTAAAAATTGATTTAATTTTTTCAATTTTTGATTGATATAATTGCAAAATGACCCAGTGAAAGTTTGAGAGAAAGAAATCAAATTTTTACTTCTGTGTAAATAAAATTTATTATAATTCAAAAATTTATTTATCCATTTGTTTTTCTCCTAAGTGAAAAGCTTCTGCCAAGGTAATTAATTCTCTCTGCCCCGTTTTGGTATAGAAATAGTATGGGATTAGCTACCCTCTATCGATGATAGGATGTGCATCTTACGGAAGGGATTTTACCATGTGGTGATTTTAGAACTCAGCCATAATTTATGCCAATGCTATTACAGTGCTCTGATTATTCAGATTATTTTCTGTGTCTTAAGGCAGGTTGGAGAAGTTGATTGTGATAATCCATTTTTTCAATGTGAATGCCAATATTTTATAGTAAATTCTAATTTTGTTTGTTATTGTTATGAGAGTTTTTCTTGTGTCGCAAGAATTAGAATATAACAAAGTTTTAAAAATATCAAAACTGTACATTGTCTTATTTGAATTTATTAACACTTTACCGACCGGTAGCGGTTCGAACATACTATGCCATTTCACCGCCCGCTCAGCTGCACCCAGCTGCACTCGAGAAAACGACAGCTGAATTTTTTTCAGGGCATGCTGAATTGGTGGAAAACGTAGTCACCACAGATCGGTCAAAAGTCGATTAATCGACGACCGGTCGGTAAGCGCTGGGGAGCAAACGTCGAATAATCGACGACCGGTTGGTAAGCGCTGAGAACAAAACGTCGATTAATCGACGGCCGGTTGGTAAGCGCTGAGAACAAAACGTCGATTAATCGACGGCCGGTCGGTAAAGTGTTAAGGTGTTAACATCTCAAAAATGACAATGTCAAAGATCTGAAGATGTCTTATTTGAATTTATTAAAGTTTTAACATCTCAAAGTTGACAATGTTAAAGATCTGAAGAAAACACAGATATTATTATTATGAGTGATATACTCTTTTTCTAATTTTAATGCACCTACAAGCTTAACTACATGTTTCTTGCTTCTCTGTAAGAGTTGCTGTGTTATTAAATTTTTGATTGTTTAATATTTGTCTTAGTTTGATTAGCCATGGTTATTTATTATTTATCATCTGTTAAGTTAGTCCATAACTTATGAGGATCTATCTTCTTTCTCAATACATATAGTAGTCAATTCAATACCCCAAACATGTAATTTCAGGTTCTTTAATAATCATTGCATGGACTTGTAGATATGCAAAAATTCTCATTTACCAATTCAATAATATCTTTCAAAGGGTGTCCCCCCCCCTCCCTTATACATAATTTTAGAAACACAGGAAAGTTTGCAATTTTACATATATTTTTCGATATGCAAATGGATTATGTTGAGCTTAATACTTTTTATCGGATTTTTAAATAATTTCTATTGTGTGCACTGTCAAATCTTATCTTTACATTGTTATTTATTTTTATTTAAATGTTATATGTAAGAAATAAAAATCATGAAGTCCTCTAATTTTACTTAAAATATGTTTAATAACTGGAATATTCTGAATTTTCAGTCTATCAAATTACTCTTCTGCGTGTCTAAAATCATTGGTTTGAAATATATTAAAGATATCTTCTTTCCAAAATTCAAGTGCCAACTTACAAATCTGTTATAAAAACATAGGCTTTCTATCTAAAATAATGCTTTAATTTCAATGCTAATAATTGAATTTTTATTTGTAAGATGGTTTCTCTCTAAATATATATAATATTGTAATTTCTTGATAGTTTGCATATTAATTGAATGAACTTTAATGGAAGAATACTTGAAAAATAACCTGTTTAAGCTTTTTATATCATTGTTTTGAATTGCAATGTTTATTTTTTTTCCTGATTTATTTATGATTACAAAACGTGTTGAGTATCGTTAAAATATTTACAGATCTGATGGTGCTACCAAAAATATTAAATCTGGTGCTGCTAATCCTGCTGCTCCTATTCCTAGACAACCAAAGCAGCTGAGTGAAGTAAATATGCTATTGAAGTTTGTAACTTTTTTGCATTGTAATTGTTAATTGCAAAATTTGAAATTACAATGAAATATGATTTTTATTAAACATATTCTTTCAAAAAAGTAAAATAATTTAAAACTACATGTCTTTAGTTACAAGTCCTGCTTTGTTTTTACAGAAACTGCCTTTTTCTAACATATTTTTTTGAGAATTTAATTAAAAATTTGCATGAAATTTTCAGCTTTGATTTGTTATCCCAAAGAAATGGATCATGCTTGAAATATTTAAACTTTATTTATCAAGGATTACATATAAATTAAGTCTTCTTATCAAGCAAAATATAGGATAAGATATCTTTGAAAATCAAAATTCCTTATAGTTTAACTACACTGAATTAATCTTAAAATCCAAATTTGATTGAGTCTTAATTGCTATTTATGGCTCAGATATTAATTTACCATAATGATCAAAATGTAAAAAAAAGAAAAAAGAAAAAAAAAAGAAATTGGGAAATTAATTAAAATCCAAAGTTTAATTTTCTTCTTTTTGTGCGATTTAGTTACAATTCTTGAATTTGAAGTATTCATTCCATATATACCATTTGCTATTTGTGCATCTTGGTGTCTTTCTTCTTTGTAAATTTGAATGTGCTTGATATTTATACTTGGAATTTTTACTATACTTCTCATTATCCATAATTTTTCAGTACTGAATTTGATAGAAATTTTCATTCTATTTCTCCTTTTGAAAAAGAATTATGCAGCA
Organism: Argiope bruennichi; assembly: GCF_947563725.1. Classification (NCBI taxonomy): domain Eukaryota; kingdom Metazoa; phylum Arthropoda; class Arachnida; order Araneae; family Araneidae; genus Argiope; species Argiope bruennichi. Next base: position 19,823,564 of record NC_079156.1, on the reverse strand, counting down.
TCCATAATAATAATTTGACTGTACAGTTTTGTGTGTACTAAGTGTTAAAATTTTATATTTCTCTTGCAGGCTGAAAGACAGTTTGAAGATCAAGATCCTAGTCCACAATATTTAGGACTTGGAAGAGGTATTTTATTTTCTTGATAATGGAATAATGATTAAATTGTGGAATAGTTGCCATGATATTTAGAGAAAATAGAAGAAACTTAAAAGAAACATATAAAGCAGGGAAAATGCAGGAATTTTTTAAAAATTTATTTAAAACTTGAAAGTGAAGGGAATTTTGAATTTCTTAATTTTTCCCCCCATCTTTTTTTAGATGGGGGATGTATATATTTTATATGGGGGATGTATATATTTAAGAAGAATACTAGGAGAAAGATGTTTGAATGCATGTCTAAAACTTTTGCTGTTTTAAAAGCTTTATTTTTTTAAAATTCATGTTTATTTGAAAAATAGTGCAATATGTGAAGAGCAAATGATTAATTTCTTTAACTCCTTTATTCCAAATTACAAACTTCCATTGCATATTCTCAATGTGTAAGATCCATATTAAAATTTTTTCTTGAGAGAAAAAAAAAAAAAGTGAATTCAATGAGAAACTTGATTAATTCAGCAAATAAATTCATTTAGATGATTTCTATTCTAATGATTTGAGGTCCAAAGAATTTTTTTGATTTTTGAAGAATCATAAATAAAATTCTTATGTTGTCTTTGACAATATAAGAATTTTTTTTACGACTTTTTCAGTGCAGCTGCGGAAGATTGATTTACTATCACAAGGTCATGCTGGTTGAATATCTGAAAGAAGATTCTTTATTTGATGTAATAACTGTGTATGATGACTTAAACTTTTATGGAGATGTTTTAAATGCTCTGATCTGAACATATTTTCTCTAGTGTGCAAAATTATCGTATATGAAGTATTATGAAGTTTCAGAAAAGCAGAAAACATTTCAAAGGGGGAAAAAAAGTTTAAAAAATACTGAGTTTTCTAAATTAAACTATTACAAAAAGAAACATGATGGTGAAAAAAATTTGTTGTTGTTGCTGAAATTGATTCACAAGTATATCAATTGGCAATAAATAAATGCTTTGTAATGTTATTTAAGTAATCATTAAATAGCTTCTATCATGATAGGGAGAATGTTATTTCATGTTTTATTTAACCCCAGTCCTTGCATAATTTTAAATTAAAGACATCAGGTATGTGATCATTCTTTTTTCCCTCCTTAACATATGAATTTTGTCATCTAAAATGTAAACACTAAATAAAAAGGATATTTCTCTTTGTATGTAAATATAAACATTAATTTAATATACTATTATTTCGGTTAACATAGTAGCTTACTTCTCCTTGCTTTTACCACTGATAAAAATTGGAGGTATTGTTATTCTGTTATAACAAGCACATGAGTGCTGTTCACTTGTTTCCTCTTGTATTGAATAAAAATACAGGGAAAACACAGGGATCAACCCTTCCAGATTTGAGTGACAACCCTGTGATGGTATTACCTTGGTTATTTCATTTCAGCTTAGGTGTCAGCTACAGTTTGATTTCAGCATCATGTCAGTTTTTGTAATTGATGATCCAGCCTTTATTTACAGATTGTGGACATCTTGTTATTTTTTGTGAACTGTGATTAAATTTACTTTTTTATGTTTTAATTTAATGGTAATGAATGTAAAAATGCTACTTTGAAACCACTTGTTAGAATTTTTATAAAAAATTTCATGGGTTTTTTTTATTTCTATTATTTGTTTAATCAGATTTCAAGAGGAATCGTAAATTATTTATTGTTATGAGATACAAGAAGTTCTGTAATTTTTTTTATTGGATATTGATTCAGGATTTTTTTAAAAAATTTTTTACTAATTTTTGCTTGTGATATACTTTTTTGAATAAATGATAAAAAGTGATAAATGTGCAAAAAATAAATACAAAAGAAAAAATTATGTAACTTATAGCATGATAAAAATGTTATAAAATTGAGAATATTTATTATATCCAGTGAAGATAGTTGCTATTTGAGATATTTTGTTATAAGATTACATAAATTTTTATAATTTATCCAAGAAAATTAATTATTTTGATGAGTATTAAACAAATGCTCTATTTTGGCTATAGTGTTTTTCTGTAGTTTTTAAAATTGTAAACATATTTGCTTTTGTTGCTGTACCGTTTTTTTAAAAATTGTTTTTGTAAGCATTTTTAATATATTTTACGAACTTTTTCCAAATGTTTTATGCAGAAGTGGCTTTTAGAAAAACAGATTCATTTTAGATCACTGGAAAGATAGTTCTTAAACTTAAGAATAGTATTCATTGAATAAGAATCAAATAATATTACCTTGACATTTATTGTGTTTTATTTTTTTAATCTGTGCATTTATTAAGTTCTTTAAATAATTGGATATGATGAATTTTTAAAGTGACATTTCAGTAAAGAAAATTGTGCTTATTTTTTCTTCTGCAGGCAAGCCTCCTTCAACTAGAATTGCTGCAAATATCTTTCCTCGGCAGCCACAAGTCAATAAGGCTGCTCCTGCTCAAAGTAATTACAGTGCTGTGATATCGGGAATGAAAAACCTTGGTTTAGGCAGAGCTGTAGCAAATACAGGTACATGCGCATTGTATTATTATTTTTTATAAATATTCATGTAAAATTATTATATTTATTAATACAGTATCATATCCTATATATTTTTGTCAACATCCTTTTCCTCTACTTACAAAACGAGTAGTGATGACTAAAGATCAGCAAATAACTTTTAAAAAAACACCTTTTATGATATATTTGGTGTACATTAGAAAACGCATTGTTAAAAAGTGAAATATTAGATATGCACTGTAATAAAGACTATCTACTGATTGCCTACTGATCTTTTCACTATTATTTAATTCCACACTTTCAGAGCTGTAGTTTGTGCAAGTTGAATCGAGCAATATTTCAATGGGTTATCTATTTATGGCATTTTGAAAATGATTATTAATAATAGTTATTTAATGGAAAGAAAATCTCACGGCTGTCACAGTTATGTTTGGTGTGTAGCTTTCTCATTCTGTTTAAAAAAATAATAAAAAAAAGTCTAACTTATATAATTGGCATAACTTTTATAGCTTTTTCAAGAATTGTTAATTGTAATAATATTATTATAACAATTGTGGAAAATTCAAAATGAATGCATTCTAACTTAAGATATTTTATACAAAAAGATATTGTTAATGTGTTAACATCAATCACCTGTCTGCTGGTTTGTATGTACACTTTGTTGAGAATTTTAACAACCCCAACGAAAGATTACATTATTTGATGATGGGATGAGGATGATTCTGTATAGGTACTTTATGAATTCTGTGTAATTATCTTTAAAACAGCATATTATGCATTTTCTTCTTTCTTTGTTTCTTTAAAGACTATAAGGCCTTTCAATAAAATATCTTTCTGGATCAAAAGTTAAAGATTTGCTTTCTTAGAAGATGTGCTGGGTGTGAAGTTTTATTGTAAATTATATCTACTTGAGGTCAAACATTGGATTGTTAATATTTTGTGAAAATGCAGTGGTGGCTTGGTTATTAATCTCATTGTTTGATCATAGTTTAAATTTGTGAGATCTACCCTAAACTAGCCCACATTTATATTTTCAATGAAGCATAAGTCTAACCATCTTGTACACCCCAGTGTATTTAATTATTCAAATCTGGATATATGTAAATATAAATATTTTGCTACAAGATTTATGAATTGCTCTTGTAAAAGAGAGAAAAAAAAAATGTTTAATGGATGGTATGTTTAAAAATCCATACATTTTGCATTGTATCTAGCGAATAGATTAATAGTGATGAAGTTATAACTGAACTACGGTTTTGTGTATTTAGTACCCAATGTATTATTAATTGTCTAAAATATTTTATGTTTCAAAAATGAATAGTTTAGCCATTCTCAAAACAGTTGTAAATTTGCATGTCTTCTTGTTTGTATAGTGGTGGTCCAAATTGTGGAAACCTTTTGATGTATTTTTGAGCTTTGACACCCATAATAGCAATTTTATGAAGAGAAATACTATGAAATTCTGCATAATTATCAAGAATGAAGAGAAATACTATGAAATTCTGCATAATTATCAAGAATGAAGAGAAATACTATGAAATTCTGCATAATTATCAAGATAATTTAATCAAGAATTTAATAATTTTTTAATGGATATTTCTATTGGAACAATTATTACAAAAAAAATCTCTTGTTAATACATAGTTATGTAACTTTTAGCATCAATTATGGTGTTGCAAAGTTGTCTTCAATTTACTAATAATTTTAATCCATCAGCTGCTATACAGTGGTACCATGATTTAATTATTTCATTAATTGATTAGATTTTATCGGTAAGTTGTTTCTGATTCACATGTATACCTTGGTGGTTGGGAATGTGCACCTTGGGGCTATATTTTAAATTTTTAATTAGAATTTTAATTGAAAAGTAAGCATAATTTTGGTGTTTTTTCACTATAACTTTTGAAAATATCCCACAAAAATCATTTTTATGTGAAGTTAAAGTTCAAAAAATTATGTTTTTAACAACATCTATATTTTAGTATACAAATTAAGTTCTAATTTTTAGCAAATTAAAAAAAAATTGTTAACTATTTTTTAACAATATATGTTGTTGAAAATAAAACTTGCACAAGCACATTCCGCATGCATGGAGGGAAAAAAAAAACATAGCTTTTATCAATGTGTTGAACGAGATAAACATGTCAGCATTGATAAAATCTCAAATTAAAAAATAGGTTAACTGTTGTGGGAAATTATATCAAGAAAAGTATAATATTCTGCACATGTCAGTGTGAAATGAAATAAATATAAAATATATTTTCTAAAAAATAAATGGGGGAAAAAAAAGGTTTCTGTGATTTTTTTTTTATATCTACTTTATTAATTCAACAAATCAGCTTTATTTAAGGTAAACATGGTTTAATATATATCCCTTTAATTCAGGGCCAGATGGCTAATTTGTGAACCTTTAATAATATATGTTAAAAATGGTCTAAATGGGGTAAATAATTATATAATAAGTAACTTGAATCAATAAATGCTCTAATAAGTTATGAATGTTTAGTTTTCATCTGGATCCTCTGCTTCATGAATCAATTAAATTCATGAATTAACAAAATATTCTTGAGACACTAATATTTTAAATAAAAAAGAGTTACATTCCTGTCAGCTAAATTAACCACTAAAACCGTCTAAATTTATGAAAATTTGAATATCACTGTTCGATAAAAGTGAACGATTTAGACCACTTCATCGACCATCTCAAACATGATACTCCAGTCAGCACTCAGGGTTTCTCAAGACTGATTGAGTTAAGTTAATTATGTTAATTATGAAAATGGTGATTGTTCTAAACTATTCTATTCAGAACTTCATAAATGAATCAGGTTTGATAGTAGAAGCTAGAAATGTTCATTTATTTATTTAAAAATTGAAGTGTCAAAAATATTTTGCAGAATATGTTTCCTTAATGACCAAAGGGCTATATAAAGTTTAGATTTCATAATTTCTTAAAAGTATTTTTATAGACTGAAACAAAATAAAATATTGTTATTCATAACATTTTAATTCTTTTGAAAATAAAGCCAAAAGCTGCATTTTATGATGAATCTGAGAAATTTTTGTTGAAAATTCTTGAGATATTATATAATTTATGAAAAATATTCTGTAGTGCATATAAGACTTAAATGCTGAATGACTCTATTTTCAGTACTCGTATTTTAAAGTACTGGATTTCAATAAAATGTTTTAATATTAATTGCAATTTAATCATTTCTCATTGATTTAAATTTGAAATTTTATGAGCTCTGATAAAATTGAAGAGATACACAGTATATAATAACTTAAGGCCTTTATAATAGTATGAGGGAATTATATAATTATCAGAATTTGTAGCTTAAAAACGTATTGATGAAGAAGCTATTAAAAGACAAGTTGCATAAAATAATTAATTGAAAATTTAAGCGAGTGTTTTGGGGAACCAGCTGTTCGCCAAAGGCGGCTAGTTAAACAATAATATATTGGTTTTATGACTCCAATGCATCTTTTCCAGTATTCTACTGTACAGTCAACCTGGAGTTTTTCCCATTTAAATCTTTTTACCCTTTCTTTTGTATTTAAAAATGGTTTTTACTTGTATCGGGACCAGATTTCTGCAGTCTCCATTAAATGTCCTTGCATTCATCTTATATGCATTGTACCATTTGACATTCTATATTTCCAGATGATTTTCTTTTTTCACTTACAGTATTTAAATATTCTATCATCGTTTGGTATTGGGTTCCTTTCCTTGCCTTACCAGTTTTGTTTTCTTATGCTTCTTCAAAAATTTAAAAGGACCACTTACAGTATTCACCAGTGTTTTAATTTGTTTCATTGTAACTAAAATCTTTTTCATGCAATAGTAAAACTTAACATCAGTGTTTTTTTTTTTTTTTGCTTACAAAAAATGGAAATAGCACAACTTTTTGTGCCATTTCTTTTTTATGTTTTGACAACTTTTTAAATGAAAGACTACAAAAAAAAAAAAAAAAAAGAGTCTGTTACATTTAACAGTTATTACAAGAAACACAGAAAAACAATCTTTCATTTCTAATCCAAAATATTATCTTATTGTCTATCTAAAATTCATGCTCATTCACTGCATTCAAATGACGAAATGGTATTTTTTTATTAAAAATAAAATGTCCTCCTTTCTTCTGATTATTGAATATAATTTAATGCAATAAATTGGTGATTAAATTATCTTTAAAATGATATACATTTTTGTATTTTTGCAAATAGTATTCTTTTATATGCAATCAAATCTCTAAAATGCACTTTTTCCAAAAAGATTTCTAAAATTTTGGCTGGTAAAGTAATCTTCATGAATATTTTTTACTTCTTAACAATAGTATGAATTTCTTTTTAGCTTCACCTAACCCAGTGGTTCTGAATGATGATGATTTTCCAGCACTTGGAGTTGGAAGAGGATCTGCTAAAAATCCTCAAAGACAAGGTATCTCTTGCGTGAAACTTATTAATAAATGTTTATTCTTTATATGACTTATTTTGTAATTTTTTATTCTGTAATTGTAATTTATTCTTACAATTACTTAATTTTTGACTTTTTATTTATTTGTGCTCAAAACTAGGAAGAGGAGGTGCTAAAAATCCTCAAAAATAAGGTAGTTCCTACATAATACTTATTTATAAATGTTAATTCATCATATTAATTTGTAATTTATTATTTTATTGTGTATTAATTTGTTATTTTTTAATTTGTTACAATTGCATAATTTTTAATTTATTATTTATTTGTACATGTTTGTTAGATTTCAACAGTTTCTATGCAGAATTGAGTTAGGTGTATGTTCAACATTCGGTATAATTTTTTCCGTCTATATTTCATTTGATCTATTATCTGGTGGCATATGGTTATCTTGATTGCCTAATATCATTATTAGGCTATCATCCCTATCATTTATTTGACTGATTCACAGTAGTTTCATGTCATTTATTGTGTGCATTAGATAAATTCCTAATCATTTTCCATAATATAAAATTCATATTAATTCCTTTCAAATGAGTAGAAGCTATTTATTCAATTTTGTTTGATGTAAATGACCCCCCCCCCGCCCCCTCCCTGTCTCCAGATCCATTCCCCATATACATTTAAGTGATATCATAATTATAAAAGTAATATTGCCATTGATTTAAGATATTTTATATTTGTTCGTGAGCATATCTTTTGAATTTGAAGATAAGTCTTTAGATAATCATTCAGAAATATTTCTTATATTTTTATATACTTTATATGTCCAATTATTAATAAAACTTAACATTAAAAAATTCTTTTGAAATTAACTAAAACAGTGTGTTTGAAAAGCAGTAAATCTCGGATTGTAATTTTGTTTAAATATCTTTTTGCATTTAATGGTTTATTCATGCTGTTTTGTATTTCTGTTTTCAGAATTTAAAGCTCCTGGTTCCCGTTGGTGAAGTGATTTGAAGTTTTAATAATCAACTTTCTGTGTATGAAAATGTTACAATTTTATATTAAATGTATCGATGTATAATAAATTACTATTAATTTGTGTTTTAATTTTTTGAAGTATTTCCTGAATCTTTATTTATGATGAACAAAATCATTAATTGTTTTTCATTGTCTCAGCATTTTTTTGTTATAATAAAATTGCTGTAGGCACATAGAAGGATAGTGGATTAAATTCTTGTATCAACTTCATGAAAGTTATTTTGAAAATATCCATTTACTTGTCAGCTCAGATGGCCAGCTAGTTTGCTAGAAAAATTGATTATAATTGATTTCAGATTAATGATTTAGATATAAATTCATGCCCATGATTCTGCCGAATTGTCTCGCATTAAATCCATGTTATTTTAATTGACTTTATTTTGTTTACTGAGTACATGCATCTTTCTAACAGAAGCAAACCCATAACATCACAATCTATCTTCTAAATTTCATGATAATATAACTTCTCTTTTTTATTTATCTTATAAACTGCATAAATATTTTTAAAAATTCTTCTTTAGCTTTGAGCATTGGAAAAATATGTGATTAGATATTTGTTAAAACGGTAAAAACAGTTTGAATTTCAAAGATATGTAATTTTTTGAATCTTTTGGTAGAAATTAGGGAGAAAAATTTAAAAAACATTTTGGGAAAAAAAAAATAACTTGACCATCCAATTAGTATCTTTAAAAGGACAATTTTTAGAATTTCGAAAGGATGTAAAATTTATTTTTGTGCAGTAATATTTTTAGAAAATACCATGGAAAAATCATTCAGCTGAACTTTTAATTAATTGAAATTCTAATCAAAATTCAAAACAATTGCTCCGAGATGCACATTCTTATTCTCCAAAGTATAAATGTGTCAAATTTGATTTCTGTAAGTCAAATGGTTCGTCCTGTAGAATGACAACACACATGCGTGCACTTCTGTTATTAACAGAAATTATTGTGCTTTATTGGAATCTTACAGAGCAATACAAGTGAATGTTATTTTTAATAATCTATGACCTGTCTTATGTCAAAAGCTACATTTTGTATCTGGCACATCTGATTTCATTCCCATTTGATTTGCAATTATTCAAGTCTTTCAACTTTATGAAGATGTCAATCTCTGGTTTAGACCCTGAGTGTTGCGGCTTTGGGATTTGATTCTAACATCTGCTGCACATTAAATCATTCAAATTTCCTGGTGCCAGTGGGAAATTAGAAATATTCTCTTGATTTGTTCTTCATCCTAGCGAGCTGACTCCATTTAAACTGATGAAGTCTATCTCATAACAACTCTTGTGTAATTACAGAATTTCAAATTTTAGAAGTTTGATATTTTTCTGACTTTATTTTCAATTACAATTAAAAAATTTTTTAAATTTATGGTTTTTTAAACTCTTTATTTAATATTAAATGGATATAGCTTTATTATACTTTGCCTGAATAGGCTATAGGCAGTGATATATTCATGCATAAAAATGATATTGAAATCTTTTCATTAAAACCATAAGATAAGAACTTGATTCTTATATGAGCAGTTATTGATTGCATGAGAAGCCTGTAGTGCTGATTTATATCCGAGGGGATGATTGTTAGTGATTCTTAAATAGAAAAATACTTTTATTTGTTATATTTATTGTAGTTTTAAATTAAAAAAAAATCCTTTCTGTATCTTCTTAACAGTAATGGATTCTTACTGATGACTTCAAAGTTTTCTTTGTTAGAGTTAATGGATTTTGAGAAGTGGAGGGGGGGGGTATGTAACACTACATAAGTAGAATTTATAAAAAATTCAGATGCTTGTTTAGTAAAGTTTTCACATGATTTCAGATATTACTTTCTTCTCATTAATTTAACATTTATTTTATCTGATTTTTATTCGTAAATGTAAATATAATTATGCTTTAAAAAGTTTCACATTTATTTATCTTCCGTTCAAAAGGATGCCCTCGCCTTTCATCTCATGGACATGCTGAGCCAGACTCATTATTATGGACATCAAGGGTCTGAATCAGAGCAGGCCTTCTCTTTAAAGGGGCTTGGGTGTAAGAACTGGAAAAAATTCTGAAAATTTTAGGAAAAAGTAGGGGAAATTTTAGAAAAAAAATAGGAGAAATGCTGGGGAAAATAGTGAGAAATGTTCAGAAACATAGGGGAAATTTTCGAGAGAAATAGTAAAATTTTAGTGTAAATCTTGAAAAAATTCTGAAAATTTTAGGAAAAAATAGGAGAAATTTTAGAAAAAAATAGAAGAAATGCTGGGGAAAATAGGGAGAAATGTTCAGAGAAATAGTGAAAATTTTAGTGTAAAACTGGAAAGAATTCTGAAAATTTTAGCAAAAAATAGGGGAAATTTTAGAGAAAAATAGGAGAAATGCTGGGGAAAATAGCGATAAATGTTCAAAAACATAGAGGAAATTTTCCAGAGAAACAGTGAAAATTTATTGTAATGCAAAAATATTGTATTGTCTTAAAAAAACCCAAATCCTATATTTTCTTTCTATTTTCAGACACAAAATAAGTTGAAGTGAGCGTAAATATATAAACTTAGAAATAACACATTTGGCGAGATTCATACTTTTTCTTTATAAAATGCTTTTTATTTCATTATAAACAAAAAAACCATCTTATTAAAGGTTTCTTTATCGAATGTTATTTGTAACAAAAATCTTTTCTAATGTTGAGATAGGAAAAAAAGATATGAAAACATAGTTTTGAAAATTTCACATTAACCTTTTATTGTTTCATAAAAAGCGTTTTACAAATGTAGTTACATATACAGAATCTTTTCATTTTCATATAATATTTCATTCATTTTTCCTACATTTTCTACTGTTATGGAAGAAATACATATACAAAATCAACTCTTTTTCACATAGTAGGAGGATGAGCAAGTCATTATCTTTCAATGCACATTCACAGAAATATTTATCTATTCAATTTTTTTTTTCACAAAGTAGAAAATGTTAACACAGCGATGTATTTTTATAATATATGCAACAGGTGAATAACTTCATCGTCATTCAGCAGTTTAAAATATCCAAATTGAAATCTTGAACAGCCTCCAGTTTCATCAAATTCACTCTCTCTTGCAGTCAATAAACAATCGAAGATCGAATCATAAAGATTTTTGCATGTAGAATGTAGTTTGAATTTTTCATCTGGATCTGTTCTATGTAACAAACAAAATCCAAATCGATCCGAGGCATCGTCTCTGTGAATGTATTGAACAATCTCAGAATTATTCAATACTTTGAAATAGACAACTTTCTTCGAATGATCTAGAGACTGGCGTAAAACAACATGCTGCTAAGCATCAATAAACGAATTGAATAAAGCAGGATGAATATACAAATATTCCTGCATAGAGCAAGCGTCGCAAATTACATATCCGTATTTCTCCATGGTTGCAGCTCTTCTGAACATACGAGGCAGTTCAAGTCTGTATATACATTATTGTTTCAGTATATTTCGACGTCATTGGATTTCAAGCAAAGGCTTTCAATAGAGTTTTTTCGAAACATTTTATTCTTTCTTATTCATGTTGCAACATGAAGCTCATAGGCTTGCATACTTGCGAATAATGCGATAAATGACAACAAGGATGTAGAGTTAGTTTTTGTTGTACAAAACGTTTCACGATAATTTCGTTTCTCTGTTTATCTTGAAGACTTAGCGAATGCAGCGATAGCTGTCTAGCAAATTTATATAGAAAATATAAACAGAAATGTCCGCAAGTAAACGTATCAACATCTTGGAATCATATTCTGTTGAAAAGTATAGTGCTTGCGTTTTGTTTTAAAAATTCAACAATATATTTTTTAATAGGTGGAAGGCCATAACTATCGAAATAATAAACTATTCCATCTCGGAAATATGCATAAACCCAATGACTTCCTGGTCGAGCTCTATTGTCTAAGTTAATAACAAACGAAACAAAATCACCTTTAACTAGTGGTAGCGAATCGCATGCGTAAACACCTCCGAATTTTCGTTTTATCATAGAATCGCTACAGGCGAGATCGTTATCGTATCCATTTCTAATAGTCAATAAATACGCTGCGTGATCGATCAATTTCTATGGTGTTTCGAAATTCTGAATAAACCACCAAACTTACTGTCTCTGTGAGCGCTGTGCCGAATTTGATTTCAATCGATATATTTCCGTTTTTAATAACGCTCGTATGAGACTCGTTAGACGCGAAATCAGGCGTTAAATCGATTGCGTGTAAGGCATAACCATATTTAAATTCTTTATAGTTTATGTTAATGTTTTGAAAATTATGATAGCGATTTAAATCAGTGAAAAGGCTCAAATAGCTGCTAGCGTAAGAGTCGGAATCAAAATCTGGAATATAAAGTTTTGCGGAGTATATTTTGTTTCCATCCGAAATACTTAAATAACTCAAATTGTAATGCGAAAATTTGAAAGGATTTTTAGCTAGATTTCCGTTTAAAGCATCATTCGCCACGAATCCCAAAATGACTCGTGATGGAAGGGGTCCGATAAACGCATTCGGAATCGTTAAACTTTGCAGCCCTTTTGCTAAGGAAAATGTTCGTACATCTGCTCGCCTTATTGGCAGTTTCATCGAACCATGCTCGAGCGCTTTTTCTTGAGCTATGATTATCGAGGGTGCGACATTTACTTTTCAAATAAAAAGACTCGCAGACTGAATGATAATTTTACAATCGGCACTAGAAGACATCAAAGCCAATTCTGATTTGTGTCTGAGTAATCGAAATCTTGCATCCACGCCATTCGGTAGTAAACGCGCCTGGCTAGCTACATCCATGTGGAGAGGTCCAATTATATCTAGCACTTTCGATTCTGCTGATAATTTTTGTCGCTCTCTAAATCCTAAATTAGCCGAATTTGCTCCCATCGTATCGAAGTGACCTGCCGTATCCTTGTAAAATAACTCAGAAGTTAGCATAGTCTCCTGAGCAGTTTTTGACGAAAATAACAAACCGTCTATATAAGTCCGATATGCATAGTTGACCTGATTCATGACTTGGAGATCATTTAAAAAAACACTTAACTCTGAAAAGAGAGTGCTTAAGGTATAATTTATGGGAGCTATGTGATCCGTATTCTGAAGATTTGTGCCATTTTTCTTAACAACTTTAATTTTTAAATGTAAGATACTATGTGCTAAGTCGAGATATTGATCTCCATTTCCGCTGATGAAAAATTCTAGAGGTGAATTGTCAGTTAGTGATGCGACTGGTTGAATTTCTATGAAGGCACTTCCATCGATTGCAAGTTGAACAGAATTTTCGCTAAACAAATCTAACTCAGTTTTCAGACAAATAGCCATTATGAGAAAATGTCTTCCCCTTCCTTTTTATACCCCTTCCGTGTTGAAGTTTTTGAAAGATATCATCTTTAATTTGTCCTGAGGTTTCTCTTAATCGACGTTGAGTAGAATCTTTGAACGAGGCGCCCTCTGACACGTCAGTCAGAACATTCTTACCCGTTCTTAATAACTGACTGCCTAGATATTTTCCCGATCTCATTGCGGGTGGGGTAATGAAACGCCTCAAATCACCAAAAAACCCATAACCACGCTGATAGGGAACTCCCGTGAAATAAACATTTCCCCCTGTTTGTTGGAGGCGGTAATAAGCCTCACAGCTTCTACTGTCCAACTGCATTTTTTCTAGTCTTGCGAGCATATGAAAACTCTGGGGGAAAAATCTGCTAATTTATAGGTTTGCGTCTGAACGAAAGTATAACATACGTTTTACCCCCGCTCAATGTTATGTCGGTAGCAAAGCTCGTTTTCAGTTCAATAAGCACTGTTTCTATGTACGTTTTTCGCACGGGAAAGTTCAGAGGTCGATCGTAATATTTAACTATTTGGTCTTCTTTCTCGTTCATGTAGGGGATGATTCACAGCAGCGGAGAGAAGGAGTCTCCAACATGATGCGATTGCACTAGATCACTATAAATAAATATTTCCGTTATTCCTCCGCTTAAATCAAGCGAATGCTTGGATTCGTAGTTCCCGCTTTTAAACAAAGTCTCATTAAAACCTAGCATTTCCGCTAAAGGTTTCGCAAATTTTACTTCATAATACTCAGGCACCTGAAGCTTAGTTTTCGAGTTTTCTGGAAGCGATAGTTTTACATATTTAAACGAGCTAAATAAATCCGAAAGTGCTTTGTATATCCCTGGATTAATAACCAGATCTTTCGAATGCTTGACAAAATTCACAAACGATGGGTATTCTTTGATTATCACTTTAAAAGAATCGCGGGCGTTCACATGAGCTAAATAATCGACTTTCAATTTCTGAGTCTGATCGATGACAGTATTATTCTCTTGGAGATTCAATTTACGTAGCAGCGAAAACCCTGTAGATTTTTCTATATGCACTTCGACATATTTCGATAAAATTATAGAAACCTCAAATGTGTGGCTATCGTATTCAAACTTTATGAGTTCGTCCAGATTTCTCGCTGCTAGATGTCTATTTAAGATTTCAAACAAAACTCTAGGCTTGTTTATTGTCATCTTTCCAAACATTGCAGACATTTCAATATCTACTTCGAGGATGCTTCTAGGTGTAGAATCGATAATTTTCAGCTCTATATCTACAGGAGATTGCTGAGAGAGGCGAAATCAATAATTCGCCGAAGAGCTCAGATTGGTGTCTTCGTTAGGCTTATGTAGCATATATTAGGCATATATTAGCATATATTACGCATATGTAAATTTGGAATATTTCGAAACATCTACTAAACCGCACTGCACAAAATCTCCAATACCGAACGATAACACTTGTCTTCTCTTAAATTTCATACGAATCGGTTTGTGAAGAGTGTAAGTATCTTGTTTCTCAAGCAATCTTTTAGTTTCCCGTTGAGAAAGATTCGAAGCTTTTGAAAGTCTTGCTATTCCTCCGAAGGGAGCGGGATGCTTAACATCATAGTAAATATCGTTTAATATTCTATCCACTTGTTGTAGATTTGGCTTCTCATTTTCCATGGTGGTTCTACCTCGCGTTCAAAAGCTCTCTCGCCTGCTGATCTAGATCGTCTGCGGTTGGGGCTCAAAAAGGGAGTCGAAACTCTGCGACTGTTGTCTTTTATCGGGCTAAAGTCCAAATCATCAGAAGGTGAATCAGGAGCTTTCAATTGTCTTAGAACGTTTTTGTTGGAAATCCATGAGTGAGGTATATTGATATCGATAATTGCTTATTATCACTTTGCAAAGTGATGCAGAGTTATACATTTATATACTACTCATGGTATTTATTCTTAACATGCAACTTTAAATCAATCAAATTCTGAAAGGGAATAAAAAACGCGATATACCCCAACTTCTTCAATCAACGTTTAAAAATTTAATATTTTCCATTCATATTTTACTGGAGTCAACTGTAAAATGTTATAATTGTTTTAAAGAACAATCACAGTAATAGTTTAGTAACGTAATAAACGCAGAAAAAGTGAACAATGAGAATCAAAATAGTTTCGTATTATAAATTCGAGCTTTGTGTTTATTACCCTCTCGCGGCAGAATGTTAAAATATCCGAAAGTGAAAAATAAAAACGAAATTCATATTTTATCCAAATTCAAATATATTTGCTAGTAAATAAATGTATATCTGTTTGAAGACGAGCAATCTGAAATCTTAAATGCCAATATTCAAATAAGGAACAAAGAAAAAAAAAACTTTCTTATTACTTTCTAAAAAAACAGAATTTCAAAAAAAAAGTTTTGTACCCACTTTTCTGTCCATAATGCATCAATAATCAATATATCTCAAGAATAATAACCTATCATAACGAGGCTAACAGTTGCGTGCAATTGTTGTCTCTCTGCTGTTGTCCCTGCATTGTCCCCGTGTGAACAGTTGAGAGTTGAGACAACGTCGATGGGACAATGGCTAATAGTTGTCCCGTTGCAGTCACGTGATTTTCCTGAAGTAGGCGTGACCTTCTATTGCGCGCAATAGTTGGTTTCGTGTGAACCCACCTTAACAATGAATGTTTGTAACACAAGTAGCTTGAACCAAAACAGGAAATTTTAGCAACCCTACAAGAGCAATGCAATTTTCTTTTAACTTATCGTCCATCATCACGTTAAAAATTCTCTACTATTAACGCTCAAATTCCTTTGTCGTTGTAAATAAAGAATGATAAAATGATTATATTGGCACAAATACGTCGCCAAATAAGTCTCACAAAATAGGGAACCAAATTTTGAAAGAAAGGGGATTCATTCAACGTTGTTGTCGAGTTGAGCTAGCCGTAAGGGGAAAACGACATCTGTTTTCAAATAATCGGATTTTCATCTATGGCTATTGAAAGAAACGAATCTGCTTCAAATTATATGTAAATAGATTCAGAATTCTTTTAATATTTCATATAAATGTATTCAAATATCTTAGGTTAAAGTATCTAAATATCAATGAAACCACGGATTCGAATCCGACAATCGGAGAGAACATAGTTTTCCACTTTGACAATTAAGTGACAATAGGGGGAAATTTATTTTTCTCTCTTAAGATGGATACATAGTCATTTTCAGATATGCGGAATTTGTTTTCTGCTGTCTCCTGGTTGTCAAAGTGAAAAATTACGTTGTTTCGGATATTCAAATTCGAATGGATGGATGCTAAAACATATTAGTTTCTATGGCAACGATATCTTTTGCAACATTTTATGTTCTTTATAGAAGGATACTTTTCCTTAAAACATACAGTCTGATATATTATTTCAATCTTTCCAATATAATTTTTTTTTTTTTTTTAAAAAAATACGGACTTTCAGTGCTGCTCTAAAAAGTGGAAAATTACTCCTGCAAAAAAAAAAAAAAAAAAAAAAAAAAAAAAAATGTGGACTTAAAAACAAAATCATAAAAATATAAAATGTTAATAATAATAAGGATTACAATGCTAAAAATAGGAATGATTTCTGCGCATGTGCAACATCTTCACACTTACATTTTCTATTAAATTTATAGATTTGTTGAAGTAACATTTTATTTTTGATGTATATGAATTGGAAAAATAATAGTTATTGTCGAACTAGTATGAAGAATACTACACAAAATAAATTAAAAGAAAGAAGAAAAATATATAAAACCATTCCTTGGTTTCGCGACTCGAACTGAAGCCCTGCAAAAGACAGCAAAACAACACATCCTTCCAACTCCAGATGGCTCTAAGATTCTCAATATCTTTAACCATTCTTAGTTTTAAAAAAAATGGGAATATGGTCTAAAAGCACAATGCTAAAATAGGAATGCTTTATGTGCATGTGCAAGATCTTGACACATAGACTTTCTATTAAATTTATAGTTATTTTGAAGTGAAATTTTATTTTTGTTGTATAAGAACTGGAAAAATTCTTAGTAACTGTTGAACAAGTATGAAAATATTATACAAAATAAACATTAAAAAAAGAAGAAAACTATATCAAATCATTCATTGCTTTCGAGACACGAACAGAAGACCTTACGAGTGCAAAAAGTTAAAAGGTGTGAATTCTACTACATGGTGAAGAAATCGTTTAAAACTGTCAAAAGGACTGATCATTGGACTTGCACCTTCCAAAAGTGATACTTCTTTTGTCGCTGATGTTGAGCAAAAAAGATATTTTAAATTTTTAACGGATTTTTCATTAAAGATTAATCGATATACTGATATAATTCCTCGGTATTTGCGGGAACATCATTCATTAAAAACTTTTTTTTGCACCACTTTAAAGGAAAAAAAAAAAATCAAGTATTTCAATGTCACATTTTTTTCAATTCCCTAAAATTTCATTTCCGAATTAAAAAAAAATTAAATATATATATTTTACAGCAATATTTTCCTTCAGTTATTAGATAATTGCACAGGCTTTTTCCGAGATGATTTTTCAGTTTATATATTTTGTAAGTGCGTTATCGTTATTGCTGCTTTATAAGAAAAACGGAAAAAAAATTGAGATATCGGAAAAAATTTATTTATTAAACCTTAATCGTTATTATGCAACATTGTGTGATTATAAATTTCTTATTATTAATGAAGTACATATTCAAGAAATGTTGACAGAATGAGAAATTCTTAATAAATTTTGAAATGAAATTCTCAAATTTAAAAATTAAAATGTAAAAGCTTCAAGCTGGATTCTAAATGACGTCAGTCAACTTACTCATCCTCGCTTAACATTTCACAGACAATCACATACCTCAAAGGCATTGTTAAATATACGTCTTATGATATCATTACAATACTAACTGTAAATCGAAAACGGAATAAATGCACATGTGAACCTAGTGGCAAGAGAA